>NC_140977.1:22401231-22418731 GCF_056783735.1 Eptatretus burgeri
TGTGCAAGGGAGTGTGAGGGTTTGTGGAAAGGTGTGAAAGACACCCAACCCAACCCGAGACCACCCCGGGCAAAACACTGACCAGTTCAAGAATACTCTAGAAATGATTCAGGGAAAGTGGGAAAATAAAGCTGTAACGGAAATTATGGACCTAGGTCATGTGATTAATTAGAATCATGCTATGAATGAATATAAAAGTACCCATATGCATTCGTAGAATAAGATTCGTTAAGATATGCATATGTGAATAAGCCCGAACCAAACTTGAAGCTTGTAAGATGTGTAGGGAAGAAGCATGACAAATAAATAATGTTGGAAAAAGAAAAAAGAAAAGTTGTAAGTGTTAAGATTAAAAGAATAAGTTGAGAAAACACCTTGCCCCACCCGTGCAACTGCAGTACACAGAGCAGGGAAATCAAGAGAGAATACCAGGTAACCCATCTGAGGGTTTCCTTAATCCGTCGAGGTTGTGTCCAAACCTGGAAGGTACGAGGTCGCTGGCCACGACTTTTGCCTTCCCGGTGAGGAGGTGGAGGAAAAACGCAGGCGGAAGGGAAGGTTACAGTGCAGCAAACTCAAAATCGGTAAAATATCCATTAAAAGAACAGGAATTGAGATTAGTTCTGATGTGATAATATTTGGAAATTTAAAGCGAGGTGCTGAAAGAACAGCGGACGAAGCTTGGATGCTCGTGAAAACGATGTGTGGAAATGGAAGGTGGGAGGGAATGATAACCCACAGAGGGAAGGATGCCCCCATTGTGAGAATGATAACCAACAGAGGGAAGGATGCCCCCATTGTGAGAATGATAACCCACAGAGGGAAGGATGCCCCATTGTGAAGTGGAGGAATGTGTGCGCCTTGCCTGAAGGGTAAAGGTGGGGGTCGTGTTCTTTGTCCGTGGGTCGGGTCGTCTTTGAGAGTTTTTTTTTTTTTAAAGACTCAAAAACGAGTCAACGGGAAAATTTGTGGCAGATGTGCCGAATAAAGCCTTGATTGTGATCTCAAAGTCCAGGAGTCCATACAACACGAATTAAATTGGGAATTATTTAATCGCGGTTGGAAATAAATAAAAGGTAATTTAATATGGAGTCAAATAGTTCTGAAATGTGTTTAAATTGATTTGTATACGTTTTAATGTGTGGGTCGAACGTATGTACGCAGTTTGTTGTGGATGTGGAGATGGGGAGAGACCCGGGACCAAGGTGCGAAGGAAGGAGGGGTAGGATAAAAGGTGGGGGCGAGCTGTGTCGAAGTGCACATGCTGTGCCCAGAGGCGTGCTGTGTCTTCACTCGTCGGTGAATGAAACAATGACATCCAAGAACCAGGACAAATACATTAGGCAAGCTGCAGAAATGTTTTTGGGGGAGATGACTAGTGGTCTTTGAACACGCGTCCATTGCGGACCTTGTCACGGAGCATTAATCCTCTGCCTGGCGCGATCGAGGTTTTTGTATGAAAGTGGACAGAGGAGCATGTTTGTTGTCCTTATATGAGCCTCGATCTGTCAGGATAAATTATTTGGATTAAAATTGACCATAAAAGCGGTTATCGTGCTCAATGTGTTGGTGCCCTGCTGTGAAGTGCGGGCTGTGCGCGATCTTTGCTTGGGAGAGTCGGGCTGTGTGAAGTTTGCCTGAACACGGGGAGAAGCTTTGGAAAAGAAATATCTTTTTTTTAATGTACGAAGTAAGCCGTGTGTGGAGCCCTCGAAGGAGGGAGGGCTGTACGGTGTGCGAGATGGAGCACGAGGCACGAGTGTGGTCAACATCTGGGCCGCATTGAAATCGGCCGTGCCGAGGGTGCTGTGTAAATTTTCGAACCAGTTCATCCTGGCCTTGTAAGTTTGCAAGTACACATGTGCAAATGGACAAGACCATTGTGTGCTGGACCCTGAGTAAATTCCACAATGTGCCAACCCCCTCCAGCCCCCTGCACCTCCGAAGAGTCTGGAGGTATGGCTGCCCTTTGAGCTGTGCAACCTCGGTTCAAATCTCAACGCAGCTCTAAACTGCCATCCTGGTGTTTCACATGCACTGCGAGATCTGCTAACATCGGTTCGTGAACATTAAAGATCCCACGATGCTTTTTGCGAAGAGTTGGCAAGTTATTGCAGGCACCCTGAACATTAAGCTACAAAACTGCTGCTCGAACGTGCAGGGGCACAGCTGTTGTCAGGATGGGCATGGGTAGGGACTCGAGTCGTCAGTTGTGTGCAGTATGTGGCGACAGATTAGTATCAATTGTCACAAGGACGTGTTAGTGCAAATGATGCAGTGTCCCTCCACCGATACACACATTGGAATAAATAATCTCACCGACCTGGGAGGAATGACATGCTGAGTCAACCTCAGGAACCAGGGATACTGAGAGTCAGGAGTCGCCAAGAGCCACAAACAATAGACAGTGTGCTCTGACGGTTTGAAAGAGGAAATGCGAATCGTGTAAGTGAGGTGTGGAGTGTGTGTTGGGATTTACTTTAGGCTCATGTAAAGGATAATTGAGAATTTGGCAGATTTTAAAAACAATTACCATGACATGTTTTGAATGAAGAATGAGTTAAAATCGCAACTGTGGCTGTGGACATAATTACATACACAACTCAGCTGGGAACAGAGGAAAATACTTTATTTTATTTTATTTTGGAAAGCACCAAATGCTTTGCAGAAGTGTGGTCCAAATGGATGAATGGATGATATCTGATTATGCAGTGTTGGTTGACTCACTGCTAGAGTAAAATGTGGTAATCGAAAGATGTCCGGTACTGGACATAACTGTCAGGGTATGTAGTGTACACTGAGAATAACATCTTGGAAAGTGATTCTGTGCTAATTGCGGTATGCAATCTAGCCGAGGGTGAAAGAATATTCCTGATATGTGTATACTGTACAGATGGCACAATGTAGGGGAACTGTGGAAATTAGAGGATATTTAATGTCGCAAAGTGTGCTAGTCAAGAATAGTTAAATTGATAGTAATATATTGAGCACATATGAAGCAAAAAAAAAAACTACAACAACGACATCCTCCCTGGCTACCTTCCACCATCGGCCTTTCCGATGAGCATACGTGCTGAGCATCTGTGGGGGAGTTATTTGGCAATCAACGCTACCTAACTACCTGGTGCTTGCAGCGGTATCGAGTTGCAGGTTCAAGTACCATCGAGCCGGATTGTCAAGGATTGCACGAGGCAGGAAGGTCCAAGGAAGCTTCTCACCTCCAGCTCACCTTCCCTCCGAGGGGGGAGTATCAATGAAGACCCAACGGGGTCCCTTTTTTGGGGGGGGTGTGTGTGTGTCTGGTGGGGGCCAGTCCTTAAGCAGCACCTGTATGGATGCTTGTGTATAAATTTCCATTTATTTTATATTCTAATGACTCTGCCCTTATGTGCTTCTTATGGGCTTCATGATGGTGCCCAGGGAGCCACTGGGTTGTCTGGACCGCCTGGAGAAGCGGGAGGAAATGGAACTGTTGGTGGTTCAGGTCCTATCGGACCTCCAGGCCCAAGTGGTCATGATGGCATGATTGGCCCTCAGGGCAATGCGGGAGACAGGGCTCTGCAAGGGGAGTCTGCAACACCAGGACGCCAAGGGGCGATTGGGATAATTACACCATCAGGATCGTCTGGGTCCGCGGGTGAGCAAATGGTGGGTGCAGGTGAGCACATGCATCTGTGGTGAAGGTCGTGGTCTGAACCCATGGGTCGGTTCAGGCAGGCAGAATTCACATCTTTGTTTATGTTGAGATCTGAATTTGTTGTCTTCTGACGTCAGCATCGGTTGGTATTTTAAAAACGCGTTTTTCATATCATAGCAGCCACCGTACCTGGGAAGGTTCTCTGTGCATTGTATTGTCATAATGGTAGACCGTGGGGCTATGTACGCTCTCTGATGACGACCAACTTATGAATGGGAAAGAAGGGTGCAGTCGGTGGAACTGACTCTACTGCTCCCTCTAGCGGTCGTGCTTGCTGCTGATACCCAGCCCCCACAACAAAGTGGTTACCCAAAAAGGTTTTGCTCGTTTTGGCTCATAAAAATGAGCTGCACGAACAAAAGGGGGATGATGTAGAAGGAGATGCTGAGAATATGGTACACTCAAGAACTTGCAGAGGTGGGAGAAAATTGAAAATTTGTAAAATCGAAAGTTTTGGAAGCAGCTATGTATTATCAAATGTTTGTGGTGTGTGCTGCCTTTGGGCTGTTGGTTGCATCACTGGTTGGAGCATGACTGTGCTGCTGATGTGGTGTCCCTATTACCAATGTACTGATGTTCATTTTTTTTTGCCAGTCTTAAAGGAGTTACAGGCTGAGTTAGCCCTCTGGGGTTCGTTTAGTGGTAAATGAAACTTGAGCTCAGGGCTCTGGGATCCTGGTCACCAATTTAAGGGCAAGGCCAAACAGTACATACAATTATTGGTAGAATGTCTGTAAAATATATGGACATGTATAAATGAATATTAACTCTTGTAATGCGAATAAATATTGCGAAAGAGTTTGACAACAGGGTGTTCGAATGGAGGAACGTCCTGAAGACGCAGTGGACTGGACTTTTTCAGGTATTATTGGTTACCCATGGTAACCTCCATGGTTACCCACCCATGGAGGTAGGCCAATCATGGATTCACGCATCTCATTGCAAAAGGATACAGGAAATCGAAAAGAGAAAGAATGTTACTGGAGGTTTATGACAGATGTGGCAGTGTTTGATTAGCGTGTGTATAATCGTGATAATATGGACAATAACAGATAGTGAGGACATTTTGGGAATGTCATAGAGATCAGAATGTTTGGTAGGTCAATGGTAGGGGAAACAAGGAATAGGTTGTGACAGGGTGCACAGGGAAGAAAAAAGGTAAACATTGGGATCAATTGCATTAGGAAGGCGTATATGGAAAAAACACTTATATGGCCCTTTTATACAATTATGCATCTCGTGTGCCACGGGATGAAGGGGACAAAGGCATTGTATGCCTGGAACAAGGCATATTGTTACATGAAGGGATAACTGGGACAAGGATAGAGATAAGGATACGAATAAATAATCTTGCAGAATCCCAGAAATCATTAAATGGTATATTTCTGTGACCTAGCGGAACACCTAAGGAAGGTAACTGCAGAGTACCATGACTATTTTAAGGAAGAAGGGTTCAGATCATGGGTAATGGAAGTGTTTGGTGAAGGGGGAACATGGATATTCCACATATTGATCGTTGGCCTTATGATATTCAGTGCTAATGTCATCATGGCAGAAAAGTAATGTGTGTGTGTGTGTGTGTGTGTGTGTGTGTGTGTGTGTGTGTGTGTGTGTGTGTGTGTGTGTGTGTGTGTGTGTGTGTGTGTGTGTGTGTGTGTGTGTGTGTGTGTGTGTGTGTGTGAAAATTTACCACAGTGACACAATGGTGGTGCATGAAGTTCCCCTGGACCAACCATCTCTGAAAACCCAGAAAACCCAGAAAATGAAGAACCTAGTTTAAAATTTAGTCGAGACACCGTGATGGTGGTATTATTTTTTTGGGAAATATGAAAGTACAGACACTAGTGCTTTCGGGAGTAAACACTCTGCTTAAACTCACATTGGATGAGTGTCTCGAATTGCTTGTACCAATGACGAAGATGGAAAGAAATGTTATCTAAACATTGCCTTGTTGGAAAATGTTGGGACTTTTCTTTAAAATTTTTCTTTCACTCTGGCTTGCAGTTTAAAAAATTATATTCTTTTTGTTGGTTCATAAAGAACACGATAAATAGCAAAAAAATATATTCTTACTTGTTGTTTATAAAAATTATATTCTTGTTTGCTGATTCTTACTTGTTGTTGATAAAAATTATATTCTTGTTTGCTAATTCTTACTTGTTTATAAAAATTATATTCTTGTTCATAAAGAACCATAGTTAGTTGAAAATATATGTATCTTTTTGTGTGTGTGAAATAATTTTTGTGTGAGTTGTTTTTGAAAGGTAATTTTTGCTTCCTCATATATTCTATATTCAAGTTATAATTGTTGAAATGTACCCACTATTCAATAGAGGGGTGGGGTATTGGTGGGCCGGTCGGGATGGTGGAGGGGGGGCTTTTCTATGAGGCTAGAAAATGCGGGCGGAGCTTTCATGACGTTATGGCCCACTTGGAGCTACTCATAAAAGTGTGCCACCTCTGGAGGAGACTCCCTTCTACCACCTTGCCGCTCCATCAAGATTCCATCTCTAAAAATTATTATAATTGTGGTGTTCCTTTTCCACTATGTTTCTAAGTAACAGAGGGGCAAATGTGAAGCTGTTGAACAGCTCCCAAGATGAGAGCAGCCATTTTAATAGGATTACCTTTTCTTAAAATTGAATGTAGCATTTAATTGAGGAAGCCAAAGCATTAAAGATGCTCTCAGTAAGCTACCGTTTTTGACTGTTGGTAATCAAAGCAAGTCGGCTATCTCTCTCTCTCTCTCTCTCTCTCTCTCTCTCTCTCTCTCTCTCTCTCTCTCTCTCTCTCTCTCTCTCTCTCTCTCTCTCTCTCTCTCTCTGTCTCTGTCTCTGTCTCTTTGTCGTGCAGCTGAACATCTGGCTTTCTTGTTGGCCCTTGTAACAACATTCTTTGAGCCTTGAGCTCGGAGAAGCCCAATCATAAATCAGCACTGTTTTGGTATAGTTCAAAAGGGAACATTTTGCAGTAGACTGAGACGATAATATGTATTGTGATAAAGATCTGCCAGACCAATAACAGATCTTCTTGCTAGTGAAAAGATCAATGCTTTGTCAGACCAGGAGAGAACCAGTGCTGGGGTGTTGTTACTTTAAAAGAATACCATATCTAAGAAAGAAACTATAAATCTGATGAAAGTTGGGAACTCATGAAAACAGATAAGCAGGGAAAAGTATATATAAAGGAAACCAAACTGCTTGCAGGCCAGAGTTTGACTGAGCTGGTATACTGTAGGTATTCTGTGCCTTTCTACTCTCGTGTACACTTTTGGTGCGTATTAAAGCTCTTCTCTACGACGATTGGTGTAGTCATTGCTTGATTGCAAACCCTGATCTCGACATTTTGGCGTAGTTGGCAAGGGGTAAAAACAGAGCAAAAGAGGGGAACTTCTTGCTTGGTGAGGCAAAAGAGGACAGCAGCCGGCCGGCTTAAAGACAAGGTAAGAACTGCCTCTTTTTCTCGCACCGGGACATACAGGTTCGCTGCTCTTTGTGATCTGTACTTATCTTAAAAGAACGGGAAAAGAGGGAGCTTTGTGCACATCAAAAGAGGGGTACCCCGGGGGTTTAAGTGTTCGCAGGGGGGGTTGAAGTTGATGCTTGCAGGCTCATCTAAGAAATCCCTGGAGAACAGTGTCTAAAGGGGAGGTTGCAAGGTACAAACCCTGGGAGGGTAATCTGAGAAATCTCCAAGAGACAAGGTATTTCTGTGGGAGATTGAGGACGTGGAAGGTGTGCAAGGGAGTGTGAGGGTTTGTGGAAAGGTGTGAAAGACACCCAACCCAACCCGAGACCACCCCGGGCAAAACACTGACCAGTTCAAGAATACTCTAGAAATGATTCAGGGAAAGTGGGAAAATAAAGCTGTAACGGAAATTATGGACCTAGGTCATGTGATCAATTAGAATCATGCTATGAATGAATATAAAAGTACCCATATGCATTCGTAGAATAAGATTCGTTAAGATATGCATATGTGAATAAGCCCGAACCAAACTTGAAGCTTGTAAGATGTGTAGGGAAGAAGCATGACAAATAAATAATGTTGGAAAAAGAAAAAAGAAAAGTTGTAAGTGTTAAGATTAAAAGAATAAGTTGAGAAAACACCTTGCCCCACCCGTGCAACTGCAGTACACAGAGCAGGGAAATCAAGAGAGAATACCAGGTAACCCATCTGAGGGTTTCCTTAATCCGTCGAGGTTGTGTCCAAACCTGGAAGGTACGAGGTCGCTGGCCACGACTTTTGCCTTCCCGGTGAGGAGGTGGAGGAAAAACGCAGGCGGAAGGGAATGTTACAGTGCAGCAAACTCAAAATCGGTAAAATATCCATTAAAAGAACAGGAATTGACATTAGTTCTGATGTGATAATATTTGGAAATTTAAAGCGAGGTGCTGAAAGAACAGCGGACGAAGCTTGGATGCTCGTGAAAACGATGTGTGGAAATGGAAGGTGGGAGGGAATGATAACCCACAGAGGGAAGGATGCCCCATTGTGAGAATGATAACCCACAGAGGGAAGGATGCCCCCATTGTGAGAATGATAACCCACAGAGGGAAGGATGCCCCCATTGTGAGAATGATAACCCACAGAGGGAAGGATGCCCCATTGTGAAGTGGAGGAATGTGTGCGCCTTGCCTGAAGGGTAAAGGTGGGGGTCGTGTTCTTTGTCCGTGGGTCGGGTCGTCTTTGAGAGTTTTTTTTTTTTTTAACGACTCAAAAACGAGTCAACGGGAAAATTTGTGGCAGATGTGCCGAATAAAGCCTTGATTGTGATCTCAAAGTCCAGGAGTCCATACAACACGAATTAAATTGAGAATTATTTAATCGCGGTTGGAAATAAATAAAAGGTAATTTAATATGGAGTCAAGTAGTTCTGAAATGTGTTTAAATTAATTTGTATACGTTTTAATGTGTGGGTCGAACGTATGTACGCAGTTTGTTGTGGATGTGGAGATGGGGAGAGACCCGGGACCAAGGTGCGAAGGAAGGAGGGGTAGGATAAAAGGAGGGGGCGAGCTGTGTCGAAGTGCACATGCTGTGCCCAGAGGCGTGCTGTGTCTTCACTCGTCGGTGAATGAAACAATGACATCCAAGAACCAGGACAAAGACATTCGGCAAGCTGCAGAAATGCTTTTTGGGGGAGATGACTAGTGGTCTTTGAACACGCGTCCATTGCGGACCTTGTCACGGAGCATTAATCCTCTGCCTGGCGCGATCGAGGTTATTGTATGAAAGTGGACAGAGGAGCATGTTTGTTGTCCTTATATGAGCCTCGATCTGTCAGGATAAATTATTTGGATTAAAATTGACCATAAAAGCGGTTATCGTGCTGAATGTGTTGGTGCCCTGCTGTGAAGTGCGGGCTGTGCGCGATCTTTGCTTGGGAGAGTCGGGCTGCGTGAAGTTTGCCTGAACACGGGGAGAAGCTTTGGAAAAGAAATATTTTTTTTAACCGAGTGAGGCAGGAAAATTATCAACACGGTTGGTTGCATCATTAGTGTGAGGAGCTCAGTTTTACAATCAATTGTGGTTGGCATCTGTGGTTGAATGTACGAAGTAAGCCGTGTGTGAAGCCCTCGAAGGAGGGAGGGCTGTACGGTGTGCGAGATGGAGCACGAAGCACGAGTGTGGTCAACATCTGGGCCGCACTGAAATCGGCCGTGCCGAGGGTGCTGTGTAAATTTTCGAACCAGTTCATCCTCTCCTTGTAAGTTTGCAAGTACACATGTGCAAATGGACAAGACCATTGTGTGCTGGACCCTGAGTAAATTCCACAATGTGCCAACCCCCTGCATCCCCCTGCACCTCCGAAGAGTCTGGAGGTATGGCTGCCCTTTGAGCTGTGCATCCTCGGTTCAAATCTCAACGCAGCTCTAAAACTGCCACCCTGGTGTTTCACATGCACTGCAAAGTTTGCTAACATCGGTTCGTGGACATTAAAGATCTCACGATTTATTTTTTTTTGCGAAGAGTTGACAAGTTATTGCAGGCACCCTGAACATTAAGCTACAAAACTGCTGCTCGAACGTGCAGGGGCACAGCTGCTGTCAGGATGGGCATGGGTAGGGACTCGAGTCGTCAGTTGTGTGCAGTACGTGGCGACAGATTAGTATCAATTGTCACAAGGACGTGTTAGTGCAAATGATGCAGTGTCCCTCCACCAATACACACAATGGAATAAATAATCTCACCGACCTGGGAGGAATGACAGGCTGAGTCAACCTCAGGAACCAGGGATACTGAGAGTCAGGAGTCACCAAGAGCCACAAACAATAGACAGTGTGCTCTGACAGTTTGTAAGAGGAAATGCGAATCGTGTAAGTGAGGTGCGGAGTGTGTGTTGGGATTTACTTTAGGCTCATGTAAAAGATAATTGAGAATTTGGCAGATTTTAAAAACAATTACCATGACATGTTTTGAATGAAGAATGAGTCAAAATCGCAACTGGCTGTGGACATAATTACATATACAACTCAGCCGGGAACAGAGGAAAATACTTTATTTTATTTTATTTTGGGCAGCACCAAATGCTTTGCAGAAGTGTGGTCCAAATGGATGAATGGATGATATCTGATTATGCAGTGTTGGTTGACTCACTGCTGGAGTAAAATGTGGTAATCGAAAGATGTCCGGTACTGGACATAACTGTCAGGGTATGTAGTGTACACTGAGAATAACATCTTGGAAAGTGATTCTGTGCTAATTGCGGTATGCAATCTAGCCGAGGGTGAAAGCATATTCCTGATATGTGTATACTGTACAGATGGCACAATGTAGGGGAACTGTGGAAATAAGAGGATATTTAATGTCGCAAAGTGTGCTCGTCAAGAATAGTTAAATCGATAGTAATATATTGAGCACATATGAAGCAAAAAAAAAAACTACAACAACGACATCCTCCCTGGCTACCTTCCACCATTTGCCTTTCCGATGAGCATACGTGCTGAGCATCTGTGGGGGAGTTATTTGGCAATCAACGCTACCTAACCACCTGGTGCTTGCAGCGGTATCGAGTTGCAGGTTCAACACCAGCTGGAGAATTGACACTTTTTCATGGTCGAGGAAGTCGAGGCTCATGGAGGAACTAGAATATGGATATAGTGGAAGAGATAGTAAGTCAAGAGAGGAGAGGACCTTGGATGATGGAGGTAGAGTTTGGAAAGCAATGTAAAGTGCCGTACTATGAAATGCTCGAGACAGTTCCAGAGAGACGGCCATGATCTCATGTCTGAGATTGAGGTTCTCCATCTAATATTGGGAGAAGCAGCATGTCCAGGGTGGAGTTACCGGGTATGAATCCAAACTGATCATCTCAGATCAGGAGGTTCGACAAAAGCAAGGATTTGACGTCAACTGCGTTTATGGATTCCATAACTTTGCTTATAAATGTACATGTATTAATCGGCCTGTAATTGGATCTGATTTTGCACCATGTTTGTGTAATTGTAGTGATTTTGGCTGACCTCCAAGTAGATGGAAGGGGACCGAGGTAAAATGATAGAGTGAACAGAGCAGAAAGAGGATGTGCAAGTGTGGCAGAGCAGCTGAGTCCCTGGGCATAGCACTTTCACGTAGCAGACTGGTCGGTGGTCTCTCTGTCTTCTACTGCCTCCTTTCTTGTCTTGTACCCTCTTTCCGGTGGGAATTAGGATAGTGAGGGCGATGGGTGGAAAGCGCAACAAATGAATGTACATGTCAGGGGGGAAATTGGTAGGTCTAAGGAGAGGAGGAGATTGGGACCATTCTCTGTGCACAGCGTTGGTGCTGCTTAAGTAGTCTCCTTGGCTACTGGGCACAATCCTCGACGGGTCGCCACCCCGACACAGGATACCAGCATGCTGGCACTCATTTTGCCGACCTCGGAAGGATGATAGGCCAAGTTAACCCCACCTGGTATTAATTCAACAGCTGAATGGGATTTGAACTCAGGACCATAGGATCCAAAGCCCGCCACCCGAACCACTAAGCCAACACCAGGCATATATAAGCTGAAGACACATATCAAAAGAACCAAGCAGGCTGCACACAAAAGACATGGCAATGAGCAAATGATTTCAACAACAAACAAAAGTAGACAACAATCGACAGAAACAGAGACAAATCCGGAATGGTTCACTTAATTTTTGAAGTCGGTCACTCAGAGAAGAGAAGAAGAGCTATAACACCGCAGGAAACTGCAAATTTATATTATGAGTTTGTTTGTAAGCACCATAAATTATATATATTTTTAAATACAAGGTCGAAGGCTTGTAATGCAGCACACACATATACACACACACACATACACACACATACATACACACACACACACACACACACACACACACACACACACACACACACGGACATACGGACATACTGACATACTAACGAGACAAAAACTTAACGCATCCACTGAGCTTGGGGGAAGTGCCACCAGTTCCTGGGATACTCTGGGTTCTGGCGACATCACAACAATGGCACCATTTTTCTTTCCATAAATGCTCCTTGAGGTTGATTTTGAATGAGATGTTATTTTCAGATTTTATTGTGGAAGTACAGGTGGAGTCTGACTTGGTTGATGATTACTGCTCAATCACCAAAAGTTTGAACAACAACAAAAAATCTTCGTATGGTAGACCGTGAGTGGTGATAATACAGATTCCTTCTGGAGTATACACAAAAGATCTTCACGTGGGTTGCAGGTACAGCTCATGTGGTGAAGTCAGAAACATTCCAAACAAACTTTCTTCAGACTTCTCGGGACACTTTGATGACATATCCCTGGTTACCTGTGAAGCAGGAACCATGTGATTCTCCTTCCAACGATTCCAGCAACGTTGCTCATCTGATGGAAGGTAAGCCGAGTTATGCAGAGAACACATCACACTGTGTTTACTTGTTACTTGTGAAAATCCAAGATTCACAAGTATATTGGTTGGTCTGCTCTCTTATTCTGTTTGTCTGTCTGCCTTTGTCATTCACTGGCAGGTCGCAATTTTACTCTGATCTTCACAAAACATAACATCCTGCATTAGCTGGAAGCCTATTGTTATAACGTGAAAACGTTAATGGTCGAGGTTCCGTAAAATTGTCAACTTTCATCCGATTGAATTGAAATCGATATACTTTTTCTTCGTTTTGAAATCGATATACTTTTTCATCACATGACTTTGATTGAACTTTAAAATTCTATGAATTTCTTTATCATTAAACCAACCGATAGATATTGTCTCAAGTTTATTTGACGTAGCATGTAATTTTCTTTGTCATGTAGTGCGGTGATTTATTTTTCTGTTGGTATATGATAATTTGTAGTCATAAATGATTGCTGATAATCACTTAACCACTCTTCTTTAGGTGTTTATGTTTCTGGAGCAAATGGCAAGTCTTTCTGTTTGTTATGGATTTCTTCTGGATATTTTAAATCCAATTCAAAATAATATCCAACTATTGATTCATCGAATTATTTAAAAGTAGAGTTCATGATATTTTGCAACACTTCCATAATGTTTCTCTTTTACCCATTTGAGACCTCCATATGGTAAAGCTTGAGACATTGTCCATGAGATAGGAATCATCTTTGGAGGGGTTTTAATCTGGGAGATAATTATTTGTTATTTGCTTTAGCATATCTCTTTGAACAGACTTGTGATATTCCACCTCTTTTATCTTTCTCTATAACCAACAACATATCCACATCTGATATTAACTTGAGAGGTTATTTTACTCATCTTCAACATAGCACTCCAAGCCAGACCGGTTGCTGTATAAAATTGAGCTTGGTCTAATCCTTATGAATCCTTATTCTGACAGATTTCTCGAAAGGTTTTGAATATATCGGTTAACAAAACATCGGTCTTGAGATAGAGGTCATGGTATTCACCGAGGGTTTTGATATTGCACATATTCCTGATATTTTGTGCATGTTGATATTCTTTATCATCAATATGACTTTTGTTAAGTTTGTTATAAAAGCACTCTTAAGGAGGGAGTTGTGTTTCATTAATCTGTCAAAGTTGTCCATGTAGTTATTTTGAGCGAGAACGGACCAGAGAAAACACTTATCTTTGTTTTGAACATTAACGACTGCCTTTTTAAATTTTATTTCTCCTGCCAAATCAATACGATAATATAAAGAAGCATGAAGAGGATTTGACTTCATGATGTGTATATCCAAAAAATAATTTTATTCAAGTTAAATCCACTTTCTTCGTAGTATTTTCATCATCACCTCATTGATATCTCTGAAGCTCATCCAAAACATGACCTTTTTCATAAAACTCTTGAGGGGATGTTATCAGTTCACGGTATTTTGTTCTCATGTAAACTTCCTCCTCTTTGGTTTCTTCATTTTGTGTTTTTGTAATTTTAAATTTACAATAAAGATAGCTTTTTTACTACCTAATTAGAGAGATGGATAGATAGATCACGGTATTTTTAAATTTACTACCGAATTAATTTTGATTATTCAGAGCTTAAGTTTAGATTTGTGAGCGAATTTTAAGGCGTGATTCGGTTATCGATTTTTGTTCTAGAGTTTTAAACCAAAATGTTCTTCTTTTATATGACCTGTAAATGCTTCATCAGTGCTTTCAATCAAGTATCCTTCATTCTTCTTGTGTGTGAGTGTTCATAAGTGATTGTTATATTTGCAGTCTTTATGATTTTTCTTGTATGTATTTTTCACTCGGCTCTTTTTATAGATATTTTTTCGCTTAAGATATAATTTTCAACTCTTTTTTTATTATTAATTCTCCTCCCCCCCCCCATCTCAATAAATGAGTCATTAGACAACTGAAGATTTTGGGGATTATGATAGTGATGGTAGTTGTGGTGACTCTTTCACCCGGCCGAGTATGATGACAGAGTCGAATGAGGATTCTCGAATAATACGGTTTATTTCAGAAGATAGCACAATGCATGCGGAATGTGGCGCAACGACCCCTTCTTTAAGAGCCTCCGGAGTTCACATTAAGTTCACACTACAAGCTCACACTTGTATATTGTTGCGGTATTCGCGCCCGCCGGCGTGCTGACGGCCACGTAACTCGAATCGCGGCACGTCGCCCACCGGACGGACAATCCAGTCGTGACCCTCTCGGACTAACGCCGGGAACCAGTCGCGGGTGGACCTTTCGGTCTCACCGTGATCGAGCCAATCAGCCCCCGCGTGGGATAGGGTTGCTCGCCAAATTCGACCTACCTAAGTACCCACGCGGAGGGTAGACCGGGCGATCGCACCTCGCCGCAGGTCGACTTCGGACACAGGCCACTTAAGCGACCCGTTCCGTACTATCGGGATAACCGAGCGGTGTTATCGTCGACCTCGACGGTTGGATTAATTATCGGGCGTATTCAGCCCACTACCAACCCTTTACGTGAATCAAGATGAGGATTCAATGAAGGAAATGACGAAGCGAAGCGGGAAACAGTTCAACACAAAGCACATTTATTCGCGACGAACGGACAGCACACATATTCAATTCCACCAAAAGCACACAGAAAAAACACAATGCAATTTACACAAAAAGCAAATGTAAAAGCGAAGACACAATGCAGAGCTAATACCGACTACCGAGCACACGGCAACACTTATACAATTTTACTTCACAGACGGCGCCGACAACACATACCCAAAACCAAGGAAAGAATACCCTCAAGGATGAGGCGGGCCTGAGGCCGAGACCGGGTCGGGCCTACCCGTCTGGTGATGAGACGCGGAGCGGCGATGGTGCCTCAACTCCGCGGGCCTCGCGGGCAGTGTCTGGTAGGGGGTGGGCCCCCTTGGTCGCACTATCTCAGCGCGGGGGGAAACAGGAGGGGGTTGCTGTTGCTCGGGGTATAGAGGATTTTTATTGCCCCGCAACGAGCGTCTCCACCTCGGCCAGGTCGCGCTGTCGGCCTCCCTGGGGTGCAGCTCCCTGCACGACGCGAGCACCCCCTCGTCTGCCCTCGCCGCCTCTCCACAGCTCCGTCCCCTCCGTTCCGACTCCAACGCACACGACGACCAGCTCCTTCTTGCCAACTCCACCGCCCGCGAAGTCTTGACTCTCTGTTCCCTCTCGACTCTCCTACTCCACTACTCTCTGGACTGACGAACACGGTCGCTTTTATCAGCCCCGTGGCTTCGCCCTCTCATCTTTGACCCCCTCCCTTCGACCTTTCACCTCGCTCCCCATTGGCCCGAGAAAAAGTGGGCGTGAGTGCTTTTTGATCCATAAATTTGCATATATCGATCGCCCTCCAACGCCCTGGGGGCGGGGCCAAATCGCCCCTCGCTCACCGATTGGACGGCACAAAAGTGGGCGTGTGTCGTTTTTGATCCGTTTTTGAAGCAGAAAATCCGTGGTTTTGTACACGCTGTTCGGCGCGCGCCCTGCACGAGTCCAACACCGGTACCCACAAGCGGCACAAGAACGGTGGCGATGCGACGGTTGCGAGGTGTGACGTGAAGGTCGTGGCGGTGGGTGGTTGATGTGGTGGTCGGTGGTGGTAACAATGGCGGTTGGTCCAAATTAAAGATAGTAAAAGAAAAACGGCTATCCTGAAGAGTCGCAGCACGCATAAATGACATGTATTCCCACTAGACAACGGGTTTGGGCCTAACTACACATATACTTACCGAGATACCTCACCTAAGGGACCTGAATGGTGGTTTGCGAATTTGGTAACCACAACAATATATACATATATATATATACATACACATATATACATACACATATATACATACACATATATACATACACATATATATATATACATACACATATATACATATACATACACATATATACACATACACATATATATATATACACATACATATATATATATATATATATATATATATATATATATATATACATATATACATATATACATATATACATATATACATATATACATATATACATATATACATATATATATATATATATATATATATATATATATATATATATATATATATATATATATATTAGGGCGCTTTTAGCTACTATGGTAAAAATTCAAATTTGCAATAGAAGTTTGCAGAATCTTCCAAATGGTGAGGTTTCATGAAAAACTAAAATCTTCCAAGTGTTATTAAGATTAAATAATATTTAGGACTTGCGCAGGCACTTGACATCCTTCTCCATTAGTACAACATGGCTAAATTAAAATGAAAATCTCTTTTGATGAAAACAATTAAAAAAAATTATCCTGAAAAGTAAATAATATGCCTTTATAAAATCAAAGTTTCCTTTGAGGCCTTTGGGTATTTCCGTCGGTCATCCTCCATCACTTGAACAAGGTACTGCACTTGAGCTTCATCTCTTGTTCGACCAGCTTTCGTGAAATCTTGGATGAGGGCGACGCCTCTTTCGGCCGCATCATTCACGACGTTCAAAGAGTCAACCCTCTGCTTTGCTTTGACGTAGGATTCAAAGCTCTTCCAGTTTGATGGATCCTTTTCCTCGAGAAAGTCTTCTGGCAGCTCGAGGAGCGTAAAGAGATTTTTAGTTTGGGAGGAGCAGAGGTCAGACAGCTTTTTTCCCTCTGGATTGGGAAGCCAGACTCGTCGAGATGGATCCTCTGAACCCTCCACGTCCTTCATGTTTATTACCATGGCGATCTTTTCTGACGAATCTAAGTTGTCATCAAAGAGTGCAAGGCCGACGTTAACTTCGCTCAGGTACCACAGATGGTGGCTCATTGTTTTGTATGCAGCATGATTCAAGGAATGGAGGGCTTGAAGGAGCTGGAGGTCATTCTTTGGCGCGGAAGCAGCATTTCGAGCGTCGAACCAGGCCCTGATATAGTGCTTAGCAACAA
>NC_140977.1:22423731-22436231 GCF_056783735.1 Eptatretus burgeri
AAATGAGTTCTGCCTTGATGGTTTAAATAACTACCTTGGAGACTCAGGAAAAGGGTTCTGCCAAGATGGTTCTAAATATGGGGACTATCTTGGAGACTCACAAATTTTGAAAAAATCAGTAAATGAGTTCTGCCTTGATGGTTTAAATAACTACCTTGGAGACTCGGGAAAAGGGTTCTGCCAAGATGGTTCTAAATATCGGTCCTACCTTGGAGACTCACAAATTTTGAAAAAATCAGGAAATGAGTTATCCTTAAGAGACTTTGTAAGTTGGTTTTACTTTGAATACTTGAAATGTGGGTTCTGGATTGATAACTCACAATGTGATACATATCTTGGAAACTCAACGGGAATGTGGTTATACCTTGAAGACTTGGAAAGTTGGGTTTATGTTGGACACTTGAAACTTTTTTGGAGACTTTTATTTATTTATTTATTATTATTTTATTTATTTATATTTTGGAGACTTTTGGAGTTGCTATCACTCTTTAGGATCTAAACCTATCGATGTAGTTCTTTGTCGGATGGTGCTTGATGGCAGCAAGATCAAGAAAGTTCTGGGAAGAAAGTGCAGGCTTACTCCCCCTTTCAACATCATCAAACCTGAAAGCTTTAAAAGACAGAATTGGAAGAAGAGAAAAAAAAAAAAACGTAAAAAAAATATATATATAGGTGAAAATCTCATTTTGAAAAAGACATTGTGTTGGGCGAGGATTGAGTTGGGGTTGAGATTTTGAATGTGAGGGTTGGGACACACACACACACACACACACACACCAACAAACAAAAGTTAAGCCTTGACTATTCAGTTGAGGATTCTGTGTTTGGGGTTCACAGATCTAAGAACGTCCCCCTTGACACATATTATATACTGTAATACACCTCGGACTTGTCCCTCTAGTGTCCACAAAGGTGTATAGTAGGATGGAGTGAAGGGACAACCCATTGCTCCCATAGGTATTATCTGCTTAGTTTTGTCTTTTGTAATTCCTGTGAATAAAATGAACCTAAAATCTCTTCCCATTCCAAATCATATATCTTATAAGTCCAAGGAACCGTATCTATTACATCAACAATTTTAAAAAGCTCGTTGGTCCATCTTTTAATATAACCCTTTTCAAAATGAGATTTCCACCTATATATTCTTACGATATCACCAACTTTGAACTTAGGTTTTCTGACATTAATCTCTTTTTCATATTTTAATTTTGTAAATGTTTCTGATGGTTTCATATTTGTTGACGTGTGAATCGTGTCATTATACTTATCCACAATATCCTGAATAAAAGATGACCATTGTTGTGAACCGAGTTGTGTGAATTTTTTATATAGTCTCTCTTTTAAGGTACGATTAAAACGTTCAACAACAACTGCCTTCCCTTCATTAAAGGTACTGTATAATGTAATACTGTTATTTTTTAGAAAATTCATAAATGTCTTGTTATAAAACTCTCTACCCTCATCAGTCCACAATTTTTTAGGTTTTCTCTTACTTTTATTAAATATCTGTTGAAAGGCTAACATAAGAGTATTACCTGTTTTGTTTTTTAATGGCACAACCCACGCATATCTACTCCTCAAATCAATAACGGTTAAAGCATACTTGTACCCCTTATCATTATTAAGTTCAATCAAATCAGCAGACCAGATATAATCAACTTCCTTGGAATAAACTTTCCTTCTCTGAAACTTTGTGAATATTGGTTTATGTAATTCATCAGCAAATTGCTCTTCAGTCTTAATAACATCATTAGAGCCTATAAGTTTTTTGAATTTCCAAGTCCAAGTTTCAATTTAGCACTGATCATCTTCTTCACAATGAAACGATCAACTTTTTCTCTCAAGGTTGGATTTTGTATCAGAGACAAATTATACAACATTTCTCTATCGGCTTCATGCTTTTCTTCCAACGTTGTGGTATTCCCATAATGAATATCGTGTCTCATGCACACTTCATCAACTCTATTGATTGGTTTACTCCAGGATTTAGGATTGTCTGCCTCATCTAATCTTTTATCCAAGTTTGTGCCTGGACCACAGAAAAAATACCCTGGAAGATGTAATTCCCCTGGTATTCCAGTAGTTGTAAATTTACTTCCTGATAAAAACTTTTGTATATCTCCTCCGAGTTTGTGTTTGGAGATAAATTGATTTTTTTTTGAACCACACACCGAACATATACCTTTTTGTATAACCCTGTTATTTTTACTTTTAATATATGAAATATTTTTAGAATTAGTTTTCTTTTTACATTTGAGACAATAACTCATTTATTTATGAGAAAAATTCCTGCAGAGTGCAAAAACCTTTTTAGTTTCCAACATGCACATTTGAATCTTAATTTTTAAAACATAAAGAATCCTTAGAAATGCCTTCACTCTCTCCATTTATTTAAGAAAAAAAATAAAAATGAAAAACTTGAATTAAAATGAATATCTTGTCGATGTCAATATTCTTGTCGAAAGTATTGCAAATAGACTTGTCAATTCTTTGTTTTCCTCCTCGGTGGGTTGAGTTATTTTCTGTAATACCACCAATCTTTTTTGAATCTCACTGGTTTCCATATTTTGATATTTATTTTGTCTCGCTCTTTCCTCCTTCTCTCTCTTCTCCTTTTCCTCCTCTTCCCTCTCTTCTTCAACTCCTTCCTCATCCCTTACTATCCTTGAATCGCTTACACCCCATAGAATATTATACATATATTCATCAGGATTTCTTGTTATTCCTGTATCCAAAATAATTTTTTTTACAACAGGAAACCAATAAAATTTCTTTTGAATTTCTAAAAGAGCCTTACCTTTTCTTAACTTTATAATTTTTTCATTATTTAACATTCTAATTAAATCTAAAGTTGTCGGTTTATCAACATCAGCATAATGCCAATCTTTTATTGAAAATACCTCATTCTTATGTTGTAGAACATATTTATTAAAATACTGAATACCCTTTTCTTGAAGGTATGCTTGGACACAGAAATGATAATTTTCTTGAAGCCTTCTTGTTGTCATTTATGTATTAGAAATATATGTTAGAATAATATTATGGCATGAAACACCTCCCCATCTTCCCATAGTTAAATCATTTTGTATTTCCTTACTTATTATATATAATCCTGTTTTTTCTGTTTTCATGAGATAAACAAGGGCAAAACCATTATTATATTTACCCTTATTAAATTCTTTTATTTGTTGTTTACTAATCGTGGACCCACAAAACTCATTCTCGATACCAAGTGGATAATATTCTTCCTTACGAGACTGATTTAATTGTTCCAGGTCTTTGAGGTTAATTTTAAATGACCAATTATACCCTGAATCATTCATATCATACCCCCATTGTTCTATTCTCATGCAAACGATACGCCCTTCCTTATAAAAAATTATTTTAATTCGAACTGTGAATTCTGTATGACCTGGAGATAATATCAACACTTCTGTATCTTTGGAATACACGGCTGTTTTATTTAAGTGTATATATTGTGATAAATCGCTTAATCTCACCAAGTCATTCGCGTCAGTCGGGCTTAGATAATTTTTTAATTTATAAGCATTTTTCATGTTAATATTTTTGGTTATATTATATTTATGTCGTTCAGCCTGTGCCTTTGTGTAATAATTTGATAAATCAATATCCAGTTCTTGAGATACACCAAAGATAGAACCATCTTTACCAACATAAGTCATTTATATTAGATTAAAAATAATATCATAAATTTTTTTATTTTTGTTGAGTTGAAATAACACATATAGACATAATTGACCACAACACTTGGAATTTAATTCTTGGACTTGAAATGTTTGATAAACACCATTCTGTAAGAATTTTATGACTTCAACAGGTGGTGGAAGACCAAAACTATCAAAATAATATTTGTCTTGACTATTAAAAATACAAACCCAATGAGAACCGTTCCCATTATTATCTTCTAAGTTCATAATAATATTCTTTGTATGTTTCGGCACATTTGTTAATTCATCTCTCATACAAATAACCACATTATGAATTTTTAATTTCTTACAATATTTAACAAGTTGTAAATTTGATGTTGTATTCTTTCCAAATTCTTTCAACCACTCATCAATGCTCATTTATTTATTAGAAAGATATAATCCATTACCTCTTTTCGTTAATTTTACACCTGCTTGTGCTATAGAAGAAAGCATATCTCCAACCAACAATCTCGCTTTATCAGGCAGACCTTCAAGTTTTTCAGCAAAATCTACAATTACACCACTTCCACTAATTTGTTTCTCCAACTCTTTGTTATGTCTTTCCAATTATTTTTGAGCCTGGAGTTGAGCCTTCCTTTCGTTGGCAGTTTTCACCGCTGTTGAAATACCACCCGTCAATGCTCCAACCGCACTTAAACCAGCAAATAAAGGAATTAGAAATGGGAGAAATCCTCCACTCATCTCTCTTATTGAATATTTTTTCAACATTGGTTTTGTCATTTTAATTTTAAGTGAGCCAGTGTCATTCAAGATTTTAACCTGTTCTCTTGTGAGCAAAACATCAATTCTTACTGCTCCTTTTCTCTGAATTGTATTAACGTTAATCATACAAGGCTTTTGATTTTGAACACAAGATGATAGTTTATGAAGATTGATTTGATTAACATATACCCCAGTTGGTACTTTGCCACTCATTTATTTAACAAAAAATTATGTGAGACTAATCATCACACCATTATCTGTATTAATCTGCAATTCTGTTTCTTCCAAAAGCAAACAATATGTATCAACTTCTTCACTCTCTCCTCTTTCAATGTATAGGGAAGTATCCACTCGATTAGACTTTATAGTTTCCTTTTGAGCGCTCAGGTCAAACGCATAGATTGTATACAAACTTTTAAATGCTGTCATATCCAAAATAGGTTCTTTATTTCCATTACTTTCACACACCTTTTGGTAAGACTTGTATGCTTCAGCAAAATCATTTTTTCCCAATTAATTTCCAATCTATCTCGTGGATAAAATGTTCCATCTAGAGAAACGCGAAGTTGTTTCACCTTAGCATTATCACTCAATGCATTATTCTTATCAGTCGCAGTATCACCATCTGGCTTTTTAGAAATGATCCACAGATATCGTGGCTTTCCTTCCAGAACACCCAAATTCCACGTGTAAGTAGTTTGGTTGAGTTTAACGTGTTGACATCTTCTTTTGAGGTATGATACACTGAGTGGTTTCTTTGAGTTAAGTCTTCGATTCAGCATCTCTTCTGTTTTAAGATTAGGAGTATATTCACTGATATACCAACTCATCTCCTCAATTACAAATTTATTCTGATCACTAAAAGCATTACCAACACCAAAAGCAATCGGTTTTCATTATCATTCCTTTGTAGTTGAAATCTAATTTTAAGACCATACAGAACTTTATCATTATCACAAAATCCAAATATACCTTTAAGAGGAACTGCCACAGTAAAACTATTTTCTGCTTTTGTATCATCATTATACATTCCTTTCCTTTGAGTATATCCAGGGTCTGTGTTTGTTCCCGTTGACATATCAGGAATAAAACCTTCGACAGACCCCTTTCCCATTCTATCACTGAATGTATAGAGTGTAAATTTTATCATTTCAGATACAGCAGAGACATAATCAACCGCTTCAACTTCTTGTGTTCCAATATACAAACGCACACTATCAAACATTTTCCAGAAGAAATCATTTACAAGTGTAGCGTTTGTGTTATTCCCAGCTTTAGTGAATTTAAATTTACACAACAAGAAACTTTCGGAGAGATTCAAATAGGTTTGTTGATTATTTATTTCAAAACTTTTTGTACCATTCGTATTCCAGTCTGTTCCAGTTATTGCATTTACCTTGAAGTAATCTTCTTTTTTAGTGGAGTTTGAGATAATAATAGTATCATCCAAATCATAGATACTATCAATTGCTTCCATACTTGTATTTATTTAGGAAAAAAGATGTTAAAACTTTTGAAACCCTGATCCAAGTATTTGAATTATTTTCTGTCGTTCTTGGGGGGACAACTGAGTTTTGCTTTTCTTAATTTCTTTTATTGCTTGTAATTTATGAGCTTCCTTCTGAGCATCTTTTATACTCTTTACAGCACCTGCTACATTTCCCACAGCAGAAGCAGTTGAACCAATTAGATCTTTATGTTTAAGAATAGTTGAACCAATACCCATGAGAGTATCAATTATTCCATCTCCTCTAAATTGATGTCCAACACCCCTTTGTCTCTTAGGTTTATAGTATCCTCTACCAAGATACATACCTTCACCCTTGTAGTATGGGGAAAGGAACATCCCATCCCCTGTAATTATTTTATATTTTCCCAACTCGTGTTTCCTCACAATAACCATCGTATTTATTTATTGGAAAACTTCACGTAGGTGAATTCTGATGGATATAACTTCTCCATTAAAAGAAATCACACGATTATCTTGGTCGGTTATCCTAAAATTTACTCTGTGTATGGTTTTTCCTGACACAGGGAGATAAACCAAATTTTTAGGTTCCATATTGAATTTATAACCAATTGGGGTTGAGTATGCGCTGAATGAAAATATTACATTTGTTTTTTTTCCATCATTATAAGCACCATCAATCAAATCACAGTGAATTAACACCGAATTTATTCCTGAGGATATTTGAATGACATTATCACTGTAAAACGTCCCATTAGTTTCAATCTTTTTTGAGGAGAAACCCAATAACTCTCTAAATGAATTATCAATTGTGAAATCAACCTTGTAGTTATTTTTAACTTTAATCGTTGATTTTGAAGTATGTTTTTGAATGTTTATAACAATATTTTTTGGTTCATCACCCTGTTCTTTCATAAGACGAGCAATTTCGGAAGATATTTGAGAAATCTCATATGCTCCGGGTGAGACTGTTATCGTTTTGTATCCACTTCCCGGATTATAACTAAACTTGTCATTTTTCTCGGTTATATTAAATAAGGTATTATAAGTTTCCATGGACAATAAAGATGCCTCATATTCTTTTGTTGTGTCAAGTTGTAGTGGGTATGGGAATGAAGATGTGTGGTCGCTTGTTGTGAAATTGAAACTAAGGATTGTGCTTCTCATCTTATTTAATATGAGATAAAATGTCTTTATATTGATATTTATTAATTATTTTCATGTTCATCAACTGGTCTAAAATGGCTGATGCTTCATTAAAACAATTGTTATTTCCAGCCTTCTTACTACCTAACAACAATAACAGTCTATTAACTAATTGCGATGGGTAATTTGGAAGAAAACTAACACCTGAACCAAGGATACTTAAAGCCTGAATAATGTGTTTCTCCTTCTCATTCTTCCTACTTTTACCAGAAAGAATAACCTTATAATTTAGAGTGTTCAGCAGATCAATATATACTCTATCATCATTATTTTCCATATCCAATGGTTTATCAATATACTTTGATTCATCCCTCACAGTTGAACCTTGTCTTCCATCTTTTGTGAGAAGAAACATTAATCTCGGAGTTAGTTTAACAGGGTGTTGAGCAGAACCCAAGAACCTTAATTCATCATTAAATATCAATACCTTTTCTTGAAGAAGATGAAATATTGCTGGTTGTTCTGTTGGAATGAGTCCTGCTTTGGTTTTTGAATCCGCTGAATATTCATTGTTTTGAACAGCATTCACAATATAATCAGGGGGTTGATTAATCTCTTCCAGTTGTTGAAATAAACCTTCATCATCATATTCTAATTCTCCTAAATGCTCTAATTCTTCCTCCGTCATTTGATCAAAATCTTTTAACATTTTAAGTTTTTTAGGAGTATATTCTACTGTGGGAACTGTGGAAACATCTTTCATTTTTTCTTAGGAAGTTTTTAAAAGTGGTTTAAAAAATTTCTCTTGTTTTCTTTCAAATGCTTCTTCGCCCGTTAGTTTCTGTCTGCGTTTCTTCTTTATGTCTTCCTGTTGTTTTACAACTTTTGAAACCAACTCTTGATGTTCCTTAAATCTTCTTGCTCTTTCTTTTGCATCCATTTATTTATTGTAAAATATAATTTAATGAATTGTAAAGATCAACAGGGAAATTTTCCTTTTCTTCATCATTCAAGTAGATGTGTTCAAATAAATCCTTTTCTTTAAATATTTCATCAAATTCTTTATTAACATTAATGCGAGTTGTAATTTCTTCTTTACTAATCCTTGCATCTCTGCTTTTCATACGTTTGCATTGAGTTTCTTCATCAACATCAAAACCGAATGATAAAATCTTCACTCCGCTCAGATATTTAATAATTTGTCTCGTTCCTTCTGGATTAGTTTCTAATATCCCAACACCACCAGATTTTAGTTTCCTTAACTCACTCTTACAATGTGAATATTTTGTTGTACCAAGAGAAACCTCCTCAAATATTTGTCCTTCATTCCTCAATCGCATATGTTCCTCCACTGAAATATAGTGATAATCTTCACCTTTTACTTCTCCAGGTCTTATTGCTCTAGTTGTTGTTGATACAATGCGTATCACGGGGTGTTTTTTAAGTAAATTTACAATATTCTCATTTGTACTACACAAGAACCTTGATTTATGAAAGTTTTTTTTCCAGAAGCAGATTTACCCACAAGATTTATAATAATAGTTGTCATTTATATATGTAATTGTTTATAAAACAAAAAATATATCCCTTAATATCTCATCTTGTTTCACAACAATATATTTATATTTTTCAGTCGTGTGCTTCATGTAATCCTCAAATTTCTTTTTACTGCATAATGTAGAACAATTATCTCTCCAAAAATTATTGATATCTATTGAATTTAACTTGAATAAAATAAAAGTATTAGCATTGTTTCTGATGGAACGACGAGGAAGTTGAAAGTACGATTGATTAAGATAAATACAATTACAAGAAGAATGTCTCCCTCTTGTGTAGTAGCTGTCCATTACCGTTTGGTTTCTCTCATTAACACAATCATCAAAGATAACGAGGTTCTTTTTTGATTTATCCAAATCTTGGGGAGACGGTATATCATCCGTATTATCACTAAGAATACAAGTTATAGGATTTGATTTCTTTTTACATCTCTGTGTATCACAAAATAGTTGAATTATATCTTCAATGTTATAATCATTTAGGTTTTTTTGACGTTTAAATAAACCGATTATATCTTCTTTTGAAGACCAGCATTAAAACCTTGTGAGAGTAGTTGATACTCTGGTTGAAAACTCGACTTTGTGAAAATTATTAAATTATCATAATCTAAAAAGTTGGGAGTGAGGAGCATTTTTAAAAGTAAGCAGGTTTTTCCACATCCACTTGAACCAACTATGAGACATCTTAATGAATTTGGGAGATTTTTATGGTTGTTAAATTTTATCTTATTTTCCCAAATAGGTAAAAAATCATTCATTTATATATTTGGAAAACAGGTTATTTAATTTATTATTGGCTTTTTTAGAAACTCTATATTTTATCCTAAGTTCAGGTTTAATTTCAAGATAATCCATTATTTTATTTATACAATATCTTGTGTTGATATTTCCCTGAAAATTACATCCATGAATAATATATAACAACAATCCTTTGAACATTTCTCTTATACGTTCAGTTTCTTCCCTTGTAAGGAAAGGTGTGTTATCACCCTCATACTTTACATTCATTTCTCTAATCAATCTTGTAAAGTAATTCATTTTTGGTGTAAATCTAAAATAATTATTTTCCTTTTTATATTTTTTATTATCATTAATTAGAAGATAATCACAGAATATACATTGTTTATAGGCTTTTGACTCTGTGTTTAATCCCCGTCTTTCACACGCAGGACAATTCTCAAATTTGTCATATGGAGAATCAGGAAAGTCTAGCATATTTATAAAGTAAAACGTTACTTAAACTGAAATTCATCTATACTTTCAGTTGTATATTGACTCATATTTAATAATATTACCATCGATATCGAAATACTTTTTTTCATTATCAGATTCAACGACAACATTTTTTATATTAAAGGTGATTTTAAAATGATCGTTAATTACTATTGAACGAAATGTCATTTCCCTGATATATTAACATCCTTTATTTCATCAGGATTTACATCTTTAGGGTTGTTGAAAAAAATACAAATTTCTCCTTGCATATTACAGATGGTCTTATCTTTTCTTTCTAAAGCTTCATCCATAAGGTTTTTGTTTTTTGATACTTTTTCTTGTTTCATTGCTTTTTCTAGTTTTGAATATATTACTAGAAGGAGAGGAGAAACTTTTGTTAGAGATACTTTAATTGATGTTCTACCAGGTATACTAAAAGCCCTTCCACTGAAGGAAATTGAAGAACTCATATTATTTACCATAATAGTTTTTATCCAATAGTTGTTATATTTATCTTTGTTCAATTTTACATCCTTGACATATTTCTCAGTATCTTTAACAAATGAAGAGATTGATTGAAACTTGTCTTTTGTGTCTTGAAACATTGTATTTATTAAGTGAAAAAATTGTAGGATAAAATGGTTTTAAGCACAGATTCACCTGTAAAATAAACGAAATTTTCATCAAGAAAATTTTAGTTTAAGCAAAGATTTATTATATAAATATGGTGAATACAACATACTGCGATGTTTGTAATCACAAATATAAACATTATAGAAAACACCTCCGAACCAACAAACACACATTTAATCTGTTTCATAAAATATCTCCTCTTGAGTTGGAAAGAAAACATTGTGATATCTGCTCAAAGGATGTTTTGAAGAGTAGTTATAATAGACATCTTCAATCACAAAAACACAAGAAAAATGAGTTTAAAGTAAAGGGAGACTATTATATTGAAAACACTGATGGGGCATTTAAAGGGCATATAAAAATAAGGATTTTTCAATTTGGAGAACCCGGTCCATCATCAATAGCTGAATCAATTGAAATAGTGAAACCCGATGTTGAAAAATTTATTAAAAAGACATTAAAAGAAATGAAAACTTTAAAGTTTTATATGGGAGTGAAAATTAATATGAAAAGACAAGATGAAGAACAAACTCCTTATATGAGAACAGATCTTCATTTTATAACATCATTTCAAGATTTTTTGAATAGTGGGGTTTATGAAGAACTATCAAGACAAGAGGAGGATGTTGATAATACAGTGGTAGGAAGTGGATTCAATATTTTTAAAAATCATCTTTTTAGATATACACATTCTAAAATCAAACCCTCTTAAAGCTTCTTCTTATATTGAATTACCAAAAGAAATAAAACTAAAGAAGGCAGTTGTTAATATTAAGAACAATGATAATAAATGTTTTCTCTGGTCTGTTCTTGCTCACTTTCATCCACCAAAATGTAATTCAGAAAGAGTAAAACAATATATGAAATATGAGAATACCTTGGACATTAAAGATTTTAAATTCCCAATGCCACTAACAGATATTCCTAAATTTGAGAAAAAGAATAATCTTTCTATTAATGTATATGGATTAACGGATACAAACAAAGTTCAAATATTAAAAATTTCAAACAACTATAAAAATGAAGAAACACACATTGATCTTTTATATTTTAGTGTTGGAAAGAATTCACATTACACATACATCAATAATTTATCAAGATTAATCTCTTCTCAGGTATTCAGAACAGCAAACAAAATATATCCTTGTAAGCGATGTCTTAATTCATTTCATACAAAAGAACGATTAGAACAACATTCAAAATATTGTAGTAATCATAAATCAGCTGTAATTACAATGCCTAAACCTGGTGAAAAGATTTCTTTTGAAGATTATAATAAATCTATCATGCACCCATTTGTGATATACGCTGATTTTGAGTGTATCCTTAAAAAGATTAATACTGCTTCTCCTAATCCAAAATAATCATATACAAATAAATATCAAAAACATATTCCTTGTGGTTTCTGTTATTATATCAAATCATCTGTTGGAGAAAAGTATAACAAACTTGAACATTATCATGGAAAAAAAGCTTCACAAGAGTTTGTAAAACGATTAGAAAAGGATTATATCAGACTAACTAAATTAATGAAAAAAACAAATGAACCGATGAAATTAACCGAAGAAGAAAAATTAGAATTTAGAAAGAACAATATCTGTCATATTTTTGAGGAGGAAATTGAGGAGTGTAAAGTTAGGGATCATTGTCATCTTACTGGTAAATATAGAGGTCCCGCTCATTCATGTTGTAATCTTAATTATAAGTTACCTTCTTTTATTCCAGTCTTTCTTCACAACAGCGCCAACTATGATACACATCTATTTATAAATGAACTTTCAAAAACACCAGGGAATATTTCTGCCATAACAAACACAAGTCAAAAGTATATTTCATTTACAAAAATGATATTCACAAAACCTTTAACTCGTATTAGGTTTCTAGATTCTTACAAGTTTATGGGAACACCACTAGCCTACCTCGCATCAAATCTAAGCTCCACGGACTCTTTTCCAAATCTTAATTCATTCTTTCCAAAAGAGGAAATTCTCACTAAAGAGGAAATTCAGATTAAAGAGAGAATTCAAAGTAAAGAGGAAATTCTAATTA
>NC_140977.1:22441231-22548731 GCF_056783735.1 Eptatretus burgeri
GAAGGACACCATGAGATCTATAATGTAAAACAACTAATGTCGGAAGACGAGAAAATTCCGTTTAATGTCCATCTGTGCGGCAGACAGAGTAAAAAAATTATCTCACTCCTCTCTGTGCATGTGCAATCGTGACAAATTCAGAGGCAAAGTACGGTAAAATGGCAGGTTTGTCTTCTGATTCGTGTTCAAAATATAACGTTCAATTGAAACAAGTTGATCCTCGGTCATAAACTGTTGTTGGTAGACAGACAGATAGACAAAGGATGGGCGGACAGAAGTGAACCAATTGCTTAACCTTACGTTTCGCTTCACATGTATGGGATAAATACAAGGTTTTCATCCACAGATTCATGGAGTATTGCTCTCCCCTCTGGGCTGGACCCCTTACCTTACACCTTGTTCAGCTTTACACCGTGGAATCCAAGGTCTTCAAGATTATTGTAATCTCCCACAATTAAGCTGAGTCGATGGGCCTATCTTCTTCGCATTGCGGACAGGTCGGTGGTCTCTCCATCCTCATTCCTCAACCACCTCCTTTCTGGTTTTTCAGAACCGTGAGCGCAGCGTTGGCTAATCGCGGAGCCAATCGGAGTGGCAAAAACTTCCTGTCTCTCTAGTACGTTCATGCTATACCAGACCAAAGAAAGAAAGGACAACCGAGGCAGACAGAGGCGGAGCAACCAACAGCAATCTTTATTTCACGAGCAGGCCATCATCAAAGGACGTATTTATATCGGAAAGCAATTATTAAGCAATCAAAGGTGAAAGGCAAAAGGCAATGGCAAAATAAAGGCAAAAAAATTAATAAAACAATTTACCCCTAATACAGACTCACTCACACACACACACACACACACACACACACACACACACACACACACACACACACACACACACACACACACACACACACACACACACACACACGACATGGCACCATTATTGATCCGGGAAGAAGAGACAGGAGAGTAGAAAGAGGTTATTTGGAGAATTGGTTTGACTCCTCACTTGCCTCACGCAACTAAGCAGGGTTGTGTCAGATCGAAGATAATAAGTGGGGAAGGGGTGAGGGGTTGGGTGGTGGAGTATCGGTGTTGTGTCAGAAGCGTGTGGTGTGAGTGTAGCTGGAGCTGCGTGACACACTAGGGACTTCACCGTGCCCTCGACACATGGGGTGCTTACCTCCGGCCCCAGCACGACTCACTCCTGTGCCTCGTACCCAGTGCAGCCTTGTTCAACTTGAGCCCCCACTCTGGCAGGTGATCTCTGAGTCAGCATTCCAAGATGTTCTTGCATCCCTGGTGCATCGACAAACAGCCCTGAACCGATCCACATCTTGGCCTTTATACAGTCATGGCCAAAAATATTGACACCCTTGCACATTTTTCATGTAATTCACTATTTATTCCAGAAAATTGTTGAAATATTTAAAAAATCTTTTGGTATCCACGTATGTATTTCTTTGGTTTGCAATGGAACAAAACAAAAAAAGGTGAAAAGAATTATTGAATCTTAGCTTATTCTTCACAGAAATCCTAAAATGGCCCGGACAATATTATTGCCACCTTTTAGAAGTTGTTTGAAATAATTATATTTCAAGCAGGTGATTCTCCTTGACTTTGGAAGTGAACTGACCTATAGTGAGTTGCAGGTGCCTACAATATAAATATCACTCACTCACCCAGTTTAAGTGGAGAAGAGTCATTCTGCTGTTTTTTGTCACTGGGTGTACTTCAATGAGCATGGCGAAAAGAAAGAAAACCAGAGAATTGTCTGATGAGGTCAGACACAAGATTGTAGCCAAGCATGGACAATCTCAAGGCTACAAGTCCATCTCCAGAGATCTTGATGTTCCTGTGTCCACCGTACGCAATGTTATCGGGAAGATTAAGGCCCATGGCACTGTAGCCAACCTCCTTGGACGTGGTCGCAAGAGAAAACTTGATTGAAGATTGCAGTGAAGGTTTGTTCGAATGGTGGAGAAAGCACCTCGATCAGCTGCCAAACAGATTCAAGCTGACCTTCAGACACAAAGTACGACAGTTTCAACTCGCACCATCAGTCGCCAACTCAATGAAAGGGGTTTCTATGGTAGTAGACCCAGGGGGACCCCACTGTTGAGAGACATAAGAAAGTCTGACTGGAGTTTGCCAAAACACAGCTGAACAAGCCACAATCCTTCTGGGAGAATGTCCTGTGGACAGATGAGACCAAATTAGAGCTTTTTGCTAAAACACATCATCTCTATGTTTGCAGAAAACAAAATGAAGCCTTCTAATAAAAGAACACCTTCCCTACAGTCAACCATGGAGGAGGTTCAGTGATGTTTGGGGGTTGCTGTGCTGCCTCTGGCACTGGGTGCCTAGAATGTGTGCATGGCATCATGAAATCAGGAGATCACCAAGGAGGCATTTCGGAGCGCAATATTCAACCCAGTGTCAGAAAGCTGGGTCTCCGTCTAAGCTCAGGGGTCTTGCAGCAGGACAATGACCCCAAACACACTTCAAAAAGCACCCAGGAATGGTTCAAAACATAACACTGGACTGTTCTGAAGTGGCCAGCAATGAGTCCAGATCTAAATCCCATTGAACACCTGTGGGGAGAGATGAAAACAGCAGTTGGGAGAAGACGCCCTTCAAATCTGGGAGAACTGGAACAGTTTGCACAAGTAGAGTGGGCCAACCTGCCAGTCGAGAGGTGGAGGAAGCAAATTGATGGCTATAGGAAGAGCTTGACTGCAGTTATTTTGTCCCAAGGTTGTGATACCAAATATTAAGTCGAGGGTGTCAATAATTTTGTCAATGCCATTTCTTTTTATTTTCTGATTTTAAAGGATATATTAAGTTCTGAATCAAAAACAAAGGTTCTGTAATATTAACAGTGAAATAAATAATTGTGGAGACAAAATAGTTTCGTCAATTTCAACTTATTTTTCGAGAAAATTGTGAGTCCTTTGAAAAAAGTGCACAAGGGTGACAATATTTTTGACCATGACTGCACGTGTCATGCCGGGTGTGGCTTTGAGGGAGCACAATTCATGTGAGACTCCTTTGACCCGGCACAACCTTTTCTCATCGGTGCACATCCGATGGGATGGGTGCAGCGATCGAGCTTTGGAAAATCCCCGCGTCGTGATATTGAGATGGCGATGTGCGCCCCTCCCCATCCTTTGCATGCCCAAACACTCAAATGGCCCCTCCCCAGGTGCAAATGTTCCTCTGTACTGTGCGTGCTTGTTTGAATTGAAGGATGAATCACTGCCTAGAGGTTACTCCACGTGTTTGAACCTAACTTTTCCAAATTGAATCAAATGCTGCCAAACATTGTGGAAGCAACAACCTTTGAGATGGATGGGAACCTTAATCAAGGATTCACAGAAAATGAGAAATGAGGCAGAAAACTGCTCTAAAACATTTATGGACACAATTATTAAAAACAAAGAAAAAAAAACCCATGAAAAACAGGTTTTTCAAAGATAATCAAGAGGTATTCAAATCATTTTCTAAACTCTACAGTTTTCCACCCATTGTTGTACTCTCAAAAATGTGCACCCTGACAATGAAAATTACAATCGTTCAGGTGAAGGACAAATCAAGTCCATCAGAAATGATTACTCTGAGTTTCCAGGTTTCACAAACAGCATCACACAGCAGGAATTCCTGCAGTTCAAAAGGATTGTAATAAAGTGTTGAAGCAAAAATGTACTGTCCATGTCAAAGTTGTGCAGACTACTACCACTTGGCCACAAACAACACTTGGTCACAGTTGGTGACACTGGCTCAAATTGTAATGGGTTCTCCTTTGTCCCCAATAGATGCTGTTAGGGGATTCATCCAGCAGAACCTGATAAAAGCTAGAACAAGTACCCAACCTCTGCCCAAAAATATAAACGTGTTTCTGAAGATTGCAATTGAAGGACTCCCGATAGAAAAACGTGGACTTTACCACTTTGATGTTCGTATACCTGTGTTAAAATGATGTTATGTGCAAAAGAAAGATACAATACAGCTTTTTTGAATTGGTGAACAGCTGTGCAAAAGACTCCGCTGCATTCACGATGATGTTACCAATTTGGATTGAATACATTGTTGGTAAAACTCCACTTTGTGAGCCATGTTTGTTGTGAAGGAACTGAATTGAGTGTTGAACTGAACTGAAAATTGAGAACGGAGTGTTGCGTCATTCATTGATAGATTCCAAGAAACACTCCTGCTCATGACCATCCTGGATTTCCTCCGAGACTCCACTCACCTGCTTATCCTGGTCTCACACTTCAATGTCAACCCCTGCTCCCTCACTTCTATCTTCTTTATTTGGACTCTGTGCTGCCCGTTCTCGGTTCACTGGTCGAACGTGCTCTCCATATAGATATACTGTATATCTGCAGCATCCACCTAAGCTGTATTGTGACATCACCATTGGGCAATATATGTCGGGAAATCATCTGAATTTCACCTCGTTGCACAGCCTCACTTCTTTCCGGTCTCAGGATAGGAACTTCATGACCTTCCACTACCCCAAAAGCCTGTGGTACGCCTTCTTGTGGGGATCACTCATCTTCTGATTTCTGCATGGGTCCTCATTCTCAATTATCACTTTTGGTTCGTTCTTCCATGATTTATCTAAGACTGGGATATTGAAGTTTTTTCCAGATGTCCTAGTGGATTACTCTACATATCGGGTGTTTCAAATGAAGTGGACAATTTGAGTGGAAGTGGACAAATGAAGTGGACAAGTGGACAAATAAAGAGTGGCTGCCCACCAAGTGTTACTGAGGACCAAGGGAACATTAATCTTGTGAACAATTCTGCTGTCGAAAGTCCTAAGAAATCACACCATCGGCGTTCCCGAGAACTGGCGATCTCGAGAAATGGCAATCTCAGCCTCATCTGTGTGGTGCATTCTCACTTCTGAACTCAAGCTCTAGCCCTAGATAATATCTGTAAGGCACAAACTAACTCTGAATTACATGGCTAGCCGAGTAACAATGTGTGATTGGTTCAGTGACAGAATATAAAGGTACCCAAATAGGATCAACTCCTTGTGGTTCAGTGATAAAGTACACTTCCATTTGAATGGGGTATCAACAATCACATATTCTGGGGTGTTCAACCTCCTGAGGTGTCTGAGATGTCTCTCAAGGGCCCCAAGTCCACCTGCTTCTCTGCATTGAATGCCAGATAGGGTATGCTGGGACCATATTGGTTCGAGATTGCCAATGCGAGGATAATCACAGTCAACGGCGAGCGGTACCGCAAGGACTTACAGCGATTCCACACTGATCTCGCTCATTTACTGTCTCCAAACCAACTCAGACTTGCATGGTTCATTCAGGTTGGTGCCCCACCATACACTGCTGGTGAAACCATCGACTTGCTCCACCAACTGTCATCAGCCTGGACACAACACATGAGTGGGTGCCCCACAGCCCGGATTTGAATCCATTGGATTTTATATTTTGGGGTGCTGTCAAAGGTCAAGTTTACACCAACAAACCTTGAAGCCTGGCTGTCTTGAAGCAGGAGGTGGAGGACTTCCATCAGGCTACCACTCCAGCCACTTGCAGACGAGTTGTGGAGAATTTTGGAGTCAGGATCAAAGCCTGCTTGAACAGATGCAGAGCACACATTGAAAATGTCAATTATAAGCAGTATAATATGTGATTTTAAAATGGCATGGTGGATGCTTTCCATCAATGTATCACTGAACTTGCTACTTTTGTAATTTTTCTACAATAAAACATTCAAATAGTCCACTTTTTTTGAAGCACCCTGTACGTTGTTGTGCCTTTGTGTGTACAGCAGTTCTGACATGAGTTTTCTACATCCTGATAGGAGGTGGCTCTTGCTTTCTGTCTCTATCTTGCAGAACCTACGCTTGTCTGATTGACTCAGTCCCACCATTTTTCTTAAAATAATTGGAATAGTTTCCTGGGTCTTGGACCTTTATTATGACTCATTCTTCAACCCAGTTAAGCAGACCTCTTCTTAGCTACTCCAACGAGACTTTTTTTTGTCAATTCCCAATCTGTCTCAGCTCTTCTTTTTTTTAATATTCCTGCTCTTCTGTCATTCCCCCAGTTGATGGCATATATTTGTTGATATTTTGTCTTGTATTTTTCCTTCTTCTTCTTTGCAATAGTTGGGGCTGCATTAGTTGATCTGCGTTATTCTCTCCAATGTGTAATTTTCGATGATTGTATAAAGATGAAGAAAGAGCAAATGCTTTGTTGCACACAGAACACTTGTATGGCTTCTCTCCTGTGTGTACTTTGTGATGATCATCTAAAGATGATGAACGAGCGAACGCTTTGCTGCACAAAGAGCACTTGTATGGCTTTTCACCCGTGTGCATTTTTTGATGGTTGTTTAAACTCGTGGATTGAGAAAAGGCTTTAGGACAGGATGAACATTTGTATGGCCGCTCACCGGTGTGCATTCTTTGATGTATTTTCAATTGTGACATAAAAGAAAAATCCTTGCCGCAGAATGAGCACTTGTGTGTCTTCTTGTGTTGAATGTAATCTCCATTTGCGGCGATGTACCTGCGTGGTCTCCCACTTCCTTGGTTAATGTTGAGGGTTTCTGTAAAACTGTTCCAAGTGTGATTGGAAGACACGCTGCCAAGCTTGTCAATTTCTTCAAAAGCGGCCCGAGTCACGTGCGGATTGAAAACTTCCAGGTCGAACAACTGGGAACAGTTGGAACAAGAAACCAGCTTCGTTTGTTTCTCTGTAAAGACAAGTCACAAAAAGCATCAAACATTCATTCTAAACTTTGAAAGATGTAGCATAATCGACAAGTATTTCACTCAATTTGGCTTGAACATTGGCAATATTTCTGTCGTCCACTCAAAGGAGTCCCTCCAGCTAAAGGATTAAAAAATTGAAGAATTTTGGATCTGCTCAAATGGGTCAGACATTTACTGAGCACAAACAAACTACTTTACTCGAAGTTATTCAACAGTGTATAGCAAGCAAAAGTTTACTTCAAAGAAGGGTTAATGCCTGAAACATCAGCTTCTCGTTGCTTCCATGGGAGTTAGCACACTTCGATCAACATCCTGACAAGTACATCCATTTCTCAACCTGTCCGGCAACGTAAAAAGATTTTCAGAGCTTTTGCCTCAACATTGTCCAAAAAATAGAAGTGGGACAAAGAGTTACCAGCCCACAATGGAGAAAAATACCCCACAGTGCCTTGAATAGGATTAATTGGCAGTGCAATGAAGAACCGACTGATGACTCGGCCTGTTGAAGGTTGCCCAGTTTATGTGCTCCTGCCTTTATAATCTCGCATGGAAATTTAACATCTCGTACATGGGTTGTCAGGAATAGTGAGACTTGTGGAGTTCTCAAGAATGAATCTCTTAAAAGATGAATCCAAGAAATAACGAGAACGATGCTCGGTGGAGCGCATTACCTCCGCCAGGCTGAACAGTTTATGTTTTGTATCTTACTGATAGGCCAGATCTGCAGCCAGACCTCATCCAAAACATAATGGACTTGTTCTTGTAACCTAACCAACTCATCCACCAAGTTTTGTCATAATCTGTGCACAACTTTTTGAAATATGATATATATCGTTTTTTGGCAGCATTTCTCAATGGTGACAAATCACTTTTAAAAAAATCAAAAAAACTACTGTATCCGGATCCGGATGTGGATCTTCACCAAAATCGCATCAATTCATCATTGCCACACACCCAACCTGTCCACCAGATTTCGTCAGAATCCGTCAATAACTTTTTGAGATATCCTGATCAGAGGTCAGGTATGGGAGCATGTGCCGGAGCAGCGCGTCGCTGCGCCCACTTTCTACCGGTATTCCAGGGGCTTCCGTTTGGCCATCCCCCAGGCAGATGCCTGCCCCATCCCCAGCTCCTTGAGATTCTGATCATCCTGCTGCAACCATGAAGCACGTGGTCGGCCCATTGGCCTCCTCCACTCACGAGACTCCCTCGCTGAGAGAATGTTGAGCAAGATCAATGTCAGGAAAACGAGCCACATGTACATACAGCCGCAGCTCACGCTCACGGACTCTGCATGGCAACAAATCTCATTTGAGTCTGTTTCAGCAATCTATCGTTGGACACAAAATCCAACCAGCAATAGCCAAGGAATGAAGTCTCTGTCTCAGATCCCTGGTCAGAGTCCAAGTTTCACATCCATAGAGCAAGACTGGAAGCACCAAGGACCTGAAGACTCGGACTTTTGTCCTCCTGCACAGGTACCGGCCGCACCACACCCCATGATCCAGTGAATCCATGACTCTCCAGGCCCGACCCAGACGTCTATTGACCTCTGACTCATAGCCAGCAGAGAAATGAATATCACTGCCAAGATAAGTGAATCTCTCCGTGACCTCAACATCCTCACCACAAACAGGTACAGACAAGATAGCGGCATCCAAGATGTTATTGAAAGCCGGGATCTTAGTTTTGACCCAGGAAACCTCATTCAGCACCTTGACTCCTCATTCATCTCAAGAACCTCAAGTGGCTCTGACTCCTCATTCAGAACCTTGAAGGCCCCCAAAAAGATATCTAGAGTCTCTACAAAGATGACTATCATCTGCGAAATCAAGGTCAGAGATCTTGATATTCCCAAATGATGCACCGCAGCTTCATCTCTCTGACATCCTCCGCAGAATCCAGTCCATACAAGTGATGAAAAGTGTGGGGGTCAGTCCACACCCCTGATGAACTCCAGTAACAACTGGAAATAAGTCAGAGATGGTACCATCACATCTCACAGCACTCTCAGTACAAGAGTATAGTTCAGACATCAGATTGATCATCATCTCTTAGAGATGGGACATTCCAGACACCCACCCGAAGGGACCACCTCAGGTTAACCCCAGAAGACCCCTGTCTGGTGGACGACACCTCAGCACCACTCCACCATACACCACCGCAATCTGACCCCAGAGATTTACCCCGTAGTTTTCGTCCTACAATAAGGTTAGGAGGTTGGTGGCAGGATTTGAAAATAAGGAGGTTGGTGGCAGGATTTGCTCTTCGGTCACCATCAAACACTTCATTCCGCAAAACCAACAAATGCAAGGAAATCTGATGACAGACAAGCAGAAAAAAGTGAAGCCATAACCTCCGTCCATCGTCAGTGGTGGAGGTAAATATGGGACTTGGCTAGTTTATCCTTTCAGAGAAGTCCTGTGAGTATATAAGTCATACCTATAGTAAAAGTCATGTTCCAGGTGTCAGACATTTTCTGATCTTCTGTGGGCTAGCTGTGAGAGATAAAACCACTATCTTTCTTTCAATGAGTGGAGGAATTGTCACAGGTACTACCAGATGACCTGTGAAATGTTAACAATGGTTTTCCAGAGAAACAGTGAGGTCAAAGCTGGAACCAAGAAAAAATAGGAGTAATACCCCTGGGTGCCTACCTGGTAGCAGCTGGATAAGAAAACCAGGGAACCAAGGAAGGTGCAGAAGACCCTCAAAATATGTAATGAAGACGAAAGAAAATACCAATGGATTTTTTAAATGAACAAAGTTTGGTACATCACGGTTGATGAAAGTTGTGGTCAAGTTTCATCCAAATTGTGTGTGTAGTTCCTGAAAAGAGAGAAAATACCTATTTTGGGGGGCAACCCCCTTCCTCCCCCTGTAAAACCCCTGAGACCCTGCTTTTTCTGATGCCGTGAACAAGCTTTGGTGCATCACAGGTAATGAAGGTTGTAGTCAAGTTTCATTAAATTATGTGTGTAGTTCCTGAGAAAAAAAGCAAATACCGATTTTGAGGGGCAACACCCCCTCCCCCCCCCCCCGAGACCTACTCAGACCTCAATTTTTTATTGGCGTGAACAAACTTTGGGACATCATAGGTGATGAAGGTCGTGGTCATGTTTCATCGGAATTGTGTGTGGTTTTTGGAGAAGAAAGCAAATACATTTTTGGGGGGGAGGGGGAGGGAATGAGGAGGGGGTGGCAACCTCCCCACAAACTCCCTCCGTAGACCCCCTCAGACCCAGATTTTTTTAATGCGGTGAACAAACTTTGGTACTTACAGGGTGATGAAGAATATGGGAAAGCTTAATCAAAATTGTATGTGTAGCTTCGGAGAAGAAGTCGCAAGTGTTTTTGGACAGACGGACGAACGATACGCCATCACATCAGCTCCCCGGAACTACGTTCCAAATGAGCTAAGAAAAAAATGTGATGCAAAATGCTGTCATACCACAAGCTAGTCTACAATTAGAGAGACTAGCAGATACCGGTCTACGACGGGTATGGGGGACAGGACGGATCACAATACTCGGTTACGGTAGTTTCTTTGGATGTTTTGTGCCGCATTCAACAGCTCAGTTCATATTGGTGGCGTGTCTGGGTGCCAATGGTAGCGCTTGACACCGGTCGCTTTAGATTGTTGGCCTTGACACATTGTGCCGGACGAGTAATACAAACGATTTGACATATTCATCGTTTCTACGTTACCTCCATCAACAGATTAACAACATGGCAGGATAAAAGTCGTAAATGCTGAGTTGAACAAACGTCCTGAACTCATGGACTTAGTTGAGTAAAGCACGTCGTCTCGGACCCGGCAGTCGGTTTGCCGCCAAACGCTGCTGATTGTGACGTCATCGATTCCCTCTTTGAAAATTCTATCCGTATTCGATTTTTTGAATCCGCTATCACCTGCGTAAATACATGGAACATATAATGTGAAGATTTCGGAAGTATGAACTGAATAAGTTCGGAGAAAAGTGTGTTCGAAGTTCCAGGCTTACGCCCAGTATATTATGATAATGAAGTTGGACTACCAATAAGTTTTTGGTTTTTTTTAAAGCAAAAGGATGTAGGGATGTTACTCCAAAAAGTATGTAAACAAGGTAGAGATGGTCACAAGTAACGATCATGTGAAACCATCCCTACATCTTTCTTTAAATAATAGTTGTCCCAAGAAAAGACAAAGTAACATCGAACGCAGACGCACACATGCACACACAATGTCTTTTCTCGGTACAGCCAATATTCAAAGGAAGATGGAGTGATGGTATTTGAAATGCATCCGATATTACTGTCTAACTAACGTAAACAATTCCACTAGGATGGACAGAATTTAACTGGATTTGTAATTCCGAAAGGATTGGAACAAAATCATTTCATGGTCAAAAGGACAAATGAAACACGTAAACAGTGTGATGTGTTCTCGATGAATCTCGACTTACCTTTGAGCAGCTGAGCAGCTTTGCTGGACTCCCAGGGAGGAGAATCATGTGGTTCCTGCTTGACATGCTCATTGCTCAAAGCATCCTGGGAAGTCTGAAGAAAGGTACTTTTGAATTTTTTTGATGTATCCAGATGAGCTTCACCTGCAAGCCATGGAACCGTTGGTCATTTCTAGTCCTGAAGGCAATTGCATCATTTTTATTCACATTGAACGAGAACAGAAGGATTGTTGAAGTTGTTGTTCAGACCTTTGACAAGCGAGGAATAATCATCAACGAACTCGGGCCCCACCTTCACTTCCACAATAAAATCTGAAAACAAAAACATCCCATCCAAGCAACTTTAAGGAGCATTCCCAAACAAACTCATAATCACAATATCACATGCCAAGCCCGGCAAGTATTTACTTTGACGATGACACACGGAAAAGAGAAGAAAGTTTCAGCAGTTTCATTTTGCTTGTTTCACCATGCATTGCTTCATATTGGACCAGGTGATTCCACTTTACACGGTCCAGCGCTGCCACTTCCCAAGTGTTGACTACAATACCAGGTGCCACGAGATGACTATTGACATCTCTGTACCGCAGCCGTGAACTACCCCTTGCTCTGGAGCTGGATAAAAGTTCTCCACAGCGCAAACTGCTTTTGGTAGTCTGTGCTCAACCATGTGGTTTTCCATTTGTTGTTAACAGATGGTCGAGGCTCGTGGAAGAGCGAGAGCAGAATGCAATGTAACAAAATGGAACGTTCTATTGTTTGGTTTTATGTACTCCTGTACCACCAATGCAGACCACCAGTTCTGTGCTGGAATAAACAACTACCTTTTATTTGTATACATGGTTGAGACTGTGAAAGAGCTAGAATTAGTATACTGAACGGATCAGGATACAACGGGACATAAGGAACGGTTGAGGGAGAGGGAAAACACCAACAGCAGAGTCGAAAGCCAAGTTTGAGCAGATTTGGACAAACAATGGGTGTGGGGAGGAATGGGGGCAGGAGAGGATGCATGGGAAGGACAAGATGCATACAGAAGGAAACTTTTAGGAGGGAAAACTGGAAATTTGGAATTAGGAGGGATTGGGGTAGGGGGAAGGGGATGGTTTACAAGGATAGAAAAGATCATGGTTTTCGATTGGGGACAATCTGAGATGGTGGTGAACAGATGTCTTGGAGAGCTGTCGGGACGAGTGAGATTGAAGAGAATGTGGAAGTTGGTTCCACAGGCAGGAGAAAATAGGAATGTATGAGTGGAGGTGAGCAATGATCCTGGATTTAGACAGTTTAACCAGAAGACGGATGGGGTTGGTGTGCCCTGCAGAAACCCGGGGGTCGGGGTGGGGGTGGACAAAGCATGGAAAGAGCAAAGGATGCAAGACCAGAAAGGAGGTGGTAGAAGACAGAGAGACCACCGACCTGTCTGTGATGGTGTACGGATAGACCCATAGACCCAGCTTCATTGTGGAAGATTCCAATAATCTTGAAGTCCTTGTTTTCCACAGCATCAAGCTGAGCAAGATGTGAGGCAGGGGAGCCAGCTCAGAGGGAAGAGCAGTCCTCTATCAAGCTGTGGATGAAGGCCTTGTAGGTGGATAGGAGTTCAGGTGTGCCAAGGAAGGACTGGATGATGGAGGATGTCCGTTCTGTGGCTGACCTTGGAGGACAACTTTGAAATGTGGCTTTCGCAAAAAAGATCATGGGTGTTTGAGGGACACAGGAGTTTTAATGAGGGACACAGGACACAGGAGTTTTAACAAACTTCCTCAAGAGGATTGTTAAGAAAGTGAATAGTGTGCTTCGATTTTGCTTTGCCAGATGGTCCTTTTGGAGAGAGGTAGTGACAGTGTGAGATTTCTCAGGATTGAAAGGCATATTCGAAGTATTTGACCATCTTGTGATTTTGTCAAGGTTTTAAGAGACCTTCGCTCATAGAATGCTTTTATTGGGCTCTTCATGGAAGAGACGAGCAGAAAAGAAGGGGTTGTGAAAAATTCACAATGGCATGTGGTAAGGGAAGAGTAATTATCCCAATATGACGGAGGAGGTGGAAGTAAGTGTCCTGAGGGACAAGTGACCATAACAGTTTGTGTTGAAGATTAAGAGTCGGCATTCAGGATATGAGAGTAAACGTAGTTTTCTTCAGTGTAATTACTTATTACCCCTGATACAAAAGGTGTACAGAGGTTATGTTTTCAGCGCAGTCTGTCTCTGCGGGCAGGATATCTCTCAAGGTTGTGGATGGATCCGGATGAAATTTGGGGTGCACGGGTTGGGTGTGTGACAAGGATGAAATTATGAGATTTTTCAGAAGATCTGGATCAGAGAATTTATTTATTTTTTTAAGTGATTGCTCACCATTCAGTGACAGGGCTAAAAACAACATGTTGTTACGAATTTGGAAGCTTACTACACAACAGGCATGTCCCAAAGATCAGTTATATCGGTAAGTATGTGTTTGTAGTCAGGGTCCCGTCCCTTTGTTTAATGGGTGATTAAATGTTCATGCGCTGCGGAGTTATTTTGATAGTCAGGGATTTCTTTTACATTTTCTACTACAACAACAACACCTTCGCCTCGCTCCATCCTGACGCCATAACGCTCGCGGTGGGCGGAGTTCAATGAAGGACTTGGCATCTCTCTCAACCAATCAGAGAGATGCGAGCGAGTTTGTTGTCGTTCGGCCAATGGGAGCCAACGCAGGACAATATTACTCATCTTCCTGTTTGAGGGGCGGTCCGCCGTGACGCCCGCCACCCCCCCCCCCGGTCCATTCAGAGGACTTGGCGCCCCTTGTGGCCAATCACAGGGGCAACGAGCGGATCGCGCGCCAAAACCGTCCAGGAAAGGGGGGGCAGGTTACAAGAAGGAGTCCCCTCCCCCCTGGACGGGGAGTGAATAATTGATCGGCGTGATCTGACTGGGGGCAGTTGGGGTTTGCCTGCCGGATCGTCTCGGATCGCCTCGCCTTGCCTGCTGGCACTCGCTGCCTTGTCCACCCTCGTGCTGGTTGGTGTCCGTCCTTCACCCTCCGTCCCTGGTGCTTGGAGTGGCATCGTTGTTGCGGGTTCGAGTCCTGTCGAGCCAGAACGTCGAAGACCGCACGAGGCGGACAGGTCCAAGCTCGCTCTGGTCTCCAGCTCACCTTTTCTCGAGCTGGAAGCCTTCAATAAAGACCTGGCGGGTCCATTTCTTGGTGTGTGTGTGTGTGTGTGTGTGTGTGTGTGTGTGTGTGTGTGTGTGTGTGTGTGTGTGTGTGTGTGTGTGTGTGTGTGTGTGTGTGTGTGTGTCCGTGGGCCCCATCTGATAAGTAGAAACTGTTAAGTGCCTGTGTTCCTTGTACATCATTTGCCTTGCTATATTCGGATAACTCTGCCCTTACGTGCTCCCCTCGTTCTACAATTATTGTTGTAAATAAATTCCCCTTTTTGTTGAATGTACCAGCTCGTTTTTGTGTTTCTTTTTTTGGCTTAGCATGGTGCGTGTTGGGAAATAGCAAAGCAGTAAATTGTTCATTTGGTCCAGCGCGGCTCTGGTAACTCCGCTCGGTTACGCCGGATCCGAGCCATTACCTGCGACTTGGATTGGACAGTCGGCCGAGGGTGTAGTTCCCCGGGAGTTAGACTGCGTGGGTATTTAGGTATATTGAAATTGGCAAATGACCCCATCCCACGTGGTCAACCTATTGGCGATCTTCGGTCCTATAAGGGACCCGTGACCTTTCGGATTTATCTGAAAGGTACGACCTAAATTCCGGGTGTTCGGTGGAGTCGACTCTACTGCTCCCCCTAGCGGTCGTGCTCGCCACCGAGCCCGGCCCCGCAACACTATAACACGATATCACAAAACTTTATGGATGGATTTGGCCTAAAGCTGGAGGACAGGTTGGGGGGGGGTATGACAAGTAAGAATCAATTTGATTATGGTGAAGAATCAAATCAGGATCCAGATACGAGAGTTACAATTTTTTAAGTGATTCTTCAACATTGAGAGATGGGACCAAAAACGATATACAGCAAGATATTTCAAAAATTTTATGGACGGTTTATGACATAACTAGGTGGAGGAGTTGGTCAGGAGACAAGAACAAGCAGCTTCGATTTTGGTTCACGTCCAAATCCAGATCCGGACCTATCAGTGGGATACAAAACGTAAACTGTTCAGCCTCGCGGACGTATGTGCTCCACCAAATGCTGTTGTAGTTAATTTCTGTCTTTCATCCTGAGGTTCCTTCCCCAATGGTCTTGTGTGTAATTAATTTTTAAAAATTCTTTAAAACCACATGTCTGCTTCGCCTTCCAATGCCTCACAACTCACTGGGAATTTTTCTCGAACATTTTCCTGGACCATTTTGAACATTTTTTTTTTTGTTATTGGACCTCAAAAACGGTCGAACATTTTTCAGCTATTTGGCTTTCCAGGAGGGGGAACTAAAATAATCAAGGGCATAAATTTTATCCAACAATTACTACAACCTTTGTGGTCACTGATGCGAGGTCCAATAAAACTGATTGAGTCATACTTCAATTACGATGGTCGAGCTAAAACGGTTGTGCACGTGACCCAAAGGTCACGGTGTCCATGGTTCCGCCAACTGGGGTATGTTACCTCCATGCCCAGAGCCAGAGGGCCCTTCACACGATATTACTTTCCGGAAGCAGCTTTATGATGGACACTTTTTTCATGGCCATCAGTGTGGCAAACCTATTCACATCATGGTGACGTTCAGTAAACGGTCGATCTTTACAAGAACACACATGATTTCTTCTTGCCTTTCTAACAGACCAGCTCGTCCTTCCATTGCTTATTTTTTTTTTGGCTTTGAAATAGCATTTTTCTTTTGCTTCCTCCACTTTCTTTCAGTCTGATCATTTGTTGATGGACTACCTTCACAGACTACCTCGTGTTATGTTATGTAATGACTACATCATTATGTGTTACTTGTTCTTGTTCACCACTGATTTGTGCCACAGCAATCCATGTATGCTGTCCATGCGCTCACCGAATCATGACTTGTGTACTGCTTGTTTGCTTCGCATGCATATGTGACCTTTTAAGAAATATTAACATCACGTATCGGAAGCACGTGCCATGTGTGTGCTTCCCGACTGTCACAGTCACCGGTACAGGTAATGGCTCTCACACGGTCCAAAGCAAGTGAGCCATGGATGTGTTGCTTGATGCAAAGGTCTTCAATGCACATCTTCTCTCATGTGATTACATAGTCATAAACATGTCTTTAAAACCCGACCAGTCCCAGTAATGTCAATTGGTATTAAATTTCCGATGCTGTTTCCATGGGGCGCATTGGTGAAACGGAGACCTTTCTAACTCCAGTTTCCCATGTATGATCAATCCTTAGTAAAAGACAGAAATATATTGTACAGAAACATTTCTGGATGTTTTAAATGCAACCGATGCCCCTGTCGAGTTAACATAAACAAACGCAGTGGGGTGCACACAATTTCAGCGGATGTGTCATTCTGCAGGGATTCAAACAAAACAAGTACAAGCAGTGTGATGTGTTCTCCATGATGCTTGGATTATCCTCAAACAAGGAAGCAGTACATACCATTTTGAAGTGTTCAGTATGACTTGACTGGGGTTTAGCTGGGGTTGGAACCACTGATCTTCCTGAATCAGTGATGCTCTCACCATTAAGCCAGCAAGGCTGGTTAAAAAGTAAAAAGTCATGGACAGGATTCAAACCTGTGCAGGAAAACCTCATTGGATTTCAAGTCCAACGCCTTAACCACTTGGCCACTCTGACAAATTTCATTATAATGGCCATGTTGTTTCCATGACAATATGGTGTCATAAACCGCTTGGCCACCATGTTGTCATGAAAACTGTTGACATGTTAAAATGGCCAAATCATTAGTTCTGATTTTGTTGAAAAAATTTGTTGACCCAATTCGCAAACCCTGTTCAAATTTCAAATTAATCGGATGAAACCTGACGATCCTTTATGCGGCTTTGACTGTTGACCTTTTGACTTCAAAAACAATGGGGTTTCACTTTTGATTGGTGACCCAATTAGGTGATCCAATGAACAAATTACCGGATGTTGAAATTACAAGTTAATTATACTAGTACGTGCCCGTACGTGCATGGCCGTAAGTGCAAAAAAAAAAAACTTTCAACCCGTGAGCCACAAACAACAGCCACACAGGCCATTCCTTCGCTCTCGCGTACCTGTACGTGCAACCCCCCCCCCCCCAAAAAAAAAACTTTCAAACAACCACACAGTCTGTTCCTTCGCTCTAGTAAACGACGACTGGATTGGAGCATTGTGTTTATCGATAAATGCGGATAAGAAATCGAGAAATTACAGTATTAGAATACAGTCAGTCATCACTATCCGGAAGTGGTGCGTGCCCGTACGGATTGTTCACATCATTCCACAAATTATCGCTTGTATTGAAGTAACAACTGCTGTGATACTTCCACACACAGAGTTAATTAAAATTAAAACTAAAATTAAAATCAAGTTTACCTCCCTGTTTTTGCTTGCCATGACATTCGCTGCCATTGACCATTGCCACTCCTATGCCATGGTAACCGAGGAACCGATCCCCATCGTAACCGGCACGACAGGTGACGTCATCGTCGGACAGCCGCGCACCGGCCTACGCAGCAACGTGTCCTTTCATTGGTTGGTAAATAAAGGGCCATAACTTGGGAACCACTTGTCGGATTAATATCAAACCTTGAGAAGGCACATACTTAGGTCCCCAGCAATATACCTAGCAAGTTTCAATTAGATCGGACCCAGTGGTTGTGGAGAAACAACGGTCACACACACACACACACACACACACACACACACACACACACACACACACACACACACACACACACACACACACACACACACATTGCTGCAATTATAGAAAGATGAAAATTGAAGATTTTATGCGGCCTTCACCCATAACGTTTTGACCTTAAAACAAGAAGCTTCTAACTACTGCAGGATGTTGGTTTTGTAAAAATCGGAATAAAATTGCGACCTGTCGGTGAATGACAAACAAACAGACAGACAGACAAACAGAATAAGAGAGCAGACCAACCGAATCTTGGATTTTCATAAGTAACAAGTAAACACAGTGTGATGTGTTCTCTGCATAGCTCGGCTTACCTTCAATCAGATTAGCAACGTTGCTGGAATCCTTGGAAGGAGAATCACATGGTTCCTGCTTCATATGTATCTTGGGATGTGTCGTCAAAGTATCCTGGGAAGTCTGAAGAAAGTTTGCTTGGAATGTTTCTGACTTCACCACATGAGCTGTACCTGCAACCCACGCAGAAGATGTTTTGTTTGTCTTTACTCCAGAAGGCATCTGTATTATCACCACTCACGTTGATCTATAATACGAAGTTTTTTTTGTTGTTCAAACTTTTGGTGATCGAGGAGTAATCATTAACCAAGTTGGACTCCACCTGTACTTCCACAATAAAATCTAAAAATAACATCCCATTCAAAATCAACTTTCATAAAAACATCATTCCATTCAAAATCAACCTCAAGGAGCATTTATGGAGATAAAAGTGGTGTTGTTGTTGTGATGTCGCCGGTACCCAGAGTATCCCGGGAAGTGATGGCACTTCCTCCAAGCTCAGTGGATGTGTTAAGTGTTTGTCTCGTCAGTATGTCCGTGTGTGTGTGTGTGTGTGTGTGTGTGTGTGTGTGTGTGTGTGTGTGTGTGTGTGTGTGTGTGTGTGTGTGTGTGTGTGTGTGTGTGTGTCATGTGAGTGGCAGCTCCATTACAAGCTTTAGACCTTGTGTTAAAAAAAGAAATCATACTTCTTAAATCAAATCCTTCCTCCCCAAACCATTCTTCCAGCCATTGGTTGAGATCTATCACTCTGCTCATAATTTTCCTATTTAATTTCCTAATCTTGGGAGAATACCAGTAAACATGACGTCACAGCCCATTGTTTTCAGCTGCTGACTGGATATCCCGGATCTATTTTTCAAAACCTCCGAGTTGACTTTCCTACATTATTTGCTCCTTGGTGTATGACAACCAATGTCTTCCTGCCATGACCCGATACAATGTCTTCCTGCCTTGACCTGATATAATGTCTTCCTGCCGTGACCCGATACAATGTCTTCCTGCCGTGACCCGATATAATGTCTTCCTGCCATGACCCGATATAATGTCTTCCTGCCATGACCCTATACAATGTCTTCCTGCCTTGACCTGATATAATGTCTTCCTGCATTGACCCGATATAATGTCTTCCTGCCATGACCCGATATAATGTCTTCCTGCCATGACCCGATATAATGTCTTCCTGCCGTGACCCGATACAATGTCTTCCTGCCTTGACCCGATACAATGTCTTCCTGCCATGACCCGATACAATGTCTTCCTGCCTTGACCTGATATAATGTCTTCCTGCCATGACCCGATACAATGTCTTCCTGCCGTGACCCGATACAATGTCTTCCTGCCTTGACCCGATACAATGTCTTCCTGCCATGACCCGATACAATGTCTTCCTGCCTTGACCCGATATAATGTCTTCCTGCCATGACCCGATATAATGTCTTCCTGCATTGACCCGATATAATGTCTTCCTGCCATGACCCGATATAATGTCTTCCTGCCATGACCCGATATAATGTCTTCCTGCCGTGACCCGATACAATGTCTTCCTGCCTTGACCCGATATAATGTCTTCCTGCCGTGACCCGATACAATGTCTTCCTGCCATGACCCGATATAATGTCTTCCTGCCATGACCCGATACAATGTCTTCCTGCCGTGACCCGATACAATGTCTTCCTGCCGTGACCCGATACAATGTCTTCCTGCCATGACCCGATATAATGTCTTCCTGCCTTGACCCGATATAATGTCTTCCTGCCATGACCCGATATAATGTCTTCCTGCCTTGACCCGATACAATGTCTTCCTGCCGTGACCCGATACAATGTCTTCCTGCCATGACCCGATATAATGTCTTCCTGCCATGACCCGATATAATGTCTTCCTGCCATGACCCGATACAATGTCTTCCTGCCATGACCCGATACAATGTCTTCCTGCCATGACCCGATACAATGTCTTCCTGCCATGACCCGATATAATGTCTTCCTGCCTTGACCCGATATAATGTCTTCCTGCCATGACCCGATATAATGTCTTCCTGCCTTGACCCGATACAATATCTTCCTGCCGTGACCCGATACAATGTCTTCCTGCCGTGACCCGATACAATGTCTTCCTGCCGTGACCCGATACAATGTCTTCCTGCCGTGACCCGATACAATGTCTTCCTGCCGTGACCCGATACAATGTCTTCCTGCCTTGACCCGATATAATGTCTTCCTGCCGTGACCCGATACAATGTCTTCCTGCCTTGACCCGATATAATGTCTTCCTGCCGTGACCCGATACAATGTCTTCCTGCCTTGACCCGATATAATATCTTCCTGCCGTGACCCGATACAATGTCTTCCTGCCTTGACCCGATACAATGTCTTCCTGCCTTGACCTGATATAATGTCTTCCTGCCTTGACCTGATATAATGTCTTCCTGCCATGACCCGATATAATGTCTTCCTGCCGTGACCCGATACAATGTCTTCCTGCCGTGACCCGATATAATGTCTTCCTGCCGTGACCCGATATAATGTCTTCCTGCCGTGACCCGATACAATGTCTTCCTGCCTTGACCCGATACAATGTCTTCCTGCCATGACCCGACACAATGTCTTCCTGCCGTGACCCGATACAATGTCTTCCTGCCATGACCCGATACAATGTCTTTTAACCTTCGCTAAAATATCCCCAACTCCTGTTCCTTCAAAACCGCACAGTACTCCATCTCTGCGATCCTTCCTGAAGAATGAAGAATCGATGTATTTCATTGTCTTATCGCCTCCAACAACTGTCTCCCAGACCTCGTTCCTACCTATCTCGAATGCTGTATCCTCACCACCGCCGACACTCGCTGTATCTTCACCACCGCTTACACTCGCTGCATCCTCACCACCGCCTACACTCACTGTATCCTCACCACCGTCTACACTCACTGTATCCTCACCAATGCCTACACTCACTGTATCCTCACCAATGCCTACACTCACTGTATCCTCACCACCGCTTACATTCGCTGCATCCTCACCACCGCTTACACTCACTGTATCCTCACCACCGCCTACACTCGCTGTATCCTCACCACCGCCTGCACTCACTGCATCCTCACCACCGCCTGCACTCACTGCATCCTCACCACCACTTACACTCACTGTATCCTCACCACCGCCTTCACTCACTGCATCCTCACCACCGCTTACACTCGCTGCATCCTCACCACCGCTTGCACTCGCTGCATCCTCCCCACCGCTTGCACTCGCTGCATCCTCACCACCGCTTACACTCGCTGCATCCTCACCACCGCTTACACTCGCTGCATCCTCACCACCGCTTACACTCGCTGCATCCTCACCACCGCCTACACTCACTGCATCCTCACCACCACCTACACTCGTTGTATCCTCACCACCGCTTACACTCGCTGCATCCTCACCACCGCTTACACTCGCTGTATCCTCACCACCGCCTACACTCGCTGCATCCTCACCACTGTCTACACTCGCTGTATCCTCACCAATGCCTACACTCACTGTATCCTCACCACCGCTTACACTCACTGTATCCTCACCACCGGCTACACTCGCTGTATCCTCACCACCGCCTGCACTCACTGCATCCTCACCACCGCTTACACTCACTGTATCCTCACCACCGCCTTCACTCACTGCATCCTCACCACCGCTTACACTCGCTGTATCCTCACCACCGCCTACACTCGCTGTATCCTCACCACCGCCTACACTCACTGCATCCTCACCACCGCCTACACTCACTGTATCCTCACCACTGCCTACACTCACTGCATCCTCACCACCGCTTACACTCGCTGCATCCTCACCACCGCTTGCACTCGCTGCATCCTCCCCACCGCTTGCACTCGCTACATCCTCCCCACCGCTTGCACTCGCTACATCCTCCCCACCGCTTACACTCGCTGCATCCTCACCACCGCTTACACTCGCTGCATCCTCACCACCGCTTACACTTGCTGCATCCTCACCACCGCTTACACTCGCTGCATCCTCACCACCGCATACACTCGCTGCATCCTCACCACCGCTTACACTCGCTGTATCCTCACCACCGCCTACACTCGCTGTATCCTCACCACCGCCTACACTCACTGTTTTCTCACCAATGCCTACACTCACTGCATCCTCACCACCGCCTACATTCACTGTATCCTCACCACCGCGTACACTCGCTGCATCCTCACCACCGCCTACACTCGCTGTATCCTCACCACCGCTTACACTCGCTGCATCCTCACCACTGTCTACACTCGCTGTATCCTCACCAACACCTACACTCACTGCATCCTCACCAACGCCTACACTCACAGTTTCCTCACCACCGCGTACACTCGCTGCATCCTCACCACCACTTACACTCACTGCATCCTCACCACCGCCTACACTCGCTGTATCCTCACCACCGCTTACACTCGCTGCATCCTCACCACCGCTTACACTCGCTGTATCCTCACCACCGCCTACACTCGCTGCATCCTCACCACTGTCTACACTCACTGTATCCTCACCAATGCCTACACTCACTGTATCCTCACCACCGCTTACATTCGCTGCATCCTCACCACCGCTTACACTCACTGTATCCTCACCACCGCCTACACTCGCTGTATCGTCACCACCGCCTGCACTCACTGCATCCTCACCACCGCCTGCACTCACTGCATCCTCACCACCGCTTACACTCACTGTATCCTCACCACTGCCTTCACTCACTGCATCCTCACCACCGCTTACACTCGCTGCATCCTCACCACGGCTTGCACTCGCTGCATCCTCCCCACCGCTTGCACTCGCTGCATCCTCACCACCGCTTACACTCGCTGCATCCTCACCACCGCTTACACTCGCTGCATCCTCACCACCGCTTACACTCGCTGCATCCTCACCACCGCCTACACTCACTGCATCCTCACCACCGCCTACACTCGTTGTATCCTCACCACCGCTTACACTCGCTGCATCCTCACCACCGCTTACACTCGCTGCATCCTCACCACCGCTTACACTCGCTGTATCCTCACCACCGCCTACACTCGCTGCATCCTCACCACTGTCTACACTCACTGTATCCTCACCAATGCCTACACTCACTGTATCCTCACCACCGCTTACACTCACTGCATCCTCACCACCGCTTACACTCACTGTATCCTCACCACCGCCTACACTCGCTGTATCCTCACCACCGCCTGCACTCACTGCATCCTCACCACCGCTTACACTCACTGTATCCTCACCACCGCCTTCACTCACTGCATCCTCACCACCGCTTACACTCGCTGTATCCTCACCACCGCCTACACTCGCTGTATCCTCACCACCGCCTACACTCACTGCATCCTCACCACCGCCTACACTCACTGTATCCTCACCACTGCCTACACTCACTGCATCCTCACCACCGCTTACACTCGCTGCATCCTCACCACCGCTTGCACTCGCTGCATCCTCCCCACCGCTTGCACTCGCTACATCCTCCCCACCGCTTGAACTCGCTGCATCCTCCCCACCGCTTACACTCGCTGCATCCTCACCACCGCTTACACTCGCTGCATCCTCACCACCGCTTACACTCGCTGCATCCTCACCACCGCTTACACTCGCTGCATCCTCACCACCGCATACACTCGCTGCATCCTCACCACCGCCTACACTCGCTGTATCCTCAACACCGCTTACACTCGCTGCATCCTCACCACCGCTTACACTCGCTGTATCCTCACCACCGCCTACACTCGCTGTATCCTCACCACCGCCTACACTCACTGTTTTCTCACCAATGCCTACACTCACTGCATCCTCACCACCGCCTACATTCACTGTATCCTCACCACCGCGTACACTCGCTGCATCCTCACCACCGCCTACACTCGCTGTATCCTCACCACCGCTTACACTCACTGCATCCTCACCACTGTCTACACTCGCTGTATCCTCACCAACACCTACACTCACTGCATCCTCACCACCGCCTACACTCACAGTTTCCTCACCACCGCGTACACTCGCTGCATCCTCACCACCACTTAAACTCACTGTATCCTCACCACCACCTACACTCACTGTATCCTCACCACCACCTACACTCGCTGTATCCTCACCACCGCTTACACTCGCTGCATCCTCACCACCGCTTACACTCGCTGCATCCTCACTACTGTCTTCACTCACGGTATCCTCACCAATGCCTACACTCACTGTATCCTCACCACCGCTTACACTCGCTGCATCCTCACCACCGCTTACACTCACTGTATCCTCACCACCGCCTACACTCGCTGTATCCTCACCACCGCCTGCACTCACTGCATCCTCACCGCTTACACTCACTGTATCCTCACCACCGCCTTCACTCACTGCATCCTCACCACCGCTTACACTCGCTGCATCCTCACCACCGCTTGCACTCGCTGCATCCTAACAAACCGCTTGCACTCGCTGCATCCTCCCCACCGCTTACACTCGCTGCATCCTCCCCACCGCTTACACTCGCTGCATCCTCACCACCGCTTACACTCGCTGCATCCTCACCACCGCTTACACTCGCTGCATCCTCACCACCGCTTACACTCGCTGCATCCTCACCACCGCTTACACTCGCTGCATCCTCACCACCGCCTACACTCACTGCATCCTCACCACCGCCTACACTCGCTGCATCCTCACCACCGCTTACACTCGCTGTATCCTCACCACCGTCTACACTCACTGCATCCTCACCACCACCTCCACTCACTGTATCATCACCACCGCGTACACTCGCTGCATCCTCACCACCGCTTACACTCGCTGCATCCTCACCACTGTCTACACTCACTGTATCCTCACCACCGCTTACACTTACTGCATCCTCACCACCGCTTACACTCACTGCATCCTCACCACTGCTTACACTCACTGTATCCGCACCACCGCTTACACACACTGTATCCTCACCACCGCTTACACTCACTGCATCCTCACCGCTTACACTCACTGTATCCTCACCACCGCTTACACTTGCTGCATGCTCAGCACTGTCTACACTATCTGTATCCTCACCACCGCCCTCACTCGCTGTATTCTCACCACTGCCTACACTCGCTGGGTCCTCACCATTGCCAACACTCGCTGCATCCTCACCACTGCCTACATTCACTGCATCCTTACCACCGCCTCCACTCGCTGCATCCTCACCACTGCCTACACTCATGGGTGTGCTCTGGCTTTCAAAAGGAATTAGCCACTGTGGCTAATCCAGGTTTAGAATGATTAGCCACAGGAGAAAGGAAATAGCCACATATTTTATTCAAAAGTTTTTTTTAGCAATATGAAATAATAAGTTAATTTTGAGGCAGATGTGTGAGTTTGATGGGTGAGGTTGGTTGAATGAACGACCATCAGGGGAGGTGGTGATTGTGAGGGATGGTGGTGGTGGTGGTGATGTGTGTGTGTGTGTGTGTGTGTGTGTGTGTGTGTGTGTGTGTGTGTGTGTGTGTGTGTGTGTGTGTGTGTGTGTGTGTGTGTGTGTGTGTGTGTGTGTGTGTGTGTGTGTGTGTGTGTGTGTGTGTGTGTGTGTGTGTGTGTGTGGGCGGGGGGGGGGGAGTATGGTCGTTGTGCCTTTAGTCGGTGGTAGTGGGGGATGGTGGTGGTGGTGGGCCAGGATTGGACCAACCTCATGCCAGTCAAACTCACTCATCCAACCAATCTCACACATCAAACTCACTCATCCAACCAATCTCACCCAACAACTTCACTCATCCAACCAATCTCACACATCAAACTCACACTTCCAGCCAATGTCACACATCAAACTCACTCATACAACCAATCTCACCCATCAACTTCACTCATCCAACCAACCAGTCACTGATCAAACTCACTCTTCCATCCAATGTCACACATCAAACTCACTCATACAACCAATCTCACCCATCAACTTCACTCATCCAACCAACCAGTCACCCATCAAACTCACACTTCCAGCCAATGTCACACATCAAACTCACTCATACAACCAATCTCACCCAACAACTTCACTCTTCCAAACAACCAGTCACCCATCAAACTCACTCATCCAAACAAACTCGTCATACTACAGGTACTACTACTACTAATTGTGTCAAAACTCACCTGGCAACCACTGACCCAAGGAAGCATGTAGTGCCGAGTAGTACTGAATCATTCCGGGAAAAAAAATGTTTTTTTTTTTCAAAAAAAATTAAAATAAAATTTTGAGACGAGAATCATGGGAATCGTGCGTAATTTTGGTCGATTTTTTTACTAGAAACTAGTTTAAAACTACTAAAGTTAGTATAGATAAGCTTGTATGATTCCCGTAATCAAAACATACAAAATGGCGGCCGTCTCAACGAAGGTTGAATTCTGTGCTAAAATCACCCAAAAATCGTCTAAAACTGGTAAAAAAAAAAAACCCACTAAAACATGGATTAGCCACAGTGGCTAATGGGTGGTTTAAAATATTAGCCACAGGTAAGGGGGATTCGCCCTGTGGCGACGTGGCGAGCGGCAGTGCACATCCAGTCAAGTGAGCTATTTCCTCACACTTTCGACAACAGTGAGCCCTCTGCTTCCCCTATTCCTCATATGGCCCACATTAACTATCTAACACATTTATGCACACCTTTTCCTTTCTCCTTCGCTCTCTGTTAACACCTTTTTCCCCCACCATTTCCCCAAGGCCCCAACTGACTTAAATGCTCGACTTAAACGCAAGGCCTAACCCTGCCACTTCCCATAAACTAACACAAATACCCACTAAACTGCTACGAACACAACTGCAACCTTTATACAAAATGCACAACCCTGACACAAATATCGACAACAAAATGCACAAAAAAAAAACACAAAAATCACTGGTGTAGGAACTTACACAACTTCATGTGAACAAACGGAAGAGCTGTCGCCTGTTCCAAAAAACCACTTTGGATCGACACAGGCCCGCTTGTCTGTGGATGGTGACTCAGGGGACATAATGTTGGGCAATATGTTGACCTTTGGGTCCATATTGACATCAAAAATAATTGGCTGGTTGAATTCAGTCAGCTGATATGCAAATTATCTTCAAATTTCAAGTCAATGGGATGAAAATTGAGGATTTTAGAAATCCCAGCTTATTTGACCTTTTGGTCGATGTCGACCTCAAAAATAATTGCCGGTTGAATTCAGTATTGTAATTTGAAAATCCTCTTCAAATTTCTTGTCAATCGGTTGAACATTGAGAGGAGGAGGAGATTGGGACCATACTCTGTGCAGAACATTGGTGCTGCTGAAGCAGTCTCCTTGGCTATTGGGCACAATCCTGGACAGGTCGCCACTCCGACACAAGATACCAGCATGCTGGCACTCTTTTTGTCGACCTCGGGAGGATGACAGGCAAAGTCAACCCCATCTAGTATTAATTCAACAGCCAAGGGGGATTTGAACTCAATCCTCAGATCCCAAGCCCACCACCATAACCATTAAGCCAACCCCAGGCTTAACATTGAGGATTTTAGAAATTTGACAAATTTGTTGGCCTTTTGACCTCAAAAACAATAGCCTTCTTGCTTATGACAAACTCTACCATGTGGTGAAGTTTCGTGAAGATCCGTTTAAAATTGTGACCTGCAGGCGATAAACATTCAAAAAACACAGACAAACACAATAACGCACGCAACCAACCAATATACTTTAAAAAAATCTTCGATTTTCGCAAGTAACAAGTTAAAACAGTGTGATGTGTTGTTTATGACATTCAGATTATCCTCAAATAAATAACCTGTATGCACCATTTCAAAAGTTGTTGGTGTGACTCGGCTGGGCTTCAACCACCGACCTACCAGATTAAGAGTGGACACTCTTACCATTAAGCCTCCGAGGTTGTTACAAAAGTTAATGTCATGAACAGGATTCATACCTGTGCAGGGAAAACCCCATTGAATTTTGAGTCCAACGTTTTAACCACTTGGCCCACTCAGAGAAATTTCATTATAATGGCCACCATGTTGTTTCCATGACAACACGGTGGCCTTAACCACTCGGCCACCATGTTATGAAAGAAACTATTGACATGTCGACACGGCTAAATCATTTGTTCTGATTTTTGGTTAACCAATTCTGTGATTGAATATGCAAACCCTGTTCAAATATCAAGTCAATCGGATGAAAATTGACGATTTGTGACCTGGACCTTCAACCTTTTGACCTCAACAACAATAGGCTTCCAGTTTTTGTTTGGTGAACCAATTAAGTGACCCAAAATGCAAATTATGTTTAAATTTCAAGTTAATTGGATGAAAATTGACAATTTTATGTGACCTTGACCCTTAACCTTTTGACTTTAAAACAATAGACTTCTAGCTATGGTAAGATGCCATGTTTTTGTGAAGATCAGAGGAAAATTGTGACCTGTAGGTGATTGACAAACAGAGAGAGATAGAGAGACAGACCACATGGACAGACAAACAGAATAAGAGAGCAGACCAACCAATATACTTGAGAATCTTCAATTTTCACGAGTTACAAGTAAACACAGTGTGATGTGTTCTCTGCATAGCTCGGCTTACCTTCGATCAGATTCGCAACGTTGCTGGAATCCTTGGAAGGAGAATCACGTGGTTCCTGCTTCACAGGTATCCAGGGATGTGTCGTCAAAGAATCCTGAGAAGTCTGAAGAAAGTTTGTTTGGAATGTTTCTGACTTCACCACATGAGCTGTACCTGCAACCCACGCGGAAGGTGTTTTATGTTTACTCCAGAAGGCATCTGTATGATCACCATTCACATTGATCTGTAATAGGAAGTTTTTTTTGTTGTTGTTCAAACTTTTGGTGATCGAGGAGTAATCATCAACCAAGTCGGACTCCGCCTGTACTTCCACAATAAAATCTGAAAATAACAACCCATTCAAAATCAAACTCAAGGAGCATTTATGGAGAGAAAAATGGTGCCATTGTTGTGATGTCGCTGGTACCCAGAGTATCCCAGGAACTGGTGGCACTTCCGGCAAGCTCAGTGGATGTATTAAGTTTTTGTCTCGTCAGTATGTCCATGTATGTGTGAGTGTATCTCCAGGTGTGTGTGTGTGTGTGTGTGTGTGTGTGTGTGTGTGTGTGTGTGTGTGTGTGTGTGTGTGTGTGTGTGTGTGTGTGTGTGTGTGTGTGTGTGTGTGTGTGTGTGTGTGTGTGTGTGTGAGTGACCGCTGTTTCTCGACAACCACTGGTCCGATCTGATTGAAACTTGCCAGGTATATTGCTGGGGACCTGAGTATGTGCCTTTTCAAGGTTTTATATGAATCGGACAAGTGCTTCCCAAGTTATGGGCCATTTATTTACCAACCAATGACAAGACACGTTGCTGCGGCCATTTATTTACCAAACCAATGACAAGACACGTTGCTGCGTAGGCGTGGCCGATGGGGAAAGGGCGCCTTAGTTACCATGGCGTAGGAGTGGCAATGGTCAATGGCAGCGAATGTCATGGTAAGCAAAGACAGGGAGGTGAACTTGATTTTAATTAACTCAGTGTGTGTAAGTCTGTAAGATAAGAGATAAGACAGCAGTTGTTACTTCAATACAAGCGATAATTCGTGGAATGATGTGAACATTCCGTACGGGCACGCACTACTTTTGGATAGTGATGACTTACTGTATTATAATAATTTATCGATTTCTTATGCGCATTTATAGATGAACACAATGCCCCAATCCAGTCGTCGTTTATGAGAGCGAAGGAAAGGCCTGTGTGGTTGTTTGAAAGTTTTTTTTTTTTGGGGGGGGGGGTTGCATATACTGCCATGCAGATACGGGCACGCACAGCGAAGGAACGGCCTGTGCGGTTGTTTCTGGCACGCCGTTTAAAAGTTTTGTTTTTTTTTCACGTACGGCCACGCACGTGCGGGCACACGTGAGGGAAGGAACGGCCTGTGTAGTTGTTTCTGGCACGTGGTTTGAAAGTTTGTTTTTTTTTGCACGCACGGCCACGTAGTAGTACATATAATGGACTGATGTATCGTTGTGCCGAGGTGCAAGTTTCGTTTGATTCCATAAAGTTTTCATTAAAACGATGTATTTTTTCGCCCCTCTTGTCATTTTGTTCCATTTGGAGGGTTGGCGGTGAAATTGTAATTAATTATCCCACAGATATATAACCACAATGTATTGTATACATGTACAGTGTTTGCAATTCGCGTGTTTTTGCTTCGAATACGTTTAAGTCGGGTTATTTATTTATTTATTTTATTTAGGGAACGATCGAGGCAGCGATCTGTTGCCAATACACCGCCCAAATAAAGGACAGTGCTGGAAGAACGTGCTGCAAGCTTGGAGCAAGATCGCGTGTCGGGCTGGTACTCTACTAGTTTACTTATCTAATGCACAGCACGAATCCCCGTACGGGATCCACAACAGCAAGAGAAACAGAAGTTCACAGTGAATAAAAACTTCACCTACCGGGTCCCAACTCCGCGTCCTCGCGTGGACCGACCCTTGACCCATGGACCGCGTGAGAACCTCCCAGACTGAGCACGTTTCCTCCATCGGAGCAGCTCGGGGATCCAGAGGGGTTCGCGGTGTGCTCCTCACCGGAGACATCTCGGTTCATAACGTCCACCACAGTCCAGTACCTCACAGTACGACACAGTTCAACGCACTCGATGGACAACGTGTTCGGACAGTGCACCCTGAAGCGATTTTTGGAGAGATTATTATTTGTAAATGTCCAAGATGCGCAGATTCGCCACAGATTCGCCGCAGATTCGCCACAGATCGAAGATTTCATTTAAAACATTCCGGGTTTTGTTTAATAAATAATAATAAAAAAATGATACAAGAGTTCTGGATCGAACCCCGAATGAGAAACCAATTCGGGTCTTCGTGGAACCTTTCAACACCAAACAACCACCAGAAGTCCACAACGATCGTTACCAATCGGTCGGTACACGAGGGTGGGCCTGGTGGTTATTCATTTATTACGTACTAAAATATGTCGGGAATGAACTGCAGAGACATGTCGGGAGTGATTAAATGAACCATCAAAATGTGGCGGGAATGAACCACCAAGATACGTCGGGAAGGTGCCATGTTATCTTGCACACATTTTGTTCGCCCCAGCCCGTCCTCCACCATCAGAAGTCGATAATAATAAATGTCAGTCAGTCAGTCAGTTAGTCAGTCAGTCAGACAATCAGTCAGTCAATCAGAATGTGTCTCCTCCATTTACTCCAAAACCATGAAACCTCGCGGCTCCAAACTTTGCATGAATGAAAACTGTGTGTTTGGGTGAATTAAAATACCCCCCCCCCCCTTTGAAGACAATTAACGGCCTCATTTAATTATCCTTTATCAAGGCTCATCCTCGGTAACCTTGCTCGAGCTCGCTGGGGTCTAAATTCGCCATTTTGTTCGGCCTGCTCAACAGTGCCTTGACTTGGAACAGGCCGCAAGAGTTTCTCAACGATAAAGTGCTCAAAATGTTTTTCTTCACTTTCCTTACTCATGTCATTGTTAGCCTCATCTACATGCCTACGAATCTCTGCATACACCGCTTTTGTCAGTGCTATAGTTTTCCAATTAGGAGCTTGAAGCGATTTTATGCGTCATGTGATGTGATTTTGCACGATCTACTCGCACGGTATAATTAAAGTATTTGATAGATAATATAATTTGAGTTTGGAGGATCGGATGACGTGGACTAAATAAGTTTCGAAATCTCGAGTGAAATCTGAATTTTTTTTTTTTTAACAAATTAGCGATTTTTGTAACTAAGTGTGTTTATTTTTGAGGAAAGCATTAAACTTAACTTTTTCTGCAGTTTGGGCGATTATATTGAGTGAAGAAAAGATTAAGGAATGTGCAGAAAGTGGTGTTTAGTTTTTTTGCGGGTTTGTGCAATTCATTGGATTCCTTATCAACCATTCCATTGGAGTGCTGTTCGGGGTTTTTTTTTTTTTTGGAATTGGAGTGTTGTCTCATTGGAGTGCTGTCTCAATTTCTTGGAGTGCTTTGTGTACTTCGAGTCTCTTGGAGTGTTGTTAGGACCTTAGTGCACACCATTCCTTCTCAAACACTTCATTGAAGTGCTTGCTTGAGTGCCTAAGCAACTTGCCGAGTGCCCAACAGTCGATAGCAGTGCATTTGCTACAAGGTGGAGGTACATATGGGTAGATGTTGATCTTTAAAGGGACTCTCCACGGGTGTGTGTGTGTGTGTGTGTGTGTGTGTGTGTGTGTGTGTGTGTGTGTGTGTGTGTGTGTGTGTGTGTGTGTGTGTGTGTGTGTGTGTGTGTGTGTGTGTGTGTGTGTGTGTGTGTGTGTGTGTGTGTATGTGCTTGTCTGCATGCTTGGTTACGGGTGCCAAATCATTCCATTCCTGGAGGGAGAACTGAAAAATATGGAATGCAAATACACAGACTAATCGTCTAGTTACGGTCGATGTCGGGCAATTCATTTGGCAAAAGCGCCGACTTGTCCACGTTACTGCAATCTACACAGTCACAAAGGTCAGTGCATTGGATGCTGTTGCACTTACACGAACATTGTTTTTTTTTTTTGTATTGTGTTTTCACACATTTACTATGCACAACATGAACCATTGTTTGGCGGATAGGATCTTTCATCATCCAAACCAGGTCGAGTGTGGTTCCTTCCACCTTCCATCCATGGCCATGAGGACTGGGTGCATCGATTCTATGTAGTAAAGCCCGACTGTGCACTGCCACTTGATAATTAGACAGCAGACTGTGCTGCCACAGAGTATTGATCATCAGGGAAAGTTCTGTTCTGTTCTTGCGTATGGCAACTTGGCTGCCCAGGTAGCTATAATTTGTTGGAAGCGTGGCTGTCGGGGGCTGTTTGAACTCATCAATCGACTCGAGGCAGAACAAGTGATACAGAGCTTGGTCGACAGACACTTCTCACCATGCAGTTCACAGACGAAGTGATCAAGCGACTCCCTCAAATGAGTTGGGGGAGCAAAATTTGGCCAAGCCATGTGAATTCTTCAAGATATGCCAGAGATAAGAGGTCAACATCAGTTCAAATGATCGTTTTTTGCCTTTCCCCCCGAAAGCAACTAGTCGTGTCACATCCCCAAAAAGCATGCAAGCCAATAAGGGCTTGGCATACATCTTCTCTGAGAGAGATGTGCATTTTATTCACATCAATTATTTTTATTTTTGCTGGTGTGAAAATATACACTGATATCCAATTTGTCTACATATCCAAGTAGCAAAATGCCCACATTTGTGTCCATACTTCTGACTTGTACGAAGTGACTGAAGACCGGGCGTAGTGGCGTGCGCCTGTAATCCGGCTACTCGGAGGCTTGGGTTGGAGGATCGCTTGAGGACGGGTGCTCTGCGCTGGGCCTCACTATGAGAGGGTGTAGGGCAGCCTGTAATCATGGCGAAACCCAATCCTTATCCCTGTGTCGTAAGAGGTGACCAGGGTTGCGTCAGGAAGGACATCCGGCGTAAAACCTGTGCCAAATCAGTATGCGGATCATAACGGATGATCCGCTGTGGCGACCCCTAACGGGAGCAGCCGAAAGAAGAAGAACAACAACTTCTGACTTGTTCGATTGATTTTCGTGAATCCTGTGCTATATGTTGTACGTGCAGACCATGGTCACCACACAACTCTTTTAATCGACAGATGCAATCTTTCATCAGTTTGTGACATTTCTCACAATGGCTTGCAAATAAGCATCGTTCACCCAGTATGCTGGCATTGGTGTTCCAGTGTCTGAAAATAAATTCAATCAAGATTTCCTTGTTTTGGCTATTGTTGAGGAAATTTTTTCCATTGTTGAGGAATTTTCTGCATGCCACTGAACACTTTTATTGTCTGCCTCAAGGTACCTTTGCATTTTTGATGCTCGAAAAACTTGGACAGTTTTGGGTATCTATCGAAAATAAATTCAATACATTGACAACCTGGTCGATCGGCTAAAGACAATGCCTTCCTTAGAATGTCGTCTGTGCAACCACCTGTCGCAAGTAGAGTGGTTGATTGGGAATGAATGACGGCCATTCCATCCAGAAATATGGCACCGTACTGAACCATTTCTTCGACTGTAGATGCATATGTGTCCAATGTTTGGGTAAATCTGTCTGCATAATTGCCAATGTCTTTGCCTCGGGAGGTTTTCCATTGTCGTAATGAGTGCCAGGCCATCAATGACCACACAGCTTATCCCAGGATCTGAGGGTATTGTTTTATACCAGCGTACACTGTTTGAAATGAACATGCAACCCATCTGGTGCTTAAAATGTGGCTGATTTTGGAAATTTGCTATTCTAATTCGGCAGCACATTCTGCAAGTTGCCTCTGATTGAGAGGTGATCTGTTATACATATAATACAATTTGTCCAGAAATGAATGCAAATGGTTCACTCCGCTAACTTCTGACACTGAGTCACCCACCGCAAGTTCCAATCTATGGCTTAGGCAGTGCCAAATAATAATAATAATATCTGGGTAGTTCTCCAAAAGTCTGTGAGCTACACCTGATTTGTTAACCAGCATAACACTTGTTCCATTGCAAGCAAATGCTACAAGATGCTGTTTCAGATAGGGGTCAAGAAGATGCTTGATTATTGTTTCAGCTTTTTGATCTGGAAGTTCAATAAGGTCTAAAAACATAAAATGTGGCTCATCATTCTTGTCACTTCCACCTTTCAAGTAAATGATTGGAGCTGTTTTGCTACTTAGATCAGTAGACCCATCAATAAATATTGAAATCTTACCATTTATTTCTGATATGTTGACAGATTTTCTTCCTCATGTTTATAGCAATGTGGTCGATGATTTCTGCTGCACTGTAGCGAGAATACAGCTGAAATCCGACGTCGACAGCATTTTGATTTTGAAGTTCCAGCAAACCAAAATGGTCAGAGTAAGGTCGGTGATTTTAAGCCAAGTATTTCGCCGAACGGAAAAATTCACAAGTTGCCTTCAGATGAGATGCATTCAAGTTGCAAGAGTCTGTTCGTTTGCTTTTTTTAGTGACACGTCGTGCAGTGTTGTGAGCTTTTGACTGTTTGTGTTCCAAAATTTCCTTTGAGCAATTTCAAACGCGCACTCCGGTTGGAACCATTGTAAGACACTTGGTACAAATGCCGTTCATTGGGAAGTCTCAATCATGTTGCTGTATCAACCCTGATTTCAGTGCCACACTGTGAGCTCGATGTTGAACTTGAAGCTGCTACAACACTGCAAATCTCCTCATCTCCATTGTCAGTCCCTTTGTTAATATGAGAAAGTGTACTTTCTTTAAGAAAGAATGATGTTCCATGTTTTTCTTTCGCACCGACACAAAAACTGCCTTCATCAATGGATTCCGTCATCTTACAAATGCAGTGCATTGCGGGATATCTTATGCAACATTGAATGTATATTTTTTGTTCTGAAAAACAATGATATCAATATAAGAATTAAAATTGTTTGCTTATAACGAACGAAAAGTTCGTTCTTAACATATATATATATATATATATATATATATATATATATATATATATATATATATATATATATATATATATATATATATATATATATATAGTTACGAATTCTGGCCCGTCTGACGTGCGATCGGCCGCCTAACTCTAATCGCAACCGCGTCGCCCACCGGACGGACAATTCCGTTGTGACCCTCTCGGAACAACGCCAAGAGCTAGTCACGGGTGGGTCTTTCGACCCCACCACAATCCTGCCAATCGGCCACCCGCGCAGGATAGAGTTGTTCGCCAAACTCGACCTACCGAAGTACCTGCGCGGGTAGTAAACCGGGCAATTGTACCTCGCCGCAGGTCAGCCTAGGACACGAACCGCTTTAGCGGTCCATTCCGTGCTTCAGTGATAACCGAGCAGTGTTATCGCTGACCTCGACAGACATGATTATTTACCGGGTATTCAAACCCTCCACTAATTATTCCACGAGGTAAGGTGGCACTTTCAACGAAGGAAAGGACGCAACGACGGGATACAGTTCAACACGCACATTTATTACACTACACACGTATTTACAACAATCATGCACGTATGTACAGGCAAATAGAAGCAAAAGTAATACGACCGACTAAAGCAATGTACAAGCACTTTTTTTTGCATACAAATCCAGCATACAAATCCAGGCCTGGCCCGTTCACCAGACAAGGCCCAAATCGAGGTGCCGAGCTCCGCAGGCGGATCGACAAACGTGTCGAGCCGTGAGGTGAGTAAGTACGGAGGCTCTGCGGCCAGACGCAGGCCGAACCTGTCGATCACCTCCCCATACGAGTTGATCATCGACTTGGCGTGCAGGCTGCCTCTCCCACTGTCCAAAAGGGCAGACGCGACATGCAGGCAGCCTCTCAAACCTAACAGCCGTTTCTCAAAACTCAACCTTTTCACGAAGCCTTCGTTTCTCTCGCTTCGAAGCCACTCCGAGCACGCTTCGAAAACCCGACTGTTGTTTTCCACACACAATACTCTTTTCTCTGAAGCCTTCGTTCGCTCGCTTCGACACACGAGCACCCTCTCAACCGACTGCAGTTTTGCACTTCTGCCAAACTGACGTTGTTCACGAGGTCTTTGCTTGCTCTCTTGTTCGCTCCTTCGACACATGAGCACGCCTTCGTTTCTCTCTCGTTTGCTCCTTCGACACACGAGCACGCCTTCGTTTCTCTCTCGTTCGCTCCTTCGACACACGAGCACGCCTTTGTTTCTCTCTCGTTCGCTCCTTCGATACACGAGCACACCTTCCTCAGTGACTGCAGTTTTGCACTTCTGCCAAACTGAAGTTGTTCACGAGGTCTTTTCTTGCTCTCCCGTTACACGAGCACACCATGTCTCGGCGAAGCCGACAAACTCCTCCCCTTCGCGTCACTTCCTCTTTTCAGGCCACACCTTCTCAGCTGACTGGGCGGGGCCTCGTTTGGGATGGGGAAGAAGAAAAGGGACCCCTTGGCACACCACCACTGCACGAACCATAAAAACATACATCCTACACCTCCCGACACACATGTAACGTCCATTTTACCACACAACCTAGCTAAACATGCATTTAACGGGGGATCTGAGCTAATCCTATATTTAGTAGTCCAATAAGGGCCATTTCCGTAACACTACCCCCACTTTTCTCCCGAGGCTCTCCCGAGCCTCCATCTGGGGCAGCCCACGGCAATGGCCCTGTCTAACGTACAGCACAGATCTCCCATTTACTCTAACCCACAACATGGGAAGCACTTAACTCCAAAAATCAAAGTGTCACAGTAAGATTGGCATGTCCCTATCCTAGTGTATCGGGCCACCAATCTAACAAACAAATCCACACTCTATGCACACACACTCTATGACATTCTAATTATGGCTTTGAACAGGAGGACATTCAATTTTACTTTTAACACTAATATTGGCATAGGAGCAGAACATTCAAAGGTTCAAAGTTCTTTCACGTGTTCGCTCCTTCATGCCCCTCCCGGCAGTATCGTCCATTCACCCCTGAGGGTTTCCTCACTTCGTGGCCTTATTGGCCTCTCACCAGGTGAGTTCTCTTTACAGACGGGATGGTGTGTTTCTTACTCAACTGTTATCTTCGTGGATGTGTGCTCATGACATACTGGTGGCCTCTCTGGCACTTGGAGAGGGTGACCTAGCCTGGCCCTTGTTAACAAATTCTCCCATCAACATTACTCGCACCAGGTGTCACACATGAATGGTGCGGAGGAGAGTCCATCAAACCTAACCATTCACTTTTAGCTCTAGACAATGCAACAAACCCTGCTATGACTAGAATGATCCTAATGACCTATTTTTCCCGACCTGGCACACCGTTCCATCCTATTAAACCTGGGTGTTGTGGATGTTTCACCCAAACACTTCAGTCATTCATTCCACAGTGCCACACACCCAGTCCACAACACCATCCAACATCTTTCACTTTTATGTGAAAGCAAAAAACACACCAGTCCCTCGGATCCCACTTGGTCATCAAGGCCCTTCTTTGTCTTTTTCCATTCGGTGGTGCCAGGCATAACTCGCTGACTGGGGAGTGTGACTACTACTAGGCCTCTTTGCCTGCTTCCAATATTGGGGGTGGAGGACACTCAGTGACCTCGGGGTTCACCTGAGCGTGCTTCTGGCGCTCCTAACGAAGGGGTGGCTCTCTATAGCCCCCATACTGTGCCCTCATAGCACCCATACTCTGCTCTCATAGCACCCATACTGTGCTCTCCTGCCACTGAACCCTACAGTGCTCTCCTGGCACCTCTGACAGCTTTCACATGCCAGGAACCCCCAAAGCCCTGTTGTCCTATTTCCTGACTCACCAACTTCCCATACCATGTCACACTACCAGCTAGTATACCCATACCTTGGCCTGCACCTACCCCTGGCAGTTCGCCTGCACAATGGAACAGCAGCAAGAATTCATGTCGAATCTTCTAAGTCCCCCAAACCTACACTAACTTGGTAAGGAGACTCCTACCGACAGGGTACGTTGTTTGCACTCGACAGGGTACGTTTGTTCGCTCCTTCGACACACGAGCACGCCTTCCTCAGCGACTGCAGTTTTGCACTTCTGCCAAACTGAAGTTGTTCACGAGGTCTTTTCTTGCTCTCCCATTATACAGGCACACCTTCTCTCGGCGAAGCCGATAAACTCCTCCCCTTCGCGTCACTTCCTCTTTTCAGGCCACACCTTCTCAGCCGACTGGGTGGAGCCTCGTCCGGGATGGGGAAGAAAAAGAAGAAGGACCCCTTGGCACACCACCACTGTACGAACCATAAAAACATGCATCCTACACCTCCCGACACACATGTAACGTCCATTTTACCACACAACCTCGCTAAACATGCATTTAACGGGGGATCTGAGCTAATCGTATATTTAGTAGTCCAATAAGGGCCATTTCCATCACAATATATACAGTGCATCCTTTTCTTTTTTTAAAGGCAAATGCTGACACGCATGAAAAAATATTACTATGCTCCCCTAACAAGAAACTAAGATTAAAAAAAAAAAAAAACTGTTGCGGAGGTAAGTTTCATCTACAATGGATTTACATGCCGGCCGGAGTGCCGCTCCAGTGTGCTGCACTACCCCCTGCCAATAAAGGGTTAACACCTGAAACATCAGCTTACCCTTTGCCTGCTATAGCGGTTAGCATCACTTAATGAACGTGCTGTTGATTTAATCCACTGTTCTACCTGTTTGCCGATGCAGATCGGCACCAGCCTTCACCATCAAGACTTATTCTTCATTCCACATGCCGAGGCGTCGATCACCCTTTACTGAGGCATGAAGACGTCGATGTACTTGAGAGAAAATTGTTTACTATATATCAATACATGTGGCTGCATGGATAGCAGGAAACACCAGGAACACCAATTAGCAATTGAGGTAACCTGAAGAGTGCTCTGCCCGAATGGTCGAGTTACTCCCTCATATATATGTACACGGTTTTATCTCCAACAAATTTCATTACATAATCGTCCTTCCTTTCATCCCAGGACCAGCTGTTTACCAACTGGCTTATGTCCTTTCAACACTTGTGTATTAAGCAAGATAAGGAGGACTAGAAGTTACTCGCAGATCGAATTACACAATGTTCTTGTGGATCATTCAAGGTTGACCACATTTCTTATCTCTTTACACGATGTTCTTTTGGAACAGCAAGCAGGAATATATTTTAATTAACTGCAAGTGAGTGAATTGAGTTGGGAAGAAACAAAAAGCTTTAAAAAAAAAGGTACGAATCCCAACACACATTCCACACAGCTCAATTGTGGCAGCAGTTCTCACAGCAGAAAATATCACATACATGCTCAGTTTCACGATATTATTCCCAACATTGACAAACAACCTAACAAGTCTCCCAAGCATTGGGCAAAAAACAGGTTTGAAAGATCCAGGATTATCTAAAAGCATCCAGCAATTCAAAATGTAAAAAATCCAAAATATTCCATCAGATGTGTGACGCAAGATGTCTCTCGATTGAGGGTTTACTTAATGCATTTTGAAGAATCATGCTCTTCTTTTCTTCAGAACGATAAGTCAGTGATGTGGATTTTTTTAACCCACCTTGTTGTGATCGTTGTCCTCCTGAAGGAGGTCTGGTCAATTGTGGAATCCTATTTGACTTCAGACAGAGTTTAACGTTTGTCCGATTTGATTATAAAACCCTACAAAAAACCCTATCGACACTGATAAAACTGATGTCCACACAAGTCCTTCCTTGTGAAACAATTTATTTCCTAATTATCCACCATACACTTCTCACCTTTGTACAATGAACTTAAGAATCCCCATTTGATTGCAATGTTATTTGGTTCTATTTCATTTATTCTTATTTTAGTTAACAGTTAGACCAACCCGATTCAATTCACTTCTACATTACATCAGAGAGTTTTATTCTAACTTGGTACTTGGTCAGTTCCAAGGAGTACGAGCCACTGAGAAACTATACTTCCTCACGTGCTCGTACTAAGAAAATGTGTCTTTCAAAACATTTTATACTTCCATGAGAGAGAGGTGTGGGGGATATTCAGCCAGACTGTAGACGTGTCCTTTAGACAAAAAGTCACTTCGTACATTTTCTAAGCAAAGGTTCATTTATCAGCTCGGTCACTCTGCTCCAGAACAACACATTTCTTATCATTTAGGGCAAAAGTCTTTTGGCCAGAAATGACAGCCAATTCAATTTGCAGCATAAAAGTTACATTTCTGAAACTCCATTTGTTACAATTTAAAATACATTAATATAAATTTTTCCCCCACACTCCCCCGTTTTTTTTTTTTAAGGAAAATTTGAATAATTTTTCTTACACATGATTACCATGTCCCATTCCTGAAGGAGAAAAGATTTCCATTATTCAAGTTCAATCAACAATGGCAGCGAGTGTTCATATCAGAAAATGAGTGTGTTTCCATTTAATTTATGGCCTGTTCATCAGCATGTGTCACACATTGGAAACATGCTACCCGAAGTCAGAAGATAAACAGGTCAGGGTGTGGATAGAGTGGCACCCAACGGGAAACACAATCGAAGCACTCCTTGAGCTGAGGAGAAGGTAGATGTGGGCAAGTACAAGTTTGGGCCGGACACTGGGTTGAAGGAGCGCAGTGTGGAACTCCAGGCCTGTCGTACATTGAAGTGACCACAGCAAGTTCACGATGTATTTGCAGAGCGGCAATCGAGAGTGTGGCTGAGAACATTCCTCCATGCAGGCACCACACAACGCCGACGTTAAGACTTTGCTCAACCTTCTCCTCAGTGGGTTTTTTCTTTCTTTTCCCACATTGCTCCATCTTATCTCCTCGGGAAGGGGAGGGATAATCATGTGTTGAATGCTCAATCACCCAAATCTGGCTTCTCCCATCGTCCAATCTTTGTGTGGAATTTCATTCCAAAGTTCATTTAGATGAAATCGTACATTGCTTCAAAGACTGCTTTCAACACTCCGAAACAAACAAAGCATCAATTAAACACCAATCAATAAACGTCATGGGCACATGTAGTTCTACAAGACTAACAAAGATTGTTATGGAAGCATTTAACTTGCATTATATGTCATATCAATATTTTAATCCCTTTCCTTGTTATTTCCCAAAACACATTGCTAAAATATACAGAAATCCCAGTTGTACGTATACTCAAAACATCCATCTCATTTGCTATTTCCATCGACATTTTAAATATCTGACATTTCTCCATCTATCCACTTCTCTCTCACCAAAACAGCAAACATGCTGCCATTTTTCCAACTCACATTCACAAACCATCTATCACTTCCTCCGACCTTCTCAATTACGAATCCATTTTCTTTTATCAAAACAAATAAATCATTTTAAACAGTTGTTCAAAAATTGTCAAATCACTTGTCAAATCTGTTATCAGGCGAATATCATTTATATTGCAGCTCAAACACTCTGTCTACACATGCAGCTTCACCCTCCACAATCTTTATCCCAGTCTTGGAAAAGCATCTTAAACTTCAGACTAATAAACATCCAAACTCTCTTAAACAACTTTTTGGTCAAAACAAAATATTTCCTTTTAAAATCCATAAATGAAAAATTTAATCTTCAGCATCTATCCAATTAAATCATGAATTTACCTTGACTGAATCGATCAAATGGTTACACTGGGTTGTTTGCCATTGCCTTCCCAGCACAAGTTCAGGTAACCTCAACATTCGCAGACGAATAAAACAATATTTCAACGTCCATCCGAGGGAATCATCTATTATCTGTGAATCGCCCCATGTGCTAAACATCATCAAATCATTAAAATCATTCCAAATCACGTTTCTACATTTAAATCACATGCAGTATATCCACATTCACAATTATTTCACAATTTATTCAAAATCCCGATGGTTTTTAAAATAAAACTTCAACACTTTTCCCTCAATGGACTTCACTTTAAACATTCAGTAGAGAGGGTGCGCCACAAACACCAAGGAACAAGGAACAGGAAGTTCTCTCCACATCCAGTGAGAAGAAAAAGGAAAAAAACTCTGACAGGCAAAACCCACAGTTTAGCATTACTCTGTCATGGCTTCAACACATACACTAAACAGCATTGCATCTCATAGACTCGCGTGTGATCACGTGACAAATACCAATCACATTTCTATCTCATCCTCTTGAATCTGCATATGAATCAAATTTCACACCTAAAGCAAAGGCCCGAACAAAGACTCAGTGTAAAGATATATGCCACCCCCCACAGATCGAGTGGAGGGGGTCTCACACAGTGTAGTGTGCGACCTTCGCGTGGAAATACAACGCAAAGAATGTATAACATGCCATTTCAAACAGACCCACAGCTCAACTCAGCACGAGTTAAAATATCGTCAAAATCCCAACAGAACACGTTTCATTGCAGTGAATATTGGAATCGCACAAGTTTCATTTTTTTTTTTTACTCTCAGGAACAAATCACCCACCATGCTCCCAACTGGTTAATCATCTCTTGCACTCTACAAAACGTTTCGTGCAAATCATTGCATTTACAAATCCGTAAAACCTCCACACAATATAATATAACAACCTCACTGCCAACAAACTTCCAGTGAGTTCAATGAACAAAAAGTAACTCTTAAAACTCTTACAAACAGGTAACTTACAATGTTTATCTATTTTAACCCTATCTCGGCGTCTCAGCCGTGTCCTCGGCGTCTCTCTCACAGCCGCTCCGTATCAATGCAAACATGTGGCATGTCGCTTCATCATGCCTATTTAATTACGCATCTGGCTCCTCAACGAGCCTCTTCTTGTCATCTGACTCCTCTTCTTCTCCAGCACTTTTCTAAAACAACTACAGTACTTATTGTTTACTTTAAAACGGACTCTCTCCGCCAGATCCTCTTCTTTCTCTCAATAAAATTATCTGACAATGAACTTTTCTTTGTTCGAAATGCGTGACCTGCTGAGAGCGCTTTCCCTTACCTTCGCTCAAGCACTTGTCGTTCCTCCAGACACTGCCTCCGGCAGATTAAGCACCTCCGGTCACGAGCACCGCAGCAACCTCGATTCGAATCCGTGTCACTGGCACCAACTGACGTGGATTTCTGTCCTCGAACCGCGTCGTGATCGAAAGGATTCTTGATTGTTGAGGGATCTTGACCTCCTCGAGGATTCAACGTCTAGCCGACTCAGTGTTGCATGTATCGGGATAAAATAAACCACAGAAGTCCAGTAATAATCAATGTCCACAAGGAGTTCTTTCTTCTGTACCATTTATTTGCTCTCTCCCTGATCATTCTCCCCCTGTCTCTCCCGCTTCTTCGTCCTCGAGCGGTTGTGCTATCGGAACTGTGCACTCTGGCCATGTATCTGAGTCTTCTTCTTCATCCTCAAATCTGACAGCCACTGCTCGCTGTCTCTTGGTTTTATTTTCAAGTATCACCGGCATTTGCTTCGTTAATTGGTCTAGCTGACCCTTCAGGTTTAACAACCGTGCCTTTTCGTCTCTGTCATGACATTCCTTCATCCAATTTATATAAACGCTCCAGTTCACCTGCTTCTGGACCTTTTTGTCACTATTTTTCACTTCCAGTACTTTTCTTAAATTGTCTAAACACTCGTGATCGAACGTTCCATTCTCAGGGAAGGGTAATCGACTATTTTTGGTCCAATTGCACCATTTCCCCATGTCTCTCACAGCTTCAGGCCCATACTTATCAAACATAATTCTTGCACATGTACCTCTCCGTGGTTTTTGAATACAATTTTCCTCGGTATACCCATTTTCCTTCCTTTTACAATTTCTATTTCCCATCTCTAAAATCACACAAATCACAACCGCTAAATTCACTCTAAAATCACAGAATAAAATAAATCGCACCCTCGGAGAAAATCACGAACATAGCTGACAAGATTAAGCAAGAAGGAGCCAAGTATCACAATTATTTTACGAAAGATGGGCTTTATTCCTGGTTTGAAGGGATTTTTGGAGGCTGGGGAACTACCCTATTGCATTGGATTTCCGTTGGGTTATTGTGGATCATCATTGTAGTGGTGCTTGTTAGATGTGCAACAATTACAATGCCGGCATTGATTGTTTCTTGTCTAAAGAGGAATACTGCTAAAAAGGTGATGGTGGCCCAAGCACCACCCTCATACCCTGGTTTTGACACTGAGTCCTACGACTCTTTTGAGATAGAACCTGAACTTGGAAATCCATAAGTAGCGCAAATGAATGTGTTCAATATTCACGGGAATTGTCAAATCCACTCTTGCTCATCTGCTTTGTTCCCGAAATAGGTTGTCGAAAATCAGCTGTGCAGCCCAACGGGTAGCCTTATCTTCAATCGGCCTAGGGGCCTACCGGAACCCTCAACCAGGTCCGAAGCTGTACAACCACATGAAGCCACCTGGCTTTATGGGGACAGGAAAGGCTAAGGGACTGAGCTCTACGATGGGGAAAAGGGGGATGTGACTACCCAAGAAAATGGGCACACTCAAACGCAAGAGAGAATGCATTTCCAAGTGAAGAGAAAATATATATCGTTAAACTTAACTAGTGTTGCCTTATTAGGCAACAAGGGGGAGTGTTGGGGAAATTATTACTCTCTAGACAAGAAACCTTTGCCTCAGTCTGAGTAGGTCAAAGTGTTTGTGTTTTTCCTCTACTGTTCTACTATTTAGTTGTTAAGGCCTACCACCTACTTATAATCTTGTCTTTCTTTGACACTTTGGACATTGCTTGGGTTTCTGAAAGTACAAGGTGACCGGGCTGATAAGCTGTGCATTCTGTTTTTGCGATCAAAGGCCTCTCTGCTTATAAAATGGAATGGATATATGGGGAGGGGGAGAATGATCAGGGAGAGAGCAAATAAATGGTACAGAAGAAAGAACTCCTTGTGGACATTGATTATTACTGGACTTCTGTGGTTTATTTTATCCCGATACATGCAACACTGAGTCGGCTAGACGTTGAATCCTCGAGGAGGTCAAGATCCCTCAACAATCAAGAATCCTTTCGATCACGACGCGGTTCGAGGACAGAAATCCACGTCAGTCAGCAAAGGGAAAGGCGATAAGAGATTACTAAAACCCAAACGAAGGAAGAAATTCATCCAGGTGTTTGAACTTAGCTTTTCCAATTTGAATCAAACACTACCAAACATTGTGGAAGTAACAACCTTTGAGATGGATGGGAACCTTAATCAAGGATTCACAAAAAAATGAGAAATGAGGCAGAAAACTGCTGTAAAACATTTATGGGCACAATTATCAAAACCATGAAAACCATGTTTTTGGAAGATAATAAAGAGGTATTCAAATTATTTTCTACCATCTTTAACCCAGTGTTATACTCACAAAAATGTGCACGTTGAGAATGAAAATTACAATCGTTCTGGTGGAGGAGAAATCAAGTACATCAGAAATGATTACTCTGAGTTTCCAGGTTTCACAAACAGCATCACACAGCAGGAATTCCTGCAGTTCAAAAGGATTGTAATAAAGTGTTGAAGCAAAAATGTACTGTCCATGTCAAAGTTGTGCAGACTACTACCACTTGGCCACAAACAACACTTGGTCACAGTTGGTGACACTGGCTCAAATTGTAGTGGGTTCTCCTTTGTCCCCAATAGATGCTGTTAGGGGATTCATCCAGCAGAACCTGATAAAAGCTAGAACAAGTACCCAACCTCTGCCCAAAAATATAAACGTGTTTCTGAAGATTGCAATTGAAGGACCCCCGATAGAAAAACGTGGACTTTACCACTTTGATGTTCGTATACCTGTGTTAAAATGATGTTATGTGCAAAAGAAAGATACAATACAGCTTTTTCAAATTGGTGAATGGGTGTGCAAAAGACTCTGCTGCATTCACGATGATTTTAGCAAACCGGATTGAATACATTGTCAGTAAAACTCCACTTTGTGAGCCATGTTTGTTGTGAAGGAACTGAATTGAACGGAGTGTTGTGTCATTCATTGATCGATTCCAAGAAACGCTACTGCTCACGACCATCCACATTTTCTTCATAGTGTCCGCTCACCTGCCTATCCTCGTCTCCCATTTCACTGCCAACCCCTGCAACCTTACTTTTGTCTTCTCAATTTGTGTTTTCTGCCACCCATTCTTGATTAGCTACCAAACATGCTCTCCCTATGGATATAGGTTTGCACCGTTTTCCGAAGTTGTAATGCGGCATCACTGTTAGGCAATACGTGTCGAGCTGCGGTCTGAAGTCACACTTTGTTGCACTGATTCATTTCTTTCTGGCTTCGATAGGGACTTCATAACCTTCCACTCCTCAAAAATCCTATGGTACACTCTTCTGGGGATCACTCGTCTTCTTTCTGCCTTCTGCCTTCTACATGGGTCCTCGTTTTCAATTATCACTTTTGATTTGTTCTTCCACGATTTATCGAAGACTAGGATGTTGAAATTGTTCCAGATGTCCCATTGGATTACTGCACATGCTTTGTTGTGCCTTTGTGTGTACAGCTGTTTTGACATGAGTTTTCTACATCCTGATAGGAGGTGGCTCGTGCTTTCTGTTTCTACCTTGCAGAACCTGCACTTGTCCGATTGACTCAGTCCCACCATTTTTCTTTAAACAATTGGAAGTTTCCTGATCTTGGACCATTATTATGACTCATTCTCCAAGCCATTTAAGCTCACCTCTTATTAGCTCCTAAAATGAGCCTTTTTTGTCTATTCCCAATCTGTCTCAGCTCTTTCTATGAATGTTCCTGCTCTTCCGTAGTACTCCCATTTGTCGGCGTGTATTTGCTGATTTTTCGGCTTGTATTTTTCCTTCGTCTTTTTTGCAATCGTTGATCTGTGTCATTCTCTCCAGTGTGTAATTTTTGATGATTGTATAAAGTTGATGAATGAGCAAACACTTTACTGCACACAGAACACTTGTGAGGTTTCTCACCCGTGTGTGCTCTTTGATGAACATATAAATGTGACGAACTAGCGAACGCCTTCATGCAGAAAGAGCACTTGTGTGGTTTCTCACCCGTGTGAATTCTTTCGTGTATTTTCAATTGCGAGATGAAAGCGAAAGCTTTGTTGCAGAATGAGCACTTGCATGGCTTCTCAGATTGGTTATAACCTCCATTTGAATGTTTGTGCATTCTTTGATGCATGTTTAAATGTGTTGATTGTGGAAAGGCTTTAGGACACAAGGTACACTTGTATGGTTTCTCACCCGTGTGTGTTCTGTGATGAACATCCAAATGTGATGAACGAGTAAACGCTTTCAAGCAGTTAGAGCACTTGTATGGTTTCTCACCCGTGTGTGCTCTTTGATGAACATCCAAATGTGATGAACGAGTAAACGCTTTCATGCAGGTAGAGCACTTGTATGGCTTCTCACCCGTGTGTATTCTTTGATGTATTTTCAATTGTGACATAAAAGGGAAATCCTTGCTGCAGGTAGAGCACTTGTGCGTCTTCTTGTGTTGATTGGAATCTCCATTTGCGTTGTTGTACTTATGTGGTCTCTCACTTCCTTGAATATTCTTGAGGGTCTCTGCACAACTTCGGCAAGTGTGGTTGGGAGACACGCTGCTAAACTTGTCAGTTTCTTGACATGTGGTCCGTGTCTTGTGTGGATTGAAAACTTCCAGGTCAAACAACTGGGAACACTTGGAACAAGAAACCAGTTTCTCTGTAAAGACAAGTCACAAAAAGCATCAAACATTCATCCAACATTGAAAAATAGGGGCAATACCCCTGGGCGCTCACGTGGTAGAACGATACTGAGGAGGAAGTCAACGTGGGACGGAATCAGCAAAATGTACCAATGAACCAATGTTATAGCAAATACCTATTTTGGGATGCAATCCCCCCTGTAAATCCCCTTTTACCCTGATACACACATATAAATATATATATATATATATATATATATATATATATATATATATATATATATATATATATATAAAAGCATGAACAAACTTTGGTACCTCATGAGTGGTGAAAGTTGTGGTCATGTTTCATTGAAATCGTGTGTGTAGTTTCAGAGGAGAAGTTGCAAGGGTTTGTGGACGGACGGACGGACAAACAGACGATGTGCCATCCCATAAGCTCCCCAGAACTATGTTCCAGGTGAGCTGCAAATGGAGCATAATCGACACAATGGACACAAGCAAGGAAAATGGACAAGATGGCATTCCTCCTCGTTTCATGAAGGAATATGCTTCTAAACTTGCATCTGTGCTTGCTCGTTTATTTCGTTTTTGTGACAAAAAAAAACATCCAAACCTTTCCTCTTTCCTGGAAACATGCCTTAGTAGAGCCGATTTAAAGAAAGGCAATCATTCAAACCCTTCCAACTTCCGTCGTATTTCTCTGACTTCTACTGTTTCCAAAGTCTTTGAAAGTCTTCTCAATTCCCATTTCCTCAAGCATCTTGAATCTCACAGTGTTCTTTCTGACCACCAATATGGCTTTAGCAAGGCAAGATCTATCAGTGATATCCTTTCTTATATTATGAATGTCTGGGCTTCTTCTCTGAGAGACTTTGGACAATTATTTGTCATTGATCTTGATATCTCAATAGCCTTTGACAGAGTTTGGCATCGGGGTCTGATATCCAAGCTTCCCTCTTTCGGCTTTCCTCCTTCACTCTGCTCTCACAAATGGAGCTTTCTTTCCGACCGCTCTATCTCTGTAATTGTTGATGGCTCAACATCGACCCCCTTCCCTATCAGCAGCGGTGTACCTCAGGGTTCCGTTCTGTCTCCAACACTCTTTCTTCTTTCAATGAACGACCTTCTTTCTTCCACAAATAACCAAATGCATTCATATGGTGATGGCTCAACATTGCATTCCTCCATGTCTTTCCCATCTGTCCCATCTTCCCTCACTCGATCTACATCTCGTTTCATCACAGCCACCTCTTTAAATTCGGATTTGGAGAAGATCTCCCAGTGGGGCAAATATAATCAAGTTAAGTTTAATGCTTCAAAAACTCAATTTCTTCCCATCTCTCGCTCTAAAACTCCTCTCAACTCTCCAATTACACCAAGTGATGCAATAAACTTACTAGGTATAACTCTAACTTCAAATTTATCCTGGAATCCACACATTACGCAAATAGCTAAGTCTGCCTCGAAGAAATTAGGAGTCCTGTTCAGATGTCGAAGATTCTTCTCCTCTGAACAGTTGCTCCAACTATATAAGGGATTGATTCATCCTTGTATGGAGTACTGCTCTCACATCTGGGGAGGTTCCAGCTCCACATACTTACTGGACAGAATTTCATCCAAAGTTATCCGACTTGTCAACTCTCTCAATCCGACCTCACAACTCGACCCGCTCAAATTACACCGCAAAGTTGGCTCTCTTTCTCTTTTCTATAGATATTACTTCGGTTTCTGCGCCCAAGAACTTGCTGCTCGTGTACCTCCACCATTAGCGAGACAACAAAATACTCGACAAGCCACTACATCACATGATTATTGTTTGGGAATTGGCAACTCAAGGGTGGGCAATTATGATGATTGTTTCTTCCTCTTCACTGTCAAACTCTGGAACTCTTTATCTTCTCATGTCTTTCCAAATAATTATGACCTTTCCAAATAATGTAACAATATGGAACTCGGTCGCAAGTGTTAGGATCGACCGTGACAGACTTGATTGCCATGATGAAACGATCTTGAATACACATCTCGTATCACATGGTTAGAGAGTCATAAACTTGTCTTTAAAACTTATGAATCCTCATAATTTCAATTGATTTCCAATTTCCACAGCATGCATTGGTGAAACTCAGACTTTTCAAACGTTGGATTCATATTTGCATCCAATCAATCCTGAGTAAAGGGCAGAAATATAAATTTCAGAATGTTTTCTGGGAATTTGAAATGGAACCGATAAACCTGTCCAGCTAACATAAACAAGTCCACTAGGGTGCATAGTACAGCAAAACCATTAAATATCGCGGGTTTCGACGACCAATCGCGGGCAACCTATTGTGCTCCAATTTCGTAATCGTGGAATTTCATTTTGACCACTCACAGTTTTTGGGCTGAGATGAGTCATCGTTTGCATCCAGTGTGTGTACGATTATTTCCCATTACGAGCTTTGGGTGGTTTCTCGGGCACCATTTTTAATGGCGCCAAAACATAAAGCGATGGATAAAGTTAGTTGTGCTAAAAGGCAGAGGAAGGTTGTTAGATCGGTTGGCTCGAGGTGAAACTGCGGCATCTGTGGGTTGCCATTACGGGATCAATGATTGTTGGTAGAACCTTCCCCATCATTCTCTTCCTCATTCCCAAACCTTCATTTTCCTTCATACCTCATTCCCAAACCTTCATTATCCGACACCTGTACTCGAACCGCCATTATCAAACACCCATTCTCAAACCATTATTTTCCAACACCTAGACTCGAATCCCCATTCTCATGCTTCATTCTCAAACCACGTCGCCTCACCGGTATTTCAACCGAATCATTGCCACTTTAGCATTATAATGGTTGTGGTTCTTCGCCGTTCCAGCATCCCAGTCAAAACGGATCAAAAGAGGTGCTTCCTGAAATGCAGCAACCAAGCCGAAGGCTCCAAGGGCTGGTTTGAGAAATTCAAAAGAAGATTCAGCCTCCATCACATAAAATTAGTCGGGGAAGCAGCATCGGTCAACCGTGATACTGAGAAAAATTCCCCACCGTGGCTCATAAAACTAATCGAGGTAAAAGGATTTTATGCTGGAGCAGGTTTTTAACGCTGGCAAGAAGGGATTATTCTGCAAGAGGATGTCATCTGATACCTTCCTCTCCAAGCAGGAAAGATCTGCTCTGCAGTTCCAAGGTAAAGTGGTTAAGGATCGTCTTACCCTTCTCTGCTATGGCAATGCTGCAGGTGACTTAGTCATAAAGCGAATGCTGCACTTCTGATTGCTGAATCTCCATCCCCATCCCCCTGCTCACCCTGCCCGCACTCCACCCTCCCACTCAACAGCATCATCATCTCAATCTAAGTCTTGTGTTTTCTATTTACGACAGACTAGGACGAGTCCGTAATGTTCTTACCCTTACCTCCCTCGCCGTTTTCTAAAAAAAAAAATGTTTTTTTAAAGGACCGTTGCCTGAAGCCTCTCTATCGAAGCTTGCACAGCATACCCACCCCGCCGACCTCCAACCGGATGACCATTACACCCTGCTTGTGAATTCTGCCATCCGTGATCAGCTCTTGATGCTACCTTCGAGGCCAATGCGGTCTCGCTCCCTGAGCGTGGCTGGAAGGCCCGCGTTATTATGTGGTCCCCCAGCACACTCGTAGCACTTCTGCATGTTTGTCAGAAACGGGTTCTTTCTGCTATGCAGAATGACCCTGCACTGATGCAGATGCTCAACATAGAACATGATGGGGCGGTCAAGTCCATGTTTGCATCCCTGCTGTCCGGGCCCAGGCAGTTGTTATCTGTCAACCTGACCACAGCTACTGATCTCCTCCCTCAATACCTTGTTAAGGCTGTTTGGGAGGGATTGGTGTGAGGTCTTCACCTTCCTGAATGGATGGCAAAGGTTGGCCGCCTTAGGCTTGGGGAACAGTTGGTAACATGGCCTGATGAAGAGGATGCAACCACGAAGATGGAGATCATGATGGGTCTTCCCCTTTCGTGGTGCATCCTGAATGTGGTCCACCTGTGGTGGTCGGCATAGGTGATATGCACTGCACAAGCCACCAAGCCTGCCCCTGGATGTTCTCCCACATGTGATCTGCCCAGTCCCAATGTCATCAGGGACCCCTGAGGCCTTTATGACTCCCAGCCCTTTCGGATTTGCGGTGATGATCTGCTCGCCACATGGAATCCACAAGTAGTGCAGGTCTACAAGTCCTTAGTTGCCGCTTGCGACGGCCGATTCTCGAAAGGCAAGCACCTCGTATCGGAGCACTATGGAATCTTCCTTGAGGAGATCTTTCATATCCAGTGGGTCCCACAGGAGCCCATTTTGGGGGTTCCTGTGCGAATCTGCCCCCCTCCTCCCCCGCTACCCTATCACGCTTGACTGGTCATCTGTTGAGCATAAGGCGGAGTTTCCAGCGACTGCAGATCTCCGGATGGACACGCATTGGTGAGTCTTTGGGTGGTAGGCCCGTGCTTTTCCCCTAAATGTGGTTGGTTTTGACTCGGTTCCGATTGTTCGGGACCTTGTCTGACCTCCCCTGGTGGGTGGTGCTCGGGCCTGCCACCTGGGACCTTACCGCGAGGTGACCGTCCTGAGACAAGCATTGTGGAGATCTGCCGAACCATCCATCCGGGCTTAGCCTGGTGGGCATGGTCTCAGGGACTTGCTCCACAAGTAGAGTTTTTTTTTTAGCTTTGGAACGAATTTTAAAAGGTAAAAATCTTGTGTTTTTGTTTAATTTACACTGTTTATTTTAGTTTCATATTTATTTCAATGTTAACATGCTTTATACATCTTACATGTTTATTTCATTTATAATGTGTTTATTTCTGGCTGCTGTCCACCTTCCCTTTATGTTTTATCCAAGCCCAGGAACAGAACCCCCAATTTCCCATTGGCTCTTGGTTTCCACTCTCGCGGTTTTAACTATCACGGCATTTTCCAGAAACGTAACTCTCTTCTTCTTTCGGCTGCTCCCGTTAGGGGTCGCCACACCGGATCATCCGTATGATCCGCATAGTGATTTGGCACATGTTTTACGCCGGATGCCCTTCCTGACGCAACCCCGGTCGCCTCTTATGACACAGGGATCTGGTACACCTATTTTAACAAGGGTATACACCGGCCCAGTACACTGGTACTCATTTCGCCGACCTCGGAAGGATGACAGGCTGAGTCAACCCCCTGGTGTATTAATTCAGTGGCTCAACGGGGCTTGAACTCAGGACCTTTTGGATCCCAAGCCGCTGCCCTAACCACTGCGCCAACACCAGGCTCATTTTCCAGAAACGTAACCCCCACAGTATTTGAGGGTTCACTGTACTTAAATGGATTTGTAATTCTGGAGGAATGGGAACAAAATCATTTAATGGTCAAAAGAACAAATGAAACACGTAAACAGTGTGATGTGTTCTCGATGAATCTCGACTTACCTTCGAGCAGCTGAGCAGCTTTGCTGGACTCCCAGGGAGGAGAATCATGTGGTTCCTGCTTGACATGCTCATTGCTCAAAGCATCCTGGGAAGACTGAAGAAAGGTACTTTTGAATTTTTTTGAATTATCCAGATGAGCTTCACCTGCAAACCAACAGGTGATGCCGCTGTTCGTCATTTCTAGTCCTGAAGGCAATTGGATCATTTTTATTCACATTGAACGAGAACAGAAGGATTGTTGAAGTTGTTGTTGTTCAGACCTTTGACAAGTGAGGAATTATCAATGAACTCGGACCCCACCTTCACTTCCACAATAAAATCTGAAAACAAAAACATCCCATTCAAGCAACTTTACGGAGCATTTCCAAACAAACTCATAATCACAATACATGCCAAGTCCAGCAAGTATTTACTTTGATGATGACAGACGGAAAAGAGAAGAATGTTTCAACAGTGGAAAACATTTTGATGAGAGAGAAGGCCAATGAGGGCCCAGAAGTGATATTCACAGTGTGTGCAGATCTGGTGGTACCTGGAACGGGGTTGATCAGAGCTTCACGGTGCCTTTGGAGGCTATCTTGCTTTTTCTGGGTCTGAGTTTCATCAGCATGTTATGCTTCATATTAGACCAGGTGATGTCACTGTACACGGTCCAGCGCTGCAACTTCCCAAGTGTTGACTACAATGCCGGCTGCTTTGGGATGCCTTTTGACAACATTTTTGTACCGCAGCCGTGAACTCCCTCTTGCTCGAGAGCTGGATGAAAGTTCTCCACAGCAAACTGATTTTGGTAGTCTGTACTCACACATGCGGTTTTCCACTTTTTTGAACAGATAGTTGAGGCTCGTGGAAAGAGCTATGACAGAATGCAATGGAACAAAATGGAACGTTCTATTGTTTTGTTTTATGAACCTCTGTGCCGCCAACACATTTCGCTGGTCCTGTGCTGGAACAAGCAACTATCTTTTTTTTGTATACATATTGGATGCTCGTGGAAGAGCCAGAATTAGTATGCTGAATGGATCAGGATGCAATGGGACAAAAAGAACAGTTAAGAGAGGGGGGAAACACCAACAGCAGAGTTGAAGGTCAAGTTTGAGGAAAACTTGGACAAACAATGTTCTACCCCCCACAGTTTTCAGCAATTGTATGGACTGGCTTCTGGGGAGGATGTTGGAGAGATCAAGCTGCAGTGCAATGTTTGGGAATGTTGAGATCTCTGACCTTGATTTCACAGATGATGGAGTCATCTTTGCGGAGATGCTGGATGTCCTTTTGGGGGCCCTCGAGGTGATGAATGAGGAGTCTGAGCCACTGGGACTATGGGTTTCCTGGGTCAAAACTAAGATCCAGACTTTCAATGACATTTTGGATGCTGCTATCTTGTCTGTACCTGTTTGTGGTGAGGATATTAAGGTCATGAAGAGATTCACTTACCTTGTTAGTGATATTCATATCTCCGCATGTTGGGAGCCAGAGGTCAATAGACATCTGTGTTGGGCCTGGGGAGTCATGGATTCACTGGATCATGGGATGTAGCACTGTCTGTACCTGTGCAGGAGGATGAAAGTCTGAGTCTGTCAGTCCTTGGTGGTTCCAGTCTTACTCTATGGATGTGAGACTTGGACTCTGACCAAGGATCTGAGATGGAGACTTAACTCCTTTGGAACCAGGTCTCTTCAGAGAATCCTTGGTTATCAATGGTCACACTTTGTGTCCAACGAGAAATTGCTGTGAGAGATTCAGATGAGATTTGTTACCTGTATAGTCCATGAGCGTCAGATGAGGCTGTATGGACATGTGGCTCGTTTTTATGATGCTGATCCTGTTCACTACATCCCTTCTGTGAGGGAGCCTCGTGTGTGGATGAGGTCAACGAGCTGCCCACTTTCCTCGTGGTTTCAGCAAGTTGATCGGCATCTCACGAAGATGGGGATTGGCCAGGCATCTGCTTGGGGGATGGCCAGACGGAGGCCCCTGGAGTACCGGTGGAAAGTGGATGCAGCGACATGTTGCTGTGGCATATGCTTCCATACCTGACATGATAAAAGGATTTTCTAGATTTAGTCCAGGATTATTTTTTAATCCAGTTTGTAGCTATGCCCACGAGGGGAGTGGGGGGGGGTGCAGTGTATGACCTCTTTCCAAGTAATTATCCCAATATGGTGGAGTAGGTGGAAGTAAGAGTGGACTTTGAGACAAGTGACCAGAACATAATATATGTAAGGATTGTTTGGAGTTGGCGTTTGGGATACCAGAGTAAAGGTACTTTTCTTCAGTGGAATTACTCACTACTCTGCCACCGAAGGTGGACGGATGTTGTGTTTTCACCCTGATTGCTTGTGGCCAGGATATTTCAAAAAGTTGTGGATGGATTCAGACAAAATCTGGTGGACAGGTTGGGTGAGTGACAAGGAAAAATTGATGAGATTTGTGAAGATCTGGATCTGGATACTAGAATTTGTTGTGTTTATTCACCATTGAGAGATAAGGCCCAAAACAATATTGTTGCAGACCCGGGGACGAGGGCGAAGACCATGAGGGGTGGACTACCTCGGGTTCCCACAAGACTCTTCGGAATCGCAGGCCATCACATACAAATAACTTCGTGACGCGGCGGGTCGCTAATCGACCATGAACGCCAATAACTCGACCAGGTGACTTGGGGTCCTCCGTCTAATGAATACCGTTTACCTAAAAGTTACGTGATCTTCCGTAATTACCGGGTGACACGCCATTGATATGTACTTGCTCAAACCGGATCACCTTACCATATCAGATGCAGCCGAGCAGGACTGTCAAGCACGTACTGCTAAGGAAACAGATCGTTGGAGAATAACGTCCCGGCTAAACAAGGGTTTGATCCATGCTGGACAAATGGAAGAAAACACAAAAACGAGCTGGGAACATTTCTATACAAAGCATTTATTCACAATCAAGTGAGGAAAGGTATGTGGCACATTGAATGCGGTTTATTTTTATGTACAGCAGGGGATAGCAAGGAATTTGTGGGGTGTGACAAAAGACAAACAATTTTTCAAAAGCAGACACAGAGCAGAGTTGTCCCATTCTATCTTCTAAAATCTTAATTTATGCTAGGACAGGGGCCATCTCACACACTCACACACACACACACACACACACACACACACACACACACACACACACACACACACACACACACGAAGAAGATTAGATAGCCCAGAGAGAAAGAAAGCAGGTGAGGATAAACAACCTCTCAATACCTGGTGCAATCGGCAGACCAACGCAACCCAGAACGCTTAGGGAGAGGTAGGAATACTGGTTGTGTCTAAGGTGTGGGAGTGGGAGGTGTGGTGTAGTGCAATGTTGGGGGCGTGGTGTCGTGCCAGAGAAAAATGGGATTGCGAGTCAGTAATGATGTTCTTTGTGTGTCCAAAGAAGATGGGATAGAAGAGAGAGAGAGAGAGAGAGAGAGAGAGAGAGAGAGAGAGAGAGAGAGAGAGAGAGAGAGAGAGAGAGAGAGAGAGAGAGAGAGAGAGAGAGAGAGAGAGAGAGAGAGAGAGAGAGAGAGAGAGAGAGAGAGAGAGAAGAATAGATGCGTGAGGAGAAAGATCCCTAACCTTGCTTTGTAAAGGTCTGTATGTGTAACGTGTACCTCCATGGGATGCTCTGCATGAGCATTCCCGCCTCGTGATATGGCACGTTATCTCCCGCTTAATTACTTAGCCGGGGCTCGTGGCAACGTGCACTCTGCACCACCTCGTGATATGGCGCATTATCTTCTGCTTAATTACTTAGCCGGGGCTCGTGCCAATGTGCGCTCCGCACTGGTCTGTCTAGCTGCACAGGGGTGGCGGAATGTCGACAACACTGCAGGGAGTCTTGGCAGTCGCCCGGATCAGGCTCTCAAAGAAGAGGAAGAAGAGGAAAAAGAAGAAGAAGCGTGTTCTGGCAATCGCACACTAATTGTGTTTGGGAGAAGAGCGAGACAGGGAGTGAAGCGAAGTGAAGAGGCGAGAGGCGAGAGGCGAGGGGCGAGGAGCAAAGAGTCTCACGGCACCGCACTACTCCTTTAAGAAGCCCCAGGCGAAGGTTGGGGCGAAGACCGGAAAGCGACGCGCTGTGGCCCAAATTCTGCTCCTCTATTGGGCCACAGTGGCCTTAGCCAAGCCCTGCCAGGCTCTGGGACCAAAAACCGTCTCAGTTCTCTACCAGGTTCGGCACGGCTCTGAGCTCCTGATTGAACATAGGGCATGCTCCCTGAGCCGGCACCCAGGCGCTGATCGTGCTCCGAGTGCAGTGTGAATGTTGGATGGCAGCAGACTTTCCCCGTCACCCACGGGCCCCCTTGTGAGCCAAAATGCACACCCGGGCCCCAAACCAAACTCCCGGATCACACTTCACACCCCTCCTCGTTTCCCTGGTCTTGCCATGGTCTGGCGACTGGATGAGGGTTGTATCAATTCTGGATTCTCACCTGGGACATCCCCGGTGAGATGCGGTTGAGCTATTAACATCTGTTGAGTGGTCAAGCATTGCACGGCGCCGAGGACAATCCAAGTCATGCGGTGCTCCTCAAAATAGAGTGCTGAATTGTGGCGATGCAGAGGTACGCGGGGGTGCGGGAATATTTTTCCCATGTGCGGGAGGTGATTGTGGTCAAAGTGGTGAGGTTTGGTGAGCGAGGTGTGAACGAGCGAGGTTGGTAACGAACAGACAAGGGCAGTAGCTGCTAATCACGACGAATATGACGAAGATTGAACATAATGTAGAACATTGCATCCTTAACAAAGTTAGTATTTGTTTGCCTAAAAATAAAAGGTAATTTCAAAATCATATACATGTACGTACTTACTTTAAGACATAACCCAAAGTCATAGTCAACTTTCCACATTCCACATGTATCCGGATGTATTTGTGTAAAAATCGTATTCCAATATAATCATCAATTCATTGATCATTGCAAATAAGTTACTTCAGCCGTCATCGACTATTATTGTACGTAGTATTAATATATGAGGGTTCATCAAATTCAATTTCTCACTCGACGTGATCAGTGGAAGTGCAAAATAGCCATTTTTCAAATTAAAATGGTGGCCATCTTGAAAATATGAAACAGGTCTGATATATACACCTTCAATTTTATCATTATCGGATTCCTTGACCATGAAAACATAGTAGTAGACACCAAAATTGTGTGTGTAAGTGCATTAGAAGTGAAGATACAGCCCAAAGCAGAATTTATCGAAAGTCCGTGGTGGCCATTTTGTTTTTCGCCTCTAAAAAAAATTCCTCAAGGGTGCGAGTCTGGGGCACCCGGCTGATTCTGATTCAGGATAGCTCAGAGATGATGAATCAACCAAAAAAAACTTCATAATGACGCCACAACATGCTTTTTTTCACATTTCCGCTGGACTAAATTAAGCAACAAGTAAACACAGTGTGATGTGTTCTCTGCATAGCTCGGCTTACCTTCGATCGGATGAGCAACTTTGCTGGAATCCTTGGAAGGAGAATCACGTGGTTCCTGCTTCACAGGTATCCAGGGATGTGTCGTCAAAGAATCCTGAGAAGTCTGAAGAAAGTTTGTTTGGAATGTTTCTGACTTCACCACATGAGCTGTACCTGCAACCCACGCGGAAGGTGTTTTGTTTTGTTTTTCCTCCAGAAGGCATCTGTATTATCACCACTCACATTGATCTGTAATATAATAGGAAGTTTTTTGTTGTTGTTCAAACTCTTGGTGATCGAGGAGTAATCATCAACCAAGTCGGACTCCACCTGTACTTCCACAATAAAATCTAAAAATAACATCCCATTCAAAATCAACCTCAAGGAGCATTTATGGAGAGAAAAGTGGTGTTATTGTTGTGATGTCGCCGGTACCCAGAGTATCCCAGGAACTGGTGGCACTTCCCCTAAGCTCAGTGGATGTATTAAGTGTTTGTCTCCTGGCCGGATGTGTTGCTGCCCGGATGCGTCCGGAGACGAACGCCGCCCGGACATAACCAACATCCGGATATGTCCAGAGATACATACTGTCCAGACAAAACCATCGTCCGGATATGTCCAGAGAGAGAGAGAGAGAGAGAGAGAGAGAGAGAGGTATGGGAGGAGTATGCTGCACTGTATTTGGAGAGGGTAGAGCAAGTAAGGGACAAAACGAGAGAGGAGTAGGGGTACGGGAGTTAGCAGAGATAATATTTTATGCTTTATGAACAACACACACACACACACACACACACACACACACACACACACACACACACACACACACACACACACACACACAGACACACACACACACACACACACACACAAACACACACACACACTAGTGCTTCGCCAATATCGGCAATTTTTCGGGAATCAGCATGTTGGAGTCAGTGTGATTACCGACTCCAGTACTTACTGCATACAACCAAGAAACCTTGAGAAGCTTCCACCGACAAGCAATGCTGCATTTGTGTAGATGTTTCAGGGATATGTTCACAAACATTAATCTTTATAAACAGCTGCATGTGATAGGTCTAAAAAAAAAATTTGGCTCGATAAGTTAGAAAACACGTTTATACGACAAACAGCTCGGAAATCGGGTGTGTTTACACAACAACTCCCTCAGGGTGACGGAGCACGAACCCCTCGCTCAGGGTGACGGAGCACGAACCCCTCGCTCAGGGTGACGGAGCACGAACCCCTCGCTCAGGGTGACGGAGCATGAACCCCTCGCTCAGGGTGACGGAGCACGAACCCCTCGCTCAGGGTGACGGAGCACGAACCCCTCGCTCAAGGTGACGGAGCACAAACCCCTCCCTCAGGGTGACAGAGCATAGACCCCTCGCTCAGGGTGACGGAGCACAGACCCCTGGTCCAGGGTGACGGAGCAGAACTCCTCGCTCAGGCTGACAGAGCACGAACCCCTCGCTCAGGGTGACGGAGCACGAACCCTTCAATCAGGGTGATGAAGCACAAACCCCTCACTCATGGTGACGGAGCATGAACCCCTCAATTAGGGTGACGGAGCACTTACCCCTCGCTCAGGGTGACGGAGCACAAACCCCTTGCTCAGGTTGATGGAGCACGAACCCCTTGTTCAGGGTGATGGAGCACAGACCCCTGGTCCAGGGTGACGGAGCAGAACACCTCGCTCAGGGTGACGGAGCACGAACCCCTCGCTCAGGGTGACGGAGCACGAACCCTTCAATCAGGGTGATGAAGCACTTACCCCTCGCTCAGGGTGACAGAGCACGAACCCCTCGTTCAGGGTGACGGAGCACAAACCCCTCGCTCAGGGTGACGGAGCAGGAACCCCTCCCTCAGGGTGACGGAGCATGAACCCCTCGCTCAGGGTGACGGAGCACGAAACCCCTCCCTCAGGGTGACGGAGCACGAAACCCTCCCTCAGGGTGACGGAGCACGAACCCCTCGCTCAGGGTGACGGAGCACGAACCCTTCAATCAGGGTGATGAAGCACAAACCCCTCACTCATGGTGACGGAGCATGAACCCCTCAATTAGGGTGACGGAGCACTTACCCCTCGCTCAGGGTGACGGAGCACAAACCCCTTGCTCAGGTTGATGGAGCACGAACCCCTTGTTCAGGGTGATGGAGCACAGACCCCTGGTCCAGGGTGACGGAGCAGAACACCTCGCTCAGGGTGACGGAGCACGAACCCCTCGCTCAGGGTGACGGAGCACGAACCCTTCAATCAGGGTGATGAAGCACTTACCCCTCGCTCAGGGTGACGGAGCACAAACCCCTTGCTCAGGTTGATGGAGCACGAACCCCTTGTTCAGGGTGATGGAGCACAAACCCCTCAATTAGGGTGACGGAGCACTTACCCCTCGCTCAGGGTGACGGAGCACGAACCCCTTGCTCAGGTTGATGGAGCACGAACCCCTTGTTCAGGTGACGGAGCACAAACCCCTCAATTATGGTGACTGAGCACTTACCCCTGGCTCAGCGTGACGGAGCACGAACCCCTTGCTCAGGGTGATGGAGCACGAACCCCTTGCTCAGGGTGATGGAGCGTGAACCCCTCCCTCAGGTTGACGGAGCACGAACCCCTCGTTTAGGGTAACGGAGCACAAACCCCTAAATTAGGGTGATGGAGCACTTACCCCTCGCTCAGGGTGACGGAGCACGACCTCCTTGCTCAGGGTGATTGAGCGTGAACCCCTCCCTCAGGTTGACGGAGCATGAACCCCTCGTTCAGGGTAACGGAGCATGAACCCCTCGCTCAGGGTAACGGAGCACGAACCACTCAATTTGAACCGAGGATCGGTATTTTCCTTGTGTAACCTGAACCAAGGTTACAATTTGAACCGATGATCGGTGTTTTCATTGTGTAAAATGAACCAAGGTTCCAATTTGAACCGATGATCGGTATTTTCATTGTGTAAAATGAAGCAAGGTCCCAATTTGAACCGAGGATCGTTATTTTCATTGTGTAAAATGAGCCAAGGTTCCAATTTGAACCGAAGATCGGTATTTTCATTGTGTAAAATGAACCAAGGTTCCAATTTGAACCGATGATCGGTATTTTCATTGTGTAAAATGAACCAAGGTTCCAATTTAAACCGATGATCGGTATTTTCATTGTGTAAAATGAACCAAGGTTCCAATTTGAACCGATGATCGGTATTTTTATTGTGTAAAATGAACCAAGGTTCCAATTTGAATCGTTGATCTGTATTTTCCTTGTGTAAAATGAAGCAAGGTCCCAATTTGAACCGAGGATCGTTATTTTCATTGTGTAAAATGAACCAAGGTTCCAATTTGAACCGATGATCGGTATTTTCATTGTGTAAAATGAACCAAGGTTCCAATTTGAACCGATGATCGGTATTTTCATTGTGTAAAATGAACCAAGGTTCCAATTTAAACCGATGATCGGTATTTTCATTGTGTAAAATGAACCAAGGTTCCAATTTGAACCGATGATCGGTATTTTTATTGTGTAAAATGAACCAAGGTTCCAATTTGAATCGTTGATCTGTATTTTCCTTGTGTAAAATGAACCAAGGTTCCAATTTGAACCGTTGATCGGTATTTTCATTGTGTAAAATGAACCAAGGTTCCAATTTAAACGGATGATCGGTATTTTCATTGTGTAAAATGAACCAAGGTTCCAATTTAAACCGATGATCGGTATTTTCATTGTGTAAAATGAACCAAGGTTCCAATTTGGACCGATGATCAGTATTTTCATGGTGCAAAATGAACCAAGGTTCCAATTTGAATCGATGATCAGTATTTTCATTGTGTAAAATGAACCAAGGTTCCAATTTGAACCGAGGATCGGTATTTTCATTGTGTAAAATGAACCAAGGTTCCAATTTAAACCGAGGATCGGTATTTTCATTGTGTAAACTGAACGAATGTACGACGTATTAATACGAACCGAGGACGTGCTATGATATCTTTGCTGTCATGAAATATGATTTTATTTTTTGTTCTTTCAGCTTGTAACAATAAAAGACTTCCGTTTTTGTTTTTTTCTATCTTAGTTTTATTTACTTTGGACTTCCAGCTGGTCGATACATCATGGAGCTATGGCGCATGTGTGTGTATGTTCATGTGTTATGCACTCCTCCGGGACGATTTGACCGAGGATGCTGAAAGTTTTAGGGATTCATGAGGGCATCCTGAAGTTATGCCTACGTGCAAGTTTTGTTTGATTTCATCAAATGTTCAGAAAAATTTGTTTGTTAACCTCCGCCATCGAAGATGGATGGAGGTTACTGTTTTCACCCCTTTCTGATCACCCCTTGTTTGTTTGTTTGTTTGTTTGTTTGTGAACAGTATTACGGAAAAACTCCTCAACGGATTTCGACGAAACTTGGTGGGGGGGTTAGGTCTGGTCCGATCATGCCATTAGATTTTGGACTTTGGTCCAAAATCCAATATGGCCGCTATGGCGGCCAATTTGAAAAAATATTTGAATTTTTTTTTTTGCATTTCTACATGTTTTAAGTGATTTCCAAACCCTCCCCCCCCCCCCAAAAAAAAAATTGTTAGAGAAAAAAAATTTTTGCAAATTTTTTTTCAACAAAATTTAGATTTTTTTTTTGCATTTCTACATGTTATAAGTGATTTCCAACAAAAAAACATGCCAAAATTATAATTGCGGCTGATTTTGGAACTTCAGGTGGATATACCCACGTAAAATCAATTTCTGTCTCAAGGAATCCAGTTATGACGAATGAATTGAGTATAAAAGTTAAAAGTAAAAGGGAAAGTTGCAAACTATAACTCTGTGAGCACTGTTTACATCAAATTGAATGAATCTGATATCAGGTTCACTTGAGTGACCTCGCAGTATTAGCGGCAGAGGTTTTTCACTCCACCGAGTGCTCCCCCTCTAGTTTGTTTTTTTTGCCCTTGTTTTTATTTCATTCTTCCTTTGGAGGGGAGTGGGTGCTTTTGGAATTATCACAGCTTTCTAACGTGTGTGTGTATGTGTATGTGTGTGTGTGTGCATGTGTGTATGTGTGTATGTGTGTATGTGCGTGCATGTGCATGTATAAAGTATGTATATGTATGTGTTTTTATGTATGTGTATGCGTGTGTGTGTGTATGTGTGTGTGTGTGTGTGTGTGTGTATGTGTGTACGTGTTTGTATGTATGTGTATGTGTGCGCGTGTGTGTGTGTATGTGTGTGTATGTGCGTGTGTGTGTGTGTGTACGTGTGTGTACGTGTGTGTGTGTGTACGTATGTGTGTGTATGTGTGTGTATGTGTGTGTATGTGCGTGTGTGTGTGTGTGTGTACGTGTGTGTGTGTGTGTGTGAGTGTGTGTACGTATGTGTGTGTATGTGTGTGTATGTGCGTGTGTGTGTGTGTGTGTACGTGTGTGTGTGTGTGTGAGTGTGTGTACGTATGTGTGTGTATGTGTGTGTGAGTGTGTGTACGTATGTGTGTATGTGTGTGTATGTGCGTGTGTGTGTGTGTGTGTGTGTGTACGTGTGTGTGTGTGTGTGTGTGTGCGAGTGTGTGTACGTATGTGTGTGTATGTGTGCGTGCGTGTGTGTGTGTGTGTATGTGCGTGTGTGTGTGTATGTGTGTGTGTGTGTGTACGTGTGTGTGCGTGTGTGTACGTATGTGTGTGTATGTGTGCGTGCGTGCGTGCGTGTGTGTGTGTACCTGTGTGTGTGTGTGAGTGTGTGTACGTATGTGTGTGTATGTGTGCGCGCGTGTGTGTGCGTGCGTATATGTGTGCGTGTGTGTGTGTAGTTCGCATGTTTTTGCTTCGTTCACGTTAACGACGGGTATTAAATTTTTCGGCAGCGATCAAGACAGCGGTCTGTTGCGGACAGTGGATCAAGACAGCGGACAGTTGCCAATACACCGCCCAAATAAAGGACAGTGCTGGAAGAACGTGCTACAAGCTTGGAGCAAGATCGCGTGTTGGGCTGGTACTCTACTAGTTTACTTATCTAATGCACAGCACGAATCCCCGTACGGGATCCACAACAGTAAGAGAAACAGAACACCTACCGGGTCCCAACTCCGCGTCCTCGCATGGACCGACCCTCGACCCGTGAGAACCTCCCGGACTGAGCGTGTTTCCTCCATCGGAGCAGCTCGGGGATCCAGAGGGGTTCGCGGTGTGCTCCTCACTGGAGACATCTCGGTTCATAACGTCCACCACAATCTAGTACCTCACAGTACGACACAGTTCAACGCACTCGATGGACAACGTGTTCGGACAGTGCACCCTGAAGCGATTTTTGGAGAGATTATTATTTGTAAATGTCCAAGATGCGCAGATTCGCCGCAGATTCGCCGCAGATTCGCCGCAGATTCGCCGCAGATTCGCCGCAGATTCGCCGCAGATCGAAGATTTCATTTAAAACATTCCGGGTTTTGTTTAATCAATAATAATAATAAAAAAATGATACAAGAATTCTGGATCGAACCCCGAATGAGAAACCAATTCGGGTCTTCGTGGACCCTTTCAACACCAAACAACCACCAGAAGTCCACAACGATCGTTACCGATAGGTCGGGGACTCGAGGCAGGGCCGTGGTGGTGGTTATTCATTTATTACAGTCATGGTCAAAAATATTGTCACCCTTGTGCACTTTTTTTCAAATAACTATCAATTTTCTCCAAAAATAAGTTGAAATTGACCAAAGTATTTTGTCTCCATAATTATTTATTTCACTGTCGATATTACAGAACCTTTGTTTTTGATTCAGAACTTAATATATCCTTTTAAATCAGAAAATAAAAAGAAATGGCATTGACAAAATTATTGACACCCGACGCTTAATATTTGGTATCACAACCTTTGGACAAAATAACTGCAGTCAAGCTCTTCCCATAGCCATCAATTTGCTTCCTCCACCTCTCGACTGGCAGGTTGGCCCACTCTACTTGTGCAAACTGTTCCAGTTCTCCAAGATTTGAAGGGTGCCTTCTCCCAACTGCTGTTTTCAGATCCTCCCACAGGTGTTCAATGGGTTTTAGATCTGGACTCATTGCTGACCACTTCAGAACGGTCCACCGTCTTGTCTTGAACCATTCCTGAGTGCTTTTTGAAGTGTGTTTTGGGTCATTGTCCTGCTGCAAGACCCCTGACCTTCGACGGAGACCCAGCTTTCTGACACTGGGTTGAACATTGTGCTCCAAAATGCCTCCTTGGTGATCTCCTGATTTCATGATGCCATGCACACATTCAAGGCACCCATTGCCAGAGGCAGCACAGCAACCCCCAAACATCACTGAACCTCCTCCATGTTTTACTGTTGGGAAGGTGTTCTTTTCTTTGAAGGCTTCATTTTGTTTTCTGTAAGCATAGAGATGATGTGCTTCACCAAAAAGCTCTAATTTGGTCTCATCTGTCCACAAGACATTCTCCCAGAAGGATTTTGGCTTGTTACCTTCGCCACAGAAGGTGAAGGAGGTTGTTTTCACCCTTTTCTGTCTGTCTGTTTGTGTTCAGGATATCTCAAAAAGTTGAAGACAGATCCGGATGAAATTTTGTGGACAGGTTCGTTTTGTGACATGGACAAACTGATTACATTTTGATGAAGATCCGGATCCGGATTCGTCCATGATAATTTTTTGACGTGATTCTTCACCATTGAGAGATAGGGCCAAAAACGATATATAGCACGATATCTCAAAAAAGTTGTGGACGGATTCGGATGAAACTTGGTGGACAGGTTGGATGTGTCGCAAGGACGAATCGATTCGATTTTAGTGACAATCTGGATCTGGATACAAGAATTATTTGTTTTTTTAAGTGATTCTTCACCATTGAGAGATAAGGCCAAAAAGGATATAGTATTGCATAGCATGGTATTTCAAAAATGTAACGAGCCCGATATGTTCTCATGGATCAGGCATTACGTGGCGGAGGTGTGCACTCTACCGAGTGCCCTTCTAGTTCAGGTGTGTTTTGGCAAACTCCAGTTGGGCTTTCTTACGTCTTTCTCAGCAGTGGGGTCCTCCTGAGTCTCCTACCATAGAACCCCCTTTCATTCAGTTGGTGATGGATGGTGCGAGTTGAAACTGTCGTACCTTGTGTCTGAAGGTCAGCTTGAATCTGTTTAGCAGTTGATCGAGATGCTTTCAACACCATTCGAACAATCCTTCGCTGCAATCTTCGATCAAGTTTTCTCTTATGGCCACGTCCAGGGAGGTTGGCTACAGTGCCATGGGCCTTAAACATCCTGATAACATTTTTACGGTAGACACAGGTACATCAAGGTCTCTGGAGATGAATTTGGAGTCTTGAGATTGTCCATGCTTCACTACAATCTTGTGTCTGACCTCCTCAGACAATTCTCTGGTTTTCTTTCTTTTCTCCATGCTCATTGCGGAACACACAGTGACACAAAACAGCAGAATGACTCCTTTTCTCTGTTCAAACTAGTTGAATGAGTAATTTTTTTATATTGCAGGCACCTGCAACTCACCACAGGTGAGTTCAGTTCCAAAGTAAACGAGAATCACCTGCTTGAAATCTAATTCTTTTTAACAATTTCTGAAAGGTGCCAATCATATTGTCCGGGCCATTTTAAGATTTCTGCGTGGAATAAGCTAAGATTTAGTGATTTTTTTTCACCTTTTTTTTTGTTCCACTGCAAACCAGACATGCATATGTGGATACCAAAATATTTTTTTATTTCAACAATTTTCAGGAAGAAATGGTGCATTATTTGAAAAAAAAAGTGTAAGGGTGCCGAAATCACAAACTGGTCCAACACGTGGAACATGTCTTTCAATCCAGACAAATCTCACACTCTCACTATGTCTCTTCGAAAGGACCGTTTACAAACCCCCCCCCCATCCACTTTCTCAACAATCCTCTGGAAGAAGTCTTTTCTTTCAAGCTTCTGGGTCTCACTATCTGCCATGACCTTTCCTGGGAAAGTCACATTTCCAACCTTGCCTCAAAAGCCAGTCGCCGACTGGGAATCCTCTGTCGTGCAAAGTCCTTCCTCGGCCCTCTTGAGCTCCTGACCACTTACAAAGCTTTTGTCCGTAGCCTGATGGAGTACTGCTCTCCACTCTGGGCTGGTGCTCCTGCCTCCCACCTTTCTCGACTTCACGCTGTCGAAACCAGGGCTTTTAAGATCATTGGCATCTCCCGCAATGAAGCTGAGTCTTTGGGCCTCTCACTCAATCACCGCAGGTTGGTCGGTGGTCTTTCTGTCTTCTACCGACTCCTCTCCAGCCTTGCCCCCCCTGCTCTCTCTGCGATTTGTCCCAACCACATTTCCACAGGGCGCTCAAGGTCCGCCAACAACCCCCTTCTGGTAAAACTACCAAAATCACGAATCAATGCTCATCTTCACTCTTTCATTCCTCTTTTTTCCCGCCTTTGGAATAAACTTCCTCACTATTCTTTCCCATTCTTCCCTCCAGGCTTTCAAAACAGCTGTTCACCACCACCTCTTATCTTCCCCCATCCAAATCCTCGATCTTTTCTACCCCCGATAATCCACCCAAGCCCACTTCCTTCATTTCTCCTGCTTTCCTTCCTGAAAGTCCCTGTAATGTCCATCTTCCCCTCGCCATGTTCCCCGTCCCATCCCCATCCCTCTCCCTTCCACAGTTCACCTGTGTCTGTTCCCCAATGTTTTGTCCCTTCCACTCCCGCCCCTCTTGTCTCATGCCTCCTTGCTGTGAGTTGTGTGTTAGCTCTCATACGAGCCTCGACCAAGGTATACAAACAAAAAAAAAAAAAAAAAATTTTTGGCCATGACAGTACATGCTAGAATATGTCGGGAATTAACCACCAGGATTATGGAGGCATGTCGCCCTGTTCGCATCTTGTTCACCCGTGCCCGCCCTCCACCATTAAAAGTACGTAATAAATAGACAGACAAACCCGTACTTCGCTGTCAGAGTGCATACATGAACATGAGTAGTTGCAAAGTGATACGATTCCTATCGGAACACGAACCGCTGAACATGTCCGATTGTGTGTGTGTGTGTGTGTGTGTGTGTGTGTGTGTGTGTGTGTGTGTGTGTGTGTGTGTGTGTGTGTGTGTGTGTGTGTGTGTGTGTGTGTGTGTGTGTGTGTGTGTGTGTGTGTGTTGTGTGTTGTTCATAAAGCACAACATTTTCTCTCTGCTAACTCCCCTTCCCCCACCCCCCCCCTCTCTCTGTCTTTCTCTCAGTTTCCCTCTGTCCATGTCCAGGCAGTGAGTAGTCCAGGCATGTTTATCTCTGGGTGGTGTTTGTCTCTGGACCTGTCTGGGCAGTGTTTGTTTGTCTCTGGACCTGTCCGAGCGGTGTTTGTCTCCAGACAAGTCCAGTTGGTGTTTGTTTGTCTCCAGACGTGTCTGGGCAGTGTTTATGTCCAGACGGAGTTTGTCTCTGGACATATCCGGGCAGTGTTTGTCTCCGGACGACTTGGCTCCGGATGCATCCAGGCGGTGTTTATCTCTGGATGATATTTATCTTTGGACGTGTCCTGGTGGTGTTTGTGTCCAGATGATGATCTCCGGACATGTCCTGGTGGTGCTTGTTTCCGGATGGTGCTTATCTCTGGATGCGTCTGGGCAGTGTTTGTCTCTGGGTGGTGTTTATAGTATAACCGGTAGAAAATGGATTTCAGACATTATTTTGTTTCTATGTTCAGTTATTCTTAGCAGAATCATTTTGATGAGACGATGAGACTTCAAATAAATCAATCATAATTAACGCTCCACTGCTCGTCTGCCTTCCCTTCTTCTCACCTCACACTGTCTTCCCTCCCTCCACCCCTTCTCACTCTCCCTCCCATCCCTCCTCTCTCTTTCCCCCACCCCTCCTCTCTTCTTTCTCTCAGTTTCCCTCTGTCCCTGGATGTGTCCCTCTCTTTCCCCCTCCCTCCTCTCTCTTTCCCCTCCCTCCTCTCTCTTCCCCCCTCCCTTCTCTCTCTTCCCCCTCCCTTCTCTCTCTTCCCCCCTCCCTTCTCTCTCTTTCCCCATCCCTCCTATCTTTCCCCTCCCTCCTCTCTTTCCCCCTCCCTCCTCTCTCTTCCCCCCTCCCTCCTCTCTCTTCCCCCCTCCCTCCTCTCTCTTTCCCCCTCCTTCCTCTCTCTTTCCCCCTCCCTCCTCTCTCTTTCCCCTCCCTCCTCTCTCTTTCCCCCCTCCCTCCTCTCTCTTTCCCCCTCCCTCCTCTTTCTTTCCCCCCTCCCTCCTCTCTTTCCCCCTCCCTCCTCTCTCTTTCGCCCCTCCCTCCTCTCTCTTTCCCCCTTCCTCCTCTCTTTCTCACTCCCTCCTCTCTTTCCCCCCTCCCTCCTCTTTCTTTCCCCCCTCCCTCCTCTCTTTCCCCCCTCCCTCCTCTCTTTCCCCATCCCTCCTCTCTCTTTCCCCCCTCCCTCCTCTCTTTCCCCATCCCTCCTCTCTCTTTCCCCCATCCCTCCTCTCTCTTTCTCTCTCCCCCACCCTCTCTCTCTCTCCCCCACCCTCTCTCTCTCTCCCCCACCCTCTCTCTCTCCACCCTCTCTCTCTCCCCCATCCTCTCTCCCCCACCCCCTCTTTCTCTCTCCCCCACCCTCTCTCTCTCTCCCCCACCCTCTCTCTCTCTCCACCCTCTCTCTCTCCATCCACTCTCTCTCCCCCACCCCCTCTTTCTCTCTCCCCCACCCTCTCTCTCTCTCCCCCACTCTCTCTCTCTCTCCCCCACCCTCTCTCTCTCCACCCTCTCTCTCTCTCTCCACCCACGCTCTCTCTCTCTCCCCCACCCTCTCTCTCTCCACCCTCTCTCTCTCTCTCCACCCACGCTCTCTCCCCCACCCCTCTCTCTCTCTCCCCCACCCTCTTTCTCTCTCCACCCACTCTCTCTCCCCCACCCTCTCTCTCTCCCCCACCCTCTCTCTCTCTCCCCCCACCCTCTCTCTCTCTCTCCCCCACCCTCTCTCTTGCTTCTCTCTTTTTCTCTCTCCTTCCCTTCAACTCCTTCCTCATCCCCAGCATCCCTTGAGCCATCTCTCCATAGGATTTCAAATGTATATTCAGCTGAATTCTGTGATATTCTTGTGTCAGATAACTTTTCTCACAACATAAATCAATGATTTGTGGTGAATTTCTCAGAGTTTTATATTTTATTGGTTCACGAAAAAATATTTTCACGAAAAAAATAAGTGACCACTATATTCGTTATTGTTGTGTGTCTGTCTGTCTGTCTGTCTGTCTGTCTGTCTGTCTGTCCCGAGCATAGCTCTGTGGGTTTTGATCCGATCCTGATAAAATTTTGGTGGGAGGTTTATATCATGATCTCGTTGTGTTTTCCTGAGAATGGGTGTGGTGCGCCCATTATGGGCGGAGCCACACCCAAAAAACATGTGTTTTTAGGGGGTAGCCAATTTCAATTTGCATCTTCTCCTAGGGGGTTTGTCGAATCTGACAGGGGTTTCAGTATTTGGTTAGCCCAATGGCACCTGCATAGCCCCACGGAGCTCGATTTTTCATTTTCATCCCAAGGTCAAGGTCACAAGGTCACGAACTTAGAAAATTGTGAATTTTGACATAAAAAATTATTTTCTCCGAGGGGTTTGTCGAATCTGGCAGGGGTTTCGGTATTTGGTTGGCCCAATGGCACCTGCATAGCCCCACGGAGCTCGATTTTTCATTTTCGTCCCAAGGTCAAGGTCACAAGGTCACGAACTTAGAAAATTTCGAATTTTGACATAAAAATCATACGACCGCCCAAACTTTGAGAGCTGGGATGACAATATTTTTTATGCATAATCTTGAGGTCATTCCCCACCTAAAGTCTTCAAACCATTTTGCTCCATCTTGAACACCTTGCCCGTGGCGCCCCCTTCAAGTTTGTTTTTACGCTGATTTCATCAAAGTATGGATAATCCGAGGAGTGCGAAATACCATATAGCTTATATGACGTTATATTGTTCCTGGAATGTTCCAGAGGAAGTTTTGCACCAAAGGACATAATCCTTGACCTTTGACCTTTAAAGTTCACAAAGGTCAAATTTTCAAAGTTGTGGGAATCGAACCGGGTTTTCGACCTTCTTCGACGAACTAACTCCAATAAGCTATAGCACGTATCCTGTTTCCTTATTTTAATGTCCACAACATTGTTTTGTGACCTTTAAAGGTTATGCAAAGGTCAAATTTTTAAAGTTGTCGAACGTAACCGGGTTTTCGACATTTTGCAGCTAATAACCTGTCACCCGTACCACATCATGTTGATCATTTTTATAACTTGGTCAAACATTATCACATTGTCTCATCCTTGACTTCTGAGACAATCTACATCGTCAAATACCGCTCGTGAACCATTGTCGTCTTCAGACTTGTTCACTTTTAGAAGCTCGTTTTTGTAAAATATTTTAATCAAATCTACATTTGTGGGTTTAACAATATCAGTATTGGCTAGTTTTTAATTAAAATATTCCCGTGTCTCTGGTCCAATTATATGTGAAACCAACACCAGGCATCAAACATGATAACATGGCATTTTTAATTACTGTAGACCTACATGTGGAACGTGTTAAAGAAAGTGAGGGCCCACTGAAGGAAAGTACTTGGAGATTGGTTCGTGATTAAAGTAAGAGAGTAGGTTTATTAAATAGGTATTTTGGTTCAACATTCCCACAGCAAGTCAAGATAATTTATCGAGGAAGTGATGTTGGAGTTCCCTGAAAGTTGCACCATCCCTTCCATCAGAGATCATCTTTCAATGATGTCTGATTTACATTGAAAAAAAATCTTTGTTGCTCTTCAGAGGAAATAGAACACACAGTTCCATTTCATCTGAAGAGCAACAAAGATTGCTCCTTGCTGGGGATGTAGGACCAAATCCTGGACCACAATACACGTATGCCGAATGAGGAACGCACACAACGTCCAAAATACCCGGGGCGATTGGCAATTAGTCCGTAAACCCGGCAAAATTGACCCCTAAAAAGGGTTGGGGGAGGTGAGGAATCTTTTAAAAGTGATAAAATCGTCCAGATCCTCAATTGTATGTTTGGAAGGTTATATTCTTGCTGAAAAAAGTTGTACAATTGAATGTCCCCAAATCTTGCAATCTCACTACTTCTTCTTCTTATTTTGGATGCAGCACAAGGCTGCAGAGTAGCATCATTGGCTGAGGCCGTGGCAGTGCCACTGATGCAATGCCCTTTAAGGTTTGAGCAGGAATTTGGAATTTTGTTGGAGCAGGAACACAAAATCCACAAGCATCTACCACCTCCACATCAGACCAAAAATACTCCCAATCCAGGATCGCTGCGACATGTGAGGCACTCGGTTTATCTTGGCAGAGCACGATCACTCCTGTGATTGTATGATAACCATCCCAAACTCCAGAGATTCAAAAACAAGATTCCACAGCTCACTGCTACTCCCACTATTTTAACACTATTCCCACTATTCCCTTCCCCTTCTGTAAACATACCCTAATCACCGAACTACTTCCTCAATCCAATGCTACCCCACAAATAACATTCAAAAACGCTCCTTCTCCTGACATGCACAGGACTGAATTAACTCTCTCTCTCTCTCTCTCTCTCTCTTGGGGAGAGAGCGAGAGAGAGAGAGAGAGAGAGAGAGAGAGAGAGAGAGAGAGAGAGAGAGAGAGAGAGAGAGAGAGAGAGAGAGAGAGAGAGAGAGAGAGAGGCACACAAAAAAAGAGTGCACTGTGGTTGCCACCCATCTCTCTGATAATATTAACACAGTATGCTTACACAGCAACACTACTCTGACCACCATCGTTCACTTAATCTCGACATGCCCTGCATCACACAGCACAGACAATTTTTCAACATTATGTCCACAAAAGATCTCTCAAAGCGATCCGTCAATCCCAGATCGGCTTCATAACCACGTGACGCTGAAGCGACAACAATTACAACTAGATATCACCCAGGGTAAGCCTCCCCTGGCACCCACGATCCAACAATGGCCATTTTTTTTCAGACTGCTATATGACCTTCACCTTCCACATTTAGGGATAGAGTGTAAATTAAGAAAATGTGTTCCCATCTACAATCGATCCATAAAACTCAACATCATGAACACCAAAGGGAAATTATTCATGCGATGATCAAAAAGGTATTTTTTGTTATTGAGATCACAATCCAAAAAACATATGTCAAGGACACTAATCAAATATCAGGTACACAAACTCAGTGCAGGTCCACTATTATGATGCAAAAACGTCTTGGAAGGCCAAGTGGTCTTTGAGATTCCACGTTGGCAAAACTTAGCAACGATATAAAATGCTTTTTTTTTCAGACCATCACCCGGCCTCGATCTTTAACCCGGAGGGTTATGATGATGTACATCAAGTGTAAACGGGCTTTACTCTAAGCTATCTGGAAAGGGCAATTTTGTTCCCATCAGACAAACCTTCAAGTTATGGTGAAAAATATTAAAATATATTTTTTTTATTTATTTTTTGACTATAATTAGGTCAAGGTCAACAAAGAATTATGTCAACCCCACATACTTTTTTATTCCCATTATTGATGCAAAATTCATTTCAGAAAGTCCCAAACGGCTCCGAGATACAGCTCGGAAATTGGCAAAAAAACCAAACAACCTAAATAGTGGTTTAGTACCCCTTGGGGTCTAATAAACTCGAGGGTACCATTAAAAATTGGGGGTACTTATTATAGAAACAAACCCTACAACAGCAATAAGACTTTCCTGATTCTATAGGGGAGGCTTAAGACATAATTATTCGCATTTGAAATTGAAGTCTGCAATTGGAATGTCTGGCAAACACCAAGCTGTATAAAATAATTTAATGACTTCTAAAGGAGGACAAAGTCCAAAATTTTCAACATAATATCCTCTTTTAAAGTGTGTCCCCTGGAAGAGTTATCTGCTGTAAAAACATTTTCATAGATACTGTACAAACCCAGTGAGAGCTGTTTCTCTCATCATGGTTTCAATCATATTTTGGTATTTCTTCGGAATTTTCATAATTTGACATTCAGGCATGAAATCAAATCTTCCATTTGAAAGCAATAGGTATCATTTGATGATGTTCTTTTCCATGATCTTACCCTTCAGGCTGGATGGAGTACCACAAGGCTCAAGACAGCATCTTCACACCTGCGTTGTTCTTGATCTGTATGAATGATCGATCTCATTCTTTTGAAAACCATCTTTCTCATTTTCACAATGAATCCACCCTGTTTTGAATGATGTGACAGATATACAAAAGAGTTAAAAGATCTGATGCTAAAACTCAATGTGAAGTTACAAATACCTTTTATACGTATTTCCTTGATGGGTGGATGCATCGTCTTGAACACTAAAATCCAAGATGTTCTCAAAGAATCCTAGTATTGAAACACTATAAAATGCAAAATATTTCATCAAGTGGTCGCCCAAGATAGCTCTTGTTGCATTCTAAAGAATTATCATGTTCTGCTCTTCTTCAGGATGATAAATCAGCAAAGGGATAAGGATTACTCAAATTCACAAGGAGTTCGAAATTCATCCAAACGGCATCCTCCAGAGCAGATGTTACTCGGACGTCACAGATATCTACATCGTCAAAGACCTTTCAAAGAGAAAAATCTGAGCTGTGGAATAACAAACACATTGAAGGAGTATCACTGCCCCATACGATTGGAGCAACTTTCCCAACAATCACAGAAAATGGGAAACGAGGCAGAAAACTTCTGTAAAATGTTTATGGACACATTTATCAAAAACATGAAAAACCGGTTTTTGGAAAGTAACAAAGAGGTATTCAAAGGATTTTGAACCATCTTCATCCCAGTGTTATATCCCAATCATGTTTATCCCAAAAAATACACGATCGTTAGAGCTGCTAGGTTTCAAAAACACTGCCACAAAGCAGGAATTCCCACAGTTCAAAAGGAGTGGAGTAAGGTGTCGAAGCAAAAATGCACTGTTTATGTCAGAGTTGTGCAGACTACTACTACTTGGCCACAAACATGACTTTCCACAGTTGGTGACAATGGTTCAAATTGTGATGGGTTTTCGTGTGTCTAGGTCGAGCCTGTGATGGGTTTCAACCAGCAGAACCTGATAAAGACTAGAACAAGAAGCCAACCTCTGCCAAAAAAAATTCAATAAATTGGAGGTAAAATTCCACTGTGTGCCATGTTTTTATGAAGGTAAGGGATTGAAGGGATTGTTAAGTTATTAATCGATGGACTAAGTAGGAGAGTCACAGCATTTCCAATACTGACAAAAACAAATTAAGTTTTGGCAAAAAACACAAAAAAGGAAATAGTTTGGCTGAACATTTAAACTGGTTGGTGAGAATTTTTTTTTGAGGAAACCTACTCATGACCATCCTTGTATTCCTCCTCATCTCAGCTCACCTGCTGCCCATCCTGGTCTCCCACCCACCCCACTGTCATCCATCACCCTAACTTCTGTCTTCTCGATTTGGGCTCTGTGCTACCTGTTTTCGGTTAGCTGGCTGAACGTGCTCTTCCTCTGGAGATGGGTCTGCACAATTTTCCGAAGCTGAATTCTGGCATATCCATTGGGCTTACGGTGTTGATCTGTGGTCCGAATTCACACCTTGTTTCACAACCTCACTTCTTTGTGGTACATAGATTGGGACCTCATGGCTTCGCAAAGCTTGCAATTCCAGCTCTTCTTGTGGGGCTGACTCGTCATCTGCCCCTCCATCAGGTGTGCAAGTTCATTAGCGTGTTCTGACTTAGAGTTTGACAGTCACAGAACTTAGAGTTTGACTACTAAGGTTGTACATTATTTACACAGGCATCTTTTTTCAAAATAGCCACCCCACGTTTTCGTGTCTTCTTATGCGTTCATTTTTAGATCCTCATGGAGGATCTCTAAGTCTGACTCACGTTGTTGTTTTTGTGGACTTTTTTGTTTCACAGCCCACAGTTTTCATCGAAACTTCCTGAAACTTGGCATATATATGTAGAAATACCCTGCGCAGACAGTAACCATCTCTGATTTTGAAAATTCCTCCTAGAAAAAAAGTTATGACGTCAAAATACCTCCGCTAATGGAAATCGCCTAAAAATTATCTCCGAAACTAGGCAAGCTTTTTGAATTCTGTTTGCGGGAATCGAACAGGGCATTAGCAGAGATTAATTACAGCACATATGATACATCACTATGACGTCATATCAATTATGACGTCATTCCTATTTCTTGACATTTTTTGTTTCACAACCCAGAGTTTTCATCGGATCTTCGTGAAACTTGCCATGTATATGCAGAAAGCCCACGCGCAGGCAGTAACCATCTCCGATTTTGGAAATTCTTCCTAGAAAAAAAGTTGACGTCATAATATCGCCGCTAATGGAAATCGCCTATACCATTATCTCCGAAACTAGGCAAGCTGTTTGAATTTTGTTTGCGGGAATCAAGCCAGGCATTAGCACAGATAATTTATCGCTAACATGATACATCACAATGACGTCATATTTGTTTTTATGACGTCATCATTAAGAGGACGAGGATCTTAGCTCATTTGAGCTTGTTGGATTTGGATTTTATGGATAGTAAGAAGTTTCCTTGTTTTGGTATCTACTTTATTGATTTCCAATTATTGCCAGTTTACTATTCCACAACTGAATTGGAATACTGGGACTGTAAGTTGGTTTATACTTTTGATTTTGTTTCTTGGGGAGATATGCTTTGAGAATGACCCTTGTTCTACATAGTTATTCATTGGCAATTGTTTTGGGAATTTGTTTATGACACATTTGGTAGCTCTCTTCTACCATGCATTGGGACCATACTCTGTGCAGAGTGTTGGTGCTATCTAAGCAGGGTCCTTGGCAATTGGGCACAATCCTGGACGGATCGCCACTCCGACACAGTGACCAGCATGCTGGAACTCATTTTGTCGACCTCGGAAGGATGACAGGTCGAGTTAACCCCACCTGGTATTAATTCAACAGCTGAGCGGGATTTCAATTCAGGATCCTTGGATCCCAAGCCCACCACCCTAACCATTAAGCCAACACCAGGCATCTTCTACCCCAAGGTATTTGTTTGTATGATGCTTAATTTTCTAGGTCCTATGTTGTCATTCTTTGGTCAATATTTATCTTGTCCATTTTTGTTGGTTGACCTCATGCAAACGTGCACTTGGCACATTTATCTAGGCCAAATTCCATTTGAATGTCCTCAGAGTACAGTTTTACGTGTTTTAGTTGTTCTGACAATTTTTCGTCATTCAGCGTAAAGAGCTATAAATATAATCCATATGCAACCAATGTGCCACCGTTCTTTTTCCATTGAACATTCTTCTATTGGATGTTCAGGTGTATCCATGTCATTGCTCATTAATGAGGTTACTCAAGCAGGTCTAGACAAAACAGGAGGGAGAAATGTCTGTCACCCTGGAAGATCCTGTGTTGTATCTTCACTCATGGTGTTTCAATCTTTCTTTCCAAGTGCTGCACTATCAATACTGGTTGGTATTCCAGAGCTCCATGGCTTTCTCAATCAGTTTGATTATTTGGGGATTGATTTTGTACACTTGCATACATTTTATCATCCATGAATGCTTTTTTTTATAGTCTAACCAGGCTGTGGACAATTTGGCACTTTGCAACTTGCTGATTTCAAGGACGGACTCGTTTAGAAAAGAGGTGGTCTGCAGTTCCGTTCTGCTCTGCCGCTCGACCTCCTTGTTGTGTTAGGTGGTTGTAAATTTCCATGATGATGCCAGTTAAAAGTTTGCATGTTTTTATTGGCTTATACTTGTGAGCCAGTTAGCTTTCTTCATATTTTGGGATGAGGAAGTTGTTGCCTTATGTGAGCCACTCATCCAATGCCTTTTACCCTTGGATACGTTCATTATATGCTAAAGCATAGCAATTGTGGACAGGATCTAGTCTAGTGGTTTTAACCATACAAATGGAATCCCATCTGGGCCTAAACTTTTCGTGTTAACAATTTTTGCAAGATGTTTTCAAAAAAAAAAATTGTCATTTGACTCGAGGGAATTTCCTCGAGGTGAGCATTTCCTCTTGATGAGCTTACTTCCTTTCCTTTTCACCTGTATGTCTTCTTTGATGAGCTTTGAAAGAGGATAATGTCAGATATAGCTTTCTGCACACAGAACACTTGTAGGGCCTCTCCCCAGTGTGTAATTTTTGATGTTTATGTAAACTTGATGAACTCGCAAATGCATTGTTGCACATAGAACACTTGTGGGGCCTCTCTCCGGTGTGTATTTTTTGATGTTGATAAAAAGTTGATGAATGACCAAACACTTTGCCGCACGTAGAACACTTGTAGGGCTTCTCACCCGTGTGAACTCTTTGATGAATTTTCAATGATGTGGAACATGGAAAATCCTTACTGCAAACAGAGCACTTGTATGGCCGTTCTCCACTGTGTATTTTTTTATGTTGATATAAATGTGATGAACGAGCAAATGCCTTGCTGCAAACGGAGCACTTGTATGGCTTCTTTCCCGTGTGTATATTTTGATGATCGTAGAAACGTGATGAGCGAGCAAACGCCTTGTTGCATACAGGACACTTGAACGGCTTCTCACCGAGGTGCATTTTTTGATGGTAACACAAATATGACGAAGATGGAAATGCCTTGCTGCACAAGGAACAATTGTAGGGCTTTGCTCCTGTGTGAATGTTTTGATGTTGATACAAATTTGATGAAGAAGAAAATGCCTTCCTACACACGGAACACTTGTATGGTTTCGATCCTTTGTGAATTTTTTGGTGTTGACACAAATTTGACGAAGACGCAAACGCCTTGCTGCACACAGAACACTTGTACGGTTTCTCTCCTGTGTGTATTCTTTGATGAACTATTAGAGATGATAAATCGGTGAATGACTTTCTGCAGACAGAACATTTGAACGGCTTCTCGCCCGTATGTGTTCTTCGATGATTCTTCAAATTTGTTGATTGACCAAAAGACTTGTGACATACAGAACACTTGTAGGGTTTCTCTCCTGTGTGTATTCTTTTATGGCCTGCTAAATGTGATGAACGAGCAAAGACCTTGTTGCATACAGCGCACTTGAATGGCTTCTCACCCGTGTGCATTCTCTGATGTATTTTCAATTCCGAGATGACCGTGAAAGCCTTGTTGCACAAAGAGCACTTGTACGGTTTCTCTCCTGTGTGCAATCTTTCATGTTTTTTTAAATTTTTTGATTGAGGAAAGGTTTTCGGACATAAAGTGCATTTGTATGGCTTCTCACCCGTGTGTGTTCTTTGATGATCATCTAAATGTGAAGAACGAGCGAACGCCTTCGTGCAGAGAGGGCACTTGTATGGTTTCTCACCCGTGTGTATTCTTTCATGTATTTTCAATTGTGAGATGAAAGCGAAAGCTTTGTTGCAGAGTGAGCACTTGTATGGCTTCTCGGGTTGGTCATAACCTCCATTTGTATTTGTGTGCATTCTTTGATGTTTGTTTAAATGTGTTGATTGCGGAAAGGCTTTAGGACACAAGGTACACTTGTATGGTTTCTCACCCGTGTGTGTTCTTTGATGAACATCCAAATGTGAAGAACGCGCAAACGCTTTCTTGCAGGTAGAGCACTTGTATGGTTTCTCACCTGTGTGTACTTTTTGATGACCATCTAAGTATGATGAACGAGCAAATGTTTTGTTGCACACAGAGCACTTGTATGGCTTCTCACCTGTGTGCATCCGTTGATGGTTGTTCAAACTCGTGGATTGAGAAAAGGCTTTAGGACAGGATGAACACTTGTAAGGCTTCTCACCGGTGTGTGTCCTTTGATGAATGTGTAAGTATGAGAGGCGAACAAAAGCCTTGCTGCAGATAGAACACTTGTACGGCCTCTCACCTGCATGTATCTTTTGATGTACTTTTAAAGATGAAAGCACGGCAAATGATTTGTTACACGCAGAACACTTGTGTGGTCTCTCACTTCCCTGGTTATTCTTGAGGGTCTCTGTGCAACTTTTACATGTGTGGTTGGAAGGCAAGCTGCGAAACTTGTCAGTTTCTTGACATGTGGTCCGAGTCACGTGCGGATTGAAAACTTCCGGGTCAAACAACTGGGAACACTTGGAGCAAGAAACCGGTTTAATTTGTTTCTCTGCAAAGACAAGTCACAAAAAGCATCAAACATTCATTCCAACATTGAAAAATGTCACAGAAAACAAGTATTTCACTCGATTTGGGTTGAGCATTGGTCATATAGCTGTCTTCCACTAAAGGGAATCATTCCAGATTAAAGATTCAAAAATAGGGGCAATACCCCTGGGCGCTCACCTGCTATCGGCTGCATAAGAAAACCAGGGAACCACTGGTAGGCGTGGATGACCCACAAAATATGTAACGGAGAAGAACATAAATACCTGTGGATTTTTTTTAATGCCGTGAACAAACTTTGGTACATTACGGGTGATGAAGGTTGGGGTCAAGTTTCATCAAAATTGTTTGTCTAGTTTCTGAGAAGAGAACGAATAACTATTTTGGGGGGAAAACCCCCCATAAAACCCCTTCGACCCCAATTTTTTTTTTTTTAATGGTGTGCATAAACTTTGGTGCATCACGGGTGATGAAGGTTGTGGTCAAGTTTCATCGAAATTGTGTGTGTAGTTTTGGCAAAGAAAGCAAATACATATTTTGGGGGGCAACCCCCCTTGTATATACCTCCTTTGACCTGATTTTTTTTTATTTCCTATTTTTTTGTTAATGTCGTGAACAAACTTTGGTACATACGTATTTTGGTACATACGGTGATGAACGTTGTGGTCAAGTTGCATAAAAATTGTGTGTGTCATTTCAGAGAAGAAGTTGCAAGTGTTTGTGGATGGATGAACAGACTGACTGACTGTCTGACTGACTGACTGACTGACGGATGACTGAGACGGATCATCCCAGAAGCTCATTGGAACTATCTTTCAGGTGAGCTAAAGATGGAAGAATTTTGGATCTGCCTAAATGGGTCAGACATTTACTGAGCACAAACAAACTACTTTACCTATGACTTTACCAAAGGTTATTCAATTTACTCTGGACAGTGTATAGCAAGCAAAAGGTTTACTTCGACAAAGGGTTCATGCCCGAAATGTCAGCCTCTCGTAGCTTCCATAGCAGTTGGCACACTTCAATCAACTTTCCGTCAAATACATCCATTTATTCACCCTTCTGGCAACGTAGAAAGATTTCCAGAGCTTTCACCTCTACAATGTCCGTAAAGAGAGGTGGGGGCAACGGGTTACCACAGCCCACTATCGAGAAAATACCCCACAGTGCTCCCAAAAGGGTTCATTGGCAGTGCAAAGAAGAACCGAGGGATGACTGGGGCTGTTGGAGGATGTGCAGTATACATTGTTGTTGTTCTTGTTGTTGTTACCCTCGCGGTATTGGAGAGGGTATTGCATTTGGGTGCGTTTGTTACTTGGCAATTTTTTTTTTCTTTTTGACAAGTATGTTGATCGCCTCCGTTTGTTTGCTACGGCTCGGCTCGGCTTGGCTCGGCTCGGCATGGATCGGCTCGGCACGGCATGGCACTTACTGTGAGTGCGATAATTCGTTTGTTACTTGGCAAAAAATAAAATAATTGACAAGTATGTTGATCGCTTCTGTTTGTTTGTGTGTTTGTGTGTTTCTTTGTTTGTTTGTCTGTACGCTTACCTCTAGGCCAAACCGCCCAACCGATCGTTCTGAAATTTTCAGAGATTAATGTCTGACCCTGTGACAGTCCCGCATTGAAGTTTTGTAAAATTTAGTCGACCGACAAGGTCTACTTAGGTCAAAAGGCCAATTTTAGCCAAATCTTCTAAAATCCTCAAATTTCATCTGATTGACTTGAAATTTGAACAAGATTTGCAAATCAGGTCAGTGAATTCAACCACCTATTACTTTTGAGGTTACCACAGGTCAAAAGGTCAATATAGGCCATAAGGTCAACCCAAAATAGGCCAGATTTTTTTTGTTTCTAAAATTGTCAATTTTCATCCGATTGACTTGAAATTTGAAGACCATTTGCATATGCGGTCGCTGAACTCAACCACCTATTAATTTTGATGTCAACTTAGGCCAAAAGGTAAATATAGGCCAAATTTCTAAAATCCTCAATTTTAATCCAATTAACTTGAAATTTGAAGTGCATTTGCATGTCAGGTCACTGAATTCAACCACCTATTAATTTTGAGGTCAACAGGCCAAAAGGTCGACATAGGCCAATGGGCCAATTTGGGCCAAGTTTTCTGAAATCCTCAATCTTCATCTGATTGAGTTGAAATTTGAAAAGGATTTACATATCAGGCCACTGATTTCAACCACCTATTATTTTTGGGATCACTGTAGGCGAAAAGGTCAGCATATGCCAAATTTCTAAAATCATCAATTTTAATGCAATTAACTTGAAATGTGAAGAGCATTTGCATATCAGGTCACTGAATTCAACCACTTATTAATGTTGAGGTAAACATAGAACAAAAAGTCAAAATAGGCCAAAAGGCCAATTTGGGCCAAATTTTCTAAAATCCTCAATTTTCATCCAATTAACTTGAAATTTGAAGAGCATTTCCATGTCAGGTCATGGAATCCAACGACCAATTAATTTTAAGGTCGAAAGCTCAACACAGGCCGAGTTTCTAAAATTGAAAGATAGGGCCAAAAACTAAATATATCACTCTATCTCAAAAAGTTGGCTGGCTGTTGGCAAAAAGTTGGCATCTCAAAATGACCCTCTTAAAATATTAATCCACGAAATAAATACGAGACTTGGCTGGTATTATGGCTGGCTGGCTTAGCAGAGAGGTCCTGTGAGTATATAGGTCATACTTGAAGTTAGTCATGTTCCAAGTGTCAGAACATTTTCTGATTTTCTGTAGGCTAGCTGTGAAAGATACAACCATTGCCTTTGTCAATGAACAGAGGAATTGTCATAAGTCTGATCAGATGGTCCGTGAAATGGTAAGATTGATTTTCCAGAGAAATAGTGACGTCAAAACTGCAATCCTGAATGTGATAGAATCCAGAATGCTGTCATAGTGCAAGCTGGTCTACAATTGGAGAGATTAGACCAATAAGTTGCATGGTGGTATTCACAAGCTCAATTATGACAGCGGCTGCTGATGAATCAAAACAACACAATGATCACAGAGGACAAGGAAGACTGCAGGAAATGGTGTGGATTTTCACATCTGATCCAGCAAAACCAGATCTCATATTTCAATGGAAAGCGTCCAAGCTGAATACATTGCGCCACTTCGCTAAATGAACCAGCATATAACCATTCCTTTCATGCCGTTTGGCACATAGGGCTGCCGACGCAGTTTCATTTGGCTCGGAGTCCAATTATGGACGTGTCGCCACTCTGATGTAGGGCACTCAAATGGCTTATTACCCCAGTAAGCTGGAACTCATTTTGCCGACTTCGGAATGACAGGCTGAGTCAACCCACCTGATGTTATTTCAACAGTTTGCAGAGGCTCAAACTCAAGACCCTAAGATTAACCTTTAACCTCAATGGATTTGTTATTTCCAATGAAACTTTCACACCATGCATTGGAGAAATAGACTTTTTCAAACTTTCACTTCATGTGTCCCATAAATCGTGAGTTAAAGCCAAAAAATACAAAGTACAGAAAGTTATCTGGGTGTATTAAATGCAAAAGGTATTCCTATTCCTATATCGTTGACAAACACGCCTTTTTTGGTGAACACAATTTAATTATCTGTCATTCTGAAAGGGATTTGAATTCAATCATTTCATTATAAAAAGAAGAAATGAAACGAGTAAACACAGTATGATGTGTTCTCCACGGAGCTCGGTTTACCTTTGAGTGGCTGAGCAGGTTTGCTCAGCACTGTGGCTGGAGAATTGCATGGTTCCTGCTTTCCACCCTCATTGCTCAAAGCATCCTGGGAAGTCTGAAGAAAATTACTTTGACAAGTTTCTGACTTCACCAGATGAGCTTCACCTGCAAACCATAGAACAGTTAATGTTTACTCAGGAGGAGATATTTGAGATTTAGTCCAGGATTGCTTTTTAACCCATTTTGTAGATAAGCCTAACAATAGGACAATCAGCATCAGAGAAATGGGAAACCTTTAAGGACCAAATGTGTAGAGTGCAGAATAAGTACATTCCAATGAGGTGTAAAACTAGAAGAAGAAAGAGACCGGGGTGGTTGAGCAGTGAGATAAGGAACGCTATTGAGGAGAAGCAGAAGGCATTTATTAGGTTTCAAATAACAGGACTGGAGTTAGATTTATATCATTATCAGAGAAAATAGGGGCAAGTTAAGAAAATAACCCTAACAGCCAAAAAGAGAGCATGAGGACATGGCAAAGAATATTAAACATAACAGCAAGGCATTCTTTAAGTACATCAGGGGAAAAGAACAAGTTAGGACCAGTGTGGGCCCATTGAGGAATATCACTAGGAAAGTGGTTAGTGAGGAAAGTGAGATGGCAGGCTTATTAAACAGGTATTTTGCTTCAATATTTACACAAGAACAGTCAGGAGAATTACCAATAGCTGAGAGTATCTATCAAGGAGGTGAAGAAGGGCTTTTACAGAAGATCCATATCGGAGTGTATGAAGTAAAGGAACAGCTCCGAAATGGAAGAGTAGATTGGGCTCCGGGGCCAGATAATATGCACCTGAGAGTATTGATGGAGGTGGTTGAGCAGGTAAGCGATATGTTAACGGATATTTTCAATCGCTCACTGGAGTCAGGACAGGTACCGGAGGATTGGAGTTTAGTAAATGTAACACCATTATTTAGGCCTAAGTCACATTTGCCACGGCGGCCGTGGGGTCTTCAAAATCTATGGCCACTAGCAATTATACGGCGGCCGCAGTATTTCCACGGTCACACAATGTAGCAGTCACATATGTTTTTATTTTTCGGGTAGCCGCACGGCATATTTATAAAATGTGGAGACCGAAAAGTGGGGGTGCCGTACAGTCTTTGATTTGATGTCGCACGGTGACCTTAGGGCGTTCCTGCGGCGGCTATAGAATTTTCAAGGCAGACGCAAGGTGCCCGCAAGGCGACTACAAGGCGACCGCAGGGGGGCCCTAAGGCGAACATGTGGCCAGACGGATGGTAACGAGTGGGTTCTTTTTTTTCTTTTTTTTTTTTACCAGTTTTTTTGTTTCAGCTTGTCGAATTGCTACGGCGAACGTAGAAATGAAAAAAGTTATAACTCCGCGTTATAATTCCACGGCAACCTTACGGCCTGTAAAATATAGCCAAACGGCGTAGGGCCACCCTGAGGCCACCGCAGAAACTCTGCGGCCGCCGCACGTTTCTGTCAATTCAGAGGGCGTACAGCCGCCGTATCCTCGCCGCAGAGCAAATGCGACTTGGGCCTTAAGAAAGGATTCAGAGAAGAATTGGGGAACTATAGACCTGTTAGTTTGACTTCAGTTGTGGGGAAGGTGTTAGAGACATTAATTAGGGACGAGATGAGGAACCATTTAAATAAATACAAACTAATTAAAGGTCGTCAGCATGAGTTTACCAAAGGTAGTTATTGTCAAACAAATCTTTTAGAGTTATATGAAGCAGTGTCTGATTGGGTGGATGAGGGAATGATAGTGGACATTGTATATCTAGACGATAAGGCGGCATTTTATAAGGTACCACATCGGAGGTTGTTACCCAAGGTGAGGGCTTGTGGAGTGGTAGGTCAGGTAGCTAATTGGATTGCAAACTGGCTTCGTGATAGGAAGAAAAGGGTGGCTGTGAGTGGGAGGATGTAAGTAGCGGGGTACCTCAGGGATCAGGACTCGGACCATTATTATTCATTATTTACATCAATGATTTGGATAATGGGGTGAAGAGTAAGCTTTCCAAATTTGCAGATGATACGAAGCTTGGAGGTAAAGTGGATAGCAGAGTGGGCATAGTGATCAGATTCAGGAAAGTATTGATACTTGCATAAATTGGGAAAAAGATTGGCAGATGTAATTTAACCTGAGCAAGTGTAAGGTGTTGGGGATGGGAAAGAACAATGAAAATAGATTACAGGATGTAAGGGGTAATTTTGGAGCGTGTCACACAGGAGAAGGATCTGGGGGTGGTAATAGATATGGGAGGTAAGCAGTCAGCACAGTGTCAGGCAGCTACAGGTAAAACAAATGGGGTTTTAGATTGTGTTCAGAGGGGGATCATTTATAAATCAAAAGAGGTGGTGTTAACATTGTACAGGAATTAAGTGAGGGCCACATCGAGAATATTGTGTGCAGTTTTAGTCACCACAGTTCCCGAAGGACATAGATGCCATAGAGAGGGTTCAGCGAAGGGCTACTAGATTGATTCCGGGCCGAGCGAGACTCTATGAGGAGCGGCTGAAGGAGACAAGGAAAGGAGGAGGTTATAAGGAAATATGATGGAGATGTTTAAGATAATGAAAAGTTTTAGACAAAATTAGTGAAGAATAATTATTCAGCAAAGTAGACAGTGATAGGATCAGGGGCCATCGCCTGAGAGTAAATAAGAGGAGAGTTAAGACGGTAGTTAATGCATGGAATGGTCTCCCTAGAAAGGTAGTGGCAGCAGAAATAGTGGATAAGTTTAAATTGGAATTAGATAGGTACCTGGAAGTATTGGAGAGAGAGGGGTAAAGGGATGTTGGCAGGACTTTTAAGCAGCTTGAACATTGATGGGTGATTGTGTGCATCTGTGCGAAGTGTTGGTGGGAGTCTTGTCAAGGGGTGTTGTGTGGTTGATGTTGTGTGTTTTTACCCAAGACCATCAGCGTCCATGCCCCCTCCCCTGGAATGAAAAAACAAAAAACACTTCAAAAAACATTTGGCATTTTTCTTGTTTTGGTATGGTGTTGATAAATGAGACTAGTGGTGTTGTGGCGCAGGCATGATGGGCCGAATGGCCTCTACCTGCATCTAAGTTTCTTGTGTGTATCCTTGTGTGCAAGGCATTTTTGTGTGTGTTGTCATTGTGATTATTATTCACATTGAATTATAACAGGATTGTTGTGGTTGGTGTTGAGACCTTTGACAAGCGAGGAGCAATCATCCACGAACTCGGGCTCCACCTTCACTTCCACAATATAATCTGAAAATGAAACATCCCATTCAAACTCAACTTTAAGGAGCATTTCAAAACAAACTCGTCATCACAACACCTGTCTTGCAGGTGTTTACATTTCTACCTCCTGAAAGGTGTTGATTTGAAACAGACTTGGAAACGTAAACCCAATAATCTGACCTTCTGTTGGTCAATATTTGACCTCCAGAAATACAAATGCAGGAAAAAGTGGTTTTGTTGATTTCACGTGACGTGCAGCACCACCTCCACAACTACCTCCACCGCAAAGTTCCATACTTCGTCCAATGACTTCAGAGATGCAAGTATTTGCTTGCACCTCGGATATCTCAGATATACATGTTCCTTTACAGCCTCATATTCTGTAATAATAAATGTCGGTGTGTGTCATTCAGTGTGCCCTCCATAACTCCAAAACCATGAAACCTAGAAGCCACAAACTTTGCATGCATAAGAAGGGAACTCCAATGGAGTGCATTAATGAAAACTGGGTGTTTAGGTAAATTTAATCACCCCTTTGAAGATAATTTAGGGGGTTCTCATCACAAAAACAACAACAAAATATGCCTTACAAAGATGGTGGCATGCCATCTTCGTCAACCCTCTGTCACCTCACTGGGGTCTTAAGCCGCCATTTTGTTTGGCCTGCTCAACAATGCCTTGACTTGGAACAGGCCGCAACGTAAACGATAAAGCGTTCAATTCTTTTTCCCACTTTTTCACTCATATCATCGAATGCCTGATATTCATACCGACGAATCTATGTATACATCGCTTTTGTAAGAGCTATAGTTTTCAAATTAGGAGTCAGGAGATATTTCATGCATTATATGATACGATTTTCCACGACCTACTCTCACAGATGCCCTGTGATCTCACAGATGCCCTGTGGTGTCTCAGGTGGTGCCTCGCCCATTGAAAACGTTGTGCAATTTCTTTTTTGCACGACCGCTTTGTTTCACCTGGCTGACACCCACCGCCACGTCATTTTGTGTTATCTGCCTCATAATACCACCTGCCACTTTGACATAGATGCATAAAAAATAACGTCCATCGACTTAGTGTTTGGAGATCCTCCATGTTGGTTTGTGCTGTGAAAAGCAAAGACTGACATTTTGTGTTCTCTGTGGCTTGATATATTTTTGAATTGAATTTTACCAGTTTTCCACTTGAATTCCTCTTTTGAAGAACTCTCTTTCAAGGAAAACCTTTGTGTTTGATGTACGTTATGTGTGTACATATGCTTGGAGTGGTTATATGCAACATATGATGCGATTTTCCATGATCTACTCTCATGGGCAAATTAAAGTACATCATCGAAATGTGATTTTGGCTTTCAGGATCAGATCTCGTGGACTAAATAAGTGTCAATCGGGAGTGAAATCTGAAAATCTTAATAAACTACCGATGTTTTTGTTTTTGCGAGTGTGTCCCATTGCCAATCAGCTTGCTATCGCTTGCCAAGCCAGCCATTTCTTATCAACCCTTTTGTTGGAGTGCTTGCTTGAGTGCTTAAGCCACTTGTTGAGCACTCAACAAACTTTGATGTCTTTAAGCTTCCATGGTGATACCGCGGCTCAGTTCTCTGTGGGGACATTCCCGGAGTTGAGAAGGCAAAATAAGTTGGAGGATTACAATGAGTAAAGCTACAGGACAAGTGAACTCCGTATTCAAGAGAGAATTGAAAAATGTTTTCAGTTGCTACAAAGCAATGAACCCACACCACGGCAGGAAGGCCAAGAGGTACGCACACTCGCTCTAAGCTGTCCATCCTCAGTTTGAATCTCCAACCCAGCTATAAACTGTCATGCCGGTGTTTCACAGGCAGGGTGATTCATCAATGTGTGTGCCATCTCTTGGATGGAGGTTAAACTGGGCGTCACATCTGCCGGGATGTCTCCCCCCTCCTCTCTCTCTTTCTCTCTCTCCCATCCCCCCCCCTCCTTCCCTCCCCACCCACTCCCTCTCTTAATATTCCCGTCAGCAAAACGATGGATTGTATTTGCGAGTTGTAAGTAAAATGCATTCAGAGCTACAGTGGCTTGCAAAAGTATTGTTGCATGGAAAAGGGGGAGGTATCCATAGCTGGACTGTGGTAAAGGCCCGGTCACACCTTGACGTTTTAGCCAACGTATGCCGATTTTTGAATTTTTTTTCTAAAACGCTGGCACACGTTGAATACGTTATGGGTAAGTTTTGATAACATTGAGAGCACGCTGAAAAACACTGCCATACGTCGTTGTACGCTGGCTTTAAACGTTGTACTTTTCGGTTGTCCTCAAATTTTTTCATGCTTGAAATTTCACGACGTATGCCGGCGTATGACTCACACGTTCCGCTACGCTCGCCACAAGTTGTATGCACGGTCTGCGATCGTTGACAGACGTCAACACATGCTACTTGTAAGTTAATCATAAGTTGAGACACGCCGAGGTAATGTTTAGCGTACCCGAAACTTATTTCTAACCTATGATTAACGTGTTGTTGGCACGTTACGCGATCGTTGTCACACGTCGACAGACGTTACTTTTAATTTACTCATAGGCTGAAAGACGTCGGTATAATGGATCGTCCTTGCGTCAGCGTCCACGGCCACGGCCAGGACACTTATTTGCAGCATTCTTCAAACTTTTCTTCGGCATGACGAGGATGTTCACACTTCGATGTCTAGCTTGGCTATGATTCCAATTGTCCATCGGCAGCGTCTATTTAAAATAGTCGAGTTTGAGTGTTTTAACACGTTCAGAAGAAACGCTTCAAATTTCCAAACCCCAGCGTCAAAAAACAAAGGCGAGTGACAGCAATTTAAATCGTTCATTGGAAACAATGAAAATAGCTGAGTGGTACCGTTTAAAAGTCGTTGAGTGTAAAAAAAATCCAATTGTTGAGCGCAAGTGTCTACTTTCAATAGTGGAGATGCAGCCATTTAAATCGTTGAGTGGCAGCCTATGAATAGCAAACCCTACGTCACCGGCAAAGATAAACTGCCGCACGATATGAATAAGTTAGGCTATCGTTGGGCATAGTTTGTGAACGCCGGCTTCATGATAATTATTCGTTGGTATATCGTATCTATAAGTAATCAAAGCGCTCTATGCACATTATTAGTTCATTGTGCATTTGTCCAACCCGTTATGAATAGACCTAAATCGTAAAAACAAGCTATAGCTCATTGTTGAAAAAGCCCCATAAAAAATTAGCCGCGAAGAACTTCGAACAATGGTGAAAAGATGTCTCCTACCCGTGGACACGCGGACGCAAGGACGATCCATCATAACCCACACCCTCCCCCTCACACTCACCTACTACTGCCAACATGAACAAACTACTACTAATACTAATACTAATACTGATACTGTTACTGCTGACATGGACATCGACTCAAAAAGGACTCGAAAATACTGTTGGGTTCCCCTTTTATGAGCAGCATTTTTATATACCAATTCCCAAAACCGCTGGGAACACGTCTTTATATGGCAGTTGTAAGCTAGAAACACGTTCATTTTTTTTTTTTGTCGACCGGAAGACGTCATTGGAATACGTCTACATACGTCGATGTGTGTTGGGACTACGTAAAGTATTGGTTCAAAGCACGTCAAACATAAGTTAGAAATAAGTTTCGCGTAAAAAAGACATTACCGCGACGTGTTTAGACTTATGAGTAGCTTATAAGTAGCCTTTGTGGACGTGTGTAAGCGTCCGCATATCGTGTGTAAAACTTATCCCCATCGCATGCGGAACGTGTGTCATACGCCGAGTACGTCGTAAAATTTTGAACATGTTTAAAATTTCTTGACGTACTCTACTTACTACGACGTATGATAGCGTACTTTAGCGTTCTACTCACGTACACCAAACTTACTCATACCGTATTTGACGTGCCCCAACGTTTTAAACACATTTTTCTTAGGTCGGCATACGCTGGCAAGATTGCCAAGGTGTGACCGCGATGTTGACACTTCCATTTCTACGGCAGTTATGATTCGAATCGTTGTGCGTCAGCCTTTTAATAGGCTACGTCACGACATCGTCGGCGATGCGTGCAACGCGCTATGCCTAAGTTAGACCATCGTTGGGCATCGGTTGTGTAGGCCGACAACAGGTTCAGCATTCGTTGGTATAAGTTATCTATAACACAACGAAACGTTCTGTGTCCGTTACCAATGCGTTATACTAAGACCAAGTCGCTATGAATACGTCCGAATCTTTAAAAAAAAACATCAAAAGTTCAACGTAAGCCAGCGTTTTAGATACATTTTAATACGTTGCCATCGCTGGCTAAAACGTCAAGGTGTGACCGGGCCTTAAGCGCAATATGGTCCATGTGTTTCATGTAAGTCAGATTGCCATGTAACAGGGATCTGTCAGAGTAAGTTGTTTGTTACACGTGATGCTGAAAACGCAGTGTATGTAATTTATAAATAGTATAGACAGATTAATTAATTACGTATATGTAAAAACCTCTTGTAGGTGGAGCTAAGTGAGGACTTCCCATCACACAGGCACAATGACTGCAATGAGTCTTTTTGAGGAGATCTCCACTAGCTTTGCACCACAAGATGGTGAAATATTTGCCCATTCTTCAGTTGAAAATTGCTCTAGTTCTGCCATGTTTGATGGGGCTCGTCAATGGATTGCAATTTTCAAATCTCGTCATAAATGGTCAATTGGGTTCAAGTCAGGACTTTGACTAGGCCACTCAGGAACATTTTTTTTGTTCTTATTCAGACACTCCAGTGTGGCTTTAGCTTTATCTTCGGATCATTGTCCTGCTGAAATGTGAATCTCTGACCCAGTTTCAGATTTATGGATGACAAGCAGGTTTTCATCAAGGATTCTCCTGGACTTGGTGCGCTGTCCATTGTCCCTTCGAAGCTGACAAGCTTGCCAGTCCCTGCTTATAAAAAAGTGGCACCAAAACATGATTCTGCCACCATGCTTCACAGTAGGGATGGTGTTGACTGGGGGATTTGCAGTGTTAGGCTTGAGCCAGATGCAACGCTTTTAATGTTGACAGAAGCATCGGCTTGTTTTCACTAAAATGCATATGTGTAATTAAATACTTGACCTCACTGAAAACACCCCACCGCCACGTCATTAAAAACACCCCACCGCCATGTCATTACAAATACCCCACCGCCACGTCATTAAAAACACCCCACCGCCATGTCATTACAAATACCCCACCGCCACGTCATTAAAAACACCTCCCACTCTGCAATTTAAAACACCTTACTACACGTGGCTACAGAGACACAGGCTTGTTTTAAACAAAATACAAACAAAATAAAGGAATGAAAACATGACATGCATTCCTCCCTCGTGCCAGCTGAACAACACAGCACAGATACTGCATAGATATACGTGCGTGTGCGTGCGCCCGCCCGCATGCATGCATGCATGCATGCATGCATGCATGCATGCATGCATGCATACATACATACATACATACATACATACATACATACATACATACATCAAACGCACTTCCTGACTGTTATGGTGAGCATCACCGCGGATTATGTTTCACACGGTAAAACCGTATAATCCGCACAGAACAACCATCCGTCTGCCACCCAGATAATTGTTCCTTCTAATGCAAACCATTCAACCAGAAGGCACGTGATGTGACCAGCAGGAAAATCGAAACATGAGGCGAGTGATGAGCACTCCGCTGATCCCCATTGAACAACAATCCAAACCAAAGTGTTGCCTCCAACACAGAGGCTTCGGCCCGGAGATTCTGTCAAAGAGACAAAGATTATATGGTCATCATCAGTTCAACATCAAACGGAACCACCTGATCACCGGGCCGAAGGTGGTTCCGTTTGATGTTTAACTGATGTGTGTGTGTCCATTCTTTTTGTTTGAAAACAAAACAAAAAAACAAAACACAGTGCTTTGTGGCTAAGCACTGAAACTAAACTTTGATTTTCTTGAAATTGTGAAAATGGACATACTGTGTTCTTTCATTTTTGGCCAGTACAGTGTTTATATGTATAGGTACTCCCTGCTATAAAAATAATAATAATAATAATAATAATAAATGAACACGTGATTGTTGTTGCTGCAATTTATTTACGTAACATCATGGGACGCAGATGATGTGCAAAACTCTGATAGAGATAAATGTTGAATAATTACATGTTTACTTCATTGTGCTCTAATGATGTAATGCTGCATTATGGAGAATGTTTTCACATCGTGATCCAACGTGGAAGAAACAATCTCAATATCGGGTATGTCCACTTTCGGCAGCAATCAATGTATCAAGATCCAGGGAGTGTATTTGCAGTAATTTGGGAAGTTTGAAACTGATTGCATGGATGAGCCACATGAATGTATTGGTCCTGAGCAAGAGTCATTATCCTGGGACATCCATTTCTTAGCATCTCTCTTGTTGATTCAGTGGCTTGATAACGTCTTATGAGTTCATAAACAGTTCCTGTTGGGAAACGGAAAAGAGGCTTCCACATGGCTAATGGCAGACCCTGTTTGAAGGTGTCTTATGATTTGATTCCTCTCATTTTCTGACAGAAGTGGCATTGTAAATGGGTTGTCAAATAATGTAATCTGTGTGTTTTTTGGATGATCCACACGCCGGTGTCTTAGAAAGACGTTCATATTTGCTCAGAATGCCATCTGTCACCTCAAAACGCAAGGTGCATGGGTTGCACGTGGTGAACGATTATTGCACGAGGTACTTACGTTACGTGGAAACTTGCAATCGAGTGTTCTGCACATCCCTCCTTCCAAAAAGACTCTTGGAATGAATACTGAAACAGTCCTTTAACAATTACACTTTAAATTCTACATACAGTATTCTGGGATTTTTAATGGCGGAGAGTATATATAATTAATATCACCCTTGGTGATGTCTGTGCCCGTTCCACTGTTCTAATTGCCACTACTTTGCCGCCCCCCCACCCCCCACCGATAAAAACAAGTTGATAAATTGTTTGATTAAATGAATGTGGTGTTGATTTATCGTTGCCTTGTTGGGTCAAATAGCTTCCTCCTGCATGAAAGTTCCTTGTGTAACATCCATTTTCCTTTTTTTGACCATTTTTTTTTTATTATGTTCAATTATTTGTTCTGGTGTCATCTCCCTCTGGTCTTTAGCTGCATCTTTGACTTCATCAGTTATTTCCTTTATGTTCGTTGGGTCGGTATTTGTGGATTTTAATCTTGTAAAAGTAAGACTTTATTCACTTTTGCAAATACTTTTTACTTTTACAGTTGGTCCTCGAAACGTTTTCCTCTTCTGTATATCCCCAATACCTTATTTATGGATTATACTACATTGCAAAAGAGGATGGTCTCCTTCTGCATAGACCAGCTCACTTTCAAAATATATTCTGTTCATCTTGAACTTAGTTTGTCCTAGTTTTGGCGTCATGCAGCACCTTTTAAGATTTCTGCTTTGGTATGGCAAACTATGATTTTTTTTCTGGACAGCGTATAGCTATTATGTGTGGTCCTTTTATATTTAGTCGGGTGTCTGTGTATCCCCATTCAAAGACTGGACCCAGATGCATTATTGTTCATGCTAGTAGGACAACTAGTGGTGGTCGGTTTAAAGGGGAGCAGGATGCAGGACTGTATGAGAATGGGGAATATTAAAACTCTACCAATTTGGCTTCAGCAATAGCAGACGTTGGTCCTCAGTCAATGATTGTCAGACCTTTCGCCTTTACAACATTCAGAAAAGAGACAAAGGGAACCAGCCAATCGAGAATAACAAAACAATATTCCACAGTGCTCTGAAAAGAAGAAGCAAGGTATGTCTTGGCTTGGTGAAGAATGTACAGTCTATGTGGACATGTTTTTAGAGGCTCACATGTTAAGTTAACCCCACATGGACATGTCATCACAAATGCTGAGACACACGGAATTCTCATGAATGAACTTCCTTCACAGGTTAATCTTCAAAATAAATACGAGAGTTGGCTGGTTTACAATTTTAGAGATGGACTGTGAGTATGTAACACTTACTTGGATTAAAAGTCATGTTGCAAGTGTCAGAGCAGTTTTGATGTTCTGTAAGGTTATCTGTGAGTGACACAACCACTGTCTTTCTGTAAATGGCCTGAAAAATTGTATTCAGTCCTATCAGGTGGTCATTGAAATGGCAAGAATGGTTATTTAGAGAAAGAGTGACGAAACAGTAATCAAGAGTATAACAGAATCCAAAATGCTGTCGTAGCGCAAGTTAGTCTTCATTCGGAGAGATGGTGGGAAGATAAATTCGTCTTATTACCTTCGCATTCTGCGAAAGGTTATGTTTTGGTCGGCGTGTATTTATTTATTTATTTGTAATCTTGTGATTCGTATAACTCAAAAAGTATTAAACCGAATTGCATGAAATTTGGTGGGATGATTGGTTATTAGCCAGGAAGCATTCAATTAGATTTTGGGATCGTTCGGGTCAAAGGTCAAGGTCAAGGTCACGAAAAGGTCAAAATCGTCTTTTTACGATAACACGGTCAATTTTTATTCAATTTGCATGCAACTAACGCCAAAATGTTCAGAATTCAACGCCTCACCTTGTGATATGCAATATGACACAATGACGCCCATACTCTTGTTACCGGTTAGGGGTCAAAGGTCAGGGGGGGTCACGACCTTGAAAAATATTTTTTTTCAAGTTTTTGTCATAACGTGGTCAATTCTTGTCCGCTTTACATGAACCCAGCACCAAAATGTTCAGAATTTAATGCCCAATCTTGTGACACAATGACGTCATAACACATGTCATCAGTTGGGGTAAAATGTCGGGGGGGGGGTCACGCCCTTGAAAAATATGCGGTTTTCGGCATAACTCAGTCAATTCTTATTCGATTTGCATGAAACCAGCATCAAACGAGATTACCTTCTCTTGTTAAAACGTTGTATTCACCGAGCTTTAGAGTGAAGACTCGCCAAAACGACGTGAGTTGATTGTTGTTTAGTCCGTAGCCCCCGAAAGTCAGGGGGGGTCATGACATTATAGATATGTGGTTTGTGTCATAAGACCATTCATATGAAACCAGTTCCCCACACTCATACCAAGAACAAAAAAAGTAGTGGCGGCGAAGGTATGCGCTCTATGAGTGCCCGTTCTAGTTGGGAGCTTCATTGATGGGATGCATACCTCAAGCTTGACTAAAATGGTGGCTACTAATGAATCAAAAACATCATAATTACAAAATCTTTATTACCCCAACAAAAAAAAACCTTGCTAATCCAACCCTCTTAATTGTTGATCCCAGTGTTTCCTTCCTTTCCCTCTCTCTCTCTCGTTTCCTTTCCTATTGGTTTATCCCCTTGCAAGTTGTGCCCAATTGCTTCCCCATTATAATCCTCATAAAGCTTATAGATAAATCCTAAGTAAAGGCCAGAACTACAAAATACAGAAAGATTTATTTACATTTTAATTGCAACCAATATCCCTTCCCTAGTTACGACTACTATTACTACTCATTTAACGACCATTTATCCCATATTAGGGCGTTGGTCATAACAAACAAACACTGACCTCAGATGTTAAAAGTAAAAGGTCCAAACTTAATACGCTGTGTTAAATGAAACAACAGACAGCAGACATCTTCAAGACGTTCGTGAAACTGAATTACAGAACGCAGTTCCACAGTAAATCATCCAAAGTTGGTGTAGGCGAGCGTAACACTGTGGAACTTGGTCGCAGGATTTTGAATGGATTCAATGAAACAGCAGGTAGGAGACATCTTCGAGATGTTTCCGAGTTAATATAAACAAACCCGATTGGGTGCACACAGTTAAAATGGATACGTCATTCTGCAGGATTTGCAAAGAAATAGTTTGATGGTAAAAATAACAAACGAAAAAAGTAAACGGTTTGATGCGTTCCCCACGGAGCTCGGCTTACCTTTGAACAGCTGAGCAGCATTGCTCGGCTCCACGGGTAGAGAATCGCACAGTTCCTGCTTTACACGTTCATTGCTCAAAGCATCCTGGGAAGTCTGAAGAATGTTATTTTGAAAAGTTTCTGACTTCACCAAAGGAACTTCACCTGCAAACCATGTGACAGTTTATTTTACTCTAAAAGGCATTTGTATTGTAATGGACTTGACCTCCCAAACGGGTGCGGTGAGACCGCTAGAGATAAACTCCCAAGACTGGAGAGATAAATTCCGAAGGAGGCGCTCCAAACTCGCGAATGATTTGTGATGCGGTGTGGTTAGCTTTTATTAATTTAAGGCCCGGTCACACCTTGACGTTTTAGCCAGCGATGGCAACGTATTAAAATGTATGTAAAACGCTGGCTTACGTTGAACTTTTGATGTTTTTTTTAAAGATTCGGACGTATTCATAACGAGTTGGTCGTATGCATAACATATTAGTAATGGACACAGAACGTTTCGTTGTGTTGTAGATAACTTATACCAACGAATGCTGAACCTGTTGTTGGCCTACACAACCGATGCCCAACGATAGTCTAACTTAGGCATAGCGCGTTGCACGCATCGCCGACGATGTCGTGACGTAGCCTATTAAAAGGCTGACGCACAACGATTCGAATCATAACTGCCGTAGAAATGGAAGTGTCAAAATCGCGGTCACACCTTGGCGATCTTGCCAGCGTATGCCGACCTAAGAAAAATGTGTCTAAAACGTTGGGGCACGTCAAATACGGTATAAGTTTGGTATACGTGAGTAGAACGCTAAAGTACGCTATCATACGTCGTAGTAAGTAGAGTACGTCAAGAAATTTTAAACATGTTCAAAATTTTACGACGTACTCGGCGTATGACACACGTTCCGCATGCGATGGGGATAAGTTTTACACACGATATGTGGACGCTTACACACGTCCACAAAGGCTACTTATAAGCTACTCATAAGTCGAAACACGTCGCGGTAATGTCTTTTTTATGCGAAACTTATTTCTAACTTATGTTTGACGTGCTTTGAACCAATACTTTACGTAGTCCCAACACACATCGACGTATGTAGACGTATTCCAATGACGTCTTCCGGTCGACAAAAAAAAAAAAAATTAACGTGTTTCTAGCTTACAACTGCCATATAAAGACGTGTTCCCAGCGGTTTTGGGAATTGGTATATAAAAATGGTGTTCATAAAAGGGGAACCCAACAGTGTTTTCGAGTCCTTTTTGAGTCGATGTCCATGTCAGCAGTAACAGTATCAGTATCAGTATCAGTATTAGTATTAGTATTAGTAGTAGTTTATTCATGTTGGCAGTAGTAGGTGAGTGTGAGGGGGAGGGTGTGGGTTATGATGGATCGTCCTTGCGTCCGCGTGTCCACGGGTAGGTTCATAGGCTGCCACTCAACGATTTAAATGGCTGCATCTCCACTATTGAAAGTAGACGCTTGTGCTCAACAATTGGATTTTTTTTACACTCAACGACTTTTAAACGGTACCACTCAGCTATTTTCATTGTTTACAATGAACGATTTAAATTGCTGTCACTCGCCTTTGTTTTTTGACGCTGGCGCTCGCAAATTTTAATCGTTTCTATTGAACGTGCTAAATCGCTCAAACCCCACTATTGAAAGTAGACGCTTGCGCTTAACAATTGGATTTTTTTTTTTACACTCAACGACTTTTAAACGGTACCACTCAACTAGTTTCATTGTTTACAATGAACGATTTAAATTGCTGTCACTCGCCTTTGTTTTTTGACGCTGGCGCTCGGAAATTTTAATCGTTTATATTGAACGTGCTAAATCGCTCAAACTCCACTATTGAAAGTAGACGCTTGCGCTCAACAATTGGATTTTTTTTTACACTCAACGACTTTTAAACGGTACCACTCTGCTATTTTCATTGTTTACAATGAACGATTTAAATTGCTGTCACTCGCCTTTGTTTTTTGACGCTGGGGTTTGGAAATTTGAAGCGTTTCTTCTGAACGTGTTAAAACGCTCAAACTCGACTATTTTAAATAGACGCTGCCGATGGACAATTGGAATCATAGCCAAGCTAGACATCGAAGTGTGAACATCCTCGTCATGCCGAAGAAAAGTTTGAAGAATGCTGCAAATAAGTGTCCTGGCCGTGGACGCTGACGCAAGGACGATCCATTATACCGGCGTCTTTCAGCCTATGAGTAACTTAAAAGTAACGTCTGTCGATGTGTGGCAACGATCGCGTAACGTGCCAACAACACGTTAATCATCGGTTAGAAATAAGTTTCGGGTACGCTAAACATTACCTCGGCGTGTCTCAACTTATGATTAGCTTACAAGTAGCATGTGTTGACGTCCGTCAACGATCGCAGACCGTGCATACAACTTGTGGCCAGCGTAGCGGAACGTGTGAGTCATACGCCGGCATACGTCGTGAAATTTCAAGCATGAAAAAATTTGAGGACAACCGAAAAGTACAACGTTTAAAGCCAACGTACAACGACGTATGGCAGTGTTTTTCAGCATGCTCTCAATGTTATCAAAACTTACCCATAACGTATTCAACGTGTGCCAGCGTTTTAGAAAAAAAATTCAAAAATCGGCATACGTTGGCTAAAACGTCAAGGTGTGACCGGGCCTTTAGGCCAAAAAGGGGAAGTTTGATTATGCTTCAGGCCCAAAATGGCCCAAAAAACTACATATGGCCCAAAATGTACAGCAACTTGTTATCTAAAATTAAAAAAAAAATTAATGGGGATGGGGGCACAGTAAGCATAATGAGAATAAACAGCACAGAGAAACCTGATTGACGCACTTAACCTGGACGGTTACGGTTTACAGCGGCTATCTATAAAAAAAAATATTCTTATGTGGACAATCTCGTACAGGAACACGGGACGAACAGGAGAGTTGACAGGATAGTGTAGGTGTGTGCATAGTTTTCCCTGGTGAAGCTTCGGGGGGGAGGGTGGGCATGGTGCAGGCTGGTGGTGTGAGTCAGCAAAGACGCAAAGGACGCTTTAGTGCAGGCACGTCTTCATACCCCTTTCCACCAGGGCGAGTCTTGTCTGACATCCCTCCGGGCTCTCTTGTCTTTCTATGGCACTGAATGGCTCTTCCCCTCTCTGGCTCCCTCTCCCTTCGGCAACAATCAACACGTATCCATACATCCATTGGGACAATACTCTGTGCAGAGTGTTGATGCTGCCTAAGCAGTCTCCTTGGCTATTGGGAACAATCCTGGACGGGTCGTCACTCCGACACAGGATACCAGCATGCTGGCACTCATTTTGCCGACCTCGGAAGGATGACAGGCAAAGTCAACCCCACCTGGTATTAATTCAACAGCGAAGGGGGATTTGAACTCAGGATCCTCAGATCCCAAGCCCACCACCCTAACCATTAAGCCAACACCAGGCATAATCAACAGGTATCACTGCCTTTTATAGCCAGGCTTCTTGACCACCTGCAGAGCGGTCCCTCCCCCCCCCCCCAACCTACGGGTGTCGTGCATGCACTCTTGCAATGCCAAGGAAGCAGACATGTAAGACACCATTTGCCAGAGTGTGTCTGAGGGTTTGTACACGTGGATGCTCAATTTCAGATGTCGTCGTATGGTGTGAAAGGACAATGGGGGTGATATGAGCGATAAACACGTACGGAACATGGGGAGAAGACACAGATACAAGGATGAGGATGGTGAGGGAGGGGGAGCTACCTCGACATCTGACCCTGGTCAAATTATGGTTTCAAACACTTCTGCAAACGCTCATCAAGAGATAACTGATGAATAATTAACCCCTCATTAACCCCCAAGTCATTTTCATAGCAGTGTTATCATCATTCACATTGATCTAGAACAGGAAGATGTTGGTGTTGTTCATACCTTTGTCGATCGAGGAGTAATCATCAACTAACTCAGACTCCACCTTCACTTCCGCAATAGAATCTGAAAATAAAATCATCCAATTCAAAAAACTTTCACTAAAACATCATCCCATTCAAACTCATCTTCAAGGAGCATTTCGAAACAAACTGTTGAGGTGTCGATTGTTGTTTGTATCATGTGCTCATTGCTGCGTCTTTTGCATGTCTGTTTGATCTTGTTGTGTTGTCACCATACCCATCCCCCCTCCCCTCCCCTCCCCTCCCCCGACTCGCACACCCATTTGCCTTGCTTTACTTCCATCACCTCTCACCATCCCAAATCCCGCTCCCTCTCACTATCACTCCTTCCTTACACCAACCAAAATATCCCAGTTTTGTATTTTTAATTAATTTTCTGAAATTTGTAAAATTTGTTTGTCACTTGGAAGTTGTGGGTTGCGATCTGTAAATAAAGGTGGAAGAAATCGGATTTAATGCAATTTAATTCCAGGCTATAAGGCAACAAAAGGTGAAAAAATTGAAGGGTAAAACTTTCTATCGGCACTGTAAATGTAGGCCAAAATGTGTGGAGTGTAACGAAGCACTCCCACCCGATCTCAAACGGACGTGGGTCCTGCACATGTGCAGACCAAAGTGTCACCTCCAACCCGGGGGCTTCAGACCGGCCACTCACTCATGTCAAACGACAGAGATTTAAGGTCATCATTGGTTAAACATCAAACGGAGCCACCTATCGGGATTTCAGGATTATTTGCCCTCATTATGAAGGTGCATTTTTTTAATTTTTAAAAAAGGTTAAAAAAAACCCAAACAAGTACCGATACATTCAAAGTACACCGCCCACATGCCAAATAAATAAATAAATCCTCCAGTATGCCGTGCAGCACGTGGAGACAGAAGTAGGAGGAAGCGGTGTACTTCTGAGGTCAATATGTACAAATGATACTTACTCGCCATGCAGCATATGGAGTCGGAATTGGGAGGGAGCGGTGTGCAATAATTGATTGATTGATTGATTAATTGCATAATTTAAATAAATAAATAATAATCATAAAATAATTTATTTCTCAATCAATTGCCGAATAGCAAACCGAAGCCAGCAATGTTTCATCTGAATCAACTTTTTGAAAAGTAAGTAATTAATCAAAAAAAATGAATCAAAAATACTCTTTATAGCCAAATCACTCCGTAAATGTCATGTCCCGATATCAGCTTCCCAGCTCAAAAGGTGCCTGAGATATTGTCAGGATTGGAAATAAAATAAATAAGGAATGAATAAATTGATCATAATCAAGTAATTAATTGAATAATCAAAAAAATACCGTTTTTGCCAAAGCACATCTTCACTTTTGTCTCCAAATGTCAGCTTCCCCGCTCAAAGGATGGCTGAGATAATCGCTCGGACAAACAAACAAGACAATAAGAAAACAAACGAGTAGCGGTACATTCAAAGTACACCGCCCCCATGCTAAATAAATAAAAACACTAGAAGGGCACTCGGTAGAGCGCATACCTCCACCACGCAATGCCTGATCCACGAGAACATATCAGGCCCAATACATTTTTGAGATATCGTGCTACATATCGTTTTTGGCCCGATCTCTCAATGTTGAAGAATCACTTTTAAACAAGCTCAAATGAGCTAAGATCCTCGTCCTCTTAATGATGACGTCATGAAAACGAATATTACGTCATTGTGATGTATCAAGTTTGCGATAAATTCTCTGTGCTAATGCCCGGCTTGATTCCCACAAAGAAAATTCAAACAGCTTGCCTAGTTTCGGAGATAATGGTATAAGCGATTTCCATTCGCGGCGATATTATGTCAACTTTTTTATAGGAAGAATTTCCAAAATCGGAGATGGTTACTGCCTGCGCGTGGGCTTTCTGCATATACGTGGCAAGTTTCACGAAGATCCGATGAAAACTCTGGGTTGTGAAACAAAAAATGTCAAAAAATAGGAATGACGTCATAAAAATTGATATGATGTCATAGTGATGTATCATATGTGGGGTAATTCATCTCTGCGAATGCCCTATTCGATTCCCGCAAACAGAATTCAAAAAGCTTGTCTAGTTCCGGAGATAATTTTTTCGGCGATTTCCATTTGCGGAGATATTTTGACGTCATAACTTTTTTTCTAGGAGGAATTTTCAAAATCGGAGATGGTTACTGTCTGCGCAGGGTATTTTTACATATACATGCCAAGTTTCAGGAAGTTTCGATGAAAATTGTAGGCTGTGAAACAAAAAAGTCCACAAGAAGAAGGTGAAGAACAACAACGTGAGTCAGACTTAGAGATCCTCCACGAGGATCTAAAAATTCTAGTAGTAGGATCCGGATCTGGATCTTCACCAAAATCAAAACAGTTCGTCCTTGTCACACACCAAACCTGTCCACAAAATTTCATCCGGATCCATCCATAACTTTTTGAGATATCCTGTACACAAACAAACAAACAAACAGACAGAAAGGGGTGAAAACATAACCTCCTTCACCTTCGGTGGTGGAGGTAATAATCATCCAGCACGAGACATGGTCGGGGCACCTTCGGCGCCCAGCGATGCTGCCATGCAGCACATGGAGTCAGAATTGTGAGGGAGCAGTGTACAATAATCGATTGATTAATTGCATAATTAAAATAAATAAATAATAATCGAAAATAATTAATTTCTTAATGAATTGGCTGATAGCATACCAAAACCACCACTGTTTCATCTGAATCTGTTCCTTTTTGAAAATTAATCGAAAAATGAATAATGAATCGATTAATTGATTAATCAATAAATCAAAAATACTCTTTATAGTCAAATCACTTGGTCACTGTCAAATCCAAATATCAGTTTCCTCGCTCAAAAGGTGCCGGAGATATTGCCCAGATGAGAAATAAAATAAATAAGTAATTAATGAATAGATAATAATTATGTAATTAATCAATTGATAAATCAAAAAATAAAATATACTTTTTTGCCGAAGCACATCTTCACATTTGTCCCCAAATTTCAGCTTCCCAGCTCAGAGGATGGCTGAGATCTCACCCAGAAAGAAAGAAAGAAAATAAGTAATTGATTGTTCTTCTTCTTCTTGTGTATGGCAGCTCAGCTGCCAGGGTATCTATCATTTCTTGGAAGTGCAGTTGTGTTGCTGATGCAGTGCCCCTCCACCAGTACATATGGGTACTCATTTCACTGACCTTGTATTGGAAGGATGACAGGCTGAGTCAACCCCCTGGTATATTAATTCAGTGGCCAATAGGGCTTGAACTCAGGACCCTAGGATCCTAAGCCACCACTCTAACCACTAAGCCAACACTCTCTTCTTCTTCTTCTTTCGGCTGCTCCCATTAGGGGTCGCCACAGCGGATCATCCGTATGATCCGCATTGTGATTTGGCACATGTTTTACGCCGGATGCCATTCCTGACGCAACCCTGGTCGCCTCTTACGACACAGGGATCGGGTACACCTATTTTAACCGGGGTATACACCGGCCCAGTATACTGGTACTCATTTCGCCGACCTCGGAAGGATGACAGGCTGAGTCAACCCCCTGGTGTATTAATTCAGTGGCCCAACGGGGCTTGAACTCAGGACCTTTTGGATCCCAAGCTGCTGCCCTAACCACTAAGCCAACACCAGGCTCATTAATTGATGAATCGACAATAAGTAATTAATCAATAAATCAAAAATATCCTTTATACCCAAATCACCTGTTCACTGTCATGTCCAAATATCAGCTTCCTAGCTCAAAAGGTGCCTGAGATATTACCAGGATGAGGAATTAATTAATTAATCAATTAATTGATGAATCCAAAAATAAAAACGCCGTTTTTGCCAAAGGCACATCTTCACTTTTGTCCCCAAATTTCAGCTCTGGCTGAGATATCGCCCGGACAAACAAACAAACGGATGGCGTCATGCACCACTTGGATGTGGCATCAGGAAGGAACGGTGTGCAACATTTAAACAGATTGGAACGTGCACCTTGGCCCCATGGCGAAAGCACACAGTCCAACAAGACTGTCCCACTGGTATATACTTGTCCCTCAGCCCACAGGCTGAAGCACATGGTCAAACAAACACACACATCCGAACCCCAAAAAGGCCAGAATGCATGGTCATACAATTGGAACCGTCAATGGGAGCAAATCCCCACGACTTCAACAGCATGCCGCCTTGAATTCAGGCTTCTTTGCCCGCATCAGGACGGCACACCGAATAAATATCGAACCGACGACGCCCACAGTCGTCGTATAAATGCTACTAGCACCCTCTGGCTGTAATGGTGAGCATCAGCCACAGATTTTTTCTCACGCGGTAAAACCGCGTAATTTACAAAGAACAAAAGTCTGTCGGCGAATGGTGTCAGTTCCACGAAAATGCTCCTCGGAGCAATGATAAAAAAATTACGTAAAAGTTGCTTCAAATTATTCAATCCAAACCTCCGGGAGAAATTCCTGCCTCAATTAAGCTCTTCCAAGCAGCGCACAGGGAATAAAAGACTTCCTTTTTATGAGGATTTTTCTGTCGTGGAATTTTTAGCACAGGGCTTCCAACTCGTGTCGGGATAAAAATATTTTGTGGGAAAACACCAGAGACGAGGCCCTGAAACCCCTTGGGCTATGGGGCGTTATAAAGCTAACCCTAACCCTAACCCTAATAGCTTCCAACTCATGTCGGTATAAAAACATTTTGTGGGAAAACACCAGAGACGGGGCCTGAAACCCCTCGGGCTATCGGGGCGTTATACAGCTAACCCTAACCCTAACCCTAATAGCTTCCAACTCATGTCGGGATAAAAACATTTTGTGGGAAAACACCAGAGACGAGGCCCTGAAACCCCTTGGGCTATCGGGGCGTTATAAAGCTAACCCTAACCCTAATAGCTTCCAACTCATGTCGGGATAAAAACATTTTGTGGGAAAACACCAGAGACGAGGCCCTGAAACCCCTCGGGCTATCGGGGCGTTATAAAGCTAACCCTAACCCTAATAGCTTCCAACTCATGTCGGTATAAAAACATTTTGTGGGAAAACACCAGAGACGGGGCCTGAAACCCCTCGGGCTATCGGGGCGTTATAAAGCTAACCCTAACCCTAATCCTAACCCCTCGGGCTATCGGAGCTTTATAAAGCTAACCCTAACCCTAATCCTAACCCTAGCCCCTCGGGCTATCGGAGCGTTATAAAGCGAACCCTAACCCGTTGGGCTATCGGGGCGTTATAAAGATAACCCTAACCCCTCAGGCTATCAGGGCGTTATAAAGCTAACCCTAATCCTAACCCTAACCCCTCGGGCTATCGGGGTGTTATAAAGCTAACCCTAACCCTAATCCTAACCCCTCGGGCTATCGGAGCTTTATAAAGCTAACCCTAACCCTAATCCTAACCCTAGCCCCTCGGGCTATCGGAGCGTTATAAAGCTAACCCTAATCCTAACCCTAACCCCTCGGGCGAT
>NC_140977.1:22553731-22908731 GCF_056783735.1 Eptatretus burgeri
TCCACCATGTGGTGAAGTTTCGTGAAGATCGGTTTAATATTGTGACCTGTAGGCGGCAAACAAACAAACAGACAGAACAAGCCGGTAGGCGGACATAGGTAGTTGCCTACCCAATAGAACCTGACACTATGGGCCCGTTTGATGGGGAATGACCTGAGGATTAAGCACAAGAAAATTCCTGATTCTAGCTTCAAGGGTTAATGCTGCAGATTGTTTTTTCGTTAAAATACCCCCACATTTAGAGGTTTTTCGGCCGTTGCTCGGCAACGGAGGGGTCCACAGCAACGGTTCTTTCTCACACATAACTAGGACATACTATGAACATACCATACCAGTTTCATGTATATCTGACTCATCGTCTCTGAGATATAACGAACTTCGTTTTTTTATTGTTTTCGACCAGGGTTCATTCAAAGTCTATCTTCTCCGACAGTTTTCATAGGATCCGGTTGGAAATTTTTGACAATATGGCTGAATGTACTGCCCACAGTCGCTCGTGGCCCGATTTTTGATTTTCGAAAAAATAAATTTTTTATGATTTTTCTAAAATTTCAAAGTCCCGTTGCTAGGCAACGGTGGTGTCCGTAGCAACGGTTCTTATTTGCCCACAACTAGGTCATGGTATGAACCTACCAACCAAGTTTCATCGAAATCGCCATTGTATTAACTGAAATCGCCATTTTAAATACTGATAAGAAGGGTCGAATAAATCTCAAAAAAAAAATTTTTTTTTTTTTTTCGACTACATCGACGACCCAACAGACAGACAAACATATCGACAGAAAAACTGATAATAAGGGTAGAACAAATTTCAAAAAAAAATTTTCGACTGGATCTACTACCCAACAGACAGACAGACAGACAAACATATATTGACGGAAAAACTGATAATAAGGGTCGAACAAATTGCAAAATATTAAAAAAAAAAAATTTTCTTTTTTTTTCGACTAGATTGACTACCCAACAACAATATCGACAAACCAATATCCTTGAAAAATTTTCGATTTTGCAAGTAACAAACAAACAGACAGAAAGGGGTGAAAACATAACCTCCTTCACCCTCGGTGGTGGGAGGTAATAATACTAATATTGATAACAACTAGAAGTGAGCTTTATAAATGATGCGAGCAGTTATAGCACGGTACCAATCCGCCCCACTTTGATACAACCCTGCTTCCATCGGACAGTGACCCATGACGTCATCTTTATTCAATTAAGTACAGAATGGGTAGGCGATCACATATTTCAAGTTTCACACAAATCAATAAGGATGTTTTTTTCAATCCAATTTTTTTTTAAGGCAGCACCACGATGGGAATTTGAAATTTGAAGACGGTTTAAACTGTATTTCAGGTTAGTGAATTCAACCACCAATTATTTTGGAGGTCAAATTTGTTTTATCGATTCGTGCTCTGCACGACATCCTTCTTGTTTTTACATTATTTTATTTTGGTTCCATTTCTGCCTCGTCAGTTTTCCCTTCCACTTCTGAGATTGAGAGTTCACACCTGCGTCCACCATTTTCAACCCCCCCACCCCAGAACCAAAAAAAAAATTAACTTGATTGTTTGTCATCCAAAATGCTGAAAGCTGTTGCAAACTATTCTTTATTACATAAATAAATAAATGAATGATTACACAAGACGTGGTATAAACAATTCCTGAAAGCCAAAAGGTAACTAATCTCTAACATTCACCCCATATCCCCTCCCCCCCATTCCCAAAAGGGCGACACAATACACATAAACTGAGGCAATAAAACAAGACCCAGGCAGTGTAACGAGGAAGGCATGTCACAGAAGCACGTCTGGCTGCGGCATGAATCTGCAGCACAGAGTATCATCTCAACCAGTGCAAGAGCATGAGCCAGGGCCGGATTAAGGTCTTGGTAGGCCAAGGCCCGGGCCTCACGGGCCTAGTGGTTAATCCGGCACTAGCATGAGCAAGAGGAGATGAAGAGATTGAAGGAAAGTGAGAGTGAGAAAAGAGGAGAGCAGTTCATGTCGGGGCCAGATTTATAAACACAGCCCCTGCCATGACACAAACTGCAAGGGACCCTCCACGGTTTCCAAACAATCTGTCTGCATTGATGTGTGAATTGCGTCACAGCTTCTCCATGAGTTTGAGAAAATGTTTCAAAAAAACACAAGAAACCCCAAAAACCAAGCTCTGTCTCCATCAGACAACACGTGTCCTGTTGAGGGCAACATTTAAACACACCTTATCGTGAACACACTCAAAACACAGGTAAGAGGTCCTAAAGCTCCACAAACATTCACACCTTCTTCTACGGCCTCAATCCACCTATTGCTCCCTTCAACATAAACATAACAATTTATTTACTAACCACACACAAGCAGATCCTCACAGTATGCAGAATTGTTGGTGCACGAGCTGATGTCAGCTGGTATTTTCTCAGGAATGATCTGGAAAATAATGGAAGAAAACCGAGTTCAGGAAAAATGTCATTTCATCCCGTCACATATTTTACCCAAATAATTATTAAATGTTCAATCAATGGGGGTTCATGTCCCCTTTCCCCCACCACCCCACACCCCTCAGAAGGCAATCTCCCCCCAACTATGTATGACGGCGCACCCATCATATTTTCTACAAACTTACTTGTTCTGGAAGGACCTACAAAATAATGGAAGAAAATTCAGTTCAGGGAAAATGTCATTTTCTTCCATCACAATGGTTACCATGGTTACCAAGGTTGTTCCACAAGGTGGACCGATCGTGCATTCAAGAACATCACGAAAGTGAATTCACCAACAAGACTTCATACATCCACTGCTCTCCCACCCACCGATCCCCTTTTCTTACCTGTGCAGGTACTTCCGTGGTGTTCAAAACGATGGGTTCTTTCTGAACGAGTGAATGGAGAATGAGTAAAATCAATTATAACAAGTTAAACACATCACTGAAAACCACCACATTCCTCCGGGAAGGAATGATCGCGATTAATGATTGTTAACGGGTTGCGGAAAGAACAAGTGAAATACGTCTCTGTGACGTCACACAGTATTTGTTCGAGTACCACGATAGCATGGTTTCCATGGAGACCGCTATGTTAAACGGTGCCGAGATTGCTTGTTTGAGTGCTTTGAATTAAACAAGTTGCTTGGCAAACGATAACAAGCTGCTTGCTAACAGAACGCACCACAGGTGTTCGTTTTGCACAGACATGCTGGGCCAAATGGCCTCCTCCTGGGTCGGATTTGCTTGTTAAAGAGATAAAAAAAATTTTAAGGTTAATCACCTCCTGCAATAATCCCTTCCAACGTTTATCATTTATCAAGTTTGTCTGAATGGATAAACAAACACCAGAGACGTTTTTTTCACAAACTCCAAGGAAGCGCATGACTGAAAATTGGGTGTTTAGGTTAATTCAAACACCCCTATTGAAGATAATTAACGGCCTTATTTAATTATATCCTTTATCAGGCGCATCCTCGGTCACCGCTCTCTAATGGGGTCTTCAGGCGTATCCTTGGTAACCTCGCTGGGGTCTGAAGCCGCCATGTTTTTTTGGCCTGCTCAACCATGCCTCGACTTGAAACAGGCTGCAACGATTTACGATAAAGTTTTTTTTTCACTTTCCTCACTCATATTATTGAATGCCAGTTCATCATAGCTGTGAATCACTGCGTACATTGCAATGCTTATAAACGTCCGGAGACGCCAGCATTCGTGGCTTTATTGCATTTCCGCACATGAGATAACCTCAAGAATCTCTTAAACTAAGCTGGATTACAAAATTTAAGCTCCAGAATCGAACTTAGAAGCAGTTCCGACTCCTAAAATAGTGTTCATTTGTCCAATTCGGACATATTTGACATTTCAGGCATCTCCAGGAGATGGACGTTTAATATGACGGTTTGGTGATTGCTAATTGTGTGGCAAGCGCACCGTTTCTTATCAAACATTTCATTGGAGTGCTCAAGCCACTTAGCGAGCGCTCTACAATATCCACATTGTCACTGAATAGTGCATCAATGAACTTGAACAATGTTCAGGGGCCACTGACATGTGTTGACCACGTGTTGCGACCACAAAGGGGTGGCTGTCTCACTGAAAATATGAAATTTTATTTTCCACAATTCCCATCACTTTGGCATAGATAAATACAAATACAAAACTAGAGGGGGAGCACTCGGTAGAGTGCAAAACCTCCGCTGCCAATACTGCTGGGTCACTTAAGTGAACCTGATATCCTATTCATTGTAGGTCAAAACAGATCAGACTCTACTGAACCACGATTGAATAAACTAAACTCGATCGACGCGCATGTAGAAATGCCCAAAAAATAAAATCGAAATTTTTTTGAAAAAAAAAGTTGCAAAATTTCTGGGGTTTTTTTCTCTAACAATTTTTTTGGGGGGGTTGGAAATCACTTAAAACATGTAGAAATGCAAAAAAAAAATTCAAATATTTTTTCAAATAAAATCGAAATTTTTTTGAAAAAAGTTGCAAAATTTTGTTTTTTTTTTCTCTAACAATTTTTTTTTGGGGGGGGGGTTGGAAATCACTTAAAACATGTAGAAATGCAAAAAAAAAAATCAAATATTTTTTCAAGTAAAATTGAAATTTTTTTGAAAAAAAAAGTTGCAAAATTTCTGGGGTTTTTTTCTCTAACAATTTTTTGGGGGAGTTGGAAATCACTTAAAACATGTAGAAATGCAAAAACAAAAATTCAAATATTTTTTCAAAATGGCCGCCATAGCGGCCATATTGGACTTTGGACCAAGTCCAAAATCTAATGGCATGATCCTTGGACCATACCTAATCCCCCCACCAAGTTTCGTTGAAATCTGTCCAGGAGTTTTTCCGTAATACTGTTCACAAACAAACAAACAAACAAACAGACAAGGGTGAAAACAGTAACCTTCATCCATCTTCGATGGCGGAGGATAATAAACGTTTCGCTTACAAAAGTTTCTTCAACCATTTTGTGGAATGCTTGGTGAAGCCACTTGGCACACGTTCTTAAAATTTCAAGTGCGATACCGGGGTTCTACACTGGAGGGAGGAAGGCAAAATAAATTATATGCTCACAATGAATAAAAAATGTTTTTCATAATGAATCGCCACATCATGGCAGGAAAGCCGAGAGGTATGCATGCTCACTCTTTGAATCCTGGATTTGAATTCCGACCCAGCAGGAAACTGCCATCCTGGTGTTTCACAGGCAGGGTGATTCATCAATGTGTGCGCCATCTCTCGGATGGACAATAAACTGGGCGTCACATCCCTCACTCCTCTCCCTCCCTCATCCCTCTCCCCCCTCACTCTTTTCCATTTTTCCCCCCTCCCCTCTCTTACCCCTCTGCTTCTCTCACCCCTATCACACCCCTCTCTCTCCTTCCCAACCCTACCCCCTCTCTTGCACCCCTCTCTCTCTCTCTCTTTCCCACCCTGGCTCCTCTCTCTCTCTCTGACCACTCCCCTCCCCCCCATCCTCTTCCCTCCCTCTCTCTCCACTCTCTATTTCTCTCCCCCAACCCTCCCCCTGCTCTGTGTCCCGTCCTCCTCTGTTGAGGGGAATGTTGCGCATTCAAATCAGATTCAGTGAGCTGACCAGTGGGGTGCAAAAGTTTCTGCATGTATGAGCATACATGCATGCAGGCAGAACTTTGCCAGGAAGACAGCATGAGTTTTAAATGCTCCCACCCCAGGTCTCAACGTATCTGTGTGTGCCCCAGGTCTTAAAGTGTGTGTGTGTGTGTGTGTGTGTGTGTGTGTGTGTGTGTGTGTGTGTGTGTGTGTGTGTGTGTGTGTGTGTGTGTGTGTGTGTGTGTGTGTGTGTGTGTGTGTGTGTGTGTGTGTGTGTGTGTGTGTGTGTGTGTGTCGTTGATTGGTATCTACACATACAGGTTTCAGAATGTGGAATGGAGTCTGCCCAGGGTGGGCTCAAAGTGTCCACCTTCATTTCAGTAAGGGGTCACGATTCATGGACCAAGCTGTGAAGTTTTCTGTTGTCAAAGTTTGGTGCCGAGGACTCTCTTCAGGATCATCGCTGAGCCACGGACAGCTTCCAACTGCAGTTCGATTGAAGTACCATTCCCAGGGATGGTTTTTAATATCTCTATGAGGTTCTTCCTTCATTGTCATTCCTGCAGCTCCAACTATCACTGGGACAACCTTGGCATTCTTCAGCTTCCAGGATTTTTTCACTTCATTCTTGAGGTCTTGGTATTTGGTTATTTTCTTGATTTCTGCATCGTTTAGCCCAAAATTACTAACATTAACACCTCAATTAGTAATGCCTTCTTCTTCTCATTTTTTTTCTACCTAAGTATGATATCTGGTCGCAATGCTTTGTTTTCGATGTTCACACTCAATGGGATCATTAGATAGCATGTGAGTGGTACTTTCATGTTTTCAGTGATTGCTTTTGGTCCATGTTCGCACAAATTCTCTGCAACTGGAATATCAAAGTTTTTGCAGATGTACCAGCGGATTACTTTAAAAATTCTGTTGTGTCGTTGTGTGTACAGCTGTTCTGACATATTGGTCGTGTACATGTGCCATACGTACGTGCATGTACGTGTCTGCATTTTTAAAATTCATTTTCTCAGCAACCGTGAGTCTGATTGGCATGAAATTTTACAAATAGGTGCGCCTCCTCCTGTAGAATTTTTTTAGTCGTAATTATGACGTCATAATTCAACAAGTGCAACGCTTCATTCGATAAGCAATGAAAAAAAAACATTTCTTTGCAACTGTTGGTCGATTTGTCATGAGATTTTTACCAGCAGTGCGCCTCCTCCTGTAGAATTTTTTTACTCAGAGTTATGACATCATGGGTCACGTGGTACAGGCGTCTTTGAAAAACCAAAAAAACGTTGCACCTCTATATCTCCAAAACCGCTCCATGGAAAAAAAAACTACACATAGCTCATTGTCAAGTACTCCCCATGGGGAATAAGATATGTCAATGATGATGTCATCGGTGCCTTCATTATGACGTCAAATTTGACAAGTGCAATGCTTGATCCAGGCAGTAAGAAAAAAATTTTCTCTGCAATTGTTGGTCCAATGGACACAATTTTCACCATTGGCGCACCTCCTCCTGGATAATTTTTCAATGATAATTATGACGTCAAATGTCACGTGGTGTGGTGGCCATGTTGGAAAAAAGGAGAAACGTTGGACCTCTGTATCTCCGAAACCGCTCCATGGAAAAAATTGAAATTTGGCACTTGCCATGTACTCCCCATGGGGAATGTGATTTTTTTTTGATGTCATAGGGTGCCTTCATTATGATGTCATAGTTGCATACGTAAAATGCTACATCCGATCAGTGTGAAAAATTGAGGGTCATCTGGGGATAAATTGATCAACAGAAAAAAAATTACCTCGTCGGTCACCTGGTTCAGCAGCAGAATTTTTTTTTTTTTTTAAACCTTCAGAAATCTCTGAAACGGCTCAACAGATTGAGGAGAAACATCACAGGTACATCAACAGATACAACCGGTACAACCGCCTATCCATGTGGAACAAAAAGTTCCCCACCTATGATGTCATAGGTCACATGGTTTGGCAGCGATCTTGGATTTACTCTCAAACCTTTAAAAATCTTCTCCAGAAGGGCTGGACAGCTCAAGGGGAAACTTCACACACATATTCCGTAAGCCTTGGAGATACCAAGGTGTTCATGAATACTTGATCGGTCACACGGTTTGGTAACTATTTTGGATTGAAGGAAAATATATTTTTTTAATTCCTTCTCTTGAACCGCTGCATCAATCGATGTGAAATTTCATAATTTTGTTTAATTTTTTTTGTTTTTTAATTTTGGGTTCTTTTTGATTATTTTTTTTGGAATTACGCTCACTTGGCTGTGCCCGGATGGGTTTGAATGTAGAAGAGTAGCAGCTGAAACCTGAATCCTATCCAGGTTCCTCCTGACGACTTAATCTTTGCTTATTTGGGTTCCATCTGATGACTCCAATGCAGTAGTTATTTTATTTGGTCTTCCATTTTATTTGAATTAAATTTTATTAATTACAAATTTGCTGCCTGCAATGGGGACTGCGCAAGACTGCATGGGGGTAACTATTCTATAAATAGTCATTTCAAAAAATATTGGCACCATTGCACTTTTTTTTCAAATAATGCACCATTTCTTCCAGAAAATTGTTGAAATTAAAAAATATTTTGGTATCCAAATTTGTTGGTTAAGCGATCGGTCCTGTATCCGCTGTGTAAATTTATACAAATTTAAATGTGTAAATAAATCGTGTATTTCCAAGCCAATGTGTCTTGATGGAAAGGGAATAGAATGAGTCTCCGTTGGGCTAACGGCGATCTATCACATGCACGAACAGTGAATATCGCTCATGCAGAAATGAAAACTGAAGTAAGATCATGTCATGAACGTGTCGTAAAGAGGAAAAGGTTATCCCATAGGAAAGAAAGGGAACGTATTCTCTCTGCTTCTCCAATGCATCAAAGAGTTAGAATCCCACCAGACAAGAGGATGGGTCTTTTCTGAACATGCATTTATGGAAATAACTGCCTGAGGACATGGATGCTGTGTGCATTAATCGGATCTGATTCTGAAATCCACAACAGTATACGTACAACATGTCATCACAGTTTGTTTATTAACAGTGCGTTAAGATACGACCTCGGCTGACCTCGAGGTACCCACACTCGCCTCGAAGCTGTCATCCTGAGTTTTAATCTCGGTCCAGATATAAAATATCATCGCAGAATTTCACAGGCTGGGTGAATTGTATGTGTCGTCCCTCTGATGGACATTAAACTGGGTGTCCTGTCTTCGACATTAATTAATGGATGTCAAAGATCCCCACGGTGTCCTTCATGAAGAGTGAGTGAGCTATCACCAGCACTGTGGCCAAATTACAAGTTCCTGCCTGAACTACTGCTGGGAAGGCAATGGCAAACCACCCAGTATAACCCTTGTTCAGGAAACTGCTTCAGCGGCACAGATGCTGAGGAAAACAGGTATGGTACATCAAATATATACCAATAAATGTCAATCTCAAAGGACGGAGGAGCTCGTTGTGAGCCAACGGCCATCCATATCTTGTGCCCAACTGTGTCTGTGGACGTCCTCCTGCAGTTGGGTTACTTTTTTTTAGGAGGTTGGTGGCAGAATTTGCACTCCGGCCACCGTAAAACTCTTCACTCCACAAAACACAAGAAAACCGTAAAGATAATTGAAAACCCACTCCATGGGAGTACTTCCTCTGCAGCTGCCCTCCTGGAGGAAAACCATGGGGTCACCTTCCCAGGTCAGATTGTGTTAGTGTGTGCTGGGGTGGTGCTGAGGTGTTGTCCACCAGACGGTGGTCTCCTTGGGTTAACCTGAGGTGGTCCCTTGGGGTGGGTGCCTTGAATGTCCTTTCTCTAAGAGAGGATGATCACCTGCCACTGTTATCATCTGAGTTAAAGTGTTTGAACATTGGTAATGCAGCACTCACTGAGGTTTGGAGACCAGATAGTGGCGAGATCATGGCGGTTGGTTACACCTACTATTGGTCTGGTCGCTCTGATGATTACCATTCCCAAGGAGTTGCTGTAGCTGTGTCCAAGAAACTGACTCCAATGATAACTGAAGTAACACAGGTCAACGAGCGTATTATGAGACTAAGGATTCGTCACTCCTTGGGTGTTGTTTCCTTAGTCTCTGTTTCTGCTCCGATTGAGGTGAGTGATCTCACCGTGAAGGTCACATTCTGAGCCATGCTTAGGTCTCTGGTTGATCAGTACCCCAGGCGAGATACTCTTCTAGTCTTGGGGGAATTAATTGCATCGACTGGAGCTGAGAAGGATGGTTAAGAGACGTGTGTTGGACCACAGGGGTCTGGAACTGTGAACCAGAAGAGCACCAAGTTCCTTGACTTTGCAACAAGTCATGGACTTAGGGTGGCCGGTTCATGGTTTCAGCACCGACAAGCTCATCGCTGGACTTGGTATTCGAAAGATGGTGGTGTGGCAAAGGAGATTCACCATGTGCTCGTTGATGGTCGCTGGAGCATGATGAAGAACTGCAGGGTCCACCAGAGTGTTCAGTTCCTCAATACTGACTACAAGCTTGTAGAAGTTGCAACTCTGAAGTTGCAGATTAAATCTGGGAGAATGATACCATCCCAGCCTAGGCTGTTTGTTGGCAAGCTCAAGGATGAGAGGATGGCTGCAGAGTTTGTGAACAGGCTGAGTGGAGATTTGGGAGGGGGGGGGTCTGGGTGCTTTGGGGAATCCTGAAGAGTTGTGGAGTGCCTTCAAGACCACCATCCTTGATGTTTCCGGTGGATGTCTTGGAACTCACCATAGGACGAAGAAGAATTTTGTCTCTTAAGGGACACTGGAAACCATTGACCAGAGTCGAAGGGCCAGGTTTCATGGCAGAGCTGAGGTGTTCAGTGAGTTGAGGCGTAAAACTGTACGTGCACTAAGGGTGGACAAGGAGCCTATGTACAAGGAATCTGTGAGGAAATAGACCATCACCTGTGGCCAAGTGATTCTCGACCTGCTTCCAGGGGAATTTGCGCATTGCGTTCCTCCAAGCCCATCCCTCGGTATACTGCAGTTAGAGCAGAGGGTGGAGGGCTCTTGACAGAGGAGTCCGAAGTGAAGGCCCGCTGGGCCGGTTAGTTTGAGCGGCTGTACCAGGCTGATCCACCAGCTCTTGAGTTGGATGTCAGGGGTGTTACAATCCCGATTGCTGACCTTCCAATCAACTGTGGTCCACCTTCGTTTGTGGAAAAACAGGCTGCGGTGAACCAGTCGAAATGGAGTAAAGCTCCTGGAATCTGTTTCATCCATGCTGAAGTTCACAAGGCTGGTGAAAATGCTGTACTCGTGTCGTTGCATGCAGTTCTGTGCTCTGCCTGGAACACAGGCATCATCCCAACTGACTGGAAGCGAGGCCTTGTTGTGTCCCTCTCTGGAAAGGGAAGGGTGATCACCAGGACTGCAACAACGACCGAGGGGTGACGCTGCTTTCAGTGCCGGGCAATATCTTTGCTCGGGTAATTCTTGATACGGTTCACCATCATCTGATTGAGCACCAGTGCCCAGAGCAGTCAGGCTTTACACCAAAGAGGTCAACGATTGACCGTATCTTTGCCTTTCGTGTCCTCACCGAACGCAGATGAGAGTTTCAGCAGGGGCTGCTTGCAGCCTATGTTGATCTCTGTAAAGCGTTCGATTCAGTGAATCGGGATGTCCTCTGGAGGATTCTTAGTCTTTGTGGGGTGCCACCAAAACTGATCGATCTGATGTCTGAACTATACTCTGGTACTGAGAGTGCTGTGAGATGTGGTGGTACCATCTCCGACTGATTTCCAGTAGTTACTGGAGTTCTTCAGGGGTGTGTACTGGCCCACACACTTTTCAGCGCTTGCATGGACTGGATTCTGGGGAGGATGTTGGAGAGATCAAGCTGCGGTGTGTCATTTGGGAATGTCAAGATATCTGTCCTTAATTTCACAGATGATGCAGTCATCTTTGTGGAGTCTTTGAATATCCTTTTGGGGGCCCTCGAGGTGCTGAATGAGGAGTCGGAGCCACTGGGATTACGGGTTTCCTGGGTCAAAACTAAGATCCAGGCTTTCAATGACATCTTGGATGCTACTATCTTGCCTGTACCTGTTTGTGGTGAGGATGTTGAGGTCACGGAGAGATTCACTTACCTTGGCAGTGATATTCATGTCTCTGCTGGCTGTGAGCCAGAGGTCAACAGACGTCTGGGTCGGGCCTGGGGAGTCATGGATTCACTGGATCATGGGGTGTGGCGCTGCCGGTACCTGTGCGGGAGGACGAAAGTCCGAGTCTTCAGGTCCTTGGTGCTTCCAGTTTTGCTCTATGGGTGCGAGACTTGGACTCTGACCAGGGATCTGAGACGGAGACTTAATTCCTTTGGCACCAGGTCTCTTCGGAGAATCCTTGGCTCTTGCTGGTCACACTTTATGTCCAACGAACAGTTGCAAAGAGAGACTCAAATGAAATTTGTTAGCTGCATAGTCCGTGAGCGTCAGCTGCGGCTGTATGGACATGTGGCTCGTTTTCCTGAAATTGATCTTGCTCAACATTCTCTCAGCGAGGGAGTCTCGTGAGCAGAGGAGGCCAATGGACCGACCACGTGCCTCGTGATTGCAGCAGGCTGATCAGCATCTCAAGGTGATGGGAATGGGTTAGGCATCTGCCTGGGGGATGGCCAGATGGAAGCCCCTGGAGTACCGATGGAAAGTAGACGCAGCGACACGCTGCTCCGGCACATGCTCCCATACCCGAGCTGACCTGAAGTTATATAGGGGTTTAATGTAATTAATACAACCACTCACGTTCTGTGCGGACAAACAGTCACACAAACAACCGAGCGGACCAAAATGCAATATGCTCTCCTCTCGCGAGGGTAATAAAATAAAAGTTTTGAGGCTGTCGAAATAATATAAAATAAAATTAAAAAATCAACCATTGAATCAAAAGTTTACTGACGTGATGCACCCTCATTTACACCATCTTATTTCACATGTTAAATGAGTTCTTCATGCATATTATTTGTGTGTTTTATAACAACCCAAAAAACATGTTTCTGTTTGGAATGATTTTCAATCTTGTTTTACTGTCAGACAAAATTAGGGTCTTAAAACATCTAAAGCAGGGGTTCCCAAACCCAAGGCCACGATCCAAACTTGGAAAAAAAAAACCCTCAAGAACCAGTTTTTTGGGGGGGGTTTCACCTCGAAGGCATTTTCTCCGACAATTTTAATCGCAGGTACCAGTACCATTTGGGTCAGGAAGCAAATGCGATTCCAAATTTTGGGAACCACTGGTCTAACGGGTTTACAGGTCAAAGGGGTCTAAAGGGTATTAAAAGGTCTGAAAGGTGTGAAGGTCAAAAAGGATTCCAAGGGGTCTTAAGAGTCTTAGGGGTTCTAAAGGGTCTAACGGGGTCAAAATGGTCCATGACAGTTGTAATGCCTGTGCAGATGACTGAAAGAACAACGGATCGTGAATATGGAAAAGTTCATGCTCTGCTCGGATAATCGTTGAAATGTGGCTCTCGGTCAAAGCTATCAAGGTCATGGTCATCAAACAAACATCTTGACCAATCAACAAAGTCCACTGTTCTACACCAGCATCCTTTACAAACAACAATGTGCTTCATGGCATGTCCTGGTATTCTGTTTGGTCATGCTGGGTTACATGACCTCTTCATACAAGCAGGAATTCTTGAAGAGGGTTGTGTTTTTTCAGTTGTGGTGTATTCCACTGTGAAGGAGTTAAAATAAGACTGAGAAACAGAATCAAGCAACACATGTTGTTTTATGGATTTTATTCACTTCTCCACATTTCCATAAATGGACCAAAGTCAAAGAATCTGGTGATCTTATTACAGAGGTAGTGGAGCAGAAGAAGAACCTGAAGGACAGAAGGAAGGTAACACCATGTAGAAAATGTCAGGTCGTCCAAACCAGTCCAACAGCCAATGGTACTACAGCAAGAGACCATTTTATGGAGATAGACTCTTCTTCGTAACTTGAAGAATCTGAAAGTGGTCGTGAGACTGAAGAAGATTCGTCAGAGTGTGAGCAGGACTCCAAGTGAGACTCACAATGGGATTAAGCAAATTGCATTATCCAATCCAATTCCACGTCTACGATGCCAAACCTAGTCAAGGGAACTTTCAGAAACGGACTTTTTCACACCGTCATGAAAATGATCCTGGAATGAAGTAATATTTATTACAAAATCAGATTTCATGGTTAGTTTTCCCTCATTTATTCCAAGCTCCTCCACAAGCCTCACCAGAATAAACAAAAATAACCACAAACAAACTTGGTAAGTCCCAAGTTGGAATATTGCTCACCACTCTGGAATGTCCTCTTAAAGAAAGATGAGGAAACATTGAAAAAGATGAAAAGCAGAACAATCTCCCCAAGCCCACCTCCTTCCACATTTCCTGTTTTTCCTTCCACTTATCTTCTCAGTCTTCTTTCTCATTATTATCTCCCATTATTGCTCCTATCCGGTCCTTGTAGGTGTCCTCTGGTCTGGGTTTGCGGTTTGGATTTGTTCTTTCTTCCCAGTAGTGGGTCTGCATCATTATCTCTGCCACCGAGGGTGGACAGCGGTTATGTTTTCACCCCTGTATGTTTGTGAACAGGATATCTCAAAAAAGTTATGGACATTTGGATGAAACTTGGTGCAGAGTTTGGGTGTGTGACAACGACGAATTGATTCGATTTTGGTGAAGATCCAAATCTGGATATAATAATAAAAAAATGTTTTTGAGTGATTCTTCACCATTGAGAGATGGGCCCAAGAACGATATAGAGCATGATGTCTCAAAAAGTTGTGGACGGATTCGGACGAAACTTGGTGGACAGGTTGGGCGTGTGACAACAACAAGCCATTTAGATCTTGTTTCAGGTCCAGATATAGACCGGGCCTATCAGTGGGATGCAAACTGTATACTCTTTCAGCCTGGCGGAGCAGAAGTATGTGTTCTATTGAGTGCCCTTCTAGTTTCCTTATGATATATTACGGTCCTGCTGTTGGGCTTCTGGTGTTGAGCCATGGTCTGAGTTGCCCTCCTGTTGCACAGCTTCTCTTTCTGTCATTGTGATAGGTTGTCATTATCTTCTGCTTCCTGAGAAGACCAGTATCCCGGTTCCTCTTGTGTGGCTGTACTTGCCTTTGGTAGCTCCATCGGCTGTGCAGCTCCACTGCAGTCTGTTGGGTGCTCCTACTCTTCGAAAGTTTGTACTCTGGGACTTTCATCCCAAGTATATGCCATATCCATCCATTTTGGCATTGGCAGAAGTTTTGCATTTGTTGGTGACCATTCACTTATTTTTGCCTTTTCAACTTACTGTATTCTTCTCTTCGTTTTGTTTGGTTAATTTTGCTTTAATGAGCCCATCCCCCACGCAGCGGGAGATGGGGTTTTGTAATCGTGTGTGTGTGTGTGTGTGTGTGTGTGTGTGTGTGTGTGTGTGTGTGTGTGTGTGTGCGTGCATGCGTGTTGCTGGTTATCTCCATGTGCTTGTTTCAGAAGGTGGAACGGATTCCTCCCAGGTCTCGATGTATCCAACTCCATTTCGGTAAAGGGGAGGGATGGGAGCCATGATTCATGGATCAAGCTGTGAAGTGTTGTTCTCAAAGTTTTGTTCTGACGGCTCTTTTCAGGATCGTCACTGAGCCCCGGACGGACAGCTTCCAACTGCAGTTTGTTTGTAGTAATATTCCCAGGGATGGTTTTGTTATATCTTTGAATGGTTCTTCTTCAGCATTCCCATTGCTCCACTGATAACTGGTACAATTTTGGTGCTCTTCAGATTCCAGGATCTTTTCCCTTCATTTTTGAGGTCTTGGTATTTGGTCATTTTCTTGATTTCTGCGTTGTTTATGCCAAAATTGCTGGGAACTGGAAACCTCAATTAGCAATGCCATTTTTTTCTTTTTTTATACCCAAGTACTATATGGGGTCACAATGCTTCGTTTTCCGTGTTTACGCTCAATGGGATCATCAGGTTGTATGTGAGCATTACGTCCTTGTTCTCAATTATCCCTTTTAGTTCATGCTTCCATGATTGTTCTGGAACTGGGATGTTGTAATGTTTACAGATGTGCCAGTGGATTACTCGACAGACACTGTAATGTCATTCTGTGTGCAGTTGTTCCCACACGAGTTTTTAACATCTCGAAAGGAGATGGCTGGTACTTTGTTTCTTCCCGACAAAACCTGTATTTGGCCGATTGACTCAATCCCACCATTTTCTTTAAGGCATTCGTATAATGTCCTTGGACTTGGGCAGTGATGACGACTCGTTCCCCCATCTCAAATAAATTGACCACTTCTTAACCATTCCAATGAACCTTCCTTGTCAATCACTGTCCTGTCAAACTCTAAAAAAAAAATCTTCCCGCTCTTTTGTCATTCTCCCATTTGTCAGAGTATATCTGCTGATTTTATTTTTTTTATAATTAACCCTTTTTTTTTCTTTGCGATCATGGGGCTGTGTTTCTTTCTGTTTAATTTTCCTGTGTGGTATCCTTCATTTGCACCTGTTTTTGCAAGTTTGTTGCTCAATGGATTTAGGATCTCTTTTCGGGTTTGTTGTTTTCTTGCTTGTGTACAAATCTCATCCAATAATCTGTTGGGCTTTTCACATACTCCGCATGTCCGACGCACGATGTTCTGTGCATTTGGTTGAGCTCCCTCAAACCATCTCCTCCCTCTCGCCTCGGTAAGTACAACCTCAGTATGCATTGGTTTTTAGATCCTCGTGAAGGATCTCCAAGTCTTACTCACGTCGTAGTTCTTCATCTTCTTCTTGTGGACTTTTTTGTTTTACAGCCTCCAGTTTTCATCGAAACTTCCTGAAGCTTGGCATATATATCTACAAATTCCCTGCGCAGACAGTAACCATCTCTGATTTTGAAAATTCCTCCTAGAAAAAAAAGTTATGACGTCAAAATATCTCCGCTGATGGAAATCGCCTAAAAATTATCTCCGAAACTAGGCAAGCTTTTTGAATTCTGTTTGCGGGAATCGAACAGGACATTAGCAGAGATGAATTACCACACATATGATACATCACTATGACGTAATATCAATTTTTATGACGTCATTCCTATTTTTTGACATTTTTTGTTTCACAACCCAGAGTTTTCATCGGATCTTCGTGAAACTTGCCATGTATATGCAGAAAGCCCACGTGCAGACAGTAACCATCTCCGATTTTGTAAATTCTTCCTATAAAAAAGTTGACATAATATCGCCGCGAATGGAAATCGCTTATACCATTATCTCCGAAACTAGGCAAGCTGTTTGAATTTTCTTTGTGGGAATCAAGCCGGGCATTAGCACAGAGAATTTATCGCAAACTTGATACATCACAATGACGTAATATTCGTTTTCATGACGTCATCATTAAGAGGACGAGGATCTTAGCTCATTTGAGCATGTTTAAAGTGATTCTTCAACATTGAGAGATCGGGCCAAAAACGATATGTAGCACGATATCTCAAAAATGTATTGGGCCCGATATGTTCTCCTGGATCAGGCATTGCGTGGTGGAGGTATGTGCTCTACCGAGTGCCCTTCTTGTGTTTTTATTTATTTAGCATGGGGGCGGTGTACTTTGAATGTACCGCTACTCGTTTGTTTTCTTATTGTCTTGTTTGTTTGTCCGAGCGATTATCTCAGCCATCCTTTGAGCGGGGAAGCTGACATTTGGAGACAAAAGTGAAGATGTGCTTTGGCAAAAACGGTATTTTTTTGATTATTCAATTAATTACTTGATTATGATCAATTTATTCATTCCTTCCGAGAAAAAAAGTTGACGTCATAATATCGCCGCTAATGGAAATCGCCTATACCATTATCTCCGAAACTCGGCAAGCAGTTTGAATTTTGTTTGCGGGAATCAAGCCGGGCATTAGCACAGATAATTTATCGCAAACCTGATACATAAAAATGACATCATATTCGTTTTTATGACGTCATCATTAAGAGGACGAGGATCTTAGCTCATTTGAGCTTGTTGTAGAACATATTGTGAATAGTTTGAAGTTTCCTTGTTTTGGTGTCTTGATTGTCGATCTCCAATTGTGGCCAGTATATAATTGCACCTCTATATTGGAATACTGACACTGCAAATTGGTTTATAGCTTTGGTTTTGTTTTTTGGGGGAGAGGGATGACTTCAGAATTAGTCTTATTCTAATTATTTTTTGTTGTATTTTGCAAAATTGAAAATCATTCCAAACAGGAAACATACTGTTTTTAAGGATGTCAATAAATGACAGAAACATCAGTATGAATAACTAATGTAATGTGTTAGATAGGGTGGTGTTGTGGTGGAAAATTTATTGTAAAATATTAGCTTTGTGGTTTTTTTTGGCTGTGGTCCAATTAAGCCGAATGATTTATTTAACTTCGCAAATAAAGGCTTTTAGCCCATATAATAAATATATTCGCAAAAACCTGGATGATAGATATTGATTGATTTCAAAGCTCATTGGAAACATGATTATTACATTCATTTTATGAGTATGTATCTGTGATTCGGTATTAATTATACCCATGTGTGAGTATTAATTGACAAGATTGAAGCTTGTGTGATTACAAACATGAGCCCCATGGACATGCATATCAGGTCCACGGGGACATAATTGATACAGCTCTGTATTCTTATTGCGACTTAAACTAATAGCTAAAAAACATACTTATGCTTTCAAATGCTTGTAAAGGTATAAAGTCTATTGCAAAACATTGTAATTAACTAAAGTCGTTTTGTCACCATATATGGAGTTGTGTCACCAAGAAGGATCATGGGTAAATGATCTAACCCAGAGTGAAGGCAAATGAAAGTGTTTTTATGCACGATTTATGCACATCACGTCCTTCAAGAAAGGAAGCAGCACACACATTTGCCTGCATGATTGATTGAGTGGGAGATGAATTCTCATGCTTGCACATTGTGACCAGTGTTCCCATACTCGCACACAAACCATATATGGTGTTCTGCTAATTAACAGACTGAGGAACATTGAGTAATATGTAGTTTTTCTAAGAAAACATGTACTGTTCTTTGCTCTACCCATGCCCCCTCTTTCCCCCTTTCTATGCAAATAATTTTGCTATAAAAAAGCTCGGCTTGTGAACGGAACTCTGAGAGAAGAGGTACGCAGGACAACATCTTGGTGTATCTTTGCACATTTGTTTTCTTTCCTGTGCATATGTGAATTTAAATGGTTCAACTTGCACTGGAGTTACTGGAGGGATGTTCGACTCCGCTGGAGGTTCGAGTAATTCCACCACAGTGTAACAGACACTGCAACAATGGCGGTAATTCAGGAAATAATTTTTTATACGACTTTTACAATCTTTATTAACCCCCTGTTGGACTTAGTCGGAAACAGGGACTTATGGATTTGATTTTCGTGTCAGTGCGTGCGTGCATCCGCAACCATATCTCGGATATGTATGGACCGATTTTATTCGTACTTGGCACAAAGACAACAAATGATGGTATACATAAGCACATCATTTTGTTTTGCAACGCAATCAAATATGACCGGCTGACGGCCATTTTAGTTTTAAAAAAATCCGGTGTCGAACACGTCCTCAACCGTTTCCCGGACAAGCATTTACCGATCTCGTTCAAACTTGGCAAACAGATAATGAATGAAGGCTTACATATGCACGTCATTTTTTTTTCGAGATCAGATCCAAGATGGCTGACTGGCGGTCATATTATTTGAACATAAATATGGGCTAGCCCTTTAACTCCGTACAGCAAAATTACTAAAACAACAGGGGCTATGGCATTTTAATGTCATTTTTACTTGTTTAATTTAAATTGTAGGATATACCTGAACACTATGGGGAGTATCGTATTCTGCTAATTTTCTCGTAATGGAAATGTTTTTGTTCTGCAAATGTGAACATTCACTTGTGAAGCCTCTCTCCTTTTTTGTGTACTTTTTGATGTTTATATAAATATGATGGACAAACAAACGCATTGCCACATGCAGAACACTTGTAGGGCTTATCATCTGTGTGAATTATTTCATGTCTTTTCATTAAATAGGAAGTTCGAAAATCCTTGCTGCAAACAGAACACTTGTAAGGCTTCTCTCCACTATGTATTTTTTGATGCAGTTTCAAAGATGATAACCTCGTCAATGATTTGTTGCACACAGAACAATTGTAGGGCTTCTCTCGTTGATTGTTATCTTCTTTTGTGGGATTCTCTTGTGTGTGTGTTCTTTGATGACGGTGTAAATGTGATGATTGACTGAAGGCCGTATGACAGACAGAACACTTGTATGGCTTCTCTCCTGTATGTATTCTTTGATGTTGCTTCAAAGTTTGCAAAAGACAAAAGCCTTTAAGACACACAGAACATTTGTAGGGCTTCTCTCCAGTGTGAATTCTTTCATGTCTTTTCATTGAATTGGAAGTTTGCAAATGCTTATTGCAAACAGAACACTTATACGGCTGTTCTCCTGTATGAATTATTTGATGTTTCTTCAAAGTTTTCAAAAGACTAAAGCCCTCAAGACACACACAACATTTGTAAGGTGTCTCCCCTGTGTGTACCATTTCATGAACGTGTACATTCGATGATTGATTAAAGGCCTTATGACGCACAAAACACTTGAATGGCTTCTCTCCTGTATGTATTAATTGATGATTCTTTAAACTTTGCAAAAGACTAAAGCCCTTAAGACACACAGAACACTTGTAGGGCTTCTCTCCAGTGTGAATTCTTTCATGTCTTTTCATCGAATTGGAAGTTTGCAAATACTTATTGCAAACAGAACACTTATACAGCTGTTCTCTTGAATGAATTCTTTGATGTTTCTTCAAAGTTTGCGAAAGACTAAAGCTCTTGAGACACACATAACATTTGTACGGCTTCTCTCCTGTGTGAATTATTTCGTGTCTTTTCATTGAATAGAAAGTTGTAAAATCCTTGCTGCAAACAGAACACTTGTACGGCTTTTCTCCACTGTGTATTTTTTGATGTAGTTTTAAAGATGATAACGCAGTAAATGATTTGTCGCACACAGAACACTTGTGAGGCTCTTCCCCTGTATGAATCATTTGATGAATCTTAAAGAAAACCAATCGACCAAAGACTTCAAAACACACAGTACACTTGTATGGTTTCTCTCTGGTGTGAATTATTTCATGTCTTTTCATTGAATAGGAAGTTGTAAAATTCATGCTGCACACGGAACACTGGTATGGCTTCTCACCTGTGTGTCTTCTTTGGTGAGCTTTCAAAGATGATAAAGCGATGTACACCTTACTGCAAACAGAACACTTGTGTGGTCTTGTTTCACTGTGTGTTTTTTTATGTTCATAGAAATGTGAGGAATTATCAAAAACCTTGTTGCAAACAAAACACTTGTAGAGCTTCTCTCGTGTATGTATTCTTTGATGTTTCTTCAAAGTTTGCGAAAGACTAAAGCCCTTAAGACACACAGAACACTTGTACGGCTTCTCTCCAGTGTGAATTATTTCATGTCTTTTCATTGAATAGGAAGTTGGAAAATTCTTTCCGCACATGGAACACTGGTATGGCTTCTCACCCGTGTGTGTTCTTTGGTGAGCTTTCAAAGATGATAAAGTGATGAACACCTTGCTGCAAACAGAGCACTTGTGTGGTCTTGCTTCACTGTGCATTTTGCTATGTTCATAGAAGTGTGCGGAATGATCAAAAACCTTGTTGCCAACAAAACACTTGTTGAGCTTCTCTCGCGTATGTATTTTTTCATGTTTCTTCAAAGTTTTTGAACATCTAAAGCCTTTAAGACACACAGTACACTTGTACGGCTTCTCACGTTGGTTGTAATCTCCATTTATGGGATCACCTGTGTGTATTCTTTGATGTTCGTAGAAGCTTGATGAGTGAGTGAAGGCTTTGAGGCAAGAACACCTGAAAGGCTTCAGAAACAAATGGATTCTTTCATGCGTTTTCAACTCCGAGATAAAACTGAATGACTTGTTGCACATAGAGCACTTGTAAGACATCTCACCTGCATCCATTCTTTGATGTTCATTTAAAAAAATTGATTGAGCAAAGGCTTCAGGACACAAAGAACACTTGCCGGGCTTCTCACCTGTGTGTGTTTTTTCATGAATATTTAAAGATGATAAGGTAAATGATTCATCACACACAGAACACTTGTGTGGTCTCTCACTTCCTTGGGTATTCTTGAGGGTCTCTGTACAATGTTTACAATTGCTGTTGTAAGACGCGATGCTAAATGTGCCAGTTTCTTGACAAATGGTCCGAGTCTTGTGCGGATTGAAAACTTCCAGGTCGAACAACTGGGAACAGTTGGAACAAGAAACCAGTTTCATTTGTTTCTCTGCAAAGACAAGTAACAAAAAAAAAAAAAATTCAAAACACCTTTGAAAAATATTGCATGATTGACAACGACAGTCGGCCTGCCCCGACCACGGATTACCGCATCACGGTTTCGCTCTATCGCGGTTGAATTATCGTGACATGGGTCCCTCACTCTATCGCGGTCTGGCGCTGCGGAATACACAATCCCCCATCTCCGTCTTACCTCAAAGTCCCACACTGTTCTCCTTCGCAAATTTAGTTGCTCTTTCAATATCGTTCAGCATGGACTGTTATCTCGTCATACCGGATGATTTAGTTTGATGTCACGGGGGGGGGGGGGGTGGGGGGTGTTTGTGACAGTAAATAGTTAAGAAAAAGAATAACATGTGGGGTGTAATGAAGAAGAACAACAACATGTGGGTTTTTAGTAAAATAAGGCAAATGAAACATCATAAAATATTATTAAAAACTTTAAAAGTAAGAAGCAAATTAACTCAATTGAGGAATGTTGGTTTAATGGAGAGGTAATGAGAAAGGAAGAAATAAAGAATGAACCAAGGAAGGAAATCGGAGGCAGAATGAATTCATGATTTATTAATTTTTTTGAGCAAAAATATTTGTTTGTTTATTTTGAAGCGACGAGGGGGAAATATGATAAAGTTGAAGAGCGTGAAAGAGAACACACGGGTTGGGATAAAGCAAAATGAGGCACATATTGTGAGAGGTTTTTGCTAGTCTTTATGGAGTTTCCCAACTCTCTCGAAGAGACCAGGCAATCCTCTACAGGCTCAGACTTGGACATTGTGCTCTAAATTAATATTTGCACAAGATAGGTGTCACCCAATGGGGTTCTGCGAGCAGTGTAAGGTTCCCGAAGATTTGGATCACATCTTCACACAACGCCCTTGGTACAGGGGACCCAGATCATGCCTCTTCCACTCTGCCTGAGAGATGGAGATCAGCTGGTCGGGTGTACCGGACACACTGTGCCGATTGAGCCAGAAGCACCCTCAACTCCACAAATCATTGTTGAAATTTATAAAAGAAACGGGTCTAACAATATAAAGTCCCCCATACTTGTCTGCTCTAGCCAAATTGTTGAAGTGTGTGGCATAAATAAAACCTCATGGCTCTGAAAATGCCATTAAACCAAAAGAAGAACAAGAAGAAGTCTTCATGGAGAGGTGCTTGAAATTCATGCGGAAGATTGACGCTGTTATGGCACTGCGGAAACAGATTTCTCCCAAATTAGCCCAATGGTTTTAAGTGTGATAAAAGGAAAAAATGTAACCAATTAAGCTTGAATGATAATTAACTTGAGAAGTAAAGTTTTTAGCATATAACACAATGTATTGTCATAACCCTTTAATGGAAAATGTCATTCAAATACAAAATTATTATTACATTTTTTTTTTGCTTTATGAGCATGCATCTATTTTGAATATATGTATCCATTTGATTTTAAACGACCTTATATTTGTCTACTGTATTGGAAGGTTACCAGCCTGCCAAGTAAACATCAGACCCCTTTCCCCCAAGCAGACTGGCGTTCCAAATAATCTTTAATCTTAATTCAGTAGAATCGAATTATCTATTATTCTCTTTAGCTTATTAAAATATATTATTATGTTTGTGGGGTACATGGAGGAATTTCATTGGAAAGATAGGATTGTATAGAGTTGCTTGGTTCCATGGAAGTGTAGGAGACATCTCAATGTAAATTAAGTAGGGAAACTGTGAGCTTAAGTGTTACTTGTCACCACACGGGGGGGTGGTGCTGTGTTAAAGTAGGTAGTGTTTAAGGATAAGTTCTCCCAGTATGTGATTACCCCCAGTAACCTTCTCCTATGTTTTTGTATTTCAAGACCGGCGATAAAAAGGGATCACATCCTTAAAACAACAACAATCGAGCTGCACGTCCAAACAGGCAGGAAAACCACGCCTCCAAAAATGACGGCTAGCAAACCATGCCCCTGGAGTGGAGGATTGATGGGAGTGATGTCAGGGAGGAGGAGGAAGTTAAGTTGGGCGTGGAACACGAGGGAGATGGAGGTGCTGTGAGGAATGCGGTTGAGGCGTGAAGAAGGCTCAAGATGAGAGAAAGGAGTGGGATTAGAGGAGTGAGGATATGGGGAGTAATGAGAGGAGAACGGAGAAGCCTTCCATTGAATGAGGAAAGAAAAATGTCACGCTGTTTTGTGGCGAGTGGACCAAGTTTGGGATAGAATCGGTGGTTGGAACATGACCAGAGAGAAGAGATAGAAGCGAGTGAGGCAGAATCTGCGGTCGGGAGACGAAAAAGGTTCGGCGAGAACAGGAGGATTGAGACAGCATCGGTGTTCTGAGAGGAGAACGAGGAGGACACAGTTGTGGAAGGACGCGATCGAGTGAGAGGGTCTTGCTGGCTGGCTACATCTGGACACGAAATACAGAAACACAATTCTCATGTCGTGCTGTGAATTTGCCGGCATAACAGGGCAAGACGCTAGTCATCGACTGTTGGGCTGCATCGTGTGAGATGTGCCTCAAAGCCTTGTGTTGTGCCATTCTGGGTGAGAGAGTCCAGCATTCTGCAGAAGAGCGGCATTGACCGCCCCAATCATGAAGAGGAACTTTCACAACAGCTTGTGGGCTCTCTTGACATAGGGACCATCCGCACGAATTACCTCCCGTACACTTCCCGCAACGAGAGCAGATCGGCGCCATTTTGGGCGCGGTTTCCTGCCACGCAGGACAACGCGGTTTGACCCCAAATCTCATAAAAGATCACTTCTGGACCCGAAGCCAAGTGCCAGAATAAAGGAGGGATATTCTTTTATTTATTCTGTCCCCTTGTCTGTATTTAGGTCTGTGTGGAGGCGCCTCAAAATTCGATTTAGGTTTCCTCACGTCGTGAATTATTTCCAGCATAACTGTTTGATCTTCTGTTTTTTAAAATAATTCTTTATTTAATTTGCTGGTGTCTGTGTATCTGCCGTGGGTTCGAGATAAACCTCCTTGTGTTGTGTTTCCATCTGCTCCATCTTTGCCGCCCTTTCCTTCCCACACATGCCATAATCTCCGAGAATCTCGGCTGGAAGCCTCCAAGGGAGAACTGTTTGGTCATCCGACCAGGTAGAGGCAAAACCCACTGGACACGACAATATTAAGGGATCCTCATATATTAAATAATTATATGCTGGTGTCTGAAAGTCTGGCTGGACCCTTTGAAGTTGGAGTCTAGTGCTATTGGAATGTGTGCTTCGATAGTGTCCATATGTCTGCTTTGAACCCTTATCATCGTCTCATCATAAAGTTGTTTTCCAGCCATCGAGTTCAAGCTGCCTCAGCAGTTACCTTGTCTTGAGTATCACCAGATATCTTTCCATAATCTCACCCTCCCCACTTCTGCCTCGTATAAAAGGAACTCAAGATCCATGTATTATTAGGAAAAGAGGATAAAGCGTGTCCTTGCTCTTGTGTTCATGAATTGCCTCTTTCCCTCCATCATGATGCAATATTAAATAAATGATTCAAATTGCTCAGGAGGAATTGAATTCTTCGACGACACCTTAAACGGAGGTCTGTAAGGACGTACAGAACAAAGCAAAGCAGAAAATATCACCACCTTCTTCACAAAGTCTGAGGACCCTGACAACCCTAAGCTTGGGATGTCAATGTCATCTCAATAACCTACAACACCCTACATCATCATCATAAAAAGCAAGTACAATATTAAGTGTTTTTCATTTTCACTATTTTAAGCAAAAAAGTCGATAAATTTTGGAATTGGTTCCCCAAACCCTATTTTTCCCATAAGGTCTTACCTTTGCGCATCGCGGTTTTTCCCAACGCAGGGATTTTCAAGAACGTAACCCCCACCAACGGGGACGGTCTGCTGTATTTCACAAAATTAGATTTGAGGAAACACAAACTACATTATCAGACGTTATTCAATCTTTAAAAGCAGGGATCGGAGATTATTAGGTGGAGAAATTGTTGGCACAATGTCATCGTGGAGTACAAGGAGAGGTTGAGGTCCAGGCATGAGCAACTTAGCGAAAAAGTAGAAGGTTTGAAAGAGTGGAAGAAGTATGAAGTTTTGTGTGGAAGGACATCAGGAGAGGGTGCATCGTCTCGGGATAGAAACCAGGTATGGTTGACGGAGGAGGTAGTGAAGGCAGTTGGAGAAAAGGAGGTTTGGAAGATGATAGAGAAGATCAAGGAGAGAGGGAGGCAGCCAGATGCAGGGTTCATGCACACCTGTATGAGCAAAAGAAGAAAGCAGCAAGGAAAGGGGTGGATAAGGCGAGGAATGATATGGACGAGGAGGTATGCAACTACTTGGAAGAGGATGATGGGAAGAAGATTGTTTATTTTATAAACTGGCTCGTGACAGGGCCAAGTGTGAGAAGGATATTCCGTGGAGCTGTTGATCCGGGGAGGGGGCGGTGGCGAGCTGGATCTACCTTGTTATGTTGTGGGGAAAGTGGAGTTGGTGGAGATCATGGAGGAGGAGGTGCAGATGGCATTGAGGAGGATGAAGAAGGGAAGAGCACCAGGCATTGTTGAGGTGTGTACAGGAATAATTGCAGTGGGAGAAGTTGGGGTCAGTTGGACAAAGAGGCTGTTGAATGTATGAAAGAGAGAAGGTTCAATTCCGGAGGAGTGGAGGACAGGGTTAATTGTGCAGATATATAAGGGGAAGGGAGATGTTCAAGATCCGGGGAAGTACAGGGGCATTACACTCCTTTGTCTTGTCATGAACAATGCTGAAGAGGATTCTGGATAGGAGGCTAAGGAAGAGTGTGGAGATGGAGATCGGAGAAGAGCAGCTGGAGTGTAAAAAGGGTAGGAGGATGACGAATGTGATGTTCATGCTGAGATAGCTGGTTGAGAAGAGGTTGGAGGTGCAAGGTGAAATGGCATTGGGATTTGTGGACCTGGAGAAGGCCCATGACACTGTCCCAAGAGAGATGGTGATGGCGACACTGAGATGGATGGGAGTGCCGGAAGCAGAAGTTAGGTTGGTGGAAGGGATGTACAAGGAAACAAAGGGAAGAGTTTTGGTTGGTCCTGGGATGTCTGAGGAGTTCATAGTGAATATCATTTTGAGGCAGGGAAGTACTCTCAGCCCAATAATGTTTATCATGGTGATGGAGCTGGTAAGCAGAAAGGTGAGCTTGAGAATATTCTGGGGAGGATGTTGTATGTGGACGATCTCACGGTTGTGATGGAGAGTGGGTGCGAGATGCAGGGGGTACTGGGGAGTACAAGGAGGAACTTGGGAAACATGGGCTGAAGATGGGTATGGAGAAGACAAAGGTGATGTTGATTGGACAGCTGAGAAAATAAATTAATATCAGGTAAGAGGGGAAGGAGATCACACAGGGAAATAGGTTTGAGTGGGGGGAACAGGGACAGGGGATGGTCAGTTGGAGGCAGAGGAGTGGAGGAAGGTTCAGGGGGGTGTGAATGTGTGGAATGGTAGACAAAGATATCAAGGAAATTCAAAGGGAAGATGCTGATTTCATGTGTAATGCCGGCCTACTTTTATGGTCTGGAGACGGTGGCACTGACAGAGAGACAACAACAGAGACTGCAGGTTTGCGAGAACAACTGGGTCAGGAGGATTGCGTAATTGAAGAGGGTGGATAGAAGGAGGATAAATGAACTGAGGGAGGAGGTTGGTGCAAAGATTCGTTTGATGCGGAGATTGGGGAACCAACAACATGGAGAGGCCAAGTCTGCAGACCTTGAATCTGCCAAGAACTACCTCTCTGTCTTCAATGAACTAATCGAAGACAACAACTTCACAGAAGACCAGATTTTCAATGCAGGTGAAACTGGTCTGTACGACAAGACCCCTCCAGACAGAACTATGGACCTGGATGACAACCCATGAAGAAAGACTGGACACAAGAAGCCAAAGGACAAAGTCAGCCTCCTTCTCTGTGCCAACAGGTCAGGGTCTCTGAAGATGACCCCGTTGGTCATAGGGAAGTCACTAAACCCCAGGTGTCTACACCATGTCAACAGATCCCTCCTTCCCTGCATTTACACCAACACCAGGAAGACTTGGATGACAGGAGCCTATTTCAAGGACTGGTTCTTCCAGAGGTTCTGCCCTGCTGTGCGGAAGCACCTGAGTAAGCTTGGGCAAGAAGAGAAAGCTATCCTCATCGACAACGCCCCATCTCATCCATCAGGAGACATCTTAAAGTCCAAGGATGGGAAGATCTTCGCTTCCTTTATGCCCAAGAACACCACCAGCAAGATCCAGCCTTTGGACCAGGGGGTCATCAACTGTTTCAAGCTATTCTACAAAGATCAATTATGTGAAGCTATGGCCAGGGAGCAGAAAGAGATGACCGTCTTCCTCAAGGCCATGGACGTTAAGAAGACGATGGAGTTTGCAGGGCCAGCCTGGGAGAAGGTCACCAAGGACACCATCATTAACTGCTGGAGGAAAGGCCTAGGTCCTCCCAAGTCTGATAATGAAGAAGACTTCAATGGGTTCTCCAAGGAGGAGGTGGGCAGGTCTGCCATCACGGCCCTCAACCTCGCCCCTGGCACATCAGCTCTTGATGCTCTCCAGGCCTGGGTTGATCAAGAAGAAAGAGACCTGGCTGAAGAACTGCTCAGAGAAGAACAGCTGTCAACTGGAGAGGAAGAGGAAACCCGAGAGGAGTCGGAAGAAGAAGAGGCACCAGTTGAACCTCTCCCCCAGCCTCTCCACTCCAAAGCTGAACAGTCTTTCCTTTATAGTCTTCATTGGTTGGAGTCCTTGGATGAGCAGGAATGCCCCAATCTTCGTTTGAAGATACACCAGGTTAAAATCCTTCTGGATGACACCCGAAGACTCTCAAGAGCATCCATGAAACCAACCAAGATCACCAATTTCTTCAAGAAGTAAATTCCGTATCCGTTTTGTGATTAAGGAAGCGTAAAATATTTTGCCGATTTATGTGATAATGTACATTTTGTATTTTTTATTTTGTAAGTAATGTTCGATTGTACATAAAAAAATATATATATTCTATATGCATTCAATTCCTGTGTTTATTTCTTGTCTAAAAAAAAAAGAAAAGAAAATAACTTGACCGCTTCGTCATCAACCCCAACAATCCAAGATGGTGGACGTACATGTCCACGTGTTTTGGCTCTGGTTTGTATGTAATATAAAATATTTTTCAGTGCATCAGTATAGCGCTGTATCATTTATAACGCCCTTGTCGCTTTGGACCCCACCGGTGAGCGTTATATCGATTTTCCACTGTACACTGATACTCAGCTTGGGCCAGAGCTGATCCCCATCGAACCCGGAATGGAGGTGCCTCCACCAGCACGTGCACACGCAGGCAGAATGGTGCTTCACTTGTAGCAGGGCACACGCGCGCAAAATGGTGCCGTCACTCGGAGCTGGGCAGACATGCGCCAGGCAATCCGCAAGCAGCTTTTTCCACACGAAGGCTCTAAATGTTCCTGCCTTACTGTTTTCAAAGGTGCCACCTGCCTCATGCGTTCCTCACACTGACCTCGTGTCTGTGCTCTGCTAGTCTCCCGTCCTATCCAGACGGAAGACTTCCACAATCCCCACGTGCAATGCGCCAGCCTATCCCATCTCTTCGATCACTCCGCTCTCCTTCTGCGCTCTATATCCTCCTCCTCCAGAGCGTGGCCTGCTCACCCTCAAACCCGGGAAGATGGGGCTTCTCCTGTTTGTTGTCATTTCAGGGATGCGTTTCCCAGCTTTACTGCCTGGCTTGCAATGTAAAAAACATGGGGAAAATCACAGAGGGCAATCACGTACTGGGGGACTTATTTTTACTCCCGAGGCAAATCAACACCGCACCACCCCTCGTGTGGTGACACGTAACACTTAAGCTCACAGATTCCCCAACTTAGTTCCATCGAGATGCTTCTACTCGTCCACGGACCAAGCAACTCCACACAATGATAAACTTCCTAATTAAATCCTTCCATCTACCCTCCACAACTGTAACAATATCAAGGAAACTCAAAGGGAAGATGCTGATTTTGTATGTAATGCCGGCCTACCTTTATGGTCTGGAGACGGTGGCACTGACAGAGAGATGACAACAGAGACTGCAGGTTTGTGAGAACAACTGGGTCAGGAGGATTGCGTAATTGAAGAGGGTGGATAGAAGGAGGATAAATGAACTGTGGGAGGAGGTTGGTGCACAGAATCGTTTGATGGGGAGATTAGTGAGATGGGCTGGGCACTTGGTGCGGATGGGGGAAGAGTGAATGGCAAAGACAGCAAATAGGTTGAGGGAACAAGGTCTGAGGAAAAGAGAAAGACCACGTTTGAGATGAGAGGATTGTGTGAGGAGGGATATCGCTAAGGTAGGGGTGGTTGGAGAGTGGAGAGAGTTAGCTGAGGACAGGGGGAAGTAGAGGAGTATCATGGTCAAGGGCAGGCACAAGCTTGGTGGCATTGGACCTCACTCCTTATAAAGGGAAGAGGAGGAGAAGAACAGAACAGAATGTCTTCAATCAAAAGGTGGCTCCATCCGACGAAGGGGTAACACCTGAAACGTTAGCTCATCCTTGCTTTTCACGGCAGTTATCAAACTTCAATGACCATAATGTTGAATTTGGAATGCATCGTTCTACTCGCCCGCCGACACAGAATGATTTTCGAAGCTCTGACATCTCCAATTTCCAGAAACGAGAGGAGAAACAACTTGAGGGATAAGAATAATTCGCAGTGCTCTGAAAAGGTTTTGCATTTTGCCAGTGAGACGAACCAAAGGAAGACAAGGCAGTTGTAGAATTCACAACATACTTGCACCTGCCTTTGGAAACACATGGAAAGTTAGCCTCTCATGGACATGCCATCAAGGATGGTGAGACCAACAGAGCTCTCAAGACAGGACAGCACTTATTTAAAAGGTTAATCAACAAAGTAAATATGAGAGTTGGTTTATCATTTCAGAGGGGAACTGTGACTATTTAGGAATACCTGAATTAAAAGTCATGTTTCAGGTGTGGTCACAGTATCTGATCTTCTGTAGGTTATGAGAGATAGAACCACTGTCTTTGTCAATGGGCGGAAGTATTTTCCTACGTCAGACGGTAAGAAAGGTTTCCAGACAAATTGTAAAATCAAAACAGCAATCAAGAATGGAATCTAGAATGCCGTCATAGCGCAAGCAAGTGTCCACTGAGAGAGATGGTGAGATTAGATCGAACTCGAACGGTGTGATGTAAAACTCAATCTTAACTAAGAGAGTTGCTACCAATAATTCAAAAGAACACAACAAGATTACAAACAAGGAACACAATCCAAGAAATGTTGTGGATTTTGACTTCGCACCCAACAAAACCTGATCTCAGATGTTAAAGGAAATGTTCCAGGTAAAGGAAACGTCAGATAGTTGATGTTTTGGGATTGTTGCGTAACTGAGTTGCAGAACGCACTTCCACAGTAAGTCATCCACAGATGGTTTAGGTGAGGGGAACACTGCGGAACTCGATCACAGGATATTGAATGGGTTGTGAGTGATATATATACACAGTGTGATGCAACAATCTTGAATACACCTCTCATTTCATATGTTGAGAAAGAGACATAAACTTGTCTTTCAAACCTGTCAAATCCCAGTAATTTCAGTTGTTTTGATATTTCCAAAGTGTGTATCGGTGAGACAGAGACTTTTCCAAAGTTGACTTCATGTGTCTGATCAATCCTGAGTGAAGGCCACAAATACAAAGTACAGAAAGATTTCTGTGGATATTATAATCAACTAATAACTCTGTCTCACGAAGATAAACAAGCCCACTTGGTTGAACACAATTTAATGGATATGTTATTCCCCAGAGTTTGGAATGAAATCATTTCATCATTAAAAACAACAAACAAGTATAAACAGTGTGATACGTGTTCTCTACGAAGCTCGGCTTACCCTCGAGCAGCTGAGCAGCTTTGCTGTACTCCATGGGGGGAGGATCACATGGTTCCTGCTTTACATGCTCATTGCTCAAAGCATCCTGGGAAATCTGAAAATAACTTTGGAAAGTTTCCATCGTCCCCAGATGAGGTTCACCTGCAAACCATTGGATAATTTGTTTCTTACTCAGGAAAGCATTTGTGTTATTAGACCAATCACTGAAGATTATTATTTTTATTATTGTTGTTGTTGTTCATACCTTCAACAAGTGAAGAATAATCATCAATGAACTCGGACTCCACCTTTACTTCCACAATAAAATCTGAAAAAAAAAACATCCCATTCAAACTAAACTTTAAATAGTACTTCTGAAAAAATATAAATCATAATACAGGTCGGACAGCAATAGTTTACTTTTCATTGTCCTGAAAAATATTGATTTGAAACCAAATAAGAAAAGGAAACCCAATAATTTGACCTTCTGCTGGTCAATATTGAGCCAGTGATTTTCCACAATAACGGAAAATGGACAGAATTCACGGAATCGGTGACTTCAAATGGATAACTAAATCTGACACAGGAAAAAAAAAAAATTAGAATGCAGCAACTTCCAGAAAGAAAAAAAAAATTAAAATCCATGAGGGAGGATTTGCCATTGACAGAAATACAGGTGCGAAGGTTTATACATCGAGTCAGTCCTGTGGAGTCACAAGTCCTTTGCTCAAGTGCCATGATTGGTCTGGTGAGAAAGGTACCAACACCCAAACAGTTGGCTTAGTGACAATTGAAATTACCACTTATGAGGAAGAAAGAGAGGGTTGGGATGAGTGGATAAAAGTTGGTCCATGTTGTCAGAGAGAGAGAGAGAGACAGAGAGAGAGAGAGGGACAGACAGACAGACAGTGAGACAGAGAGAGAAAGAGATGTAGCTTAACTGGAACCCTCACTGTAAACATGAGATGTGAGCAGAAGCAAAATGACAGCCAGAGGTATTCCAAGGGTTTGGGATGTGTAACAGCAGTACAAGGAGAATGAGAAATGGAGTTCTTGATGTACAGTGTGTCTTCACCGCCAAGACGGGATTCAGGTCAATCAAACCAGAAGAGACAATAGCCATGGAAAGACAATAATGAGTCAGGGATGTCCTGTGGGAGAAAGGATTCTGTTAAACAGATGATGTTCGGTATATTGGAAGCGGCTTGGATTGAGATGTTAAGTTGGAGCAGAGGCCTCAGATGTTTGAGGTCCACACAATTAGGAAAAGGGGAAGGGAAGCTTCTGGTGGGATGCAGTAATGTAGAAAGGAGGAAGGAGAGGGAGTGGGTGGAATGAGGGGGAAGTATAATGGGGAGGGAAGGAAGGAGAGGGATACTGACATGGAGGGTTTGACACCATGAATGGATGAGAAGGGGAATTGATTGTCATATGTACACAACCTCTGAAAAATAGACTTGTCAGGTTTTCAAACCTGGATATATGGCAACAGACTTCATGAGTCTGGTGGTAATGATGTTTTCCGTTGAAGGCATGGAGTAAAATGGAGCAGTAGGTACAAGAGAAAGCTGCATGAACTAAGTATTTAGAAGTGAAAAGGTTTTGGGAATCAGCCTTATGAAAAAGAAGTGATTTTGATGAAGAATAATTAATCATGGGTTGTTCCTAAAGATGTCTTAAAAAGAACAAAGCATTAAAAAAAAAACAACATTTTTTGAAGTGCTTTTTTCACATCACAGACCTTTTAAAGGAACAAACATTCTATTCCATGAAGATTCTGTTGTGAGATACCGAAAAGGAGAAAGGAGAGGGAATGAAAGAATAACTAACTGTACATTGGCAGACTGAGTTAGGGTTTTTCTGTTGTTGACATGGCTTTTGGGGGGGGGAGGGTTATTTTTGAGTGAAGACTTTTTTTGTCTTTGTTTGGAAAAAAAATTGGGGGGGGGGCAAGGGGGTGAAAAGGATTAAGCTGAGGAATCACAAATAATAATACCTGGAAGAAAATAAGTGAAAAAAGAAGTTTTAAACGTAAAACGGATACAGAAACAACAACCTGACGATCCCAGTACTACGCGAGTATGACGGACTTTACTCGGGACACAAATTCAACAATTCTACACAACAAGGTCCGGTTCTGTACAGAAAATTGGAGGAAAACATAATCAGCAACACAGGAGTGAAAAATAAAACAGTAAAACACAACGTATCTGGTATGGAACCCTTCGCTTTGTTGATCTGGAGGAAGGAACTCACGAACCAGCAACACACAAGCAAACTGGAAATTAAATTGGAATCTAGAATTATATCACAGCGTAAGCGAGTGTTCCAATAAGAGAGATGGTGAGATGAGATTTCACTTGAATGGTGTGATGTCCAACTCAATCTTAACTAAGAGAGCGGCAACCGGATTCAAAAGAATACAATGGCCACAAGATTACAAACAGAGGATTCAATCCAAGAAACGGAATGGATTTTCACTTCACACCAAACGAAACCTGATTTCAGATTTTAAAAGAAATGTTCCAGGTTTAACACATCATACGAGCCTGGTGTTGGCTTAGTGGTTAGGGTGGCGGCTTGGGATCCGAGGGTCCTGAGTTCAAGCCCCGTTGACCGCTGAATTAATATACACCAGGGGGTTGACTCAGCCTGTCATCCTTCTGAGGTCGGCAAAATGAGCACCAGTGTACTGGTAAGGGGGACACTGCATCAGCAGCGTCCTTACCAATGATGCAACCAGCAGCCGCACACACACACACACACACACACACACACACACACACACACACACACACACACAGACAGACAGAGACAGAGAGACAGAGAGACAGAGAGACAGAGAGACAGAGAGAACATCATACTAATATACACCATTTGGTGTTTGGCTGTCTGATGCTTTTTTTGACCACAGTACATTGAGTCATTACCATCTCAATAAAACTTGACAAGAGGACTAAGGGTCACACGATGGATGTTGTGGCGACTTAAATTTCCCCTCTTCCCAAGAGGGTTTTCCACCTTGGGCAAAATCAGTGTTCAGGTGTATATCCACATTAAGATAGCTTATCGTGGCATTTTCCCAAAGCCGCTTCAAACAAGAAGAGTAATAACACCATGGATAATGGTATAATATTGATGTTATGACAAAACAATATTAATACGAATAATACCCCCTCTCTCCATTGGGGTTTTCCTGAGATTATGTAACTGAGATGCAGAACTTCCACAGTAAGTCATCCACAGATGGTGTAGGTGAGGGAAACATTGTGGAACTCGATCACAGCATTTTGAATGGGTTGTGAGTGATTTATACGGTGTGATGCAACAATTTTGAATATACCTCTCATTTGGTATGTTTAGATAGTCATAAACTTGTCTTTCAAACCTGTCAAATCCCAGCAATCTCAGTTAATTTGGTATTTCCGATGCTATTTCCAAAGTGTGTATTAGTGAAACAGAAACTTTTCAAAAGTTGACCATGTGTATGATAAATCCTGAGTAAAGGCCACAAATACAAAGTACAGAAAGATTTCTGGGGATATTATAATCAACTAATATCCCTGCCTCATGAAGATAAACAAACCCACTTGCTTAAACACAATTTAATTGATCTGTTGTTCCACAGAGTTTGGAAAGAAATAATTTCATCATTAAAAACAAATCAAAACAAGCCGGTAGGCGACATGGGTGGTCGCTAGACCAAGGCGAATTTGAAATACTCGTACGTGCCCGTAAAAAAAAAATAATAATAATAAATAAATAAATATTCAAACCGCGAGCAACAAACAAACACACAGGCCGTTTGTTCGCTCCCGCGTGCCCGTACGTGCGTGGCCCGGAAGTTCGCATATTATTCGCAATTTAGTTTTAATGCCCAAATATTCAATTAGCGCCAACATATTTTACCTTTTCGCAATGTCGTGGCAAGGAAAAACAAAAAGAGAAGAGAAGAGAGAGAAAAAAAATTTACTTCCTGGTTCGGAGCATACCAGCACTCTGATGTTACCGGAATTTATACACCGTCTAATATGAAAACAATCATAACTTGGGGCATTGTGTTTATCTATAAATGCGCATAAGAAATCGAGAAAATTATTAGAATACACGAAGTCATCACTACCCGGAAGTCCGTACGTTGTAACCCATAATGGGGAACGCGGCTGAGCTTCCCTTCCCCATCGGCCACGCCCACGCAACAACGTGTCCTGTCATTGGTTTGGTAAATAAATGGCCATAACTTGTGAAGCACTTGTCTGATTAATATCAAACCTTGAAAAGGCACATCCTCAGGTCCCCAGCAATATATCTGGCAAGTTTCAATTAGATCGGACCAGTGATTGTCGAGAAACAGCGGTCACAGACACACACACACACACACACACACACACACACACACACACACACACACACACACACACACACACACACACACACACACACACACACACACACACACACACACACACACACACTGCTGGAATTATAGATAGATGTAGATAAGAGAACACATCAGATGGCATTTTTACCGTTCGTTGTTCCATATAGGAACATGATGAGCAACTGTCCATTCATCATTTGTGCTTGATTCCCTAACCCTACGTTAGGGAATCCCAATGTGAACGTTGGGGTGAAAGCATATCGTAATATAATTGCATATTAGTCATACAGTTTTTGACGGATCGGGCTGAAAATTTTTGACGAAGAGGTTGATTATAGTGTGCATAAAAGCGCGGAAGCTGATTCTTGATTTCCGGAAGAAAAAAAAATTCGGATTTTTTTCAAAAAATTCAAAGTCCCGTTGCTGGGCAACGGTGGCGTCCATAGCAACGGTGCTTAAAAGCATACAACTAGATCCTGGTATGAACCTACCAATCAAGTTTCATCAAAATCGGTTGACTCCTCTGGCCTCCAGAGCTGTCCATTACATACAAACAGACAGATAAGCCCGTAGGCGACATGGGTGGTCGCTACATAATTGCATACTAGTCATACAGTTGTTGACGGATCGGGCTGAAATTTTTTGACAAAGAGGTTGATTATAGTGCGCATATAAGCCTGGAAGCTGATTTTTGATTTTCGAAAAAATAATTTTTTTAGGATTTTAAAAAAAATTTCAAAGTCCCATTGCTAGGCAACCGTGGTGTCCATAGCAACGGTGCTCAAAAGCATACAACTAGATCCTGGTATGAACCTACCTGTCAAGTTTCATCAAAATCGGTTGACTCCTCTGGCCTCCAGAGCTGTCCATTACATACAGACATACAAACATACAGACAGATGGAAAAAGTGAAAATAAGGGTACTCCAGCGACCACCCAACAGACATACAGACAGACGGAAAACCTGAGACTAAGGGTAGTCTAGCGACCACCCAACAGTGGGATGTGTTCTCTATGAAGCTCGGCTTACCTTCAAGCAGCTGAGCAGCTTTGCTGAACTCCATGGGAGGAGAATCACGTGGTTCTTGCTTTACATGCTCATTGCTCAACGGAACTTGGGAAATCTGAAAACAACTTTGGAAAGTTTCCATCGTCCCCAGATGAGGTTCACCTGCAAACCAAATGTTCTTCCTTGATATTAATTTCTGTGTATGTGGCATCAGAGGTATCAGATGCACACAGATATAAATGCATAAAAAAATGATTTAAAATTCGAAGACATCTCTTACCTTATGTTTGCTAGAGTGAATTGCCCACGTTGGTTGTTGGTGGTTGTGATTGACTTGGATTACAAAATAAACTCAAAACAGACAAACATGGAAGCAAGAAGAAACAGGAAGTGATGTAACACAGATAAACACAGTTTGCTCAAGAGAGCAGCACTGTTATGCAATTCTTATCTATTTTTTAACCAAAAAAATGGAAGATCCCTCTTTAAAGACGTTTATTCGTGCTTTTTTTTGTATAACTTGTTGAGGCTTGTATGGGAGCTAAATGTTATATAATTATTTTTTATTATTTAATTATTTTAATTATCTTTAATTATTCTTGCTATAATGTTCTTTAATAATTCAAATAACATTGCAGCATTGTCACGGATATACACAAATATGAGGACGTCCAGAATGAAGATATTACCAAAACATATTTCGAAGAAAATAAATCTAAGATGGTGTGAATAGGAAAGCATGAAAATGGCTTTGTAAAATAGTTAAAATAATACTAATAAAAATACAAGTCTGAAGACGATGATGGTTCACGAGTGGTATTTGACGATGTAGATAGTTTCAGAAGTCAAGGATGAGACAATGTGATAATGTTTGACCAAGTTATAAAAATGATCAACATGATGTACGAGTGACAGGTTATTAGATGCAAAATGTCAAAAACCCAGTTTCGTTCAACAACTTTAAAAATTTGACCTTTGCATAACCTTTAAAGGTCACAAAACAACGTTGTGGACATTAAAATAAGGAAACAGGATATGTGCTATAGCTTATTGGAGTTAGTTCGTCGAAGAAGGTCAAAAAACCTGGTTCGATTCCCACAACTTTGAAAATTTGACCTTTGTGACCTTTAAGGGTCAAAGGTCAAGGATTATGACCTTTGGTGCAAAACTTCCTCTGGAACATTCCAGGAACAATATAACGTCATATAGGCTATATGGAATTTCACACTCCTCGGATTATCCATACTTTGATGAAATCAGCGTAAAAACAAACTTGAAGGGGGCACCACGGTTAAGGTGTTCGAGATAGAGTAAAATGGTTTCAAGACTTTAGGTGGGGAATGACCTCAAGATTATGCATAAAAAATATTGTCATCCTAGCTCTCAAAGTTTGGGCAGTCGTATGATTTTTGTGTCAAAATTCGAAATTTTCTAAGTTTGTGACCTTGTGACCTTGACCTTGGGACGAAAATGAAAAATTGAGCTCCGTGGGGCAATGTAGGTGCCATTGAGCTAACCAAATACCAAAACCCCTGCCAGATTCAACAAACCCCCTAGGAGAAGATGCAAATTGAAATCGGCTACCCCCTAAAAACACGTTTTTTGGGCGTGGCTCCACCCATAATGGGCGCACCACGCCCATTCTCAGGAAAACACAACTAGATCATGATATAAACCTCCCACCAAAATTTTATCAGCATCGGATCAAAACCAACGGAGCTATGCTCGGGACAGACAGACAGACAGACAGACAGACAGACAGACAGACAGACAGACAGACAGACAGACAGACAGACAGACACAACAATAACGAATATAGTGGTCACGTATTTTTTTCGTGAAAATATTTTTTCGTGAAACAATAAATCACACCCGTGACCGAAGGAAACGCTTCAGTTTGGCATTTTTAATATGAAATAGGCAAAGCTTAGAAATGAACGAAACCCATTAGAACTCTCGAGAACCCTTTAAAACCCTTCAGAATTACCCTCAATTCTAAACGATTCTAAAGGGTAATTCTGAACAGTTCCAAAAATGTCGTTATAAAGGGTAATTCTAAAGGGTTCTCAAAGGTTAATTGGAAAGAGTAATTCTAAATGGTTCTAAAGGTTCATTGTAAAGAGTAATTCTAAATGGTTCTAAAGGTTAATTGTAAAGAGTAATTCTAAATGGTATTTCTCATGGGTTCTAAAGGGCCCTTTAGAATCCTTTAGATCTCTTCAGAACCCTTTATAATTACCTGTTTAGAACCCTTTAGAACCCATCAGAATTACACACAGTGTGTTACAAAGGTTATTGTTCTTCATTTTTTGACAGACGGACTTACGAATGGAAGGAAGGATACAGCCAAATATTGAAGTGGCTTCACTGCTCAAAACTGAACTAACTTGAGCAAGTCATTGGTGTCGGTGTAGTAATTTTTAAAAAGTGATTTTGTTTTTTTGGTTACGGACCCAAATACATCAATGAAGTGACCCAAAATGAAACCCCAATTTGAGAAAGTGTTTTGCAAGATAGAAATTTATTTCACAAGTAGAGAGGTAATTGCATCGATTTTGATGTGAAAAAGAAAAACGTCAACATAAAAAACTTTCTATATGGAAGAATCACTCAGATGAAAATAAGATTTTAAAAAATTCCAAAATTCATAACGATGATACAAGCAATTATAATAACAATTTTTTTTTTGCATTAAATTTTTGATAAAAAGTAAAGAACACTGCAACTGACAAAAACTACAGGATATAAACTATAAAATGATACTAAACTTCACGATACCGCATTGGATTGGAAATTTTGAGGTCGAGGTTGATGATTTGCTTAATGGTTAGGTTGGTGACTGGCATCCTCACACCCTGAGTTCAAATCCTGCTTGGTTGTTGAATTAACACCAGGTGGGGTTGACTCAGCCTGTCATCTTTCTAAGATTGGCAAAATGAGTACCAGCTTGCTGGGGTGATTGAGCCATTCAAGTATCCTGCAATGGAGTTGTGACCTGTCCAAGATTGAGCCCGATGGTTGAGACTGCTTTGGCAGCACCAACGCTCTGCACAGACTATGGTCCCAATGGAATTCCTCATCCCTCCTGGTCACCCTCTGTTTTATGTCCATCATCCCTTCTGTTGATCGATTTATTCCTCTTTCTGTTGTTCTTTCCATTTTGCTGCATCCTTGTCCGTTCTGTGTTCTCGCTCTTCCACAAGCCTCAATAATTTATTAAATAATGCAAGTGCTTCCCATAAAAATCTTCGAGCCCACACATCCTAAGTAGACCCTGATTTATCCCACGTGCAACCTCACATAATGCCGATGTGGAACCCACATACAACCCATGCAGAACCCACATGGGTAGCCCAGTAGGGTCCTTATGTATTCCCCACGGACAAATCGACTTGGGGGCCACATAGTGTAGTAGATAGTAGAAAATCGTACAAATTATGATACAAGCATCAAATTTGGCATTTCTGTTCTGCAGGGCTTTCTGATCAAATCTGCCCGATTGGCCATTTGAAAATCCAAATTTTGAAAAAATTGAAAAAATATATAACTCAGTTGGGTCCCAGCTTCCAATGCTGGCTGGGAACGTGGAGAAAACAGGACAATGTGGAGAAAACGGGACAACGTGGAGAAAACGGGACAACGTGGAGAAAACGGGACAACGTGGAGAAAACGGGACAACGTGGAGAAAACGGGACAACGTGGAGAAAACGGGACAACGTGGAGAAAACGGGTCAATGTGGAGAGAACGGCACTTACCGTGTCCCGACTCGTTATCCTCGGGTGGAGCGATCCTGGACCAGTCCATGGGAGATCCTTCTGCACCGACCAAGTTCCTCCCATGGGAGACACTCGTGGATCCGGGGAGGTTCTCTCCGTGCACCTCACCGGAGAGATCTCCATCCATGGCGCACAGTACAGTACAGTATGACGGAGAGGACAGTGAGGTAAGATACAGTAGGACGGAGAGAACAGTGAGGTAAGATACAGTAGGGTGGAGTACAGTAGGACGGAGAGGACAGTGAGGTAAGATACAGTAGGACGGAGAGGACAGTGAGGTAAGATACAGTAGGGTGGAGTACAGTAAGACGGAGAGGACAGTGAGGTAAGATACAGTAGGGTGGAGTACAATAGGACGGAGAGGACAGTGAGGTAAGATACAGTAGGGTGGAGTACAGTAAGACGGAGAGGACAGTGAGGTAAGATACAGTAGGGCGGAGTACAGTAGGGTACAATACAGTCGAGTAAAATCTGCAGTGGAGTCATGTACAGTGTAGTACTACAAACAACAACGTGCGAGCTTTCCCTGTAAATAGTTCATTCACCAATTCCAATCGGCAGATTCGCCACAGAGCAAGGATTTCCTTTAAAACATTCGGGTTTTGTTGAAAAACTACAAAACAAACAAGAATTCCTGAACGAACCGCAATCAAGAACCCACGGCTCGTCTTTTAACATTTAACAGAAAAGTTGGACAATCAGAGCTTTTCCGACTACATCTTCATTGAAAGGTCAATGTCGAGGCTCCTGAAACAGAAGGTATTTATTTATTTATTCATAAACAACAGGGCTTTTGTCGATGGAATTTAGATCAGGACAGGAGTAAACAGTGGTTAATTAATAAATAACTCGGAAAGTGAAAATAAATATCAGTTCGAATTAAAAAAAAAATTCATTCAAAACCCAACATACAGTCACATCAAACCCCTCCCCCTCCCGGGGTGTGATGCAGCCTCAGTGGTCCAAATGACAAACTCAGAGCAGCCTCCCACCACCTCCCTCTCCCCGGGGTGTGATGCTGCCTCAGTGGTCCAAATGACAAACTCAGAGCAGCGTGACGTTTAATCTTTGGGTGTGTTGTGGTTCAAAACCTTGAGGTTGAACCTACAAAGAGCTTGAAGTGAATCAGGACTGGACAGGAGAATGAGAAATGAGCCAGTCATGACAATACAGGAATGCAACAATACAGGCTGTCATATGTGTAACTGACTAACAACTACAGATAAAGCTAAAAGATGGATAAGGCCACGTCATGGGGAGACTTTTGTTCTGCACTTCGTAATCAGTTTAAAACCTTTACCAACCTGGAGAGCTATGTGGGAGAAAATAATTGTATTAAAATAATAATTATACTCTCAATTATAATTGTTGCTGGTGCTTTATAAATTTGATTTTTTTATGCCACAAGTCAAATTGGCTGTCAGTGATGCTTTCCTTTAGCCAAGAGACTTTTGACCTAAATGTTGATAAAAGGAATGTCTTGCTATGGAACAAAGTGACCTGGTTGATAACACTGCAACTTTTGCCATGATTCTTTCACCTAGTAGACACGTATTGCAGTTGGAGTTCTTTTGCCTAATGCTTATCAGCCCCCTCCACTCCCCCATGAAAGCATGTAAATACCAGGAAATGTAATCTTGGTTTAGTGCAAATCATTGTGGATGTATACCATCTCAGTGGGTTGTACTCCATGGTACTATGTTAATAAAAATTATCTGATGTAATGTACTTTCCGTTGTGCACAATGAATTAATTGTTTCTTACAGTTTGAGTAACAGGATTTACATCGAGTCGGTTAAAACGTTAACTACAAAATTCTACAACAGCTAGATCACAGGTAAAGAGGCGTTTGTCATGTGTCATGGATGTTACTTGAACTGTAGAAACACCCGTTTTGCCATGAAAGATACAAAAACTATGGAATAACAAAAGCCATTAAAGCAGAGAAGACTCGATGAGAGTGCAGATGAGTGGAGATTTGCATTCACAACCAGTCTTCAGATCCATAATGATATCCAGTCTTTGCCCCAACTCCCATTATCACCATGTCCAGAAAACAAGACAAAAGGGACCATAAAATTGCCCAAAACCTTGTACAATTCTCTTGCATGGACAGATAGGAGGTAATTTGGACAACAACAGAGAGACGAACTCGAAGGGCACCCGGTAGAGCACATACCTCTGCCCATTCAACATATCAACTGCCTGATCCAGTTGAACATATCAAGCCCAATACATTTTTGAACAAGAAAAAGAGCAATCAGAGATTGCAGACCCTCAGCAGGACTTGTTTTGTGTGGTGTTTGTGTAGTTTTGTGTTCTGGTGTGTTACGTAATTAATAAGAGACATAACTAGAACGGTCACTTTATAACTGCCGGCAGTGATGACAGGGTACCAACACATCCCACTGTGATGAAACCCCGCTTTGATCGGACACTTGACCCTGACCCATGACGTTTATTATAATTCAAATGAATTTAGAATGGGATTAAAATTAATTCAATTCAAATCATGTGGAAGACCAGATAGATACAAATCCTGCATTGGAGTTATCAGAAGGAACCCAAACAAGCAAAAAGCAAAGATGAAGTCATCAGGAGAAACCTGGATAGGATTCGCATTTCAGCTGCTACTCCTCTACCCTCAAACTCATCCAGGCACAGCCAAGTGAGCCTTATTCCAAAAAGTAATAATAATAATAATAATAATAATAATAATAAATAAAAAACCCAGACCATGTGCCTGAACAAGTTGAAATTTGAAACATTTATTCCCCATCACTACTAGATCATACATGCGAAGTTTCACATACATTGATGAAGCGGTTCCAGAGAAACCATTATTTCTTTATTTATTTCAATTCAATGTGGCTGCCAAACCATGTGACCTTTCTATTATTCCTTAAAAACAAACTTGTACACACATAGCTTGGGGAACATTTTTGTGAAGTTTCCCCTCCATCTGTCCAGCCATTCTGGAGAACCTTAAAAATAATTGGTTTGTTGAATTCAGTGGCATGATATGCGAATATGTCATTCCGATGAAAATTGAGGATGTTAGAAACTTCACCAAAGTTCTTGACCTTTGCCCTATGTTGACATTTTGGCCGATGTTAACTTCAAAAATAATTGATGGTTGAATCCAATCACCAAATATGCAAATCCTCTTCAAATTTCAAGTTGATCAGATGAAAATTGACAGTTTTAGAAAGTTGGCCTCAAGTATAATTTGCGATTGAAATTAGTGACCTGAGGTGCAAAACATCCTTAAATTTCAAGTCAATCAGATTACAATTGAAGATTTTATAAATACGGCCAAATATGTTGTTGACCTTTTGACCTCAAAATCAACAAGCTTCTTTCTTTTGACCAACTCTACCAGTTGGTGTATTTTCGTGAAGATCGGAGTAAATATATGCCCTTTAGGCGATTGACATACAAAGAGACAGACAGACAGAATAACAGACCAGACCAACCGATATCCTTATGAATCTTCGATTTCACAGGTAACAAACAGACAGATGAAAAATCACTCAAACAGTGACACTTGGCGAAACGGAACTGCACCCGGAGCACATACTGTCTAATAGGATCTAAATGATCCGTAACAGTTTGAATACCTGTGCAGATGACTGAAAGAACAACGGATCGTGAATATGGAAAAGTTCATTCTCTGCTCGGATAGCCGTTGAAATGTGACTCTCGGTCAAAGCTATCAAGGTCATGGTCATCAAACAAACGTCTTGACCCATGAACAAAGTCCATTGTCCTACACCAGCATCCTTTACAAACAACAATGTGCTTCATGGCATGTCCTGGTATTCTGTTTGTAGTGCTTGGTAACATGACCTATTCAAAAAGCAGGAATTCTTGAAGAGGATTCGATGGCGGTGTACTCCACTGCGAAAGAGTTAAAGTAAGACTGAGAAACAGAATCAAGCAACACATGTTATTTTATGGGTTTTATTCATTTCTCCACATTTCCATAAATGGAGCAAAAATAATGTTATGATCTAATTACAGAGGTGGTGGAGAGCGGAAGAACCTGAAGGACAGAAGGAAGGTAACACCATGTAGAAAATGTCAGGTTGTCCAAACCAGTCCAACAGCCAATGGTACAACAGCAAGAGACCATTTTATGGAGATAGACTCTTCTTCATAACTTGAAGAATCTGAAAATGTTTGTGAAACTGAAAAAGATTCCTCAGAGTGTGAGCAGGACTCTGAGTGTGACTCGCAATGGGATTAAACAAAGTGCATTATCCAATCCGATTCCACTTTTACGATGCCAAACCTAGTCAAGGGAACTTTCAGAAACGGACTTTTTCACACCGTCATGAAAATGATCCTGGAATGAAGTAATTTTTTTTTACTAAATCAGATTTCATGGTCAGTTTTCCCTCATTTATTCCAAGCTCCTCCACAAGCCTCACCAGAATAAACAAAAATAACCACAAACAAACTTGGCAAGTCCCAAGTTGGAATATTGCTCACCACTCTGGAATGCCCTATTAAAGAAAGATGAGGAAACACTGAAAAAGATGAAAATCAGAACAACCTCCCTAAACCCACCTCCTTCCACATTTCCTGTTTTTCCTTCCACTTCTGTGATGGAGAGGTTGCAGCTGTATCCAGCACAACATGGCTGGAATATGGATGATCATGGCAATGTATGAATCAAATGGTTTGATGGGCCACAAATGCCAGATAATTTGAACCTAAACAACTTGGTTGAGGATGACGCAAGTGACCTCAGTTCAAGTAATGATTCAGATGAGGAGATAGCTAGATAATGAATGGTCAGATACGGAGGACAGTGATGTGGTTGAGTGTGATGATGTTCAAGTCATATGGTTTCTATAAATATGTACTGTACATACATGTTCAATATTTTCATATCATGTTGTCATGTCAAGTGCATTATTGACTGAATATATGTGTGTGCAGCAAATATCACACTTGGCTGCCATTACTCATATGTTTAAAGAAATAATTAACTCCATATCAAATCTTCATGTCAAAATGATATTGTGATAATTGTCGATTTGCCCAATTTGACTGATTTTCATACATATTTCCACTTTCGGGTTCGTAATTTACCGGTAGGCCTGTAATTCCCTCATTTTTGCAAATATGGACCTCGTATATCGCTCATTTTGTTTGCGAGGACATGGCACAGTTTTCTGAATCAGTAATACGAAGTTTGGGCGAGTGTTTTGTGTGCATCACTCACTCAAACAGAAAGGAAGTGACCCTGGTGAAAGTCATTTTTCCCATTTTTAGAAAAATGAAATCCATACGGTTTCAGAATTAAGAGCTCTCACTAAAATTTGGTTTCACAAGTGGATGCTGGTACCACGACAGTACATCAATACCAAATATCGTATGATTTGAATGATGTATATGGTCAGGAGAGCACACCCTGTGATACTGAACTTAAAAAAAAAAAACCATGACCACTTACTGGGGCAACTTAGCATAACAATTGTGCATTTTGTGAGGAAAGCACCAAATTTGGCACACTAGTAGCCTATCATATTATGAACAGATTTGGATATTGGGCCATCTCAAATTCAGCCGCTCATGGCTGTGGCAGCCATTTTCCACTGCCATCAAAAATTTTGAGATGGCCCAATATCCAAATCTGTTCATAATATGATAGGCTACTAGTGTGCCAAATTTGGTGCTTTCCTCACAAAATGCACAATTGTGATGCTATATTGAGCTAAGTTGTCCCACTAACTGTAATTAACACATATATGGTTTGTCTGATACATCAACCCACCACTCAGGAACCTAAAAACTGCACTTTTCTATTGCCGACGGCTACCCTTCAACACAAAATATCATGCAAGACAAATGGTCAATTGTTGCAAAGAAAGGATCCCAGACTATGTAGCGTGTGCGTGTGTGTGTGTGTGTGTGTGTGTGTGTGTGTGTGTGTGTGTGTGTGTGTGTGTGTGTGTGTGTGTGTGTGCGTGTATTATGTCTGGCTTCCTTCTTAGGACTACGGTGCAATAATTGGTTTATATTTTGATATAGCCTTTGGCTCTGAATTTGTTCCGATCACACATGCGCAGAGAGGAGTGACATAACGTTTTTTGTCTGTCTGTCTGTCATTGAAACAAAATTGAAAATCACTCCAAACAGGAAACATTGTTTTTAAGGATATCATAAAGGACAAAAACAACAAGCGCGAATAACTAATGTAACGTGTTAGATATGGTGGTGTGACAGACACTGCAGCAATGGCAGTAAATTCAGGAAATAATTTTTTTTAATCACTTTTGCAATCTTTATTTTATTTAAATTGAAGGATAGATCTGAACACTAAAAGAGATATTGTGTGCTATGAACTGTCTAGTCATGGTCATGTTTTTGTTCTGCAAGTGTGAACACTTACTCATGAAGCCTCTCTCCAATTTTTCTTTTTGTACTTTTTGACGTTTATATAAACACGAAGAACAAACAACACGTTGCCACGAGCAGAAGATTTGGATGGCTTCTCATGTGTGTGAATTATTTCATGTCTTTTGATGAAATAGGACTTTAGAAAATCCTTGCTGTAAACAGAACACTTATAGGGCTTCTCATGTTGGGGGTTATCTCCATTTGTGTTCATTTTCAAGGATCGGACTTAGTTTGTGTTTCCATGATTGTTCTGGAACCGGGATGTTGTAATGTTTACAGATGTGCCAGCGGATTACTTGACAGACGCCGTCATGTCATTCTGTGTGCAGCTGTTCCCACACGAGTTTTTAACGTCCCTAAAGGAGATGACTGGTACTTTGTTTATTCCCCACAAAACCTGCATTTGTCCGATTTGCTCAATCCTGCCGTTATATTAAAGGCATTAGTGTAATTTCCTTGGTCTTCGGCATTGATGATGACTCGTTCTCCATCCCAACTAATTTGGCCTCTTGGTAACCATTCCAATGAGCCTCCAAAGGGGCGGAGGAGCTCCTTGTGAGCCAACAACCATCCATATCTAGTGCCCGACTGTGTCTTCGGGTGTCCTCCTGCAGTTGGGTTACTTTTTAGGAGGTCGGTGGCAGGTTTTGCACTCCAGCCACCGTAAAACACTTCATTCTGCAAAACCCATAAACGCAAAGAAAACTGAAAACTCACTCCGTGGACACAAGTACCTCTTGTGCTGCTGCCTTTCGCTTGACAGCTCACCAGATGACAGGATTGGTAAAAAGCCTTTGAGACTCACATTATTTGATAGGAGGAAAATCACGGGGTAAACTTCCTGATCAGACTGCAGTGGTGCTGGGGTGTCGTCCACCATATGGCGGTCTCCTTGTGCTAACCTGAGGCGGACCCTTCAGGTTTGTTCTGGGAATATCCTATCCCTAAGAGAGGATGATCACCTGTCTTTGTTATCATCAGAGAACTCGAATCATCTGAGCTCCAGCGTTTGAACATCGGTTACTTTGAGCGGCAAGCTGACCCACCTGCTGTTGAGTTGGATGTCAGGGGTGTCACTATCCCTATTCCTGACCCTCCAATCAATTGTGATCCACCTTTGTTTGTGGAAACACAGGCTGCGGTAAACCAGTTTAAATGGGGTAAAGCTCCTGGGATCTGTGGCATCCATACTGAACATATCAAGGCTTGTGGAAATGCTGGACAGTACTCATGTCGTTGCATGTGGTTCTGTGCTCTGCCTGGAACACAGGCATCATCCCAAATGACTGGAAGAGACCCTGGACATCCCTCTCTTGAAACGGAAAGGTGATCGCCAAGACAACAACAACTACTGAGGAGTGATGCTGCTCTCAGTGCCGGGCAAGGTCTTTGCTCGAACAATTGTTGATCAGGTTTGCCACCATCTGCTTGAGCACCAGCACCCAGAGCAGTCAGGCTTTACACAGAGGTCAACGATTGACCGTATCCTTGCTCTTTGGGTCCTCACCGAACTCAGATGAGAGTTTCGGTAGGGGCTGCTTGCAGCCTATGTCGATCTCGGCAAAGCGTTCGATACAGTGAATCGGGATGCCCTCTGGAGGATTCTCGGTCTTTGTGGAGTGCAACCAAAACTGATCAATCTGATTTCTGAACTATACTCTGGTACTGAGAGTGCTATGAGATGTGGTGGTTCCATCGGACTTATTTCCAGTTGTTACTGGAGCTCATAAGGGGTGTGTATTGGCCCTCACACTTTTCAGCGCTTGTATGCACTGGATTCTGGGGAGGATGTTGGAGAGATCAAGATACGGTGCATCGTTTGGGAGTGTCAAGATCTCTGACCTTGATTTCACAGACAATGCAGTCATCTTGGCGGAGAGTTTGATGTCCTTTTGGGGGATGAGGTGTTGAATCAGAGCTGCTGGGATTACTGGTTTACTGGGTCAAAACTGAGATCCAGGCTTTCATTGACATCTTGGATGCTGCTATCTTGTCTGTACCTGTTTGTGGTGAGGATATTGAGGACACAGAGAGATTCACTTACCTTGGCCGTGATATTCAGGTCACCGCTGGCTGTGAGCCACAGGTGAATAGACATCTGGGTCGGGCCTGGGGAGTCATGGAATCACTGGATCATGGGGTGTGGTCAATTGAATGTTAGGGTTAGGGTTAGGCTTGTACAAAGTATCCCCGCATGTACAAAAACAGTGTGTTACTGTTGGTGCCTGTGCAGGAGGACAAAAGTCTGAGTCACCAGGTCCTTGGTGCTTCCAGTCTTGCTCTACTGATGTGACACTTGGACTCTGACCAGGGATCTGACAAGCAGACTTTACTCCTTCAGTGCCAGATCTCTTTGGAGACTCCTTGGCTATCGCTGGTCAGACTTTGTGTCTAACAAGTGGTTGCTGAGAAAGACTCAAATGAGATTTGTTACCTGCATAGTCCGTGAGCATCAGCTGCGGCTGTACGGACACGTGGTTCATTTTCCCGGCGCTGATCCTGCTCACCAGATTCTTTCAGCAAGAGCCTCATGAGTGGAAGAGGCCAATGGGCCGACCACGTGCCTCATGGTTGATCGGCATCTCAAGGAGTTTGGGATGGGCCAGGCATCAGCCTGGAGGATGGACAGACAGAGGCCTATAGGTACCGGCGGAGAGTGGATTGTTGATCTCCAATTGTTGCCAGTTTATAATTGCACAGCTATCTTGGAATACTGGTACTGTAACTTGGTTTATAGCTTTGGTTTTGTTTATTGGGGAGAGGGATGATTTCAGAATTCATTTTATTCTGCATCAGTACTCTGCTGACTATTTTATGCATTGTTTTGTACCTCGGGGCCTTCATCTATTCCAAGGTATTTGTAGAATGCTTTGTTTTCCAATTCCTGTATTGTTGTACTTTCATTGATTGAGATGTTGTCTGTTCTTTTTGTTTTTCCTTGTACAACTGTGCATTTGGCACATTTGTCAAGACCAAACTCTATTTGGATATCTTCTGGGTTCTGCTTTACTAGTGTAGATGCAAATTTCTCCAAAATTAGCATTATGGGTTTAAGGGTGACAAAAAGATTGAAAAAAATGTTGCACATTAAACTTAATTGATAATTAACTTGAAAAAGTAAATGTTTTTAACATGTAACAATGTATTGTTATAACCCTTTAGTGGGAAATATATTCCAATACAACATGATTATACATCTATATGCTTGAACATGTATCTATTTTGAATGTATATATTTGCATTTTAAATGACCTTATATCTCTTTACTCTTATTGGAAGGTTACCAGTCTGCCAGGTAAAACATCCCTCTTTCCCAAAACAGATTGGCCTTCCAAATATTCTTTAATCTTTATCCAGTGGAATAGAATCATCTATCATTCTATTTATCTCATTAAGGGATTGTTTACATATATATATATATATATATATATATATATATATATATATATATATATATATATATATATATATATATATATATATATATAAATAATTATTTGTTGGCATCTGAAAGTCTGGCTCGAAGCAGGAGTCTAGCTTGAATGGAATGTGTGCGAAGGTAATGTCCAAATGTCACTTTGAACTACAATCAAACTTCAGATCGTAAATGTTCCCCACCCTTTGAATTCAAGCTGACCTCCGAATGGCCGCTGCAATATGGCAATAAGGCTATGAGTGATCTTTTCCATGAACCCCATAACTTCAGCCTTGGTGCCATTCTGGCTCAAGGATGATCAGATATTGTCTCATGATCTTACCCCACCTCCCCACCCTTAACCCGGCATATTATAAAAGAACTCAAAAATCTATGTATTGCAGAATCAGAGGAAGAGCGTGTTGCTTGCTCGTGTTATTGAATCGCCTCTGGTTCTCCATATGCATATGTATTAAATGGTTCAAATGTACAAGAGGAATTGAGTATTCTTCAACACTAGTTTCAGCTGATCTGCCAATTTCTTATCATTTGGGGCGAAGAGTTTTACATCGTCCATGTACAATAGGTGCGTCACCTTTCTATTTTTTTGTCATTTTTTTATTTCATATCAGATTGTATCCATGTCCTTGTTCATTGATGAGGTTACTCAGTGGGTCCAGAGACAGACCAAACAGGAGGGGGAGAAGACGGTCACCATGTAAGATACCACGTCGTATCTTTACTCCAGGGATTTCAATCTTTACATCCAAGTAAGGTAGTATCAGCGTTGTGTTCCAGAGCGTCATTGCTTTCTCAATCAGTGTGACTATTTGGGGGCCAATTTTGTGTATTCGCATGCATTTTATAATCCATGAATGTGGGACACTATCGAAGGCATTTTTTTGTAATCTATCCAGGCTGTGGATAAGTTCGTTTGATAGAGCTTGCAGTTTTCGAGGATGGTTTTATTTTAACAACTAGATGACCCGTGAACCCGTTGCGACAGCGGTTGATAAAAAAATCATTTCCAAAAAAGAAAAGAAAAAAAAAGATAGTTCCAGCGAACTATACCGCTGAGGTTGTTTGCATCAAACAAATTCTGCCGAAGAGTACTTGACTGAATCGGGAATTGATTTTTTTTTAAAAAATTTTCGTTGCCCGATTTGAACGAAACTTGATACTGCACACCACAGGAGAATGGTAAGTAAGGGGGGCTGAAAATTTTAGCGCTATCGTGTACCGTTTTGGCTGTATTTCAGGAACATACATACATACATACATGCATATATACAAGATGAGAGTTTCAGTAATATATAGATGAATGGTCTATTGTTCCATAACATCCCCTTTTACATCCTTTCTGCTCTGCTTCTGAAGCTCCTTGTCGAGTAAGGTGGTCGTAAACTGCATCGGTGATTATACCTGTTAAAAGTTTGTATGTTGTTGGTCTGTATTTGTTGGGTAGATGGATTTCTTCAGATTTGGGAATCAGAAGAATGTTGCCTTTTGTGAACCATTCATCCATCGGCTATTCTCCTTGGATGAGCTTGTTAAATGCTCGAGCGTAGTGAGGGTGGAGGAGCTGTAATTGCTTTCACCAGAAGTTTGGAATCCCATCCGGGCCTGGGCATTTGAAGTTCAGCCCTTTTGCGAGATGGTTTCGAATTTTTCTCTTCATCAATTATTATCATTGCACCCGTGTACACCCGCATACACATAGAAGTGTGCGGCTGCATTTCCTGGAGATGTTGCTTTTTCTTTTCCAAGTGTTGTATCCGCTCTGCTTCCTTGTTGTGTTCTTTTTCATCTTCAAATATTATTTTCTAAACTATTTTAGGTCCTCTTTTTGGGGGGAGAGCTGTCACATTTTGTTTCTGTTTCCCTCGCTCTCGGTACAACTATTTCATGTTGTTTTCAAACTGTTTCTTTTGATTTCTTCTGTTGTCGGCCTCATCATAGTTTTTTTTTTCAATTTTCCCTGCTATCTGTTGAATTTGGAGATTATTATGGGCAGCTAATGGTTCAAGTCCATTATTTTCTATTTGTCTGCTTCTCTTCTTGAGATTTGGGCTTCTATTTCCCTTCATAAATTGTACTTTTTGTCCCGTTTCCACCCTCAGTCGGTCTCTCTGCTTCTCAAGTCTCAGTTTCCATGGTGATGTTTTGTTTCTGGTCAGATAATTATCAGATATATATTTTTTTTTGTGCCATTGTTTGCCTGTTATTTTTTCTCGGACATAAAGTGCTGCTGCAAAACTCACATCATTAAATTCTCTCAGATTAGGTGATTTGGGGAGAATTTTAAGGACCGCTTGATTTATTCTCCTTTCTTGTATTTTAAACTGTTCGTTGTCGTTTCTTCGGTGGAGATGCGGTCTTTGCTTGGGTGACATTAATGTGTGTTCTTTGTTTCTGTGTGTGTTCTTTGATGTACATATAACTTTGATGAGCGAGCAAACGCTTTGCAGCAAAAGGAACACTTGTATGGCTTCTCTCCTGTGTGAGTTCTTTGATGAATCTTCAAAGTTTGCAAAACACTAAAGCCCTTAAGACACAGAGAACACTTGTACGGCTTCTCTCCTGTGTGTGTTCTTTCATGTTTGCATAAACGTGACGAGTCGGCGAACGCTTTACTGCAAAATGAACACTTGTACGGCTTTTCTCCTGTATGAGTCCTTTGATGAATCTTCAAAGTTTGCGAAAGTCTAAAGCCCTTAAGACACACAGAACACTTGTAGGGTTTCTCTCCCGTGTGAATTCTTTCGTGTCTTTTCATTGAATAGGAAGTTGTAAAATCTTTGCTGCACATAGAACACTGGTACGGCTTTTTACCCGTGTGTTTTCTTTGGTGAGCTTTTAAAGATGATAAAGCGATATACACCTTGCTGCAAACAGAGCACTTGTGTGGTCTTCTTTCACTGTGCATGTTGTTATGTTCATAGAATTGTGCGGAATGATCAAAAATCTTGTTGCAAACGAAACACTTGTAAGGCTTTTCGCACCGACCAAGTTCCTCCCATGGGAGACACTCGTGGATCCGGGGAGGTTCTCTCCGTGCTCCTCACCGGAGAGATCTCCATCCATGGCGCACAGTACAGTACAGTATGACGGAGAGGACAGTGAGGTAAGATACAGTAGGACGGAGAGAACAGTGAGGTAAGATACAGTAGGGTGGAGTACAGTAGGACGGAGAGGACAGTGAGGTAAGATACAGTAGGGTGGAGTACAGTAAGACGGAGAGGGCAGTGAGGTAAGATACAGTAGGGTGGAGTACAATAGGACGGAGAGGACAGTGAGGTAAGATACAGTAGGGCGGAGAGGACAGTGAGGTAAGATACAGTAGGGTGGAGTACAGTAAGACGGAGAGGACAGTGAGGTAAGATACAGTAGGGCGGAGTACAGTAGGGTACAATACAGTCGAGTAAAATCTGCGGTGGAGTCATGTACAGTGTAGTACTACAAACAACAACGTGCGAGCTTTCCCTGTAAATAGTTCATTCACCAATTCCAATCGGCAGATTCGCCACAGAGCGAGGATTTCCTTTAAAACATTCGGGTTTTGTTGAAAAACTACAAAACAAACAAGAATTCCTGAACGAACCGCAATCAAGAACCCACGGCTCGTCTTTTAACATTTAACAGAAAAGTTGGACAATCAGAGCTTTTCCGACTACATCTTCATTGAAAGGTCAATGTCGAGGCTCCTGAAACAGAAGGTATTTATTTATTTATTTATTTATTTATTCATTCATAAACAACAGGGCTTTTGTCGATGGAATTTAGATCAGGACAGGAGTAAACAGTGGTTAATTAATAAATAACTCGGAAAGTGAAAATAAATATCAGTTCGAATTAAAAAAAAATTCATTCAAAACCCAACATACAGTCACATCAAACCCCTCCCCCTCCCCCCCGGGGTGTGATGCAGCCTCAGTGGTCCAAATGACAAACTCAGAGCAGCCTCCCACCACCTCCCTCTCCCCGGGGTGTGATGCTGCCTCAGTGGTCCAAATGACAAACTCAGAGCAGCGTGACGTTTAATCTTTGGGTGTGTTGTGGTTCAAAACCTTGAGGTTGAACCTACAAAGAGCTTGAAGTGAATCAGGACTGGACAGGAGAATGAGAAATGAGCCAGTCATGACAATACAGGAATGCAACAATACAGGCTGTCATATGTGTAACTGACTAACAACTACAGATAAAGCTAAAAGATGGATAAGGCCACGTCATGGGGAGACTTTTGTTCTGCACTTCGTAATCAGTTTAAAACCTTTACCAACCTGGAGAGCAATGTGGGAGAAAATAATTATATTAAAATAATAATTATACTCTCAATTATAATTGTTGCTGGTGCTTTATAAATTTGATTTTTTTATGCCACAAGTCAAATTGGATGTCAGTGATGCTTTCCTTTAGCCAAGAGACTTTTGACCTAAATGTTGATAAAAGGAATGTCTTGCTATGGAACAAAGTGACCTGGTTGATAACACTGCAACTTTTGCCATGATTCTTTCACCTAGTAGACACGTATTGCAGTTGGAGTTCTTTTGCCTAATGCTTATCAGCCCCCTCCACTCCCCCATGAAAGCATGTAAATACCAGGAAATGTAATCTTGGTTTAGTGCAAATCATTGTGGATGTATACCATCTCAGTGGGTTGTACTCCATAGTACTATGTTAATAAAAATTATCTGATGTAATGTACTTTCCGTTGTGCACAATGAATTAATTGTTTCTTACAGTTTGAGTAACAGGATTTACATCGAGTCGGTTAAAACGTTAACTACAAAATTCTACAACAGCTAGATCACAGGTAAAGAGGCGTTTGTCATGTGTCATGGATGTTACTTGAACTGTAGAAACACCCGTTTTGCCATGAAAGATACAAAAACTATGGAATAACAAAAGCCATTAAAGCAGAGAAGACTCGATGAGAGTGCAGATGAGTGGAGATTTGCATTCACAACCAGTCTTCAGATCCATAATGATATCCAGTCTTTGCCCCAACTCCCATTATCACCATGTCCAGAAAACAAGACAAAAGGGACCATAAAATTGCCCAAAACCTTGTACAATTCTCTTGCATGGACAGATAGGAGGTAATTTGGACAACAACAGAGAGACGAACTCGAAGGGCACCCGGTAGAGCACATACCTCTGCCCATTCAACATATCAACTGCCTGATCCAGTTGAACATATCAAGCCCAATACATTTTTGAACAAGAAAAAGAGCAATCAGAGATTGCAGACCCTCAGCAGGACTTGTTTTGTGTGGTGTTTGTGTAGTTTTGTGTTCTGGTGTGTTACGTAATTAATAAGAGACATAACTAGAACGGTCACTTTATAACTGCCGGCAGTGATGACAGGGTACCAACACATCCCACTGTGATGAAACCCCGCTTTGATCGGACACTTGACCCTGACCCATGACGTTTATTATAATTCAAATGAATTTAGAATGGGATTAAAATTAATTCAATTCAAATCATGTGGAAGACCAGATAGATACAAATCCTGCATTGGAGTTATCAGAAGGAACCCAAACAAGCAAAAAGCAAAGATGAAGTCATCAGGAGGAACCTGGATAGGATTCGCATTTCAGCTGCTATTCCTCTACCCTCAAACTCATCCAGGCACAGCCAAGTGAGCCTTATTCCAAAAAGTAATAATAATAATAATAATAATAATAATAATAATAATAATAATAATAATAATAAATAAAAAAACCCAGACCATGTGCCTGAACAAGTTGAAATTTGAAACATTTATTCCCCATCACTACTAGATCATACATGCGAAGTTTCACATACATTGATGAAGCGGTTCCAGAGAAACCATTATTTCTTTATTTATTTCAATTCAATGTGGCTGCCAAACCATGTGACCTTTCTATTATTCCTTAAAAACAAACTTGTACACACATAGCTTGGGGAACATTTTTGTGAAGTTTCCCCTCCATCTGTCCAGCCATTCTGGAGAACCTTAAAAATAATTGGTTTGTTGAATTCAGTGGCATGATATGCGAATATGTCATTCCGATGAAAATTGAGGATGTTAGAAACTTCACCAAAGTTCTTGACCTTTGCCCTATGTTGACATTTTGGCCGATGTTAACTTCAAAAATAATTGATGGTTGAATCCAATCACCAAATATGCAAATCCTCTTCAAATTTCAAGTTGATCAGATGAAAATTGACAGTTTTAGAAAGTTGGCCTCAAGTATAATTTGCGATTGAAATTAGTGACCTGAGGTGCAAAACATCCTTAAATTTCAAGTCAATCAGATTACAATTGAAGATTTTATAAATACGGCCAAATATGTTGTTGACCTTTTGACCTCAAAATCAACAAGCTTCTTTCTTTTGACCAACTCTACCAGTTGGTGTATTTTCGTGAAGATCGGAGTAAATATATGCCCTTTAGGCGATTGACATACAAAGAGACAGACAGACAGAATAACAGACCAGACCAACCGATATCCTTATGAATCTTCGATTTCACAGGTAACAAACAGACAGATGAAAAATCACTCAAACAGTGACACTTGGCGAAACGGAACTGCACCCGGAGCACATACTGTCTAATAGGATCTAAATGATCCGTAACAGTTTGAATACCTGTGCAGATGACTGAAAGAACAACGGATCGTGAATATGGAAAAGTTCATTCTCTGCTCGGATAGCCGTTGAAATGTGACTCTCGGTCAAAGCTATCAAGGTCATGGTCATCAAACAAACGTCTTGACTCATGAACAAAGTCCATTGTCCTACACCAGCTTCCTTTACAAACAACAATGTGCTTCATGGCATGTCCTGGTATTCTGTTTGTAGTGCTTGGTAACATGACCTATTCAAAAAGCAGGAATTCTTGAAGAGGATTCGATGGCGGTGTACTCCACTGCGAAAGAGTTAAAGTAAGACTGAGAAACAGAATCAAGCAACACATGTTATTTTATGGGTTTTATTCATTTCTCCACATTTCCATAAATGGAGCAAAAATAATGTTATGATCTAATTACAGAGGTGGTGGAGAGCGGAAGAACCTGAAGGACAGAAGGAAGGTAACACCATGTAGAAAATGTCAGGTTGTCCAAACCAGTCCAACAGCCAATGGTACAACAGCAAGAGACCATTTTATGGAGATAGACTCTTCTTCATAACTTGAAGAATCTGAAAATGTTTGTGAAACTGAAAAAGATTCCTCAGAGTGTGAGCAGGACTCTGAGTGTGACTCGCAATGGGATTAAACAAAGTGCATTATCCAATCCGATTCCACTTTTACGATGCCAAACCTAGTCAAGGGAACTTTCAGAAACTGACTTTTTCACACCGTCATGAAAATTATCCTGGAATGAAGTAATTTTTTTTTACTAAATCAGATTTCATGGTCAGTTTTCCCTCATTTATTCCAAGCTCCTCCACAAGCCTCACCAGAATAAACAAAAATAACCACAAACAAACTTGGTAAGTCCCAAGTTGGAATATTGCTCACCACTCTGGAATGCCCTATTAAAGAAAGATGAGGAAACACTGAAAAAGATGAAAATCAGAACAACCTCCCTAAACCCACCTCCTTCCACATTTCCTGTTTTTCCTTCCACTTCTGTGATGGAGAGGTTGCAGCTGTATCCAGCACAACATGGCTGGAATATGGATGATCATGGCAATGTATGAATCAAATGGTTTGATGGGCCACAAATGCCAGATAATTTGAACCTAAACAACTTGGTTGAGGATGACGCAAGTGACCTCAGTTCAAGTAATGATTCAGATGAGGAGATAGCTAGATAATGAATGGTCAGATACGGAGGACAGTGATGTGGTTGAGTGTGATGATGTTCAAGTCATATGGTTTCTATAAATATGTACTGTACATACATGTTCAATATTTTCATATCATGTTGTCATGTCAAGTGCATTATTGACTGAATATATGTGTGTGCAGCAAATATCACACTTGGCTGCCATTACTCATATGTTTAAAGAAATAATTAACTCCATATCAAATCTTCATGTCAAAATGATATTGTGATAATTGTCGATTTGCCCAATTTGACTGATTTTCATACATATTTCCACTTTCGGGTTCGTAATTTACCGGTAGGCCTGTAATTCCCTCATTTTTGCAAATATGGACCTCGTATATCGCTCATTTTGTTTGCGAGGACATGGCACAGTTTTCTGAATCAGTAATACGAAGTTTGGGCGAGTGTTTTGTGTGCATCACTCACTCAAACAGAAAGGAAGTGACCCTGGTGAAAGTCATTTTTCCCATTTTTAGAAAAATGAAATCCATACGGTTTCAGAATTAAGAGCTCTCACTAAAATTTGGTTTCACAAGTGGATGCTGGTACCACGACAGTACATCAATACCAAATATCGTATGATTTGAATGATGTATATGGTCAGGAGAGCACACCCTGTGATACTGAACTTAAAAAAAAAAAAACCATGACCACTTACTGGGGCAACTTAGCATAACAATTGTGCATTTTGTGAGGAAAGCACCAAATTTGGCACACTGGTAGCCTATCATATTATGAACAGATTTGGATATTGGGCCATCTCAAATTCAGCCGCTCATGGCTGTGGCAGCCATTTTCCACTGCCATCAAAAATTTTGAGATGGCCCAATATCCAAATCTGTTCATAATATGATAGGCTACTAGTGTGCCAAATTTGGTGCTTTCCTCACAAAATGCACAATTGTGATGCTATATTGAGCTAAGTTGTCCCACTAACTGTAATTAACACATATATGGTTTGTCTGATACATCAACCCACCACTCAGGAACCTAAAAACTGCACTTTTCTATTGCCGACGGCTACCCTTCAACACAAAATATCATGCAAGACAAATGGTCAATTGTTGCAAAGAAAGGATCCCAGACTATGTAGCGTGTGCGTGTGTGTGTGTGTGTGTGTGTGTGTGTGTGTGTGTGTGTGTGTGTGTGTGTGTGTGTGTGTGTGTGTGTGTGTGTGTGTGTGTGTGTGTGTGCGCGCGTGCGTGTATTATGTCTGGCTTCCTTCTTAGGACTACGGTGCAATAATTGGTTTATATTTTGATATAGCCTTTGGCTCTGAATTTGTTCCGATCACACATGCGCAGAGAGGAGTGACATAACGTTTTTTGTCTGTCTGTCTGTCATTGAAACAAAATTGAAAATCACTCCAAACAGGAAACATTGTTTTTAAGGATATCATAAAGGACAAAAACAACAAGCGCGAATAACTAATGTAACGTGTTAGATATGGTGGTGTGACAGACACTGCAGCAATGGCAGTAAATTCAGGAAATAATTTTTTTTAATCACTTTTGCAATCTTTATTTTATTTAAATTGAAGGATAGATCTGAACACTAAAAGAGATATTGTGTGCTATGAACTGTCTAGTCATGGTCATGTTTTTGTTCTGCAAGTGTGAACACTTACTCATGAAGCCTCTCTCCAATTTTTCTTTTTGTACTTTTTGACGTTTATATAAACACGAAGAACAAACAACACGTTGCCACGAGCAGAAGATTTGGATGGCTTCTCATCTGTGTGAATTATTTCATGTCTTTTGATGAAATAGGACTTTAGAAAATCCTTGCTGTAAACAGAACACTTATAGGGCTTCTCATGTTGGGGGTTATCTCCATTTGTGTTCATTTTCAAGGATCGGACTTAGTTTGTGTTTCCATGATTGTTCTGGAACCGGGATGTTGTAATGTTTACAGATGTGCCAGCGGATTACTTGACAGACGCCGTCATGTCATTCTGTGTGCAGCTGTTCCCACACGAGTTTTTAACGTCCCTAAAGGAGATGACTGGTACTTTGTTTATTCCCCACAAAACCTGCATTTGTCCGATTTGCTCAATCCTGCCGTTATATTAAAGGCATTAGTGTAATTTCCTTGGTCTTCGGCATTGATGATGACTCGTTCTCCATCCCAACTAATTTGGCCTCTTGGTAACCATTCCAATGAGCCTCCAAAGGGGCGGAGGAGCTCCTTGTGAGCCAACAACCATCCATATCTAGTGCCCGACTGTGTCTTCGGGTGTCCTCCTGCAGTTGGGTTACTTTTTTTAGGAGGTCGGTGGCAGGTTTTGCACTCCAGCCACCGTAAAACACTTCATTCTGCAAAACCCATAAACGCAAAGAAAACTGAAAACTCACTCCGTGGACACAAGTACCTCTTGTGCTGCTGCCTTTCGCTTGACAGCTCACCAGATGACAGGATTGGTAAAAAGCCTTTGAGACTCACATTATTTGATAGGAGGAAAATCACGGGGTAAACTTCCTGATCAGACTGCAGTGGTGCTGGGGTGTCGTCCACCATATGGCGGTCTCCTTGTGCTAACCTGAGGCGGACCCTTCAGGTGTGTTCTGGGAATATCCTATCCCTAAGAGAGGATGATCACCTGTCTTTGTTATCATCAGAGAACTCGAATCATCTGAGCTCCAGCGTTTGAACATCGGTTACTTTGAGCGGCAAGCTGACCCACCTGCTGTTGAGTTGGATGTCAGGGGTGTCACTATCCCTATTCCTGACCCTCCAATCAATTGTGATCCACCTTTGTTTGTGGAAACACAGGCTGCGGTAAACCAGTTTAAATGGGGTAAAGCTCCTGGGATCTGTGGCATCCATACTGAACATATCAAGGCTTGTGGAAATGCTGGACAGTACTCATGTCGTTGCATGTGGTTCTGTGCTCTGCCTGGAACACAGGCATCATCCCAAATGACTGGAAGAGACCCTGGACATCCCTCTCTTGAAACGGAAAGGTGATCGCCAAGACAACAACAACTACTGAGGAGTGATGCTGCTCTCAGTGCCGGGCAAGGTCTTTGCTCGAACAATTGTTGATCAGGTTTGCCACCATCTGCTTCAGCACCAGCACCCAGAGCAGTCAGGCTTTACACAGAGGTCAACGATTGACCGTATCCTTGCTCTTTGGGTCCTCACCGAACTCAGATGAGAGTTTCGGTAGGGGCTGCTTGCAGCCTATGTCGATCTCGGCAAAGCGTTCGATACAGTGAATCGGGATGCCCTCTGGAGGATTCTCGGTCTTTGTGGAGTGCAACCAAAACTGATCAATCTGATTTCTGAACTATACTCTGGTACTGAGAGTGCTATGAGATGTGGTGGTTCCATCGGACTTATTTCCAGTTGTTACTGGAGCTCATAAGGGGTGTGTATTGGCCCTCACACTTTTCAGCGCTTGTATGCACTGGATTCTGGGGAGGATGTTGGAGAGATCAAGATACGGTGCATCGTTTGGGAGTGTCAAGATCTCTGACCTTGATTTCACAGACAATGCAGTCATCTTGGCGGAGAGTTTGATGTCCTTTTGGGGGATGAGGTGTTGAATGAGGAGTCAGAGCTGCTGGGATTACTGGTTTACTGGGTCAAAACTGAGATCCAGGCTTTCATTGACATCTTGGATGCTGCTATCTTGTCTGTACCTGTTTGTGGTGAGGATATTGAGGACACAGAGAGATTCACTTACCTTGGCAGTGATATTCAGGTCACCGCTGGCTGTGAGCCACAGGTGAATAGACATCTGGGTCGGGCCTGGGGAGTCATGGAATCACTGGATCATGGGGTGTGGTCAATTGAATGTTAGGGTTAGGGTTAGGCTTGTACAAAGTATCCCCGCATGTACAAAAACAGTGTGTTACTGTTGGTGCCTGTGCAGGAGGACAAAAGTCTGAGTCACCAGGTCCTTGGTGCTTCCAGTCTTGCTCTACTGATGTGACACTTGGACTCTGACCAGGGATCTGACAAGCAGACTTTACTCCTTCAGTGCCAGATCTCTTTGGAGACTCCTTGGCTATCGCTGGTCAGACTTTGTGTCTAACAAGTGGTTGCTGAGAAAGACTCAAATGAGATTTGTTACCTGCATAGTCCGTGAGCATCAGCTGCGGCTGTACGGACACGTGGTTCATTTTCCCGGCGCTGATCCTGCTCACCAGATTCTTTCAGCAAGAGAGCCTCATGAGTGGAAGAGGCCAATGGGCCGACCACGTGCCTCATGGTTGATCGGCATCTCAAGGAGTTTGGGATGGGCCAGGCATCAGCCTGGAGGATGGACAGACAGAGGCCTATAGGTACCGGCGGAGAGTGGATTGTTGATCTCCAATTGTTGCCAGTTTATAATTGCACAGCTATCTTGGAATACTGGTACTGTAACTTGGTTTATAGCTTTGGTTTTGTTTATTGGGGAGAGGGATGATTTCAGAATTCATTTTATTCTGCATCAGTACTCTGCTGACTATTTTATGCATTGTTTTGTACCTCGGGGCCTTCATCTATTCCGAGGTATTTGTAGAATGCTTTGTTTTCCAATTCCTGTATTGTTGTACTTTCATTGATTGAGATGTTGTCTGTTCTTTTTGTTTTTCCTTGTACAACTGTGCATTTGGCACATTTGTCAAGACCAAACTCTATTTGGATATCTTCTGGGTTCTGCTTTACTCGTGTGGATGCAAATTTCTCCAAAATTAGCATTATGGGTTTAAGGGTGACAAAAAGATTGAAAAAAAATGTTGCACATTAAACTTAATTGATAATTAACTTGAAAAAGTAAATGTTTTTAACATGTAACAATGTATTGTTATAACCCTTTAGTGGGAAATATATTCCAATACAACATGATTATACATCTATATGCTTGAACATGTATCTATTTTGAATGTATATATTTGCATTTTAAATGACCTTATATCTCTTTACTCTTATTGGAAGGTTACCAGTCTGCCAGGTAAAACATCCCTCTTTCCCAAAACAGATTGGCCTTCCAAATATTCTTTAATCTTTATCCAGTGGAATAGAATCATCTATCATTCTGTTTATCTCATTAAGGGATTGTTTATATATATATATAAATAATTATTTGTTGGCATCTGAAAGTCTGGCTCGAAGCAGGAGTCTAGCTTGAATGGAATGTGTGCGAAGGTAATGTCCAAATGTCACTTTGAACTACAATCAAACTTCAGATCGTAAATGTTCCCCACCCTTTGAATTCAAGCTGACCTCCGAATGGCCGCTGCAATATGGCAATAAGGCTATGAGTGATCTTTTCCATGAACCCCATAACTTCAGCCTTGGTGCCATTCTGGCTCAAGGATGATCAGATATTGTCTCATGATCTTACCCCCCCCCCCCACCCTTAACCCGGCATATTATAAAAGAACTCAAAAATCTATGTATTGCAGAATCAGAGGAAGAGCGTGTTGCTTGCTCGTGTTATTGAATCTCCTCTGGTTCTCCATATGCATATGTATTAAATGGTTCAAATGTACAAGAGGAATTGAGTATTCTTCAACACTAGTTTCAGCTGATCTGCCAATTTCTTATCATTTGGGGCGAAGAGTTTTACATCGTCCATGTACAATAGGTGCGTCACCTTTCTATTTTTTTTTGTCATTTTTTTATTTCATATCAGATTGTATCCATGTCCTTGTTCATTGATGAGGTTACTCAGTGGGTCCAGAGACAGACCAAACAGGAGGGGGAGAAGACGGTCACCATGTAAGATACCACGTCGTATCTTTACTCCAGGGATTTCAATCTTTACATCCAAGTAAGGTAGTATCAGCGTTGTGTTCCAGAGCGTCATTGCTTTCTCAATCAGTGTGACTATTTGGGGGCCAATTTTGTGTATTCGCATGCATTTTATAATCCATGAATGTGGGACACTATCGAAGGCATTTTTTTGTAATCTATCCAGGCTGTGGATAAGTTCGTTTGATAGAGCTTGCAGTTTTCGAGGATGGTTTTATTTTAACAACTAGATGACCCGTGAACCCGTTGCGACAGCGGTTGATAAAAAAATCATTTCCAAAAAAGAAAAGAAAAAAAAAGATAGTTCCAGCGAACTATACCGCTGAGGTTGTTTGCATCAAACAAATTCTGCCGAAGAGTACTTGACTGAATCGGGAATTGATTTTTTTTTAAAAAATTTTCGTTGCCCGATTTGAACGAAACTTGATACTGCACACCACAGGAGAATGGTAAGTAAGGGGGGCTGAAAATTTTAGCGCTATCGTGTACCGTTTTGGCTGTATTTCAGGAACATACATACATACATACATGCATATATACAAGATGAGAGTTTCAGTAATATATAGATGAATGGTCTATTGTTCCATAACATCCCCTTTTACATCCTTTCTGCTCTGCTTCTGAAGCTCCTTGTCGAGTAAGGTGGTCGTAAACTGCATCGGTGATTATACCTGTTAAAAGTTTGTATGTTGTTGGTCTGTATTTGTTGGGTAGATGGATTTCTTCAGATTTGGGAATCAGAAGAATGTTGCCTTTTGTGAACCATTCATCCATCGGCTATTCTCCTTAGATGAGCTTGTTAAATGCTCGAGCGTAGTGAGGGTGGAGGAGCTGTAATTGCTTTCACCAGAAGTTTGGAATCCCATCCGGGCCTGGGCATTTGAAGTTCAGCCCTTTTGCGAGATGGTTTCGAATTTTTCTCTTCATCAATTATTATCATTGCACCTGTGTACACCCGCATACACATAGAAGTGTGCGGCTGCATTTCCTGGAGATGTTGCTTTTTCTTTTCCAAGTGTTGTATCCGCTCTGCTTCCTTGTTGTGTTCTTTTTCATCTTCAAATATTATTTTCTAAACTATTTTAGGTCCTCTTTTTGGGGGGAGAGCTGTCACATTTTGTTTCTGTTTCCCTCACTCTCGGTACAACTATTTCATGTTGTTTTCAAACTGTTTCTTTTGATTTCTTCTGTTGTCGGCCTCATCATAGGTTTTTTTTTTAATTTTCCCTGCTATCTGTTGAATTTGGAGATTATTATGGGCAGCTAATGGTTCAAGTCCATTATTTTCTATTTGTCTGCTTCTCTTCTTGAGATTTGGGCTTCTATTTCCCTTCATAAATTGTACTTTTTGTCCCGTTTCCACCCTCAGTCGGTCTCTCTGCTTCTCAAGTCTCAGTTTCCATGGTGATGTTTTGTTTCTGGTCAGATAATTATCAGATCTATATATTTTTTGTGCCATTGTTTGCCTGTTATTTTTTCTCGGACATAAAGTGCTGCTGCAAAACTCACATCATTAAATTCTCTCAGATTAGGTGATTTGGGGAGAATTTTAAGGACCGCTTGATTTATTCTCCTTTCTTGTATTTTAAACTGTTCGTTGTCGTTTCTTCGGTGGAGATGCGGTCTTTGCTTGGGTGACATTAATGTGTGTTCTTTGTTTCTGTGTGTGTTCTTTGATGTACATATAACTTTGATGAGCGAGCAAACGCTTTGCAGCAAAAGGAACACTTGTATGGCTTCTCTCCTGTGTGAGTTCTTTGATGAATCTTCAAAGTTTGCAAAACACTAAAGCCCTTAAGACACAGAGAACACTTGTACGGCTTCTCTCCTGTGTGTGTTCTTTCATGTTTGCATAAACGTGACGAGTCAGCGAACGCTTTACTGCAAAATGAACACTTGTACGGCTTTTCTCCTGTATGAGTCCTTTGATGAATCTTCAAAGTTTGCGAAAGTCTAAAGCCCTTAAGACACACAGAACTCTTGTAGGGTTTCTCTCCCGTGTGAATTCTTTCGTGTCTTTTCATTGAATAGGAAGTTGTAAAATCTTTGCTGCACATAGAACACTGGTACGGCTTTTTACCCGTGTGTTTTCTTTGGTGAGCTTTTAAAGATGATAAAGCGATATACACCTTGCTGCAAACAGAGCACTTGTGTGGTCTTCTTTCACTGTGCATGTTGTTATGTTCATAGAATTGTGCGGAATGATCAAAAATCTTGTTGCAAACTAAACACTTGTAAGGCTTTTCGCGTGTATGTATTATTTCATGTTTCTTCAAAGTTTGCGCAAGGCTAAAGCCCTTGAGACACACAGAACACTTGTGCGGCTTCTCTCGGTGTATTCTTTGATGTTTGTATAAACTCGATGAGCGACCAAACGCTTTACAGCAAAGGGAACACTTGTAGGGCTTCTCTCCCGTGTGTATCCTTTGATGATTCTTCAAAGTTTTCGAACGTCTAAAGCCGTTAAGACACACAGAACACTTGTACGGCTTCTCGCCTGTGTGTATTCTTTGATGTTCGTATAAGCTTGATGGGCGAGTAAAGGCTTTGCCGCAAAGAGAACACTTGAAAGGCTTCTCAACCAAATGGGTTCTTTTATGTATTTTCAATTCTGACAAACTGAACGACTTGTTGCACACAGAGCACTTGTAAGATTTCTCACCTGCATGCATTCTTTGATGTTCGTTAAACTTTATCGATTGAGCAAAGGCTTCAGGACACAAAGAACACTCGTCGGGCTTCTCATCCATGTGTGTTTTTTTATGAAGATTTAAGGATGATAATGTGGGAAATGATTCGTCACACACAGAACACTTGTGTAGTCTCTCACTACCTCCGGTATTCTTGAGGATCCCTGTACAACGTTTACAATTTTGGTTGTAAGACGCGATGCTAAATGTGTCAGTTCCTCGACAAATGGTCCGAGTCTTGTGCGGATTGAAAACTTCCAGGTCGAACAACTGGGAACAGTTGGAACAAGAAACCAGTTTCATTTGTTTCTCTGTAAAGACAAGTCACAAAAAATTATTTAAAAAAATTCAAAACAACTTTGAAAAATAGAGCATAATTGACAACTATTGAAACAACTGTAGATTTGAGGAAACACAAACTTCATTATCAGATGTTATTCATTTTTTTCTAGACAGTCTGCAATCGAAAGTGTGGCTCCGTCTGACGAAGGGTTAACACCTGAAATGTCAGCTCCTCCTCGCTTTTCACGACAGTTATCAAACCTCAATGAACATTCTGTTTAATTCAGAATGTATCGTTCTACAAAATAAAGTGAGGTGCACGTTTATACGATCATGAACTGTGCTTGTGCCAAGTTTGAACAAAATCAGACTTGGCATGTCTGAGAAATGGTTGGGAACACATTTAAGTAACAAAATGGCCACCAGCCACCATCTGGGATCTTATCGCCAAAGAAAATGACGTGCTTATGCAAGTCATCATTCATTATCTATCTGCCAAGTTTGAACATGATCGGTAAATGCACGTCAGAGAAATGGTTGTGGACGTGTTTGACACCGGGTTTTTTTTTTTTTTGCAACTTAAATGGCCGTCAATCGGCCATCTTTGATCGGATCGCGAAACAAAAGTTATGCATATATGTCCACCATTATTTGTTGTGTTTGTGCCAAGTATGAATAAAATTGGTCCATACATGTCCGAGATATGATTGCGGACGCACGCATGCACACACGGCACACACAGACATGAAAATCAAGACCAAATCCATAAGCCTCCATTTTGGACTCAGTCCAATGGGGACCAACAAAGAGAATTGTGAAAAAGTTAGAAAGAAATGTGAAAGGAACAAAGAATAAAGATGCCGAGAAGAACCCGGACACATAGATTTCAGAACTTACTCCCTTGGCTCAAATGCAGCAACATGTACAAGCTACCAGAGGTCGGTCAGCAGGGAAGCAAAAAAAATGAAAAACTGACATGTCTTGCATCAATGTGTATTCAATCACTTTGCTGTGACACTCCAAATTGAGTTCAAATGCATCCAATTTCGTTTGTTCATCCTTGAGATGTCTCGAAAACTTAATTGGAGTCCACCTGTCGCCCTGAGCAGCAATTTTGTGAGGGGCGGCGAATTTCTTTTGTTGCATCTATCATCTATCATTATCGACATTTCTGAGGACAATTTTGCCGTGGCATGTGAAAGCGCAAGCGCGGGGGGGGGGGGGGGGGTTGACCTGTGCAAATGGCCCCGCGTTCCATTTGCTGACCAATGGTCATAGCCAACAATGTCTCAAAGAGAGGGCTGGGCAAAAATGAGTGCGCGGCATGCTGGGAAACTAAACTCGAAGACGAGGCAGCGGGGCGTTGGTGTCTCATTCCAGTTCACCGTTCGCGTCTCATTCCTGGGTTCCCATCTCATCAGAGGCATACATAGAGACTTGAGTATTTGGCACCTGCGGTGGACCCTTCCTTTGGCACCTGTCCCCCAAGATGAATAATTTTAACAATCAAATACACTTAAAAACATATCATGTGTGCAAGTAAAATTTCAAACAGATTACAGTACTGCACCGGTGGAAAGCAAATTGGAAATAAGAAAATAGATTCGAATTGGTGCAAACCGCTTCAATATACCTCATGTCCTTCCTTCCATCCGTCCGTCAAAAATGAAGAAAAAGAGCCTTTCTAATGCACCGTGTTTCATTCGATCGTAGTTTGTTGTTGTTTAGTTTTTCTTGTGTTGTTCAGTTTTTTTTTGTGTTATTGTTTATTTGCATCAGGACAATAAGGTCACCCCGCCTGTTGGGGAAGCAACCGTCAGTCCCCCATGGGGCCACTTTTAAGCGTTGTAGCTGCTTCACTGCACAACTTCCTTCCAACACGGTGCAATTTTTGTTTTTTCTGGGATGATTGACAAAATAACAAATAATAAAAAAAGGAGGTGGTTACAAAAAAGGAAGTGAGCGGGGCCGACCAAATGGTGTTTTTTTTTGGTATTTGGCCTTATCTTACATGCGCCCTTCTCGTTCGGGAACTTGGACACAAGATCATTTTGGGTAAGTGTCACAACGAAATTAGCTTGATTACTGAGTTACTGTCTTTATTATGCGGTGAATAATAATATTACAATGTCACTCGCCCCTGAGCAGCATTTTCCCTCGATACGCCACTGTGAGGAGGTGTAGATCTGGGGAAGGCTACAAAACAATTTCTGGTGTTGGAAGTTCCCAAGAGCACAGTAAGCTCCATCATTAGGAAATGGAAAGAATATGGAACTACCAAGACTCTTCCTAGAGCTGGCTGTCCGACCAAACTGAACTGAACAAGAAGGACCTTGGTCAGGGAGGTGAGCAATACCCAAATGACCACTCGGATAAAATGACAGAGTTCCTTGGCTGAGATGGAAGAACCTGCCGGAAGGACAACAATCTCTGCAGTACTTAACAAATCTAGGCTTTATGGGAGAATGGCCAGACAGAAGCCGCTCCTGAGAAAAAGGCACACGACAGCACACCTGGTGTTTGCAAAAAGGTATGCAAACGACTCAGAGCATGAGGCAAAAGATTCTGTGGTCTGATGAGATAAAAATTGAACTCTTTGTCCTGAATGCAAAGCGCTACCTCGGGTGGAAACAGAGCACAGCTAATCACCAAACATACCATGAAGCATGGTGGCAGCAGTATCATGCTATGGGCATCCTTTTTCAGTAACAGGGACTGAGAGACTTGTAAGGATTGAGGGAACAATGAATGGAGCCAAATACAGGCAAATCCTTGAGGAAAACCTGATTCAGAGTGCAAAAGACCTGAGACTGCAGCGGAGATTTACGCTCCAACAGGACAATGACCCCAAGCATACAGCCAAAGCAACACTGGAATGGCTTCAGAACAAGAAATCTGCAAATCTGCAAGGAAGAATGGGAGAAAATCCCCAAATCCAGATGTGCAAAGCTGATACAGACGTACCCAAGAAGACTCGAAGCTGTAATCGCCGTCAAAGGCGCTTCGACGAAGTATTGACTCAGGTTGTTGAATACTTATTGATGCAACACATGTCATCTTTTCATTTTTAATTATTTTTTTACAATTTATAAAAACATGGTTTTACTTTGTCGTTATGGGGTATTTTGCGTCGATCGATGACAAAAATTTAAATTCAATCCATTTTTAATTCAGGCTGCAACAACAAAATGTGACAAAAGTCGAGGGGTGGAGGTGGAGGAGGCACTTGTGGAGGCACTGCATTTCTAAATTTGAAAGACTTCTGGGTAGTACAGAAAGAAGTACAGAAAGATCTCTTGCTATTTTAGAATCAACTATAATATTATAATCAACTGGGAATTTTATAATCAAATATCCGTCTCATGAAGATAAACAAACCCACTCGTTGACCACAATTTAATGGATGTTTTGTTCCACAGAGTTTGGAGCAAAATTGTTTCATAATGAAAAACAAATGAGCAAAAACAATGTGATGTGTTCTTCATGAAGTTCGGCTTACCCTCAAGCAGCTGAGCAGCTTTGCTGGACATCCGGGGAGGAGGAGAATCACGTGGTTCCTGCTTTATACACTCATTGCTCAAAGCATCCTGGGAAGTCTGAAAACAACTTTGGAAAGTTTCCATCGTCCCCAGATGAGGTTCATCTGCAAACCATTGGATAATTTGTTTCTTACTCAGGAAGGCATTTGTGTCATCAAAAATATCACTGAAGATGATTATTTTTATTACCCTCGCCAAAGGAGATGGTATTGCATTTGGGTCCGTTTGTTAACCTCCGCCATCGAAGATCGGAGGTTACTGTTTTCACCCCTTTCTGTTTGTTTGTTTGTTTGTGAACAGTATTAAGGAAAAACTCCTCGACGGATTTCGAGGAAACTTGGTGGGGGTTAGGTATGGTCCAAGGATCATGCCATTAAATTTTGGACTTGGTCCCCCCCCCAAAAAAAAACATTTGTTTGAGAAAAAAAAAAATTTTTTTTGCATTTCTACATGTTTTAAGTGATTTCCAACCCCCCCCCCAAATTTTTTTTTTACCCCCTCCCCAAAAAGAGAAAATTTTTTTGCATTTCTACATATTTAAAGTGATTTCCAACCCCCCCACCAAAAAAAGTTTGAGAATTTTTTTTTTTGCATTTCTACACGTTAAAGTGATTTCCAACCCCCACCCCCCAAAGAAATTGTCAGAGAAAATTTTTTTTGCATTTCTACATGTTTTAAGTGATTTCCAACACCCCCCCCCAAAAAAAAAATTGTTAGAGAAAACAAAAATTTTTGCAACTTTTTTTTCAACAAAATTTCGATTTTTTTTTTTTTGCATTTTTACATGTTTTAAGTGATTTCCAACCCCCCCCCCCCCAAAAAAAAATTGTTAGAGAAAAAAAATTTTTGCAACTTTTTTTTCAACAAAATTTTGATTACTTTCTTTTGCATTTCTACATGTTTTAAATGATTTCCAACCCCCCCCGCACCCCCCCCCCAAAAAAAATGTTGGAGAAAAGAACTATAACTCTGTCAGCACTGTTGACATCATATTTAATGAATAAGATATAAGGTTCACTTGAGTGACCCAGCAGTATTGGCGGCGGAGGTTTTGCACTCTCCCGAGTGCTCCCCCTCTAGTTTGTTTGTGTGTCTGTTTGTCCGTGCAGAACTTTAGTGTTTTTCTCCGCAACCGCTTGTCGGATCGAGATTAAATTTTCATCATGAGTGCGACTGCTCATGTAGAATGTTTTATTCATAACTATGATGTCATATGTTACGTGGTGTGACAGCCATGTTGGAAAAAACTGAAAAACGTTGGACTTCTGAATCTGAAACCGCACCAAGGAAAAAATTGAAACTTGGTACATGGCACGTACCCCTCATGGGGAGTAAGTATAATTTTTTTATGACATCATAGGTGTCTTCGTTATGGCGTCATAATTGCATATGTAGAACGCTACATCTGATCAGTATGAAAAATCTTAAGGGTCATCTCGGGATAAAATGGTCCACAGAAAAAAAAATACGATGACGTCTTCGTCAGACGTTCCAACAGGACATGATTTGTTAGCAATATTGTTTTGTTTTAAACCTTCAAAACTCTTCTTCTCTGAAGTGTCTGACCAGATTGAGGCAAAACTTTACATGTATGACTGCCTATCTATGATGAACAAAAGGTTCACACATATGATGTCATAGGTCACATGGTTTGGAAGCCATATTGGATTGAAGAAAAATATTAAATGTTTTCTCTGGATCCGCTTCATCAATGGACGTGAAACTTCAGCATTATGATCTAGTAGACATGGGGAATACGTGTTTTAATTTTCAACTTGATCAGACGTATGGTCTGACAGCCAGAATTATTTAATTTGCCTAATCTGGGTTCCTTTGGTTTTTTTGTTTTTGTTTTTTTGAATAAGGCTCACTTGGCTGTGCCAAAATGAGTTTGACGGTAGAGGAGCAGCAGCTGAAATGCAAATCCTATCTCGGTTCGTCCTGATGACTTCATCTTTCCTTGTTCGAGTTCCTTCCGATTACTCCAATGCAGTACTATACCTATTCGGTCTTCTATTTGATCTGAATTGAATTTATTTTAATCCCATTCTGAATTCAATTGAATAATCGTTAAAAAAAAAAGAAGTCATGGGTCAGGGTCAGATGTCCGAACAAAGGGGGGTTGCATCAAAGCAGGATGTCTTGGTACCAGGTCATCACTGCCAGCAGTTATAAAGTGGCAGTTTTTTTTTTTTTTTTTTTTTTTTTTTTTTGTATACCTTGGTCGAGGCTCGTATGAGAGCGAACACACAACTCACAGCAAGGAGGCATGAGACAAGAGGGGCGGGAGTGGAAGGGACAAAACATTGGGGAACAGACACAGGTGAACTGTGGAAGGGAGAGGGATGGGGATGGGACGGGGAACATGGCGAGGGGAAGATGGACATTAAAGGGACTTTCAGGAAGGAAAGCAGGAGAATTGAAGGAAGTGGGCTTGGGTGGATTATCGGGGGTAGAAAAGATCGAGGATTTGGATGGGGGAAGATAAGAGGTGGTGGTGAACAGCTGTTTTGAAAGCCTGGAGGGAAGAATGGGAAAGAATAGAGTGAGGAAGTTTATTTCAAAGGCGGGAAAAAAGAGGAATGAAAGAGTGAAGATGAGCAGTGATTCGTGATTTTGGTAGTTTTACCAGAAGGGGGTTGTTGGCGGACCTTGAGCGCCCTGTGGAAATGTGGTTGGGACAAATCACAGAGAGAGCAGGGGGGGCAAGGCTGGAGAGGAGTCGGTAGAAGACAGAAAGACCACCGACCAACCTGCGGTGATTGAGTGAGAGGCCCAAAGACTCAGCTTCATTGCGGGAGATGCCAATGATCTTAAATGCCCTGGTTTCGACAGCGTGAAGTCGAGAAAGGTGGGAGGCAGGAGCACCAGCCCAGAGGGGAGAGCAGTACTCCATCAGGCTACGGACAAAAGCTTTGTAAGTGGTCAGGAGCTCAAGAGGGCCGAGGAAGGACTTTGCACGACGGAGGATTCCCAGTCGGCGACTGGCTTTTGAGGCAAGGTTGGAAATGTGACTTTCCCAGGAAAGGTCATGGCAGATAGTGAGACCCAGAAGCTTGAAAGAAAAGACTTCTTCCAGAGGATTGTTGAGAAAGTGGATGGGGGGGTTTGTAAACGGTCCTTTCGAAGAGACATAGTGAGAGTGTGAGATTTGTCTGGATTGAAAGACATGTTCCACGTGTTGGACCAGTTTGTGATTTTATCCAGATCTGCAGTGAGCGAAGAAGCTGCTGCTTGCCGGTCTGAGGGATGACAGATGGTACGGCAGAGGGTGGAGTCATCGGCAAAGAGAAATAGAGGATTTTCCAGAGAGTCCGAGAGATCATTGATGAAAACCAGAAAAGAACAGGGCCCAGAACGCTACCTTGAGGAACTCCAGCCTGCACAGGAAGAGGGGATGAAAGAACTCCATTTAGGGCCACACGGTGACTGCGACAGGAGAGGAAGTCTGCGAGCCATGAGTGGAGATGGCCTTGAATACCATGGGAAGAGAGTTTGGTGAGTAGGGCAGGGTGCCAGACTGTGTCAAAAGCACGTGATATGTCCAGGGATACGGCTCGGATTTCCTGTCTGGCATTGAGGACCTCCATCCAATGATGGGAGAGCAGTAGCAGCATATCTAGGGTAGAGTGACCTGGTCTGAAACCAAATTGATGATTGGAAATCAAGCCATTGGAGAAGAGGAAGGATTTCATGTCTGAAGCGATGATGGATTCCATAACCTTGCTGATGATTGGGAGAAGGCTGATTGGTCTGTAGTTACAGGGATCTGTTTTTGCACCTTTTTTATGCAGGGCAGTGATGTTAGCAGATTTCCAAGCAGATGGCAGATGACCTTGGGCAAATGAGAGGGTGAATAGAACAGAGAGAGGGTGAGCAAGAGCAGAAGAGCAGGCTTTGAGGACACGTGGGCTGATGCCGTCTGGACCGGTTGCAGAATCTGACTCGAGGTTTGAAAGCAAGCTCTCCACCTTGTCAGGAGAAAAGGATACAGAGTCCAGGGACAGTTGGGTGCGACTGGGTAAAGTGGGTAGAGATAGTGATGGGTTTAGGACACAATATTTAGCTGCAAACACCGAGTTTAGACATTCAGCTTTATCACGTGTGGAATCAGCAGTGCGGCCATTTGAGGTAAGGGAGGGGATGGAGGGGGAACATACACCAGAAACAGATTTGATTAAACGGCACCAGGATTTTGAGGAGGGAGAGAGGTTTGAGAGTTCAGACTTGAGATGAGAAAGATGTTGTTTTCTGGCTCTCCTGAGGGTAGCTACACACTTGTTCCGAGCTTTGTGGAAAGAACTGAGATTGCCCTCAGTTGGGTTTGCTTTCCATGAGGCAAAGGCAAGTTGTTTCAGGACAACTGCCTCACCACAAGCTTCAGTAAACCAAGGGCGGGAGGAAGGGTAAGACAACTGAACACGAGAGGGGATAAATCTGTGCATGAGGGAGAGCAAGTTTCTTTGAAAGAATTCCCAGGTCTGGGAATTTGAATTTGAAAATAGAACTTTGAAAGAATTCACAGTTCTAGTTATGTCTCTTATTAATTACGCACCAGTACACAAACACCACACAAAATACACCATGCAAAACAAGTCCTGGCGAGGGTCTGCAATCTCCGACTGCTCTTTTTCTTGTTATTATTGTTGTTCTTCATACCTTTGACAAGCGAGGAGTAATCATCAATGAACTCGGACTCCACCTTTACTTGCACAATAAAATCTGAAAATGAAAACATCCCATTTGAACTCAACTTTCAACCATACTTGTGAAGAAATATAAATCACAATACAGCTCTGGACAGCGAGAGTTCACTTTTCATTCTCCTCAAAAATATTGATTTGAAATTGAACAGGAAAAGGATAAAACCCGATGGTTTACCCTTCTGTTGGTCAATATAGAGCCAGTGATTTTCTACAATCATGGGAAATGGACAGAATTCACGGAATCGGTGACTTGAAATGGATAACTAAATCTGACACAGAAAAAAAAAACACGAGAAGGGCACTGGGTAGACAGCATACCTCCACCAGGCTGATTAATTTGTTTTGTATCGCACTGATAGGCTGGATGTGGATTTGGAATATATATATAAAATGACCGTTTTTACAGCCATTTTTCCCTGCTGTGCAGGGGTTGGCTTTTTTTCTTGAGGCAATGTTTTTTTTTTATGGCCGGATGCCCTTCCTGACGCCAACCCTGGTCGCCTCTTACGACACACAGGGATATGGTACACCTATTCTAACCGGGGCATACACCGGGACCAGTACACTGGTACTCATTTCGCCGACCTCGGAAGGATGACAGGCTGAGTCAACCCCCTGGTGTTAATTCAGCAGCCAACGGGGCTTGAACTCAGGACCCTGGGATCCCAAGCCACCACCCTAACCACTAAGCCAACACCAGGCTCTGGATGTGGATTTGGAGCTGAACTAAAATTTGAATTGGCTTGTTCTTGTCACCAAAACCAACTCACCCACAAAATTTCGTCCAAATCCATCCACAATTTTTTGAGATTTTTGTTCACAAACAAACAAACAGACAGACAGACAGACAGACAGACAGACAGACAGACAGACAGACAGACAGACAGACAGGGGTAAAAAAACATAACCTCCATTCACTTTTCAGTGGCAGAGGTAATAAATAAATTAGAATGCAGCAAAGTCCAGAAAAAATAAATAAATCAATCAATAAAATATTCACCATGTTGCCTGATTTTGCATGTCCGATTCTCCACTGATTTACTTACCGCAGTGTAATTATGAAAAGTAGTCAATACAAATACACCACAATTCCATACGCAAGGGATACCGCGTGCACCGTCTGTACCATACGTTCCCTCAAGAAGAGATGAAAGGATTCCGTTGAGAGCCAGACGTTCACTCTGAGAGTGGAAGAAGCCAATAACCTGATGTTGGTTGACAACCAAGTAGATGCAATATGACCTCCGGAAAACAAGAGGGTGAAAAGAGCGGCGAGAGGAAGAACAGCAAAGCAGGGTCTTCGGACACATGAGCTGTTTCTGTCTGGTCCAGTTCCAGAATCATAGTCAAAGGTAGCCAGAAAGTGTCCACCTTCTCAGGTGTAAAAGACAGAGTCCGGGAGCAGTTGGGTACAGCTTTGGTAGGGTGGGTCCAGAGAGCGAGGGGTTTCGGACACGATATTTGGATGCAAACACAGAATTGAGCCATTTGGCCTTCTCACGAGGGGATTCTGCTGTGGTGCCATTTGAGGTGAGGAAAGGGATGGAGGAGGAGCATACACCAGAGACAGACTTAACAATGCACCCACAGGTATTAGAGGAGCGAGACAGTTTTGGAAGTTCAACCTTGAGGTTGGACAGATGTTTCGTGCCTCTGCTGACTCAATCAAAAGGGTCGTATTCGAGTCGGTGGACTTGATAATAAACCTGAAACAAACATGAGACGTGAGCCAGACATTTGTTGCGGGCTTTGTGGAATTATCTGAGATTGCCTTCCAGTGGGAGAATGCATGTTGTTTCAAGGCAACTGCTTCATAACAGGAATCAGTCAGTGTACCATGCGTGGGAGAATGGATATCTAACTGAAGATGAGATGGGATGAACCTTTGCATAAGGCAGAGCAGGTTTATTTGGAGGAATTGCTAGAATGAGTGAATATCAGGGGTGGTACACATAGGAGACCAGTCCTGAAGTGCAGTGGCTGCCTCCTACTCCCTGTCAGTTTGCCTGAGTGAAATGCAGACTCACTGCCACAGAGACTGTTCTCTGAGAATGGCGAGAGAGATGTTGATCAGATGAACCAATTGGAGCAGAGAAAATGCATGAGACACTGGCAGGGAAGTTTGTCAAAATCAAATACATCAGAGAGGACTTCCCATTGACAAAAATGTAGGTGCGAAGGTTTACAGATCGAGTCAATCCTGCTGGAGTCACAGAAGTCATTTGCTGAAGTGCCTTGTCTGGTGAGAGAGGTACCAACACCCAAATAACTGGCTTGGTGTCAATTGATTTGAAATCACAGAGAGAGAGAGAGAGAGAGAGAGAGAGAGAGAGAGAGAGAGGGAGAGAGAGAGAGAGAGAGAGAGAGAGAGAGAGAGAGAGAGAGAGAGAGAGAGAGAGAGAGAGAGAGAGAGAGAGAGAGAGAGAGAGATAGTTGGAAAAGTCACTGTTTGGAGGACGGTACAACATGCAGACAAGCACGGGATGAGAGTAGAAGAGAAGTCGCAGCCAGAGGTATTCCGAGGGTAATGAGAAATTGAATTATTGATTAGCAGTGTGACTCCACCACCAAGACGGTGTTCAGGTCGATCAAACGGGAGGAGTCAATAGCCAGGGAGAGACACCAATGAGTCAGGGACATTCTATGGGAGGAAGGATTCTGTTAAACAGATGATGTCTGGGTTATCGGTCGCAACCTGGATTGAGAGATCTGATCGGTTGTGGTGGAGGCCTGGGATGTTTGAAGTGCACACAGTTAGGGATCGGGGAAGAGAAGCAAAGAGAGGGGTTGGGGCAAAGCTGAGAGTGGGTGGGATGAGGGAGGAACAGATTGGGAGGAGGGGGAGATGGGGGGTGATACTGACACGGAGGGGATTGGCACCATGAATGGATGTGAAGGGGACTTGATTGTCATGTTCACACAACCTCTGCAAAATGGATTTCTCAGGTTTTGTTTTGAAGTGCATTTTAAAAATTATTATTGAGACATTTTAAAGGAAGAAAAACTTTCTATTCAGTGAAGATTCTGTTTGGGGATCTAGAAAAGGAGAAAGGTGAGAGCATGAAGCATTAACTGCACATGGCAGATCGAGTTCGGTTTTGAGCCGTGTTGTTGATGTGGGGGTCGGAGGGCGAGGGGGGGGTGGTTTTATGAGTGAGAGACTTTTGTGTTTTTCGGGGGGGCAAGGACAAAGGAGGGGGGAAAGATTAAGCTAAGGGATCAGAAGTAATAATGCTTTGGAGAAAAGGAGTGAAGTAGAAGCAAGTGTGGACAGCAACAGAGACAGAATCAACAACCTGACGAACCCGATCTTCCACGAGTGGGACGGACTTTACTCAGGACACAAATTCAATAATTCAACACAACAAGGTACAGTTTGGTCCAGAAAATTAGACGAAAACATGATCAGCAACACAGGAATAAAAAAATAAAACAGTAATACACAACGTATCTGGTACAGAAACCTTAGCTTTGTTGATCTGGAGGAAGGAACTCAGGAACCAGCAACACACAAGCAAACAGGAACCGGAAATTAAATTGGAATCCAGAATGCCGTCATAGCGCAAGCTAGTGTCCACTAAGAGAGATGGTGAGATGAGATCAAACTCGAATGGTGTGATGCACAACTCAATCTTAACTTAGAGAGTGATTACCAATAATTCAAAAAGAACACAATGACAAGATTACAAACAAGGAATACAATCCAAGAAAGTGTGGATTTTGACTTCGCACCCAACAAAACCTGGTCTCAGATGTTAAAGGAAATGTTCGACGATAAACACATTGTCATAAAGGAAACATCAGGTAGTTGATGTTTTGAGATTGTTACATAACTGAGATGCAGAACTTCCACAGTAAGTCATCCACAGATGGTTTAGGTGAGGGAAACATTGTGGAACTCGATCACAGGATATTGAATGGGTTGTGAGTGATATATCGCTCTGGTCTGGTCGCTCTGATGGTTACCATACCCAAGGAGTTGCTGTAGCTGTGTCCAATAAGCTGACTCCAATGATAATGAGGTAACACCGGTCAACGAGCGTATTATGAGATTAAGGATTCCTCACTCCTTAGGTGTCATTTCCCTGGTCTCTGTTTATGCTCCGACTGAGGCGAGTGATCTCACCGTGAAGGACACATTCTACGCCACACTCGAGTCTGTGGTTGATCAGTGCCCCAGACGAGATACACTTCTAGTCTTGGGGGATTTCAATGCATCGACTGGAACTGATAGGGATGGTTATGAGATGTGTGTTGGTCCCCATGGGTCAGGAACTATGAACCAGAATGGCACTAAGTTCCTTGACTTTGCAAGAAGTCATGGACTTAGGGTGGCTGGTTCATGGATTCAACGCCCACAAGCTCATCGCTGGACTTGGTATTCCAACGCTGGCGGTGTGGCAAAGGAGATTGACCATGTCCTCATTGACGGTCGTTGGAGGATGATCCAGAACTGCAGGGTCTACCGGAGTGCTCAGTTCCTCAATACTGACCACAGGCTTGTTGTAGCAACTCTAAAGCTGCACCTTAAATCCTGGAGAATGGTACCATCCCACCCTAGGCTGGATGTTGACAAGCTCAGGGATGAGAGAGTAGCTGAGGAGTTTGCGAACAGGCTGAGTGGACACTTGGGGGGTCTGGGTGCTTTGGGGGGTCCTGAAGAGTTGTGGAGCGCCTTCAAGACCACCGTCCTTGATGTTGCCGGTGGATGCCTTGGAGCTCACCGCAGGGCAAAGAAGAATTTTGTCTCTCAAGGGACACTGGATACCATTGACCAGAGTCGCAGGGCCAGGCTGAATGGCAGAGCTGAGCTGTTCAGGGAGCTGAGGCGTAAAACTGTACGTGCACTGAGGGTGGACAAGGAGGCCTATGTGCGAGGAATCTGTGAGGGGTAGAGCATCACCTGTGGACAGGTGATTCTCGTCCCGCTTACAGGGGAATTCGCGCATTACGTTCATCCAAGCCCATCCCTCGGAGCACTGCAGTTCGAGCAGAGAGTGGTAGGCTCTTGACAGAGGAGTCCGAAGTGAAGGCCCGCTGGGCCGGTTACTTTGAGCGGTTGTACCAGGCTGATCCCCCAGCTGTCGAGTTGGACGTCAAGGGTGTTACAATCCCTGTTGCTGACCCTCGAATCAACTGTGGTCCACCTTCGCTTGTGGAAACACGGGCTGCGGTGAACCAGTTGAAACGGGGCAAAGCTCCAGGGATCTGTGGCATCCATGCTGAACTTCTCAAGGCTGGTGGAAATGCTGCACTCGTGTCGTTGCATGCAGTTTTGTGCTCTGCCTGGGACACAGGTATCATCCCAACTGACTGGAAGAGGGGCCTTGTTGTCCCTCTCTGGAAAGGGAAGGGTGATCGCCAAGACTGCAACAACTACCGAGGGGTGACGCTGCTCTCAGTGCCGGGCAAGGTCTTTGCTCGGATAATTCTTGAGAGGGTTCGCCACCATCTGCTTGAGCACCAGCGTCCAGAGCAGTCAGGCTTTACACCAAAGAGGTCAACGATTGACCGTATCCTTGCACTTCGTGTCCTCACCGAACGCAGACGAGAGTTTCGGCAGGGGCTGCTTGCAGCCTATGTTGATCTCTGTAAAGCGTTCGATTCAGTGAATCAGGATGTCCTCTGGAGGATTATTGGTCTTCGTGGGGTGCCACCAAAACTGATCGATCTGATGTCTGAACTCTACTCTGGTACTGAGAGTGCTGTGAAGTGTGGTGGTACCATCTCTGACTTATTTCCAGTTGTTACTGGAGTTCGTCAGGGATGTGTACTTGCCCCCACACTTTTCAGCACATGTATGGACTGGATTTTAGGGAGGATGTCGGAGAGATCAAGTTGCGGTGCGTCATTTGGGAATGTCAAGATCTCGGACCTTGACTTTGCAGATGATGCAGTCATCTTTGCGGAGACTTTAGACATCCTCTTGGGGGCCCTCGAGGTGCTGAATGAGGAGTCGGAGCCGTTGGGATTACGGGTTTCTTGGGTCAAAACTAAGATCCAGGCTTTCGGTGACATCTTGGATGCTGCTGTCCTGTCTGTCTGTTTGTGGTGAGGATGTTGAGGTCGTGGAGAGATTCACTTACCTTGGCAGTGATATTCATGTCTCTGCTGGCTGCGAGTCAGAGGTCAATAGACGTCTGGGTCGGGCCTGGGGAGTCATGGATTCACTGGATCATGGGGTGTGGCGCTGCCGGTACCTGTGCGGGAGGACGAAAGTCCGAGTCTTCAGGTCCTTGGTACTTCCAGTCTTGCTCTATGGGTGCGAGACTTGGACTCTGACCAAGGATCTGAGACGGAGACTTAATTCCTTTGGTACCAGGTCTCCGGAGAATCCTTGGCTATCGCTGGTCGGATTTTGTGTCCAACGAGCGGTTGCTGAGAGAGACTCGGATGAGATTTGTCACCTGCATAGTCCGTGAGCGTCAGTTGCGGCTGTATGGACATGTGGCTCGTTTTCCTGACGCTGATCCTGCTCACCAGATTCTCTCAGTGAGGGAGTCTCATGAGTGGAGGAGGCCAGTGGGCCGACCACGTGCCTCATGGTTGCAGCAGGTTGACCAGCATCTCAGGGAGATGGGGATGGGCCTGGCATCTGCCTGGGGGATGGCCAGACAGAGGCCCCTGGAGTACCGGCGGAAAGTGGACGCAGCAACGCGCTGTTCTGGCACATGCTCCCATACCTGACCTGAGTGATATATACGGTGTGTTGCAACAATCTTGAATACACCTCTCATTTCATATGTTTAGAGAGTCATGAACTTGTCTTTCAAACCTGTCAAATCCAAGTCATCTCAGTTGTTTTGCTATTTCCAAAGTGTGTATTAGTGAAACTGAAACTTTTCCAAAGTTGACTTAATGTGTCTAATCAATCCTGAGTAAAAGCCACAAATACAAAGTACAGAAAGCATTCTGGGGATATTATAATCAACTAATATCTCTGTCTCATGAAGATAAACAAGCTCACTTGGTTGAATTAATGTCATTCCCCAGAGTTTGGAACGAAATCATTTCATCATTAAAAACAAGTATAAACAGTGTGATACGTGTTCTCCATGAATCTTGACTTACCCTCGAGCGGCTGAGCAGCTTTTCTGGACCCCCTTGGGGGAGGATCACATGGTTCCTGCTTTACACGCTCATTGCTCAAAGCATCTTGGGAAGTCTGAAAACATCTTTGGAAAGTTTCCATCGTCCCCAGATGAGGTTCACCTGCAAACCATTCAACAATTTGTTTCTTACTCAGGAAAGCATTTGTGTTATTAGACCAATCACTGAAAATTGTCATCTTTAGCTTGCTTGTTCGAAGAACAGAGAGCTATAGCGATACCCCCGGCGTGAGCGTCAGCGTGAGCATGAAAATGTTAAAGTTTTTGGTGCAAGTTATTTAGAAGCTTGCCATTCATTAATATGTGAACTCGGATGCTGATATTTGGCAGGGAGGTTCCTTTGGGCTATATTATTGATGTAGTGAAGTTGAAATTTAAAAATAATTTCAAATGTTTTAAATTTTTGACCTGTTTTGAACTTAACTTTTTTGTAGCACATCAACGATAAAGTTTTTGGTGCAAGTTATTTAGAAGCTTGCCATTCATTTAGTATGTGTACTAGGATGCTGATATTTGGCATGGAGGTTCCTTTTGGGTATACTATCGATGTAGTGAAGTTGAAATTAAAAAATAATTCAATTTGTTTTTAATTTTTGACCTGTTTTGAACTTAACTTTTTTGTAGCACATCAACGTTAAAGTTTTTGGTGCAAGTTATTTAGAAGCTTGCCATTCATTAATATGTGTACTAGGATGCTGATATTTGGCATGGAGGTTCTTTTGGGGTATATTATTGATGTAGTGAAGTTGAAATTTAAAAATAATTTCAAATGTTTTAAATTTTTGACCTGTTTTGAACTTAACTTTTTTGTAGCACATCAACGATAAAGTTTTTGGTGCAAGTTATTTAGAAGCTTGCCATTCATTTAACATGTGTACTAGGATGCTGATATTTGGCATGGAGGTTCCTTTTGGGTATACTATCGATGTAGTGAAGTTGAAATTAAAAAATAATTCAATTTTTTTTTAATTTTTGACCTGTTTTGAACTTAACTTTTTTGAAGCACATCAACGTTAAAGTTTTTGGTGCAAGTTATTTAGAAGCTTGCCATTCATTTAATATGTGTACTAGGATGCTGATATTTGGCATGGAGGTTCCTTTGGGGTATATTATTGATGTCGTGAAGTTGAAATTTAAAAATAATTTCAAATGTTTTAAATTTTTGACCTGTTTTGAACTTAACTTTTTTGTAGCACATCAATGTTAAAGTTTTTTCCTTTCTAATATTTTTATCTACCACACTATTTTTTTACTAATTACAATATACAAATACATATATTGCTTTAAAATTATTTGGATCAGACTTCACTGCAATGCTTTATAAAAAATATTATTGGACTAGTCTTTTAAAAACGATAAATGTACAAACAGGCGAGCATTGGGTGGCTTTGACACCAACTCTCTGGTTATTATTATTATTATTATTATTATTATATTATTATTATTATTATTGTTGTTCTTAAGTCCTTTTGACAAGCGAGGAGGAATCATCAATGAACTCACGAGTACTCCACCTTCACTTCTACAATCTATAATATAAAAGGAGCTCGGTGTCGGTGAGCCTGCGTGTGATGTCCGATAGGGGATACCGCTAAACAAGTAATAACAGTGCCCCCCCCCGCCCCGACACAATCTACAGCACAGAATGCACGTACGTACACACCATAGAATGCATACATACATATACGTACACGTATCATATAACGTGCTGCACATACATGCATGCAATGATGATGAGTTTTCTCTGAATGATGATGAGTTTTCTCATATCAACTAAAAAAGTTTGGTGTTGACTTAGTGGTTCGAGTGTCTGGCTTTGGGATATTAAGGGTCCTGAGTTTGAGTCCCGTGGGCCACTGAATTAACACCAACTGGGGTTGACTCAGCCAGTCATCCTTCTGAGGTCGGCGAAATGAGTACCAGCGTGCTGGTCGAGGGGCACAGCATCGGCGGCAGAGTCGTGCCCCAACAAAAGGACAGCTACTCGGCAGCCAAGCTGCATACTCAAAAAGAAAAATATAGATTAGATTCAGAAAACGCTTGCGATATTCAATATTCAATTTTATTCATACTAGTGCGGGCCCGTACGTGCGTGGCCGTACGTGTGTGGCCGTACGTGAAAAAAAAATGAATTGTGACGTCATAGCACCGTGTCCTGTCATTGGTTGGTAAATAAATGGCCATAACTTGGGAACCACTTGTCCGATTAATATCAAACCTTGAAAAGGCACATCCTCAGGGCCCCAGCAATATACCTGGGAAGTTTCAATTAGATCGGACCAGTGGTTGTCGAGAAACAGCGGTCACAGACAGACAGACATACAGAGATTGCTGGAATTATAGATCTGATAACAGTAATACATCATCCTATCAAACAGTATCTCTGCTTATACACCGCCTTTTATTGTCCCGACTCGTTATCCTCGGTTGGAGCGATCCTGGACCTGCAGTCCATGGGAGAAACGTTTGGACAGACACTCGTGGATCCCGGAGGGTTCTTTCTGTGCTCCTCACCGAAGAGATCTTGGTCCATGGCGCACGGTACAGTACAGTGGAGTAAACTTAAAGTACAGTAAAGTACAGTACAGTCGAGTGAAGTGTACAGTGGAGTCGAGTACAGTGTAGTACAAACAACAACGTGCGAGTAAAGACAATGCGCTCGAGCTTATCCCTGTAAATAGTTAATTCACCAATTCCAACCCGCAGATTCGCCGCGGATCGAGGATTTCGTTTAAAAAATAATATATTCGGGTTTTGTTTAAAAACTAAAAACAAACAAGAAATCCCTGATCGAACCGCAATCAAGAACCCACGGCTCGTCCTTCAACCTTGAACACTAAAACGGGACAATCAAAGCTTTCCGACTACATCTTCATTTGAAAAGTCAATGTCGAGGCTCCTGAAACAGAAGGTATTTATTAATTAATTTATTTATAAACAACAGGGTCAGGGACAATCTTGGTTGGTCAGTTCTCACTAACTGTCGCATCTTTTCTGAGTTTTTAAGTGATCCAGGAAATGGTCTTGCCTCACGCCAGTTGTGTAGATCCAGTGGACTGGATCTGGACGCTGGGTCGGCAGTCGTCGCAAGGGGCCACATGTGAACCAATGGATGGTTTCACGGTCCCAAAGTTCGAGACATCCACTCCGGTGGTCTGGAGCTTCAGTCTGCTGCTTCTGCGCCGTGGTGGTCATCACCTGAAACGCGCTGGGGTATGAAGGAAAGGAAGAGGAGGGAGGACAATGGACCAGGGCCTTACAACCCTGGGACAGGAGGCATTGAGCTGGCAAAGTGGAATGGCACAAAAAATTGAATGTTGGATCATTTTGCTCAATAAAATAAATGAAAAAGTAGATTTCTTTTTCATGCTATTTCTTAAATCAGGTTCTCTTTATCTTTTATTAAGACGTAGATGAAGATTTGATCGAATTTTAGGTCAAATGTATGCAGAAATGCAGAAAATTCTAAAGGGTTCACAAACTTTTTCTCACCACTGTACATGATATGGAAATCGTCTTCAAATTTCAAGTCAATCAGATAAAAACAGGATTTTGGAAATCTGTTGAAGTTGTTATCCTTTGGCCTATGTTGACCTAAAAACAATAAGCTTCTTTCTTATAACGAACTCTACCAGGTGATGAAATTTCAAGAAGATCGCCTTGAAATTGTGACCTGTCAGCAGTTGACAGACAAACAAACAGATAAACAGAATACCAAAGTCAACTGACCAATATGCTGGACTTGAACATCTTCAATTTTGCAGGTAACAAACGAACAAATGAAAAATCACTCATGGAGTGACAATTGGCAAAACAGAACAAAGTGGAATGGCACTCAGTAGAGCACCTACCTCCGCCAGGCTGAACAGTTTACGTTTTGTATCCCACTGATGGGCTGGATCTGAACCAAAACCAAATCCGCTTGTTCTAGTCACCTAACCAACTCATCCACAACTTTTTGGGATATAATGACAAACATATATATATATATATATATATATATATATATATATATATATATATATATATAATGTGTGTGTGTGTGTGTGTGTGTGTGTGTGTGTGTGTGTGTGTGTGTGTGTGTGTGTGTGTGTGTGTGTGTGTGTGTGTGTGTGTGTGTGTGTGTGTGTGTGTGTGTGTGTGTGTGTGTGTGTTTCGTTTTTGGCCTGATCTCTCAATTTTAGAAATTGGGCCTATGTTAACGTTTTGACTTTAAAAATAATTGGTGGTTGAATTCAGTGACCTGATATGCAAATCCTGTTCAAATTTCGTCAATCGGATGAAAATTGAGGATTTTAGAAATCGCACCTAAGCTGTTGACCTTTGGCCTCTGTTGACCTTTTCGCACATGCTGACCTAAAAAAAAAACTGGTGGTTGTATTCAGTGAGCTGATATACAAATCCTGTTGAAATTTCAAGTCATTCGGATGAAAATTGAGGATTTTAGAAAATTTGCCCAAATTGGCCTTTTGGCCAATGTTTGCCTCAAAAATATCAGGTGGTTGACTTCAGTGACCAGATATGTAAATGCTCTTCAAAAGTCTAGTCAATTGATTGAAAATTTACAATTTTAGAAAATTTGGCCCAAATTGGCCTATTTTTGACCTTTTGGCCTATGTTCACCTCAAAATCAATAGGTGGTTTTATTCAGTGACCTGATATGCAAATGCTCTTCAAATTTCAAGTTATTCGGATTAAAATTGAAGATTTTTGAAATTTGGCCGATATTGACCTTTTGATCGATGTTGGCCTTTTGGTCTATCAATGGTGACCTTAAAAATAATTGGTGGTTGAATTCAGTGACCTGATATGCAAATCCTGTTCAAATTTCAAGTCAATCGGATGAAAATTGAGGATTTTAGAAATCGCACCTAAGTTGTTGACCTTTGGCCTCTGTTGACCTTTTCGCACATGCTGACCTAAACAAAAACTGGTGGTTGTATTCAGTGACCTGATATGCAAATGCTCTCCAAATTTCAAGTTATTCGGATTAAAATTGATTTTTGAAATTTGGCCTATATTGACCTTTTGACCTATGTTGGCCTTTTAGTCTATCTATGGTGACCTTAAAATAATTGGTGGTTGAATTCAGTGACTTGATATGCAAATCCTGTTCAAATTTCGTCAATCGGATGAAAATTGAGGATTTTAGAAATCGCACATAAGTTGTTGACCTTTGGCCTCTGTTGACCTTTTCGCACATGCTGACCTAAAAAAAAAAAACTGATGGTTGTATTCAGTGAGCTGATATGAAAATCCTGTTCAAAGTTCAAGTCAATTGGATGGAAATTGACAATTTTAGAAATTTGACTCATGTTGACCTTTTGGCTGACGTTGATCTCAAAAGTAATGTGGTTGAATTCAGCGACCTGATGTGCAAATCCTGTTCAAATTTCAAGTCAATCCGATGAAATTTGAGGATTTTAGAAAATTTGGCTCAAATTGGCCTAATTAGACCTTTTCGGTCGACCAAATTTTATGAAACTTCAATGTGGGACCACCGCAGGGTCGGTGACGTTAATCTCTGAAAGTTTCAGAACGGTCGGTTGAGCGGTTTGGGTTGGAGGCGAGGGAAGAAACACACACACACACACACACACACACACACACACACACACACACACACACACACACACACACACACACACACAAACGGAGGTGATCAACATATCAAAAAAAATTTTTGCCAAGTAACAAGCAGACAGAAAGGGACAGACAGACAGACACACAAAACACGATGAAAACAACCTCTATCCACCTTCAGTGGAGGAGGTAAAAATAATTTGAGGAAGACGCTGGTTTTGTGGAAAACGTGACGAGAAGAATTGATGACAGTGTGGATAAGTAGCTATTTGCATTCACAGCCATTTGTCAGATCCACAATGATACCCGGTCTTTGCCTCAACTCCCACAGCCTCCATGTCCAGAAGACAAGCCAGAAGGTCCCATAAAATTGCCAAACACCTTGTACAATTCTCTTGCAAGGGTAAATTGGGTGTAATTGGAATACCAAAACAGAGATAAAAGACAATGATGTCAATTCCAATTACCCGTTCACCAAGTGACAGCCATACCCTTTCCTGGGTAGACCACAAAGCAAAGCTGGCATCCAAAACCAGTCGGAGACTGGGAGTACTCTATCATCCGAACTCTTTCCTTGGAAAATCAGAACTACTCCTTTTACAAGGCCTTTGTCCGTAGTTCAATGGAGTACTGCTCTCTGCTTTGGGGTGAGCTGGCACCCCAGCATTATGTGTCTCTCCTGAATTCCGTGTAATGTAAATTTCTCAAAATTATTGGAATCTACTGTGATGAGACCAAAGCACAAGGTTTGCTGCTCTCGTATCACAGGCAGGTCGGTGGTCTCTCCATTTTCTGTCATCTATTCTCAAACATAGCTACCTCTGCTCTCAGTCTAACGACCCTCCTTATTTACCCCTGGATGTAGACATTCTTCCAGAAAGCCAATACTGGTTACGCCTCCAAAATCCAAGCTGACTGCACACTTCAACTCTTTTATTCCTTGTTTCTCCCATCTGTGGAATCGGCTGCTCCGTCTCACTTTTCCCTCCAGGCTTCCATCAAGCAGTGCAATGCCATCTCTTGTCATCCTCAATTCTGACCACTGATCTTGATTACCCTCGCAATTAACCTTTCTTTAGACAACCATCTTAATTGCTAGTTTCAGGGTTTCTTCCCACACTCCACCACCCCCCTCACCAACCTGCCCCTCTCTCTCTCCTTATCACAAGATTAATAAGGTACAACATCTCTCATGGTAATGGTTCCTAATATCCATATTTTATTTGGTTGGGGTCACAACGACTACAATAACCACAAACATTTCTCATCATCTCTCCAAGTCCATGATCGGGCAGGATACATGGCAGAGGCATCACCACCAGAAGACACACAGACGCTGAGCCAACTCAAACACAGTCTGCAAAACGACCAAGTACTGGTTGACAATCCATTACACCAGCTTCAAATATGGATAACAAGTAGGAAAACGGATGCACCTGTCACTATGTTTTCAGTACACAATAAAACTGTTGATATTGAATTCCAAGACAGGATTGAAAGCAGAAGAAACAGACCTGGCTTGGAAAAACACGAACTCGAGAGTACATAGCAAACTTTACCATGTGTTGTGTTGGAAAAAAAGGACATGTGAAGGGTCTTTTCAACGGTTGTTTTGGTGTCCAAGCAAGATCAAAATTATCTTTCTTCATGAACGTTGGAAAACAGGCGCAATGGCAATGATATGAAGCCGATGATTCAAAAGGAACAGTCTAAAACTGAGCCCCCTGCCATCCCTTCTCGGAGAAACTGACGATGTTGGAATGATCTGAGAGAAAGATGCACACAGAAAAACATCTTTTGGATGAAGTTAACTCTGTCGGTGCATTGCTAGGCGACACAATTTTATCTGAATCTCGCTGGTAAGCCACCCTCACAGCACGCGGAAAATCTGATTGGTCGAGACGCCAAATAATTTAACCCAAGCACTGCTAAACTGAAGGTTTTTGGAAGTATAAACCAGGTGAGTTGTGTTCTGCAGTGTTCAAATATATCATTCAATTGAAACTAGAAAGAGCAATCAGAGATAGCAGACCCTCACCAGGACTTGCTTTGTGTGGTGTATTTTGTGGCAAATAAATGGAAGGATATACTGAATGAAAGATCATTGATTGCAAATAAGAGGTCTAAATGATCTTGTTGTAAAGGTCAAAGGTTTGAAAAGTTCGAAAGGTCAAATGGCCTTAAAGTGTAAAGGTCGAAAGGGTCTAACAACATCTAAAAATGGTCTAAAGGTAAAAGGGGTCAAGAGAGTATTAAAAGGTATGAAGGTCTAAAGACCGAAAGAGTAAAAAAGTCAAAGTGGTCTTGAGGGTCTTAGTGCTTCTGAAGGGTCTAATCAGATCCAAAGGGGTTTACAGGGGCTAATCGGATCCAAAGGGGTCTACAGGGCATTCTAAAGGGTCTTAAGGGCCATTGAGGTCTTGGGGTTTGAAACGGTCATAAGGGTCTTGAAGGTCTTAGGGTTGTATGGGATTTTCAGGGGTCTCAAGGTATATAGAGTTTTAATGTAATTCTCCAACAATTTTTATCGTAGCCAAGTCTGGAGACGGCGATGGTTCACGATCAATGTACACGGTTCGCCTTTTTATTTTTTGACCGTCGAGGGGACGCCACGGGCAAACTGGCGGGAATCGGGAAAAAGGTAAATGATGAAAGTTGTAGTACTCGAAGAGCACTACTTGCATACCAACTTTCATTCGAAACAGTTGAAAAACAGCTCGATGCCCAATTTGTTGATTTTTTTGACATTTTCTAAGTTCGTGACCTTGTGACCTTGACCTTGGGATGAAAATGAAAAATCAAATTCCATGGGGCTATGCAGGTGCCATTGGGCTAACCAAATACTGAAACCCCTGCCAGATTCGACAAACCCCCTCAGAGAAGATGCAACTTGAAACCAGTTACCCTCTAAAAACACGTTTTTTGGGCGTGGCTCCGCCCATAATGGGCGCAGCACGCCCATTCTCCGGAAAACACAACTAGATCATGATACAAACCTCCCACCCTAATTTTATCAGGATCGGATCAAAACCCACGGAGCTATGCTCGGGACAGACAGACAGACAGCCAGACACACACCCATAACGAATATAGTGGTCACTTACTGACTCGTGAACCAATACCTTTACCAAGTACCATTTTGGGTCATGCAGCAAATGCGATTCCAAATTTTGGGTCAGGGACAAAAAGTTTGGGAACCACTGGTCAAAAGGGTTTTTAAATGTCTCAAAAGTGTCTAAATGTCAAAGGGATCTAAAGGGTATTAAAATGTCTGAAAGGTGTGAAGGTCAAAACGTCTAAAGGGCAGAAAGGAGTACAAGGGGTCTTAAGAATCTTCGGGGGTTCTATGGAGTCTAATAGGATCTAAATGGTCCATAACAGTTGGAATACCTGTGCAGATGACTGAAAGAATAACGTATCGTGAATATGGAAAAGTTCATTCTCTGCTCGGATAATCGTTGAAATGTGACTCTCGGTCAAAGCTATCAAGGTCATGGTCATCAAACAAACATCTTAACCCATGAACAAAGTCCATTGTCCCACACCAGCGTCCTTTACAAACAACGTGCTTCAAGGCATGTCCTGGTATTCTGTTTGTAGTGCTGGGTTACATGACCTCTTCATAGAAGCAGGCATTCTTGAATAGGGTTCAGTTGTGGTGTACTCCACTGTGAAAGAGTTAAAACAAGACTGAGAAACAGAATCAAGCAACACATGTTATTTTATGGGTTTTATTAATTTCTCAACATTTCCATATATGGAATAAACTCAAGGAATGTTGTGATCTAATTACAGAGGTAGTGAAGCAGAAGAAGCTGAAGGACAGAAGGAAGGCAACAATGTAGAAAATGTCAGGTCGTCCAAACCAGTCCAACAGCCAATGGTACAACAGCAAGAGACCATTTTATGTAGATAGACTCTTCTTCGTAACTTGAAGAATCTGAAAATGTTTGTGAAACTGAAGAAGATTCCTCAGAGTGTGAGCAGGACTCCGAGTGGGTGTCACAATGGGATTAAACAAAGTGCAGTATCCAATCCGATTACACTTCTCCGATGCCAAACCTTTTAAATCGAACTTTTCAAATCAGAAACTTTTCATAGTTGATTGTGTTTGTTGGTATGACACAGACAGCCGTAAAAAAAAAAATGAATTAGTTGATTGATTTTTTTTGTGCACTTGGTTAAGCTCCATCAAACCACCTCCTCCCTCTCGTCTCAGGAAGTACAACCTCAGAATGCATTGGTTTTTGTCGAACATCTTGAATTAGGTGATTTTGGGAGCATTTTAAAGACTGCTTGATTTATTCTCCCTTCTCGTATCTTCAACTGTTTATTTGGTGAAGATGTGATCTTTCCTTGGGTGATATCAATTCAATTTCCTCCAATTTATTGGCCAGCTCATCTTCAAGCCGATGATGTTCATTGGCAATCTCCTCTTTCTCTTCTTCAGTCTGTTGTCCATTATTTTTCTCGTCATTGTAATCTATCTTTGTTGCTATTAATTGTTTTGTTTGCAAAGGTGCTATTTGAACCGAGTTAATCACTTTGAGTTCATCTTTCTCTACGGGTGCTGCTGCAGCATTTCATTCGTCGTTCTCTGGTCCTGTTGTGGAGGTTGCAGTTTTGTTTCTTGATTCAATTCTCCAATGTGTTGCTCAATTTCTGTTTCTGTTATTGTGATTAAATTTGAAGTCTCTTCTGTTTCGGTGTTCCTCTCTTGTTCTATTTTCTGTGTAACATCAGTAAGTTCTGTTGGTTGTTCCTTTTCTTTGGGAGTTTGTACTTTGGGCATCTCATCCCAAACGTATGTCCATCTACTTCTATCCTGTGTGTGTTATTTGATGTTTGCATAAACGTGATGAGTCAGCGAACACTTTGCAGCAAAGGGAACACTTGTGCGGCTTCTCTCGTGAATGTATTCCTTGATGAATTTTCAAAGTTTGCGAAAGTCTGAAGCCCTTACGACACACAGAACACTTGTAAAGTTTCTCTCCCGTGTGAATCAATTCATGTCTTTTCATTGAAAAGGAAGTTGTAAAATCCTTGGTGCACACAGAGCACTGGTACAGCTTTTTACCCGTGTGTTTTCTTTGATGAGCTTTCAAAGATGATAAAGTGATACACACCTTGCTGCAAACAGAGCACTTGTGTGGTCTTCTTTCACTGTGCATTTTCTTATGTTCATAGAATTGTGCGGAATGATCAAAAACCTTATTGCAAATTAAACACTTGTACGGCTTCTCTCGGTGTATTCTTTGATGTTTGTATAAACTCGATGAGCGACCAAACGCTTTACAGCAAAGGGAACACTTGTGGGGCTTCTCTCCCGTGTGTATCCTTTGATGATTCTTCAAAGTTCTTGAACGTCTAAAGACCTTAAGACACACAGAACACTTGTACGGCTTCTCGCCGGTGTGTATTCTTTGATGTTCGTGTAAGCTTGATAAGCGAGTCAAGGCTTTGCAGCAAAAGGAACACTTGTAAGGCTTCTCAACCAAATGGATTCTTTGATGCATTTTCAATTCTGACATAAAACTGAACGACTTGTTGCACACAGAGCACTTGTAAGACTTCTCACCTGCATGCATTCTTTGATGTTCGTTAAACTTTCTCGATTGAGCAAAGGCTTCAGGACACAAAGAACACTTGTACGGCTTCTCACCTGTGTGTATTCTTTGATGTTCGTATAAGCTTGATGGGCGAGTAAAGGCTTTGCAGCAAAAAGAACACTTGTAAGGCTTCTCAAACAAATGGATTCTTTTATGTGTTTTCAATTCTGACATAAAACTGAACGACTTGTTGCACACAGTGCACTTGTAAGGCTTCTCACCTGCATGCATTCTTTGATGTTCGTTAAACTTTTTCGATCGAGCAAAGGCTTCAGGACACAAAGAACACCTGTACTGCTTCTCACCTGTGTGTGTTTTTTGATGAAGATTTAAAGATGATAATGTGGGAAATGATGCATCACACACCGAACACTTGTGTGGTCTTTCACTTCCTTCGGTATTCCTGAGGGTCTCTGTACAACGTTTACAATTGCGGTTGTAAGACACGATGCTAAATTTGTCCTTTTCTTGACAAACGGTCTGAGTTTTGTGCGGATTGAAAACATCCAGGTCGAACAACTGGAGACAGTTGGAACAGGAAACTGGTTGAATTTGTTTTTCTGCGAAGACAAGTCAAAAAAATTAGATAAATAGTCAAAATACCTTTGAAAAATATAGCATGATTGACAACTATTTCACAAAATCAGATTTGAGGAAACACAAACTACATTATCAGATGTCATCCGTCCGACGAAAGGTCAACAACTGAAATGTCAGCTCCTCCTTGCTTTTCACGGCAGTTATCAAAACTCAACAAACGTTCTGTATAATTCAGAATGCATCGTTCTACTCGTACACCGACACACAATGATTTTCAAAGCTCTGACTTCTCCACTTTCCAGAAAGGAGAGGTGAAACAACTTGAGGGAGAAGAAGAATTTACAGTGCTCTGAAAAGGTTTTTTGACAGTGAGAATAACCAAAGGGAAGACAAGCCAGTTGTAGAATTCACAACATACTTGCACCTCCCTCTGGAAACTCACATATAAATTTAGTCTCTCACGGACACCCCACCGGGGATAGTGAGACCAACAGAGCTCTCAAGACAGCAGCACTTATTTGAAGGGTTAATCCACAAAGTAAATATATGAGAGTTAGTTTATCCTTTCAGAGAGGAACTGTGAGTACCTGCATTAAAAAGTCACGGATCAGGTGTGGGAGTTGTTTCTGATCTTCTGTAGGTTATCTACGAGAGATATAACCACTGTCTTTTAGTCAAGTGGATAAAGTATGTTCATCTGCCTGATGGTAAGAAAGGTTTCCAGAGAAATCGTCAAGTCAAAACAGAAATCAACAATGGAATCGAGAATTCCATTATACCGTAAGCGAGTGTCCAATGCGAGAGATAGTGAGATGAGATCAAACTCGAATGATGTGATGCACAACTCAATCTTAACTCAGAGAGTGACTACCAATAATTCAAAAGAACACAATAATAAGATTACAAACAAGCAACACAATCCAAGAAAGTGTGGATTTTCACTTCCCACCCAACAAAGCCTGGTCTCAGATGTTAAAGGAAATGTTCTAGGTTTAACACATTGTCATAAAGGAAACATCAGGTAGTTGATGTTTTGAGATTGTTACATAACTGAGATGCAGAACTTCCACAGTAAGTCATGCAGATGGTGTCGGCGAGGGAAACACTGTGTAACTCGATCACAGCATTTTGAATGGGTTGGGAGTGAGATATATGGTGTAATGCAACAATCTTGAATACACCTCTCATTACCTTCGCAAACTTTGTTGCGAAGGTTATGTTTTGATCGCTGTGTATTTATTTATTTATTTATTTATTTGTGAATATGTGTGTTTGTTTGTTTGTTTGTTTGTTATTCGCATAACTCCAAAAGTATTGAACTGAATCGCAGCAAATTTGGTGGGATGATTGGTTATTATCCCAGGACCATTTGATTAGATTTTGGGAGCAATCGGGTCAAAGGTCAAGGTCATGAAAAGGTCAAAATCGTCTTTTTACCATAGCGCGGTCAATTTGTATCCAATTTGCATGCAACTAATGCCAAAATGTTCAGAATTCACTGCCCCATCTTGTGATATGTGACATGACACAATGACGTAATAACTCTTATTAGCGGTTGGGAGTCAAAGGTCAGGGGGGGGGGGTCACGACATTGCAAAATGTGCGGTTTTAGTCATAACACGGTCAATTCTTATCCGATTTGCATGAAACCAACACCAAAATGTTGACTGTTCTGTGCCCCACACTCTAATACCAATTACAAAATTAAGAGTTCAAAGGTCAAGGTAATGAAAAGGTCAAAATCGTCATTTTGCCATAGTGCGGTCGATTTTTATCCAATTTGCATGCAACCAATGCTAAAATGTTGTGAATTCAATGCCCAATCTTGTGATACACGATATGACACAATGACGTCATTACCTTTGTTAGCGGTTTGGGTCAAAGGTCGGGGGGTCAATGACCTTTATTATCATAACGCGGTCAATTCTTATACAATTTGCATGTAAGTAGATTCAAAATGTTAAGAATTCAATTCCCTATCCTGTGATGTGTAATATTTGATTTCTTATCATGTGACCAGTTGTCATCAGATTGACTTGACACCGACACCCAAAAAGGTCAGGGAGTTCATACAGAAATTGTACAATGTACGTGAATCAGTGTCAAACATCAGGAAATTTAATGTTTTTAAGCCATCATAACACATATGAGATGGCAGATGTGGTATGGGATTAAATACCCTCACATTCAACGGTTTCTGGGGGGGGGGGGGCAAAATGTGGCGTTGGCGAAGGTATGCGCTCTTCTGAGTGCCCGTTCTAGTTTCATATGTTTAGATCGTCATAAACTTGTCTTTGAAACCTGTCAAATCCCAGTCATCTCCCTTTGTTTATAATTTTGAATGCTACAGTGCCTTCAGAAAGTATTCACACCCCTCGACTTTTGTCACGTTTTGTTGTTACAGCCTGAATTTAAAAGGAATTAAATTTAGTTTTTTTTGTCAACGATCTACACATAATACCCCATAATGTCAAATTGAAAACACATTTTTAGAATTTTTTTATAAATTAATTAACCAGAGTTGGTGTCAAAGCCACCCAATGCTCGCCTGTTTATACATTTATCGTTTTTAAAAAACTCGTCTAATAATTAATATTTTTTATAAAGCATTGCAGTGAAGTCTGACCCAAATAATTTTAAAGCAATATATGTATTTGTATATTGTAATCAGTAACAAGAGCACAAGTCAGCACAATATATGCCCGAACAAGGTATATACAGAATTGTGCTAATACATAGAAAACAGCATCCTGGTTGCCATGGCAACCACTTTAGATGACGAACGTATGTCACGACACCATCTCCACAGTCTGTACCTATGTACCAAATATGAAACGTGAAAGTTGAAAACTTTGGGAGTTAGAGTGCAGACAGGAACGGATGGAAAACAGCATCCTGGTTGCCATGGCAACCACTTTAGATGACGAACGTATGTCACGACACACCGTCTCCACAGTCTGTACCTATGTACCAAATATGAAATGTGAAAGTTGAAAACTTTGGGAGTTAGAGTGCGGACAGGAACGGACGGACGGACGGACGACCGGTATCACATAATACGCCCCGATATATCGGGCGTATAAAAAAAAGTGTTGTAGATAAAAACATTAGAAAGGAAAAAATAACTTGCACCAAAAACTTTAACATTTTCACGCTCATGCTGACGCTGACGCTCACGCCGGGGGTATCGCTATAGCTCTCTGTTCTTCGAACAGGTGAACTAAAAACCAAAATCTGAAATGTCTTGCATCAATAAGTGTTCAACGCCTTTCCTGTGACACTCCAAATTGAGCTTAGGTGCATCCAATTTGCTTTGATCATCCTTGAGATGCCTCTGCAACTTCATTGGAGTCCACCTGTGGCCAATTCATTTGAATGGACATGTTTTAGAAAGAAACACACCTTTCTCTATAAGGTCCCACAGTTGACAGTGCATGTCAGAGCAGAAACACCACCATGAAGTCCAAGGAACTGTCTGTAGAACTCCGAGATAGAATTGTGAAGAGGCATAGATCTGAGGAAGGGTATAAAACAATTTCGAGATTGTTGAAATTTCCAAGAGCACAGTGAGCTCCACCATTAGGAAATGGAAAGAATAGGAACTACTCATACAAAGCTGGCCATCAGACCAAATTGAACAACTCGGCAAGAAGGACCTTGGTCAGGGGGGTGACCAATAACCAAATGACCACTCTGATAGAACGACAGAGTTCCTTGGCTGAGATGGGAGAACCTGCCAGAAAGACAAGTCTCTGCAGTACTTCACAAATCTAGGTTTTATGGGAGAGTGGCCAGACAGAAGCCTCTCCTGAGAAAATGTCACATTGACAGCACGTCTGGAGTTTGCAAAAAGGTGTATGAAAGACTCTGAGAGCATGAAGAAAAATATTCTGTGGTTTGATGAGACGTAAATTGAACTCTGGCCTGAATGCAAAGCGCTACGTCTGGCGGAAACCGAGCACAGATTATTACCCATCTAACACCACCCCTACCATGAAGCATGATGGTGGCAGCATCATGCTATGGGGATGCTTTTCAGCAGCAGGGACTGGGGGACTTGTAAGGATAAAGGGAACAATGAATGGAGCCAAATAAAGGCCAATCCTTGAGGAGAACCTGCTTCAGAGTGCAAAAGATATGAGACTGCGGCGAAAATGTACGTTCCAAAAGGACAATGACCCCAAGCATACAGCCAAAGCAACATTGGAATGGCTTCAGAACAAGAACATGAAAGTGCTTGAGTGGCCCAGCCAAAGCCCAGACTTGAATCCTATTGAGAATCTGTGGAAAGACTTGAACATTGCTGTTCACTGACATTCCCCATTCAACTTGACAGAGCTTGAGTCAATCTGCAAGGAAGAATGGGAGAAAATCCCCAAATCCAGAAGTGCAAAGCTGATACAGACGTATCCAAGAAGGCTCGAAGCTGTAATCACCGCCAAAGGAGCTTCTTCAAAGTATTGACTCAGGGGGCTGAATACTTATTGACGCAAAACATTTCAGCTTTTACTTCGTAATTAATTTGCAAAAATTTCTCAAAAAATATGCTTTCACTGTCGTTATGGGATATTTTGTGGAGATCGGTGACAAATAAAATTTAATTTAATCTATTTTAAATTCAGGCTGTAACACAACAAAATGTGACAAAAGTCGAGGGGTGTGAATACTTTGTAAGTGTGTATTTGCGAAGCAGACTTTTCAAATGTTAGCTTCATGTGTCTGAACAATTCTGAGTGAAGGCCAGAAGTACAAAGTACAGAAAGATTTCTGGGTATTTTATAATCAACAAGGAAAAAAAAAGACATTAAATGTCATGGCCCCCATTGTTTTAGTAATTTTGCTGTATTGAGTTAAATGGCTACCTCATATTTATTTTCAACTAAAATGGCCGCCAGTCTACCAGTCGCTCATCTTTGATCAGATCGCAAAATAAAGTTAGGTGCAACTGCATGCCATCGTGTCCTGTGCTCGTGTGACGTTTGAACAAAATCGGACTACGCATGTCAGAGAAATGGTTGGGAACACGTTTAAGTAACAAAAATCGCTGCCAGTCAGACATCTTGGATGTGATCTCAAAAAAAATTAAAATGACATGCTTAGGTAAGCCATCATTCATTACCTGTGTGCCAAGTTTGAACACATTTGGTAAATACGTGTCGGAGAAATGGTTTTAAGGACATGTTCAAAATCGGGTTTTTTTACAACTAAAATGGCCGCCAATCGGCCATCCTGGATCTGTTGTCGAAAAAAAATGATGTGCATATGTGTACCCTCATATGATGTATTTGTGGCAAGTACGAATAAAATCGGTCCATGCAGGTCTGAGATATGGTTGCGGACGCACACACCCACGCACGGACATGAAAATCAAGACCAAATCCATAATCCCCCGTTTTGGACTAAGTTCCACCGGGGCTTACTAATATCCCTGTCTCATGAAGATAAACAAACCCTCTTGGTTGACTACAATTCAACTGATGTTATTCCCCAGAGTTTGGAACAAAATCATTTCATAATTAAAAACAAGTATAAACAATGTGATGTGTTCTCTATGAAGCTCAGCTTACCCTCGAGCAGCTGAGCAGCTTTTCTGGACTCCATGGGGGGAGAATCACGTGGTTCCCGCTTTACATGCTCATTGCTCAAAGCATCTTGGGAAGTATGAAAACAACTTTGGAAAGTTTCCATCGTCCCCAGATGAGGTTCACCTGCAAACCATTGGATAATTTTTTTCTTACTCAGGAAGGCATTTGTGTTATTAGACCAATCACTGAAGATTATTATTTTTATTATTATTTTTGTTCTTCAGACCTTTGACAAGTGAGGAGTAATCATCAATGAACTCGGACTCCACCTTTACTTCCATAATAAAATCTGAAAATAAAAACATCCCATTCAACCTCAACTTTAAATAGTACTTCTGAAGAAATTAAAAATCACAATCTAGGTATCTTAACACCATTGTCTCTTTGTGTCTGTGTCTGTCCTATGTTCCTTTTGAACAACCACATCCTTTAAGTTACAACGTCCAAACTCATGGTACAAATACAACTTTGTGTGGGGGGTAACATAGGCTATGTGGCCGTGGCCTCACGTAGGGGTGTGGGGGGCGAGGCATAAATTATCTATGTGAATGTGTGCCATGTAACGCCACCTGGTGGTGGTGGCAGAGGGTATTACAATTTTTTTTTTTACCTGGGCAACGCTGAGGTTAAAGCACTCCGCATGAGTAAATTTTTCCCTGAGCTTTCTCCACCCCTCCCCCACCCACCCACGAAAAAAATGGAGGAGCATGTCAAAGCCTGTCATCGTGTATGAGACATTTCTAGCAGGAAGGGACATCAGGATGAACGGAGGGGGGGGGGCAGGGGATGTGAGGGAAGGAGCATGGGGGGGGGGTTGGATGAGGGTGAGGGGTTAAAGCCCTCTAAACATGGGTAAATCTGGCTTCCTTTCCTTCTCCTCACCAAAATCTTTGTCAAATTGGACGACTAATTGGTTTGTCAGCAAAACGACGGGTAGGCTCTGCAAGTACAGCTCTGGACAACAAGTGTTTACTTTTCATTCTCCTCAAAAATATTGATTTGAAACTGAATAGGAAAAGGAAACCTGATTATTTGACCTTCTGTTGGTCAATATAGATAATAATAGAGCCAGTGATTTTCCACAATAGCGGAAAATGGACGGAATTCATGGAATCAGTGACATCAAACAGATAACTAAATAAGAATGCAGCAACTTCCAGAATTTTTTTTTTAAGAAGAAGGCGCTCCCAACAGAAAAGGCGCTTAAATAAGAACTTGTATAAACCTATCCACCTGGGTTTAGTTGATTCGGTGAGAGCTGATTGGCTATTCCCTCCATTCACAGGTGAGAGATGTGGGTGTGTGTATGTGTGTATGTGTGTATGTGTGTATGTGTGTATGTGTGTATGTGTGTATGTGTGTATGTGTGTATGTGTGTATGTGTGTATGTGTGTATGTGTGTATGTGTGTATGTGTGTGTGTGTGTGTGTGTGTGTGTGTGTGTGTGTGTGTGTGTGTGTGTGTGTGTGTGTGTGTGTGTGTGTGTGTGTGTGTGTGTGTGTGTGTGTGTGTGTATGTATGTATGTATGTATATATATATATATGATTTCAGTCCTATCTATCAATTTTAGAATTTAGGCCTGTGTTGACCTTTTGACCTTAAATATAATTAGTGGTTGAATTAATTGACCTGATATGCAAATCCTGTTCAAATTTCAAGTCAATCGGAGGAAAATTGAACATTTCATTGCACCTAAGTTTTTGACCTTTGGCCTATGTGGACGTTTTTAGTATATGCTTACCTCAAAAATAATTGGTGGTTGTATTCAGTGAGATGACATGAAAATCCTATTCAAATTTCAAGTCAATTGGATGAAAATTGACAATTTTAGAAATTTTGGCATATGTTGACCTTTTTGCCAATATTGACCTCAAATTTAATAGGTGGTTGAATTGAGTGACCTGATGTGTAAATCCTCTTCAAATTTCAAGTCAATTGGATGAAAATTGACAATTTTAGAAACCTGGCCTATGTTGACCTTTTGACCGATGCCGACCTCAAAAATTGCTACTTGAATTCAGTATGCCAGTATGCATATGGTCTTCAAATTTCAAGTCAATCAGATGAATATTGAAGATATTAGAAAATTCAGCCCAAACTGACCTTTTGGCCTCTGTTGACCTCAAAAATAAATAAATAAATAAATAAATAAATAAATAACTTTGTTGAATGCAATGACCAGATATGGAAATCCTATTTAAATTTCAAGTCAATCAGATAAAATTGAGGATTTTAGAAGTTACCTCCTAAGTTGTTCACCTTTTGTCCTACATTGACCTCAAAAACAATTGGTGGTTGATTTCAGTGACTTGGTATGAAAATTTGGTTCAAATTTCAAATCAATCGGATGAAAATTGAGGATCTTATAAGTCTGACAAAGTTGTTGATTGTTGGCCGATGTTGACCTCAAAAACAATTGGTTTCTTTCTTATGACGAACTAGACAAGGTGGTAAAGTTTTCTGAAGATTGGTTTAAAATTGTGACCTGGAGGTGGTTGGCAGAGAAACAGAATAACAAAGTTGACCAAACAATATACTGCACTTGAAAAATCCTCAATTTTGCAAGTAACAGACAGACATAGTCAAAATAAGTTGACCAACCAAAATAAAAAAACCAATGTCACCCATCTTGCCAAAAGGTGACCACGTGTGACTTCTTTAAGGTCACACTGAGGTGAAACAGAGCTGCTATCCACCAGGAGTAACTCCTTGAGGAATATCTGCCTACGAGAGATTCCGATGAGAATCGTTCTTCAGAGTAACCATGAAAAATATGCGTTTTCCTCATAACGTCACCAAATGACGTCATAATGTCTCAAGCTTGACATATCTAGAAAGCACTCATCAAGGTGTTCAATTTGAGGTATTACACGATATGGTACCTAAGTTTTCAAAATTTGACCTTGGGGTCAAAAACTTTCGACCTCCAGCGCTAACCATGAAGGTCAAGGCCGATTGCCACCAAAAATTAATCAGCTGAGCACCAGACCATGAACTATATTCCCATGAAGTTTGAAGACGATCCGATCAAAATTACTCAAAAAATAAGGGTTTCGTCGACTCCACTGATTTGCGACAAAGTGACCTTGACCTTGAAAATTTTATGTGCTGAAAGGGACCTCTATAGGACTCTGATATGCGAAGTTACAAAAATTTCCAATGATAACTGTGCTCTGCAGAGTGATCGATACGTGATTACAGACAAAAAAAACAAAAAACATACAAGCTGACTAACATATCTTGCAAAAACTTTGTTTTGGCAAGATAATAATAGAAAAATCTTCACTTTTGCAAGTAACAAGAAAGACATTATGCAGATCATGATACTTGTGAAGTTCTTTAAACAAATTTGACCTTAAAAATAATTAGTGGTTGAATTCACTGACCGCGTATGCAAATCGTGTTCAAATTTCACGTCAATTGGATGAAAATTGACGATTTCAGAAATCGAGCCTGTGTTGACCTTTTGACCTTTAGACCTCAAAAATAATTGGTGGTTGAATTCAGTCGACTGACATGCAAATCCTGTTCAAATTTCATATCAATTGGTTGAAAACTGAGGATTTTAGAATTTCCACTTAAGTTATTGACGTTTTGCCTATGTTGAGATTTTGGCCGATGTTGTTGGCCAAATACCTCAAAAATATTTGATTTGGAATTCAGTGGCATGATATGCAAATATGTCGTTCCGATGAAAATTGAGGATGTTAGAAACTTCACCAAAGTTGTTGATCTTTGCCCTATGTTGACATTTTGGCCGATGTTAACCTCAAAAATAATTGATGGTTGAAAATGAAAATTGACAATTTTAGAAAGTTGGCCTATGTTGACCTTTTGACCTCAAAATCAATAAGCTTTTTGCTGTTTTTTTTATATCCAGTCTTTGCCTCAACTCCTATAGCCGCCATGTGCAGAAGACAAGACAGAAGTTACCATAAAATTGCCCATCACCTTGTACAATTATCTTGCAAGGATAAATTAAGTGCAATTCAACAAAGACCAAATTTCTGAAATCCTCAATTTTCATCCGATCGACTTGAAATGTGAACAGGATTTGCATTAAAATGACCGTCATCTGTCACGTGGTCTGGCAGCCATATTGGATCTCAGGGAAAATCTTTCAAAATCCTCGTAGGAGAAACCACTTAACCAATCATTGCAAAATTTAACTAATTCATCAATTACCGATGGGAAGTATGGTTTAATAAAGATGACGTCATCGGTCACGTCGTCTGGCAGCCATATTGGATCAAAAGAAAAAAACAAAAAAAACAAAAGATTTCACTCGCACCAAATCCTCAAGACTGCATGGGGTATGTACGATTTGAGTACCATCCACTTAACAAAAAAGTGAATAGTGTGATGTGTTCTCTACGAAGCTCGGCTTACCCTCGAGCAGCTGAGAAGCTTTTCTGGACTCCATGGGGGGAGAATCACATGGTTCCTGCTTTACATGCTCATTGCTCAAAGCATCTTGGGAAATCTGAAAACAACTTTGGAAAGTTTCCATCAGCCCCAGATGAGGTTCACCTGCAAACCATTTGACAAATTGTTTCTTACTCAGGAAGGCATTTGTGTTATTATACCAAATCACTGAAAATTGTCATTTTTTATTATTATTGTTGTCTTAAGTCATTTTGACAAGCGAGGAGGAATCATCAATGAACTCGTACTCCACCTTCACTTCCACAATCTATAATATAAAAGGAGCTCGGTGTCGGCGAGCCTGTGTGTCATGTCCGATAGGGGATACCGCTAAACAAGCAATAACGATGCCCCCCACACAATCGACAGCACAGAATGCACGTACGTACACACCATAGCATGGATACATACATACATTGTTGTTCTTAAGTCCTTTCGACAAGTGATGAGGAATCATCAATGAACTCATACTCCACCTTTACTTCCACAATCTAAAATACTAGTGCGTGCCCGTATGTGCAAAAAATAAAATAAAAACTTTCAAACTGCGTGCCAGAAACAACAACCACACAGGCCGTTCCTTCACTCGTGCGTGGCTGTACGTGCAAAAAAAAAAAAAAACATACAAGCTGACTAACATATCTTGCAAAAACTTCGTTTTGGCAAGATAAAAAAAAACTTTCAAACAAACACACAGGCCGTTCCTTCTCTCTCGTAAACGACGACTGGATTGGGCCATTGTGTTTATCTATAAATGCGCATAAGAAACCGAGAAATTATTAGAATACAGTAAGTCATCACTATCCGGAAGTCTACGTTGTAACCCGTAAAGGCCCTGTCACACCTTGACGTTTTAGCCAGCGTATGGCAAGGTCTCAAAATGTATGTAAAACGCTGGCGTACGCTGAACTATTGATGTTTTTTTTTAGTTTTGGGCGTATAATAACGTGTTGGACGTATGCATAACGTGTTAGTAACGTAGACAGAACGTTTTAATCACATATAGATAACTTATACCAATGAATGCTGAGTGTGTTGTTGGCGTTCACAACCTATGCCCAACGATAGTCTAACTTATGCATAGCGCGGCAGCGTATCGCCGACGATCACGTGTCGTAGGCTATTCATTGGCTGCGGCTCGATGATTCAAATCATAACTGGACTAGACATCGAAGTGTGAAGCCGCTGTCACACCTTGACGTTTTAGCCAGCGTATGCCGACATATGAAAAATTTGCCGAACCAAGCTGGCACATGTCGAATACGTTATGGGTAAGTTTTGTATACGTTAAGAGCACGCTGGCATACATCGTAGTTTTCTGGCATACGTCGTCATATGAAGAGTACGTCGAGAAATTTTCAGCATGTTGAAAACTTCGACGTACGACACATGTTCCGCATACGCAGACATAAGTTGTAGGCACGCTACGCGATCGTTGACACACGTCGACACACGTTACTCATGGTTAGCGTCAGTGTTCCAGACTCCCTGGTTTTTTTTTTTCTTCGGTATGACGGTGATGTTGACACTTCGATTTCTAGTGCGGTTATGATTTAAATCGTTGAGCGGCAGCCTATTAATTATGTTATATTAGAACCGCACTAGAAATTGAAGTGTCAACATCACCGTCATACCGAAGAAAAAAACAAAAAACAGGGAGTCTGGAACACTGACGCTAACAATTACCTTGACGTGTTTCGACTAATGAGTAACTTACAAGTAACGTGTGTCGATGTGTGTCAACGATCGCGTAACGTGCCTACAACACGTTACTCATAGGTTAGAAATAAGTTTCGGGTACGCTAAACATTACATCGACGTGTTTCGACTTATGAGTAACTTACAAGTAACGTGTGTCGACGTGTGTCAACGATTGCGTCACGTGCCTACAACTTATGGCCAGCGTTATGCGGAACGTGTGAGTCATTTACTGACATACGTTGAAAAATTTCAAGCATGGAAAATTTGTCTAACACCTCGGCGTACAAAGACGTATGCCAGCGTATTACGAAAAAAAAGCAAGTGTATTACGAAAAAAAACCAGCGTACTACGACGTATGCCAGCCTGCTCTTAACGTATACAAACTTACCCATAACGTATTCGACGTGTGCCAGCGTTTTAGCCAAATTTTGCATACGTCAGGCATACGCTGGCTAAATCGGCAAGGTGTGACAGGGCCTTAATGAACGACCCCCAACACAATCGGCAGCGCAGCGAGCACGTACACACAACGTATCATATCACGTGATGCACCTACATACACGTAGCTGAATCTTCTTCTTCACTTTAAAATATATGGTGAATCTTATTCAATGCCGTTTTTCACATCGATTTGATTCAGAAAACGTTTGCGATATTCAATACTCCATTTCATTTATATAACACTATCTCTGATTATACACCGCCTTTTATTGTCCCGACTCGTTATCCTCGGTTGGAGCGATCCTGGACCTGCAGTCCATGGGAGAAACGTTTGGACAGACACTCGTGGATCCCGGAGGGTTCTTTCTGTGCTCCTCACCGAAGAGATCTTGGTCCATGGCATACAGTACAGTACAGTACAGTACAGTACAGTACAGTGTAGTACAAACAACAACGTGCGAGTAAAGACAATGCGCTCAAGTTATCCCTGTAAATAGTTCATTCACCAATTCCAACCCGCAGATTCGCCGCGGATCGAGGATTTCGTTTAAAAAATATATATTCGGGTTTTGTTTAAAAACTAAAAACAAACAAGAAATCCCTGATCGAACCGCAATCAAGAACCCACGGCTCGTCCTTCAACCTTGAACACTAAAATGGGACAATCAAAGCTTCCCGACTACATCTTCATTTGAAAGGTCAATGTCGAGGTTCCTGAAACAAAAGGTATTTATTTATTTATTTACTTATTTATAAACAACAGGGCTTTAGTCGATGGAATTTCGATCAGGATAGGAGTAAACAGTGGCTAATTAATTAATAACTCGGAAAGTGAAAATAAATATCAGTTCGAATTTAAAAAAAAATTCATTCAAAACCCAACGTACAGTCACATCAAACCCCTCCCCAGGGTGTGATGCAGCCTCAGTGGTCCAAATGACAAACTCACAGCAGCCTCCCACCACCTCCCCCCCCGCCGGGGTGTGATGCAGCCTCAGTGGTCCAAATGACAAACTCAGAGCAACGCGGCGTTTAATCTTTGGATGTGCTGTGGTTCAAAACCTTGAGGATGAACCAAGGAGTCATCGGCTCTCACACCACTCAGTACAGAGTTACCTTCCCTATAAACTTTGTTGTTGTTTTTCTCCTTATCACCTTGTGTTTTTATTTTCTCCACGATACCTCAACCACTCTTTTAATTTCTTCCTAACTATACCCTCTGTTTCATGTCATAAATTATTTAAAAAAAAAAAAATTCCCCCCTTTTCACCTTCACCTCCCACAACCACGTGACTCCCTGTACAGACTCTTCCTCTTTCTGACTTCTCTTCCCTTTCCAAACCCACTTTGATTGTGAAGGCAATAACCACTCACCTTCACGACTTTTTTTTTCTTCAAACCCTTCCTTTACTCTGCCCCCCTCTTCCCTCGTCTTAAAAACAATTTTTGGTTTTTATTCTTCCGCACCAAGGGTTCCCGAGGCATTATGTTTCCGGGTTGCCCGTCTGTCCGTCCGTCCGGATTTTCGTTTACGCGATAACTCAAGAAGCAAATTGTAGAATTTCATCAAACTTGGTAAAAAAGGTAAAATAAGGCAGGTCAATTAAGTGATTAGATTTTGGGCCAGATGTGATAAAGGTCAAGGGTCAAAGGTCAAGGTAAAACTGAAATTTCACTGTTTACGCCCTAACTCAAGAAATAAAAGACAAAATTTCATTAAACTTTTGTACAGATGTAAAGTAGGATAGGTCAATTAAGTGATTAGATTTTGGGCCAGATGTGATAAAGGTCAAGGGTCAAAGGTCAAGGTAAAACTCTGAAATTTCACTGTTTACGCCCTAACTCAAGAAATAAAAGACAAAATTTAATTAAACTTTTGTACAGATGTAAAGTAGGATAGGTCAATTAAGTGATTAGATTTTGGGCCAGATGTGATACAGGTCAAGGGTCAAAGGTCAAGGTCAAACTGAAATTTTACTGTTTACGCCTGAACTCAAGAAATATTGGACAGAATTTCATCAAACTTGGCACAAAGGTAAAGTTTGGGCAATTAACTGATTAGATTTTGGGCCAGATATGATAAAGGTCAAGGGTCAAATATGTCAATACTCAAGTGTTGTGCAGGAGAGCAGAGGCATACCCATTGAGGACTGCGCGCAGTCGAATTACTCTAGTTTTTAAATGTTTCGACTTCCTCTGTCTGCTGTACTCCTCTTCAAAAACTTGATTTCAATTCGACCTCTCTTTCTTCTCGTGTCGAAAAATTCCACCTTCTTTCCTCCATTCTCTAAATTCTTCTGAACTCCATCCATCCTCCAATGCATTTAAATGAATTTCTGACCTACAAATTTTTTTAATACCATTTTGCAATGCTTCTTCATCTTCCATTTTAATCATTCTTTCTTTCCAACTTCAGTGCAAATTCCTCCAACCTCCTTAAATCTACCTTCTTCTAATTGTCAGGCCAGATCAGATCTGTGACTTGCAACAGGTATCATGTAAACCTGTACTAACCTGTTTCATGGTCGGGTTGTCGGCGACTAAACCGCCCCCCCCCCCCACCAACCAGGTTTTCTGGTGAGGAGGGTGTTTGGATATGGACACCCAGCAGGATTAAAAACAAAACCTGTCAAAGGGCGGAGCTCCTTGTGAGCCAATGGCCATCCATATCTAGTGCCCAACTGTGTCTGTGTACGTCCTCCTGCAGTTGGGTTACTTCTTATGAGGAGGTTGGTGGCAGGATTTGCACTCTGGTCACCGTAAGACCCTTCATTCCACAAAACATTCTCGAAACATAAAGAAATCTGAAAACCCACTCCGTGGGAGTACCTCTTGTGCAGCTTCCCTTCGCAGGGCAGCTCACCGGATGACGGGATTGGGGCAAAGCCTTCGGGACCCCCAATCTTTGATGGCAGGAGGGAAACCACGGGGTAACATCCCTGGGTCAGATTGTGGGAGAGTGTGTCGAGGTGGTGCTGAGGTGTCGTCCACCACACGGCGGTCTCCTTGGGTTAACCTGAGGCAGTCCCTTCGGGTGGGTGCCTGGAATGTCCTATCCCTAAGAGAGGATGATCACCTGTCTCTGTTATCATCTGAGCTCTAGCGTTTGGACATCGGTATTCCAGCACTCTCTGAGGTTCGGAGACCGGAGTGCGGCGAGATCATGGCGGGTGGTTACTCCTACTATTGCTCTGGTCGCTCTGATGATTACCATGCCAAAGAAGTTGCTGTAGTTGTGTCCAATAAGCTGACTCCAATGATAATTATAATTGAGGTAACACCGGTCAACGAGGGTATTATGAGACTAAGGATTCGTCACTCCTTAGGTGTTCTTTCCCTGGTCTCTGTTTATGCTCTGACTGAGGTGAGTGATCTCACCGTGAAGGACACAATCTATGCCACGCTCGAGTCTGTGGTTGATCAGTGCCCCAGATGAGATACACTTCTAGTCTTGGGGGATTTCATTGCATCGACTGGAACTGAAAGAGATGGTTATGAGATGTGTGTTGGTCCCCATGGGTCAGGAACTATGAACCAGAATAGCACTAAGTTCCTTGACTTTGCAAGAAGTCATGGACTTAGGGTGGCCGGTTCATGATTTCAGCGCCCACAAGCTCATCGCTGGACTTGGTATTCAAACGCTGGCGGTGTGGCAAAGGAGATTGACCATGTTCTCGTTGATGGTCACTGGAGGATGATCCAGAACTGCAGGATCTACCAGAGTGCTCAGTTCCTCAATACTGACCACCAGCTTGTTGTAGCAACTCTTAAGTTGCACCTTAAATCCAGGAGAATGGTACCATCCCAACCTAGGCTGGATGTTGGCAAGCTCAAGGATGAGAAGGGTAACTGAGGAGTTTGCAAACAAGCCGAGTGGAGATTTGAGGAGTCTGGGTGCTTTGGAAGATCCTGAAGAGTTGTGGAGTGCCTTCAAGACAACCATCCTTGATGTTGCTGGTGGATGTCTTGGAACTCACCGAAGGGCTAATATGATTTTTGTCTCTCAAGGGACACTGGATACCATTGACCAGAGCCACAGGTCCAGGCTGAATGGCCAAGCTGAGCTGTTCAAGGAGCTGAGGCGATAAACTGTACGTGCGCTAATGGTGGACAAGGAGGCCTATGTGCGAGGAATCTGTGAGGAGGAAGAGCATCACCTGTGGTCAAGTGATTCTCGTCCTGCTTACAGGGGAATTCGCGCGTTGCATTCATTCAAGCCCATCCCTTGATGTACCGCAGTTAGAGCGGAAGGTGGTGGGCTCTTGACAGAGGAGACCGAAGTGAAGGACCACTGGGCTGGTTACTTTGAGCGGTTGTACCAGGCTGATCCACCAGCTGTCACGTTGGATGTCAGGGGTGTTACAATCCATGTTGCTGACCCTCCAATCAACTGTGGTCCACCTTCGTTTGTGAAAACAAAAGCTGCGGTGAACCGGTTGAAATGGGGTAAAGCTCCTGGGATCTTTGGCATCCATGCTGAACTTCTCAAGGCTGGTGGAAATGCTGCACTCTTGTCGTTGCATGCAGTTCTGTGCTGTCTGGAACGCAGGCATCATCCCAACTGACTGGAAGAGGGGCCTTATTGTCCCTCTCTGGAAAGGGAAGGGTGATCGCCAAGACTGCAACAACTTCCGAGGGATGACGCTGCTCTCAGTGCCGGGCAAGGTCTTTGCTCGGATAATTCTTGATAGGGTTCGCCACCATCTGCTTGACCACCAGCGCCCAGAGCAATCAGGCTTTACACCAAAGAGGTCAACGATTGACCGTATCCTTGCTCTTCGGGTCCTCACCGAACGCAGATGAGAGTTTCGACAGGGGCTGCTTGCAGCCTATGCTGATCTCTGTAAAGCGTTCGATTCAGTGAATCAGGATGCCCTCTGGAGGATTATTGGTCTTCGTGGGGTGCCACCAAAACTGATCGATCTGATGTCTGAACTCTACTCTGGTACTGAGAGTGCTGTGAGATGTGGTGGTACTTGGACTCTGACCAGGGATCTGAGATGGAGATTTAATTCCTTTGGTTCCAGGTCTCTTCGGAGAATCCTTGGCTATCGCTGGTCAGACTTTGTGTCCAACAAGTGGTTACTGGGAGAGACTCAAATGCAATTTGTTACCTGCATAATCCGTGAGCATCAGTTGTTGCTGTATGGACATGTGGCTCGTTTTCCTGACATTGATCCTGCTCACCAGATTCTCTCAGCGAGGGAGTGTCATGAATGTTGGAGGGCAATGGGCCGACCACGTGCCTCGTGGTTGCAGCAGGTTGATCGGCATCTCACGGAGATGGGGATGGGCCAGGCATCTGCCTGGGGGATGGCTAGATGGAGGCCCCTGGAGTACCAGCGGAAAGTGGATGCTCCCACACCTGACCTGACCTAACCTTCCCTATAAAGAGTTTGAAGTGAATCACGACTGGACAGGAGAATGAGCAACGAGCCAGTCATGACACCACAGGAATTCAACTACTGTCACATGTGTAACTGACCAACAACAACTGCAGACAGCACCAGATTTATGGTGGTGGAGGTCCTTTCTGCCATGACCGATAAAGTAAAGCAGTGGTCCTCAACCTTTTTCCATTGATGGCACCATAAACTCTCATATCTTATTCTGTAGCACCCCGATTCAATCCTACATTTGATATAATTGCCTGAAGAACATTGCAGGCTCCACGATCTATATTATTGGATAAAATACATAATTTCATGAGCGTTTTTGCGGTCTTTTATTACCACCATTGTACAGGATTGCATCTGGAAAAAGAAACATTAGCCTCAACATTACCTTCACAACAACTACACTTCCAAGAAGAGGATCGTATCCGGAAAAATAAATATAACCTCAACATTACCTTCACAAAACAACATGATCGATCGCTTCGGGGGAAAGAAGTTATTCGAGGCCTGAGCCCCATACGTGCTACGGTCTTCTCAAGACCCGTGATCGCTATCGGCTGCAACCTTTCAATATATATTTGATAATCCTTGTTTTACACTGATATGAAGGGAAAACTGAAATGGAAGGCATAACGATTGTCTGGCATGTGTTGGGTGGTGAAGGCCCTGGGTCACGTGCCACGGTTGCCCTTGGGTAAATATGTCCCTGACTACAGATAAAGCTAAAAGATGGACAAGGCCGCATCATGGGGCGAATTTTGTTCTGCACTTCGTAATCAGTTTGAAACCTTTACCAACCTGGAGAGCTCCATTACAGGTAAAGAGGCGTTTGCCATGGATCATGGATGTTACTTCAACTCTGGGAACACCCGTTTTGCCACATGCGATACAAAAACGATGAAATAACAAAAACGACTAAAGCAGAATGCCAGTCGGAGGAGGGTAATTCGTGTTGGGACTGCATCCATAACCAACATCAAGTGTGCACAGTTTCTAAAATCAAACAAATCATTACATCAAAAACAAGGACAAATGTGTTCAAGAGCCGCATCATTCCACCAGTCAATCTCCTTGCTATGCTCGCTTCCAGGGCATCGAGTGCTTCCAGGGCATCAGGTACCCCCAGGGCATCAGATGCCTCAGGGCATCAGGTACCTCCATGTAGCCTCCCTGCCTACTTCACTCCCTATTCTCACCCCCAGAAAGGTTTTGTCTTCACCAGAAGAAGAAGAAGAATAACAACAACAACAACAACAACAACAACAACAACAACAACAACAACAACAACAACAACAACAACAACAACAACAACAACAACAACGCGGAGCTCTCTTAGAGCCAGCGTTCGCTATGCAATGTGGCTAAAAATCAAACAGGATTTCTAAAAGCAGCACAAGATCAGAAAGGGTAAACGATGTTGAGGAAGTGCTTCTCATTAAAGATCTGATGAACTAATTTGATTTGGCTTCAAAAGTTGTCTTTTCGATGGTGGCGAGGGGAGGGGAGGGATTGGGCGAACTGAGTTGGTTTACTCAAAGGAGATACCAAGTGCAAAGTTTTCAAACAAGTGTCTTCAGGCATAAAAAAAAAGACAAGAGCGGGAATTGCTTTGCAATACGTACATGTCCCGACCGGTCCCAATGAATGTCCAAGAGATAAACATTCGTTAGGTTTAACGCACGCTCGTGCCGAAACGGGAACCGAAAATGAAGAAGAAGAATCTCTCTATCACACCATATTCCGCTCATCGGCCAATTTCATATATAAAATAATCCGATGTACGTGGAGGAAGCAAAAACGTGTGTATGGCTTATGTGAAATATATATCTAAAATATACATCGTGGTGATATACGTGGTATCATTCCAATTGTACTGGGCCGTGGACGAATTGTAACACCCAGGCCGAAGGCCGAAGGCCTGCCAATCTGTGCTGCTTCATACAATGGTGGAGCATGATTTTATTGGGGTGGAGTCGGGCCAGCTGTTCAGCCAATGGGTGTAAAGCTGTGGTGGCATCAGGGCACGTGAACATTGACCCATGCATAACGAGTGATATTTTCTCAGTCTAAAAAGGACATAACTCTGTGAAAAAAAAAAGACGAAACGCCGTGAAACTTGAACTTATTCTGAAACTTATCATAATAAAGACATGTACCAAGTTTCAGTTGAGCATATTAAAGGGTAAGGGGAAAAAAGTCTGCAAAACCACAGGTGAGACGGACGGACAAACGGAGAACAAACCTCTAGTCTCCTCCGGTGAAACTGGAAGAAGACGAATAATTATGGGAAGATGATGATCTCATGGAAAGCGTGCTGAGAAGAGTCCATGAGAGTGTGGACGAGTGGAGATTTGCATCCACAACCAGTCTTCAGGTCCACAATGACATCCGGTCCTCGCCTCAACTTCCATCACCGCCATGTTCAGAAGACAAGACAGAAGGGAACATAAAACAGCCCAAAACTTTGCACAATTCTCTTGCATGGATAGATTTGGGGTAATTAGAATAACGAAACAGAGATGAACGAGAACGGCACTTGGAAGAGTGCATACAATCAACCAGGCTGAACAGTTTACGTTTTGTATCCTTCTGATAGGCCGGATCTGAACCAGAATGAAATTGGTTTGTTGTTGTCATCCACCTCACTCATTTACCTGGTTTTGTCATCATCCAACACAATGTTTTGAAATTGAGGCAACTCTTGAAAGACTTGAAATATCAATATGTTGTTTCAGGTTCGGGGTGGGTCTGATGGCCTGATGGGTTGCTGAGCAACCGTTGATGCTGGTTGAGGCAACTTAACTTAGCAAGGCCCTCACTGGGGAACCGCTGATTTAGTTGTCCCAACTGGGGAACCGCGCTCTCGACTTCCCACCCTGCCTACTTATTATGTACGGCTGAGCAAAACCATCGGTGGGAAGTTAGCTATCGAGTGCAGCAAATTACTGGGGTATAACTTCCCATCTATTTATTACATATGTTATGTTGATCATTCTGCCATTCACCCTCATGGTCTCACCCCAGCGCAATGCCTCTTTCTCCCTTCCCAGACAGGAAGGCAGAAGTCAGGCAGTTTTGGGCCTTGGTCAAATCCTTGGTGTGTCAGTCAGTGCCGATCGCTGGTTTGTCTTGGCTTTTTGTTGGGGTTGGGTGAGGTAGGGCGGAATGGTGAAAGGTGGTCACACCTCGTACCTGTTTGTGTCTTGTCTTGATTGGCACTCCTTTGCCGCAGTGTGACATCCCATCTTGGCAGCGCCGCAGGTTTCAGCAACTCTGCAGTACTCGCCATCAGGGACGGCAGCGCTAACGTGCCTTTGTGTCGGTTTAATGTAATGTGTGTATGGTTTGTACTGTGGAAAGGTACAGGGGGAAGAAGGATAAGAAAAAGGATTTGAATGGAATGAGGATGGGAGGGATTGAAATGGATTAAATTAAGAGGGTAGTTTTCAAGAAAGTAAGAGGTTTGGGAGAGGAAGGTTGAGGGATTGGGAAGGATGTATTGTTGTAGGCCGGGTATCGACTACGAGCACGACCGCGAGGTGGAGCAGAAGTCTTCTCCACCGAACACCCGGAATTTATAGGTCATCACCCCGGATAACTCCGGAGCCGACGGGTCCCTTATCGGACCGAAGATCGCCAATAGGTCAACCGCGTGGGATAGGGTCCATTGCCAATTTCAATTTACCTAAATACCCACGTCGTCCAAACTACCGGGGAAATTCACCCTCGGCAGAGCTCGAGCGGAACGAGCCAGTGGTGTACTTGAACCGTGCGTAACCCAAGCGAATGGTAACCGAGATCCGTTGGTCCAAATGCACAATTTACCCTTGCGACTTCCCAACACGCACCGTGCTAAACCAATGAAAGAAACACAAAAACGAGCTGAAACATTTAACAGGGGATTTATTTATAATGGGGGGGGGGGGAAGGGACCACACAAAGAGCAGAGTTATCCGACTATAAGAAATGCAGTCAATGTACAAGCAAAAGCACTTATCCAGTTGCTACTTAAAGATGGGCCCACACAGACACACACAGAAATGGACCCCAATGGTCTTTATTGAAGGCCTCCAGCTCGAGGACAGGTGAGCTAGAGACCAGAGCCTGTGTTTGGACCTGTCCACCTCGTGTGGTTTCCGACGATCTAGCTCGGCGGGACTCGAACCCGCAACACGATGCTACTCCAAGCACCAGGTACCACGCTCTCCAACCGGCCACACACCAATCGGCCAAGGCCAAGGAGAAGATCAGAGTCGACGATGATCCAGCTCGGCGGGACTCGAACCTGCAACATGATAATGATGATCACCACAACGACGACCACGACCCTTTTACCACTACGCCGACCGACACCACCTCGATCCTTTTTCCCACTACGACAACCTTCACCACCTCGATCCTTTTACCACCCTCACTACCCAGTCTGGCGTTTCTTACATTCCTTTCTCCTCTGGGGTGAGCACATCGCCGTCTGAGGCGCTCTCACCTCTCATTGGCCGGCGTGTTGTGGGAAAACCGCCTTCTGTGGCCATCTCAACTCTCATTGGCCGGCGTGTCGTGGGAAAACCGCCTTCTGTGGCCATCTCAACTCTCATTGGCCGGCATGTTGTGAGAAAACCACCATCTGTGGCCATCTCAACTCTCATTGGCCGGGGTGTCGTGGGAAAACCGCCTTCTGTGCCAATCTCAACTCTCATTGGCCGGCGTGTCGTGGGAAAACCACCTTCTGTGCCAATCTCAACTCTCATTGGCCGGCGTGTCGTGGGAAAACCGCCTTCTGTGCCAATCTCAACTCTCATTGGCCGGCGTGTCGTGGGAAAACCGCCTTCTGTGCCAATCTCAACTCTCATTGGCTGGCGTGTCGTGGGAAAACCACCTTCTGTGCCAATCTCAACTCTCATTGGCCGGCGTGTCGTGGGAAAACCGCCATCTGTGGCCATCTCAACCCCCATTGGCCGGCGTGTCGTGGGAAAGTCGAACTCTGTGGCCTGATTGGACAAGGGGCACACCCCTGCCTTCCTGGGCGGAGTCTCGATCTAAGTCGATGGAAATCTCTGCCCACATACGTGGTCGAACGCATGTAGACAATGGCGTCGGTGTGAGGAAGCGAGGTGAAGGCGTGTTGTTGTAAATGAATCTCCGCAGTGCACACACGTAATTCCCGTTAGACTCAGGTAGGGGGCCCTAACTATAAACACACACACACACACACACACACACACACACACACACACACACACACACACACACACACCGATATAACTGTTCTTTCGGGACCTGAATGTTGAGTGCAGTAAGCTTCCAAATTAGTAACAGTATGGATGAAGAGGGGACTCCATGGAGGGAAATTACAAAGGGGATACAGAACCTGCTGAACATGCACAACACATTTCCCGTTCCTGTAACCAGGCGGAAGGTAACCTGAATCAACGCATACAATTACAAATGAAATATCTGAGGGTTCCTTACGTGTTGAGCGTGTCACCACAGGATCCTTTTTCCATCACAGAAACAATATCATGCCATATATCGTATTTGACTGCATCTCTCAATAGTAGAGAAACAATAAAAAAAAAAAAAATTACCTCTTGATCTGGATCTTCACCAAAATTGAATCAATTTGTCGTTCTCACACTCCCAACATGTTCATGAAATTGTCAGAATCCATCGATAACCTTTTGAGATAACCTGCACTCACAGATAAACAAACAGACAAACAAGAACGATGTCGTGCACAGTACGATACTTGCAAAATCAAAATAAACAAGTTGCCATGGAAACAGTCACTTGGCAATTTTACCGATCGAGAGTTTTACATGATGGAATGTTGTCTATAACAAATCTGGTTAATTCAATTTTTTATTCCCACCGAAAAGGTGTTTCACATGTTTTGGATGGCATGACCTTGACCTTTGATGAATTGTGATCAGATTTTACAAACATACACGACATATACAGTACATAGAGATAAGCTGCATAAGTTTCAATGGGGAATGTTGAAGAAATCCTGAGATTTGGCAACAATAAAATCACAAAAATATCCCATTTGATGACAATGGGGTGAAATTGTTGTCATGGAAACCGTTTTCTCTTTGGCACCTGGAACTTGCAATTGGGTGGGGCTTTTGTGACTGGTGATCCTCAAGTGTAATGACAGAAGACAGTCAGACAGAAAGTCCAACGGGGTCTGGAGAGTCTTAGGGGATGAGGGGTTCAAATATGGTCTTCGGGTTCTCAAGGCTCTTCAGGGTCTGAAGCGTCAAGTGTTTCATTGGTCTTGCAGGATCTAAATGGTCTGAAGGTTAATACGATCTCGTTTGGTGTTTTTGTCCTCATTGAGTTCCTTCAACATGTTAAAAATATAAAGGACATATAGGATTATCAGTAAACCCATAATCGGTGCTGTCATGGCTGAGTGGTTACTTCAATCTTAACCAAGATTCTCATGGTTCGATCCCTGTGGTTGTCCTTGAGTCACCACTGGCAATATCCAGCACCACCATTTTACTCAAATTAATCATTGTACAATTTCTTTCTCATTATTCATTTTCACCAATACTCACATCATCTAAAAAGGAAGATTTAATGAATATATAAATCTTTTGAAACATTCGACAATAAACAAAGTTGTTTGATTTGGTCAGTTATTTAATTACGAAGAGACAATATGAGCCAAATGTATTTTCTGTCCGAAGCGTCTCATCTTCCTCCGTCTTTCATAAAACGTCGCTTCGTGCAAATGTTCGGGGATTATCCCGAAACTCCCTCAGTTATCTATCTGACGGATCGTTGTGGTAATGGCCGCCGGCAGGAAGATGCTCGATTTGTACTTCGACGTTGTCTCTCCCTGCACGTGCATCGGGTTCGAGGTATTGTGGGTCTTGTTGATGACAAAGGTGAATGTGTCTGCCCGGCGTTTCGTGTCCGACCTTGGTCTCCATGGAATGGATCACCCTGGACGAGCCAGGCCTCGGATAGACACGTGTGGGTGAATCGGGCGTGGATTTCGCACGGGAATTCAAGGCGAAACAGTTATGCTGCAGCCTCGAAAGAATGATAAAAAGGAAATAATAAAAATTCAAAATTTTCATTTCAGTCGATCAGAGAAAGGTGAGTGTGGATGTATATATATATATATATATATATATATATATATATATATATATATATATATATATATATATATATATATATATATTGTATTATATATAAATTCGAGTGTATCCCAGCTTTTCATGATGAGAAGTGACCGTTTCCAATAAAAGTAGGTTAAAGTTGTTTGAAAGATAAACCCACAAGTGAGATGTGAAACATGATGTAATTATGATCTGATAATTGCATTCTTCTTGCATACGCAGCATAAGGTTGTGAGATCGCACCACTGGCTGAGTGTGTGGCTGTGCCACTGATGCTGTGCCCCTTGGATGTTCGATCAAGAATTTGGTATATGTTCAGGGTGCCGGCGAAAGCTCGTCCACTATTCACGGACACCGTGGGATTGTTAACATCCACCAACTAATATAGCAGACGAGACGTGCAGTCTAACGTCCATTCGAGGGACGGCACACATTGATGCCCCCACCCTGCCTGCGAGACACCAGGATGATTGTTGGTAGTGGGATCTGCCTTCAAACCCAGGCTGGACTGCTTTAAAGTGAGTGCACGTATCTCTCCACTATTATCTTCCAGCTATAATTGGATCAAGTGAGTACATGCCGGGAATGTCTGTCTGTTTGTCCCATTTTGCTTTTCCTCGTTCATTCACTGTTTCTTTGCCGATATAAACCCGTGTGGAATGTTCAAATCCAGTTTCGCCCGGCCTTCCTTGGAGGAATGATGAAAGCGACAGGTAAGGCCAAAGTCACATTTGCCACGGCGGCCGTGGGGTCTCCAAAATGTACGGCCAGTAGCAATTATACGGCGGCCGCAGTATTTCCACGGTCACACAATGTCGCAGTCACATAATTTTTTTATTTTTCGGGGAGCCGCACGGCGTATTTAGAAATTGTGGAGATCGAAAACGTGGGGGTGCTGTACGGTCTTTAATTTGATGTCGCACAGTGACCTTAGGGTGTTCCTGCGGTGGCCATAGAATTTTCAAGGCAGACGCAAGGTGCCCGCAAGGCGACCGCAGGGGGGCCCTAAGGCGAATGTGCGGCCAGACAGACGGTAACGAGTGGGTATATATACCAGTTTTTTTTTACTGAAATAAAAATATAACAGTTCGGAATATACCAGTACGTGGTGCACCCAGAATCCGAATTGAATTCGTTCCAGGAGGCTGTTCGGATTGCAAAAAGTTCGATTCCCAAACTATTTTCCCAATAAGAAATAATGGAGTGAATTAATCCGTTCCTGGACCCCAAGAAAACCCACTTCAAAGACACTTTCAACTGAAATTCCCCATGTTTAAGGTAAAATAAGATGAGTAAATGACCTTCGGTGACGGTGTATTGTTTGTAAACTGGTACAATGACCACATCCAAAGGTTCACACAGGCTCGAGCTCTGGCCTGGGTTCCGATCGCTCGCGCACTCTGCGAGCACTACCCCCAGGGCAGCTCATCAAACATGATGCCCCCAGAACCACAATCACTTTCATCAAACGCATCGGGCTGAGGTAATCATGGATATTCCAAATTACGACTGGTTTTTCTGTGAAATGAAATCCTTGTCCGACAGTCCGTCACATCACGTGATTGGATTGCTTTTTTGTTATTAATTAAAACACAAGATGAGTAAAAAAAAATAAACCAATGTCACCCTGAGGGTGACCCGTATCTTGCCAAAAGGTGACCACGTGTGACTTCTTTAAGGTCACACTGAGGTGAACAGAGCTGCTATCCACCAGGAGCGACTCCTTGAGGAATATCTGCCTACGAGAGATTCCGATGAGAATCGTTCTACAGAGTAACCATGAAAAATATGCGTTTGCCTCATAACGTCACCAAATGACGCCATAATGTCTCAAGCTTGACATATCTAGAAAGCACTCATCGAGGTGTTCAATTTGAGGTACTACACGATATGGTTCCTAAAACTTGAAAATTTGACCTCAGGCGCTAACCATGAAGGTCAAGGCCAATCGCCACCAAAAATTAATCAGCTGAGCGCCAGACCATGAACTATATTCCCGTGAAGTTTGAAGACGATCCGATCAAAATTACTCAAAAAATAAGGGTTTCGTCGACTCCCCTGATTTGCGACAAAGTGACCTTGACCTTTCACCTTGACCTTCAAAATTTTGTGCACTGAAAGGGACCTCTATAGGCCTCTGATATGCGAAGTTACAAAAATTTCCAATGATAACTGTGCTCTGCAGAATTTTTTTTCGTGATTACAGACAAACAAACAAACAAACAAAAAAACATACAGACTGACTAACATCTCTTGCAAAAACTCCCTGTTTTGGCAAGATAAAAAACAGCACAAATCAAGGTGAAAGCACAAGGTAAAGTAGCAATCGACAAACGAGAGATGCTTTCACGAGGACTTCCACCGACGAACTGGATGAACAAAGCGCGAAGATGTGGGTCGAACAGGCGGGGGAGACGCACGTGAACAAACATGAACGCTTTGTTGTGTTCGGTTTTTTTAAAATGTATTCGGTTTTTATGGCAAAATTCATTTTTCATTGATAAGAGACTATGGCAGCTGCACGAATAACGCAAGCCCACCGTACGCCCTACGTATGGTCGACGTGGAATACAACTACGTCACAACTACGGCATGCCGAATTGCTACGGCCAACGTAGAAATGAAAAAAGTTATAACTCCGCGTTATAATTCCACGGCGACCCCGACGGCCTGTAAAATATAACCAAACGGCGTAGGGCCACCCTGAGGCCACCGCAGAAACTCTGCGGCCGCTGCACGTTTGTCAATTCAGGGGGCGTACGGCCACCATATCCTCGCCGTAGAGAAAATGTGACTTAGGCCTAAATGTGTGGATATGTTGGGCACATTGATAAAAAGCTTCCAACACTTTGTGGGGATGCACACATCATCGGATGTAGTCGGCTGTGTCAGGACGAAGTTGATGAATACGTGATGAGGGCCAACACAAGATCTAATGCTAAAACAGCAGGGTTTATGATGCCCCAACACCATCTTCTTATCCTTTTGTCTCCTTTCCCATTTTCTCCCGATGATGTAACCATTAAGGCAGAAACCTACCTCATTTTGAAGTGGTGATCCATGGTCGTACAGTGTGAAGACCTCCCCCCACCAGTTTTTTTCCCCTTTTGCACACAAGAAGTGATGCTGCACAAATCGAGAACAACTCTTGAGGCCTTTGAGGCTCCACTCAAATGATATTTTATTATTGAGTCACTTCATGGGTCATTATCAGTCAATTCGTGGATGATGGAGATTGAACCACGAGCTCTCGGACTCGGTCCCACCTGTATGTCTGAGGATCGTCCCTCAAGTTGTTTGCACTACCTCAAGTTTTTAAGTTGAAGGTATTTGTGATCAGATGTCTGTGTGGTCTCATTATTAACCAATATGTCTGGGCACTGTTTTTCGAACTAAAATTATAGTATATTGTACCATGTAATGCCGAACAGCAAACTCAAGAAGACTATCTAAATTCTTATATTTTTCTTCTTCGTTCGGGTGCAACACAAGGCTGTGGGGTGTCGTCGTTGGCTGATGCAATGCCCTCTGCTGGTTTGGGCAGGAATTTGGGATTTATTCAGGGGGCTGGTGATTGCTTTCCCACTCTGTGTGAAGGACACCATGGGATCTCACGTCCAACGAATGCTGGCAGACAGGACGCCAGTTTAATTTCCATCTGAGGGACGGCAGGCATATGCGTTGGTGAATCACCCTGCCTGTTAAACACCTGGATGGCAATTTATAGCTGGGTCAGGATTTAAACCCACGCGAGGCAGCTTCGAGATGAGTGTGCATACCTCGTCGCCAATGGTTCCCAAACTTTTTTGTCCACCACCCAAAATTTAAAATTACATTCACCTCACAACCCAAATGGTACTGGAACCTGCAATAAAAACTTGTTGGAGCAAACGCTTTCGACGTGAAAAACCACCTCAAAAACTAGGATTTTGAGGGGTTTTTCAAGTTTGGGTCTTGATCCTGAGTTTGGGAAGCCCTGCTCTTGGCTATCTTGTCTGGGAATACCTGTTCAAGCCCCTTGTGAGATTCATGGTGACACAGAAGAAAAAGTCACATGCGAGGGAGTCGTCTTGCAGACACTGAAAAAGTAAACAGCTACATCATGAAGGTCACTTTGGATGGAATTGAGACTTCTTTGCACCGGGTTTACTCAAAGGAGATGCCAAGTGCATAGTTCTCAAACAAGTGTCTTCAAGCAGAAAAAAACAAGATCGAGAATTGCTTTGCAATACGTACATGTCCCCGTCCGGACCCATTGAATGTCCGGGAGATAAACATTCGTTTGGGTTAACGCATGCTCGTGCCGACACAGGATCCAAAATGAAGAAGAATCTCTATAACCCACCATGTTTCGCTCATTTCCAGGCTTTTCCTATTTCATATTAATAATAACCCGATGTCTGGACAGGAAGCAAAAACGTGTGTACAGTTGATGTGTATATATAAAATACATCGTGGTAATATTGTTGCGGGCTTGGTATCGGCGACGAGCACGACCGCAAGATGGAGCTACAGGGTCGGCTCCACCGATCACCGGAATTTAGAGGTCTTCACCCCGGAAAACTCCCGAGCCGACGGGTCCCTTCTCGGACCGAAGTTTGCCAATAGGTCGACCACATGGGGTAGGGTCGATTGCCAATTTCAATTTACCTAAATACCGGAGAAATTCACCCTCGACGGCACTCGTACGGAACGAGACGCAAGCGTGCTCGAACCGTGTGCGACCCGAGCGGATGATCACCGAGATCCGTCAGTTCAAATGTCCCCTTACGGCCGCAACAACGGCCTGGCTAATTCTCCAACACGCACCGTGTTAAACCAATAAAAGAAACACAAACATGAACTGATACATTGAACACATGGGTTTATTTATAATGGGGCAGGGGGGCATGCAAGAAGCAGAGTTATCCGAATAAAGAGATGCACATATGTACAGCAAGGCACTTATACAATTTATTACTTACTAGACTGGCACCACAAACACACACACACACAAGAAACGGTGGCCACAGCATTCATTGAGGCCTCTAGCTCAGAGGGAAAGGCGAGCTGAAGACCAGAGCCTGCCTCGGACCTGTCCACCTCGTGTGGTCTTCGCGCTGATTCAAACCGGGCACCAGCGAGATGCGAGCTGAATCCAGACACCGGCGAGCCGTGATCAGCCTCCTCAGCTCTGCTCGGCGCTCGTCCTGGCAACCAAACTTCTCCTCTGTATCCTTCCGAGAGACGGCGCGCACCCCTGGCGGTTCTGTTGGCGGCAGGATCTCTCGATCTCGAGCTTTCGTTCGCTGACAGACACGGCGCGCAACCCTTGCGGCTCTGGTGGGGGATGGTGTCTCAAGCTCGAGCTCTTGCTTTCCGAACGCGCCGCACCCTTATTCACCCTGTCGGGGGGGGGGGGTGTCGGGTGCTGTCCGCACGCCCCTCTCTCCCTCACTGGACGGTTTCGTTCGCACAATCGCTCATCGCCGTCACTGGCCAAAATGAGCAGCAAGTCCGTCGATTGGCCCGGGGGCGTGGTGACGTCACGCGAACCACCTTCCTCTCCATCGCGAGGCTCCTCCTTGAACTCCGCCCACCAAACAGGCAGAGGAACTGTATTCTGTGTGGGCTCCGCCCACATATGTGCTGACACGCACGTAGGCAATGGCGTTGGCCAGGGCGAGGTGAAGGTGATGCTGGCGTTGTCGTAGTTATGAGGGGTGTAAAAATGAAAGAAAACCCTGACTATCAAAGTAACGCACAGCGCATATACATTTATTCACCCATTAAACAAGGTAAAGGGAGCTATCTATCCACATTCACTGAACAAAACAACTGAGCTATCGGACCTGAATGTTGTGTGCTCATGGCTTCCAGATTCGCAACAATATATGTGGTATTATTCTAATTTTTTTTTTTGGACACCTTGTCGAGGCTTGTGTGAGAGCGAACACACAACGCACATCAAGGGGGCATGAGACAAGAGGGGCGGGAGTGGGAGGGACAAAACAGTGGGGAACAGACACATTAGGAGATCTGTGGAAGGGAGAGGGATGGGACGGGGAACATGGGGAATACAAGATGGACATTACAGGGACTTTCAGGAAGGAAAGCAGGGAATTTGAAGGAAGTGGGCTTGGGTGGATTATCGGGGGTAGAAAAGATCGAGGATTTGGATGGGGGATGATAAGAGATGGTGGTGGACAGCTGTTTTGAAAGCTTGGAGGGAAGAATGGGAAAGAATAGAGTGAGGGAGTTTATTCCAAAGGCGGGAAAAAAAGAGGAATGAAAGAGTGAAGGTGAGCAGTGATTCGTGATTTTGGTAGTTTTACCAGAAGGGGGGTTGTTGGCTGACCTTGAGCACCCTGAGGAAATGTGGTGGGGACAAATCGCAGAGAGAGCAGGGGGGGCAAAGCTGGAGAGGAGACGGTAGAAGACAGAAAGACCACCGACCAATCTGCGGTGATTGAGTGAGAGGCTCAAAGACTCAGCCTCATTGCGGGAGATGCCAATGATCCGAAATGCCCTGGTTTCTACAACGTGAAGCCGAGAAAGGTGGGAGGCAGGAGCACCAACCCAGAAGGGAAAGCAGTACTCCATCAGGCTACGGACAAAAGCTTTGTAAGTGGTCAGGAGCTCAGGAGGGCCGAGGAAGGACTTTGCACGATGGAGGATTCCCACTCCGCGACTGACTTTGGAGGCGAAGTTTGAAATGTGGCTTTCCCAGGAAAGGTCATGGCAGATAGTGAGACCCAGAAGCTTGAAATAAAGGACTTCTTCCAGAGGATTGTTGAGAAAGTGGATGGGTGGGTTTTCTAAACGGTCCTTTCGAAGAGACATAGTGAGAGATTTGTCCAGATTGAGGCATGTTCCACGTGTTGGACCAGGTTGTGATTTTATCCAGATCTGCAGTGAGCGAAGAAGCTGCTGCTTGCCGGTCTGAGGGATGACCGATGGTACGGCAGAGGGTGGAGTGATCAGCAAAGAGATATAGAGGATTTTCCAGAGAGTCGGAGAGATCATTGATGAAAACCAGAAAAAGAACAGGGCCCAGAACACTACCTTGAGGAACTCCAGCCTGGACAGGAAGAGGGGATGAAAGAACTCCATTTAAGGCCACACGTTGACTGTGACAGGAGAGGAAGTCTGCGAGCCATGAGTGGAGATGGCCTTGGAAACCATGGGAAGAGAGTTTGGTGAGTAGGGCAGGGTGCCAGACTGTCAAAAGCACGTGATATGTCCAGGGATACGGCTCGGATTTCCTGTCTGGCATTGAGGACCTCCATCCATTGTTGGGAGAACAGAAGCAGCATATCCAGGGTAGAGTGACCTTGTCTGAAACCAAATTGATGATCGGAAATCAAGCCATTTGAGAAGAGGAAGGATTTCATGTCTGAAGCGATGATGGATTCCATAACCTTGCTGATGATTGGGAGAAGGCTGATTGGTCTGTAGTTGCAGGGATCTGTTTTTGCACAGCAGTGATGTTTGCAGATTTCCAAGCAGATGGCAGATGACCTTGAGCAAATGAGAGGGTGAATAGAACAGAGAGAGCGTGAGCAAGAGCAGAAGAGCAGGCTTTGTGGACACGTGGGCTGATCCGGTCTGGACCGGTGGCAGAATCTGAGTCGAGGTTTGACAGCAAGCTCTCCACCTTGTCAGAAGAAAAGGACACAGAGTCCAGGGACAGTTGAGTGTGACTGGGTAAGGTGGGTAGAGAAAGTGATGGGTTTTTGACACAAGATTTCGCTGCAAACACCGAGTTTAGCCATCAGCCTTTTCACGTGCGGTATCAGCAGTGCGGCCATTTGAGGTAAGTGAGGGGATGCAGGGGGAACATACACCAGAAACAGATTTGATTAGACGCCACCAGGATTTTGAGAAGGGAGAGAGGTTTGAGAGTTCAGACTTGAGATTAGAAAGATGTTGTTTTCTGGCTCTCCTGAGGGTAGATACATACTTGTTCCGAGCTTTATGGAAGGAACCACAAGCTTCAGTAAATCAAGGGCAGGAGGAAGGGTAGGACAACTGAAGACGAGAGGGGATAAATCTGTGCATGAGGGAGAGCAAGTTTCTTTGAAAGAATTCCCAGGATGAGTTGATGTTGGAGAAAGTAGCGATAGGAGACCAGTCTATAAGTATGATGGCTGCTTCGAGACCCTGCCAGTCGGCTTGAGTGAAATGCCAGACTCGACGGCGGTGAGGTGGTTCTCTGATAATAGCCAGAGAGATGTCCACTTTGACAAGGACGTGGTCAGAAGAACCGATTGGAGCTGAGGAAGAGCAGCAGATATTGTCAGGGAAATTTGTCAAAATCAGATCCAGAAGAGATGGAGTACCATTGGTTGAGATCCGGGTCGGGAAGTTGACCGATTGAGTCAGTCCCAATGAGTTGCAGAAAGCTTTTGCTGAGATGCCATGACAGGTGAGGGAGGTACCCACACCTAGCCAACTGGCATGATGACAATTGAAGTCACCAAATAAGAGGAAGAGAGAGTTTGGATGAGAAGATAGAAGATGGTCCATGTTTTCGGATAGTGCGGTGTAGATGGAGTCATCACTGTTAGGTGGACGGTACAGTACACATATAAACATGAGGTGGGAGTGGAGGGGAAGCCGTAGCCAGAGGTATTCCTGGGGGTGTGGGGGAGTGAGAGCAGTGCATGGAAAGTGAGGAATAGAGTCTTTGATGAAGAGAGCAATTCCTCCACCAGGACGAGGCTCAGGTCTGTCATACCGGAGGAGGGAGTAACCAGGGAGAGATACTTGGGAGTCAGACATGCCTTGGGGGAGGAAAGTTTCTGTTAGGCAGATTATGTCTGATTTGTCAGTATGGAAAGATCTGAAAGGTTTGAGTGAAGGTCCCTGATATTTGAGGTCCACACTTTTAATGAAGAGGTAGGGGAGGAGGCTTTGGGTGCAGGGGGTGGGGGGGAGAGGGAGGGTAGGACAAGGGATGAGGAGGGGAGGTAAGGAGGGTTGGTGAAAGTGTGTGGGGGATTTCAGATTGCAGGGGGACAAGAGAGGATGAAGAAGGCAGTTGAGGATTTGAGGAGGTGGAGTGAAGAGATGGAGGTGAGAGGGCAGTGGAAGGAGGAAGCTTTGTGGATGAGAGGGGAGGGCAACTTTGAGAAGGATGAGTGAGGGGGATGAAGGGTGGGACAAAGGTGAGGGGGGAAATTTTGAGAGAGGTGAGAGGGAGGATTGGAGGGAGAAGAGTGGGATGGTTGGTTTGAGAGTGAGGAATGAGTTGGCACTGAAGTTGGGAAAAAAAGAATGGTTGATGGAAAGCGAACATTCATTGCAAACTCGGGTTTTTTTAAGTTTCAGGCCAGAGATGTGATTTAACACAATTCTTGATGGATGCAATAAAGGCGAATTCAGAAAATGGAGAGAAGAAACGCTGCAACAGTTGGATTTTTTAGGCAAGGAATGAAGGAGAGATGGAAATGAGAGCAGTCTGTTAAAATAGCAGAAGAGTACCACATGTGTGTGAGAGGAAGATGAAGCATTATAAGATATTGCTTTTGTTATTATTATGAATGTTTCAGAGAGTTTTCAAAAGATTAGGTCATGGAAGTGCTGTAGAAAAAAAAAAAATCGAGGAGAAAGAAGAGGAGGAGGAGGAAGAATAAGAGGAAGAAGATGCGATGAAGAAGAAGAAGCAGAATCAGGAGAAAGGTGGCGGTTTTTTTTTATTTAAGATAAGAAATAGAGATTAGTTGGGAGAAATGGGGGACGTTCGGAAAGTGGGGAAGATAGAAATTGAAGGTAATGGGGAGAAAAAGCAAATAAAACGATCGTACACCGAGGGGAACCAGTAGGCCTCAAACACCCGGTAAGACAACGTCACCACAAACTCACAAAATAGCACGATTTTTGAAACAAAAGCGAACTAGGAACACACAGTAACATCTTGGTGAGAAAAATAAATTTAAAATGGGACAAATAACGACCGGAAACTTATCTTTGAGATCGTCAGCAGAGAGCTCTGAAGGAGACCTCTCGACGCTCCAAACCCAGAACCGGAAGTCGATTGCACTGGGCCATGGACTAACTGTAACACCAAGGCCGAAGGCCTGCCAATCTGTGCTACTTCATACAATGGCAGAGCATGATTTTATTGGGGTGGAGTCGGGACAGCTGTTCAGAAAATGGGTGTAAAGCAGTGGGGTGGAGTCAGGGCTGCTGCACATTGACCCATGCATAACGAGTGATATTTTCTCAGTCCAAAAAGGACGTAACTGTGAAAAATTGACGAAACACCCTGAAACTCAAACTTAATCTGTAACTTATCATAATAAAGACATGTACCAAGTTTCAGTTGAGCATATTAAAGGGTATGGGGGAAAAAGTGTGAAAAACAGGTGAGACGGACGGACAAACGGAGAACAAACCTCTAGTCCCCTCCGGTGAAACTGGAAGAATGCGAATAATTATGGGAAGATGATGAATTTATGGAAAGCGTGCTGAGAAGAATCTATGAGAGTGTGGATGAGTGGAGATTTGCGTTTGCAACCAGTCTTCAGGTCCACAATGACTTCTGGTCTTTGCCTCAACTTCCACAGCTGCGATGTTAAGAAGACAAGACAGAAGGAACCATAAAATATCCCAACAGCTTGCACAATTCTCTTGCATGGATACATTGGGGGTAATTGGAATAACGAAACAGAGATAAACTAGAACGGCACTTAGTGGAGCGCATACCTCAACCAGGCTGAACAGTTTACGTTTTGTATCCTCCCGATAGACCGGATCTGAACCAGAATGAAATTGGTTTGTTGTTGTCATCTACCTGACTCATTTACCTGGTTTTGTCATCATCTCACACAATGTTTTGAAATTGAGGCAATTTTGAAAGACTTGAAATATCAATATGTTGTTACAGATTTGGGATGGCGTTCATGAGGGGAGGTGGCTTTGACCCGCTACTTGACCTCTGACCCTGAATACGAGAAGCCACGGATAACTCCACAGCCCGATGGGTTGCTGAGCAACCGTTGATGCTGGTTGAGGCAACTGAACTTTGCAAGGCCCTCACTGGGGAACCGCTGATTGAGTTGTCCCAACTGGGGAACCGCGCTCTCGACTTCCCACCCTGCCTACTTATTATGTACGGCTGAGCAAAACCAAAAGTGGGAAGTTAGCTATCGAGTGCAGCAAATTAACGGGGTATAACTTCCCATCTATTTATTACATATTGTTGTGGGCCGGCGTGGTCAGGTGAGAAGATCGCAAGGTGGGGGAAGCTTCGTCGATTCCCACCAGACTCCCCGGAATTGTAGGCCGTCGCTCACGGATAATTCCGTGACGCGGCGGGTCGCTTAACTGACCGTGGACGCCAATAACTCAACCGCGTGACCGAGGGTCCTCCTGCCCATGGAATCGGGTTACCTAATTAACCACGCGGTTCAACCACCGGGGAACCACGCCGTTGGTACGCCTTGTCCGAACCGGATCACTCCTTGTCCGATTGGATCACCTTTCCGGATCGGATGTAGCCGAGCGACACTGCTAAGGACGTACTGGCTAGAAGGAACGACCGTTGGGAATAAAGACCTGGCTAAACCTGGATCCGAACCATGCTGGCCCAATGAGGGAAAAGACAAAGGTGAACTGGGAACATTTCTACAATTATTTATTTACAGCAAGTGAGGAAAAGCATGTGGCACAACAACGGTTCATTAGGTATGTAACGCAGGGAAAGAGGAGAGGGGTGTGGGGGTGCAGCAATTAAACAAGCAACTTACGAAAGCAGACACAGTGCAGACTTGACGTGAGATTATTCACAGTAACAACAATAAAAGATCTTCTACAGGCTTACTTAACAGACAGGCGCCAGCACACTCAGACACACACACAGAAGAAGAAACCCCAATGAAAAAAGGACTTTTGCAGCCAAGGAGGGAGGGGTTGAGGTTATAGTTCTCGGAACCTGGGTGTTTCGGGGGAGGAATGCTCCGTGGTGCGGCACCCCACAATAGCCGCGTTGTTCTGGTCACAGCTGCACGTGTGGAGATCGTGTTCCGAACAGGAGGAGCTCGAGTGGAGAAGAGAGGCGTCCAGAGGGCGAGGGTGGAGCAGTAGGCGGGACCAGGTAGGTGGAGTTGAGAGGCAGGAGGCGGTTCGACGTCGTGTTGGCGGAGACGAGGACAGGAGACAAAGCGTGAAACACACACACTCTCAACGGAGGGACCTCTCCGTCTTTGATTGGGCCCGAAGCTCGGGGGAGGGGGCCATGCCGAATCCGACGTCATTGCCCGAGTTGGGCGCTCCGACTGGCTCCGATCACTGACGTGGTCCGCCAGCCTGGGCCGGGCCTCGTGTAGATGCTGGTGCACGGTTATGGCAGACGAGACGAGACGAGGGGCAAGCGAGGCAGAGGGCACCGTGAATCGTCACGCTGTGGAAAACGAGACGAGGGGGAAAGGGAGTAAGATTTACCTCAGGAGTGAAAAGAGGAAAAGTGGAATGGAGGGGAAAAAATGATTTCATAAACCTCACGAGAGCCCAACGCAACGCACTCCCTTGTCCTCCCACTACACAAAAGGAAGGGGTCTATCTGCACGTCTATTAATGGCATAACTGACTTGGGACATCTATCTGTCGGATGCATTTGGTTCCGAGAACCGCAACAAGATGTTATACTGATCATTCTGCCATTCACCATCATGGTCTCACCCCAGCGCAATGTCTCTTGCTCCATTCCCAAACAGGCAGGCAGGAAGGAAGGCAGAAGTCAGGCAGTTTTGGGTCTTGGTCAAATCCTTGGTGTGTCAGTCAATGGCGATCGCTGGTTTGTCTTGGCTTTTTATTGGGGTTGGGTGAGGTCGGGCGGAATGGTGAAAGGTGGTCGCAATTGGGTGGGGATTTTGATTATGACTGGTGATCCTCAAGTGTTATTACAGAAGAACCTCACACAGAAGGTCCTCAAGGCTCTTCAAGTGTTTCATTGGTCTTGCAGGGTCTAAGTGGTCTCAAAGTTCTGATCTCGTTTAGTGTTTTTACCCTCATTGAGTTCCTTCGACATTTCGTTAAAGATATATAGGACTATCAGTAAAACAATAACCGGTGCTGGCGTGGCCGAGTGGTTACTTCGAATCTTCCTTCTCCCGTTTATGGTATTCGAGAATCAAGATTCCCAGGTTCGATCCTCGTTGTTGATTTAGTGATCGCTCCTGAGTCACCACTGGCAACATCCAGCACTACCATTTTACTCGAATTAATCATTGTACAATTTCTCTCTCATAATTCATTTTCACCAATACTCACATCATCTAAAAAGGAAGATTTAATGAATATATAAATCTTTTGAAATATTCGACGATAAACAAAGTTGTTTGAGTTGGTATTTAATTACGAAGCGACAATATGAGTCAAATGTATTTTCTGTCCGAAGCGTCTCATCTTCCTCCGTCTTTCATAAAACGTCGCTTCGTGCGAATGTTCGGGGATTATCCCAAAACTCCCTCAGTTATCTATCTGACGGATCGTTGTGGTAATGGCCGCCGGCAGGAAGATGCTCGAGTTGTACTTCGACGTTGTCTCTCCCTACACGTGGATCGGGTTCGAGGTATTGTGGGTCTTGTTGATGACAAAGGTGAATGTGTCTGCCCGGCGTTTCGTGTCCGACCTTGGTCTCCATGGAACGATCGCCCTGGACAGGCCAGGCCTCGGATAGACACGTGTGGGTGAATCGGCCGCCGATTTCGCACTGCAATTCAAGGCGAGACGGTTAGGCCGCAACCTCGAAAGAATGATAAAAAGGAAATAATAAATTTACAAAATTTTCAGATAAGTCGATCACAGAAAGGTGTGTGTGGGTTTATATATATATATATATATATATATATATATATATATATATATATATATATATATATATATATATATATATATATATATATATATAACAAGCCGGAAGGCGGACATGGGTAGTCGACTTCCCAATAGAACCTGACGCGATGAGCCCGTTTAATGGGGAATGACCTGAGGATTAAGCACAAGAAAATTCATGATTCTCGCTTCAAGGCTTAATGCTGCAGATTGTTTTTTCGTTAAAATACCCCCACATTTCGAGGTTTTTCGGCCGTTGCTAGGCAACGGAGGGGTCCACAGCAACGGTTCTTTCTCACACATAACTAGGACATACCATGAACCTACCATACCACTTTCATGTATATCTGACTCAGTCTCTGAGATATAAAGAGCTTCGTTTTTTTATTGTTTTCGACCAGGGTTCATTCAAAGTCTATCTTCTCCGACAGTTTTCATAGGATCCGGCTGGAAATTTTTGACAATATGGCTGAATGTGCTGCCCACAGTCAGTCGCTCGTGGCCCGATTTTTGATTTTCGAAAAAATAATTTTTTTCTGCTTTTTAAAAAATTTCAAAGTCCCGTTGTGAGGCAACGGTGGTGTCCACAACAACGGTTCTCATTTGCACACAACTCGGTCATGGTATGAACCTACCAACCAAGTTTCATCAAAATCGCCATTGTATTAACGGAGCACTGGACCGAACAGAGGGACAGACAGACAGACAGACAAACATATCGACGGAAAAAACTGATAATAAGGGTAGAACAAATTTCAATTTTTTTTTTAAAGAAACTTTTTTTTCGACTGGATCGACTACCCAATATATAAATTTGAGTGTATCCCAGTTTTTCATGGTGAGAAGTGACCATTTCCAATAAAAGTCGGTTAAAGTTGTTTGAAAGATAAACCCACAAATGAGATGTGAAACATGATGTAGTTATGATCTGATAATTGCATTCTTCTTTCACATGCAGCATAAGGTTGTGGGATCACACCACTGGCTGAGTGTGTGGCTGTGCCACTGATGCTGTGCCCCTTGGATGTTCGATCAAGAATTTGTAATATGTTCAGGGTGCCGGCGATAGCTCGTCTACTATTCACAGACACCGTGGGATTTTTAACATCCACCAACTAATATAGCAGACGAGACATGCAGTCTAACGTCCATCCGAGGGACGGCTCACATTGATGCCCCCACCCTGCCTGCGCGACACCAGGATGATTGTTGGTCGCGTGGTCTACCTTCAAACCCAGGCTGGACTGCTTCAAAGTGAGTGTGTCTCTCTACCAATCTTCCAGACATAATTGGATCAAGTGGGTACATCCTGGGAATGTCTGGCTGTTTGTCCCATTCTGCTTTTCCTCGTACATTCCCAGATTCTTTGCCGATATAAACCCGTGTGGAATGTTCAAATCCAGTTTCGCCCGGCCTTCCTTGGAGGAATCATGAAAGCGACAGGTAAATGTGTGGATATGTTGGGCACATTGACAAAAAGCTTCCAACACTTTGTGGGGATGCACACATCGTCAGATGTAGTCAGCTCTGTAAGAACGGAGTTGATGAACACATGATGAGGGCCAACACAAGCTCTTCTGCCAAAACAGCAGGGTTTATGATGCCCCAACACCATCTTATCCTTATTTTATTTTTTTTTGTGTATATTGTCACAGCTCGCATGAGAGCTAACACACAATGCACAGGAAGGGGGGCATGAGACAAGAGGGGTGGGAGAGGGAAGGACAAAACAATGGGGGAATGGAGACATTAGGAGATCCTTTTGTCTCCTTTCCCATTTTCTCCTGCTGATTTAACCACAAAGGCAGAAACCGACCTCATTTTGAAGTGCTGATCCATGGTCATACCCTGTGAAGACCTCCCCCCACTAGTTTTTTTTCCCCTCTTGCACGCAAGAAGTTATGTTGGACAAATCTCGAATAAACTCTTGAAGCCTTTGAGGCTCCACTCAGATGATATTTTATTATTGAGTCACAACCCAGGTAATTACCAGTGAATATTTGGATGATGGAAATCGAACCATGACCTCTCGGACTCGGTCCCACCTGTATGTCTGAGGATCGTCCCTCAAGTTGTTTGCACTACTTCAAGTTTTTAAGTTGAAGGTATTTGTGATCAGTCATCTGTGTGGTCTCATTCTTTACCAATACGTCTGGGCACTGTTTTTGGAACTAAAATGATGGTATATTGTACCATGTAAGGCCTAACAGCATACTCGAGAAGACTATCCAAATTCTTATATTCTTCTTCTTCATTTGTATGCAACACAAGGCTGTGGGGTATCATCGTTGGCTGAGGGTGTGTCTGATGCAATGCCCTGTGCTGGTTTGGGCAGGAATTTGGACTTTATTCAGGGCCCGGTGATAGCTTGCCTACTCTGCGAAGGACACCATGGGATCTCACGTCCAACGAATGCTGGCAGACAGGACGTCAGTTTAATGTCCATCCGAGGGATGGCAGGCACATGCTTTGGTTAAACACCTGGACAGCAATTTATAGCTGGGTCAGGATTCAAACCCACGTGAGACAGCTTCGAGGAGGGTGTGCATACCTATTCGCCAGTGGTTTCCAAACTCTTTTGTCCACGACCAAAAATTAAAAATTACATTCACCTCGCAACCCAAATGGTACTGGAACCTACAATAAAAACTTGGTGGAGCAAACGCTTTAGACATGAAAAACCACCTCAAAAACCAGGATTTTGAGACGTTTTTCAAGTTTTGGTCATGACCCTGGGTTTGAGAACCCCTGCTGTTGGCTATCTTGTCTGGGAACCCCTGTTCAAGCCCCTTGTGAGATTCATGGTGACAAAGAAGAAAAATTCACATGAATTCCACCAAGAAACTTTGGAAAGGAAAAAATCCATGAAGTTGCGAGGGAGTCGTCTTGCATCCACTGAAAAAGTAAACACAGCTGCATCATGAAAGTCACTTTGAATGGCATTGACACTTCTCTGCACTGGGATCAAAAAGTTGGTTGATCACTGGACAAAGTATATTGGAGATTATGTAGAACTAGCAAACCTTCCTGTAGCTTTGCTGACCAATTTAATCAAAAGACAACAGGTACTTCAAACATTCTGCTCCATAATTTGCCCAACGTCATCTTCCATTTGCTTCGGTATGGTGCGAGCAAAAATCACTTCCTTCTCACTGCAAAGCTCAGTGTTGAATGCTTTGGTTTGAACCTCTCTTTTCAAATGAGTGACTTGAAACCTTTTTTTTAATTTGAATTGTTCTCAGATTTCAACATCACTGTAATGCATATTATCAAATTGTATAAACGTTCTTTATACAAGATGATTTTTAATGCTGGATACCACCGGGTGGTGCTATGCGATTCACTTTTACATAGAATTGTGATCTTCCCTCCCACCCTGAGCCCCATCCCCCAGATATGCTACCCTGACCGCAACCACACTTGGGGTACCTTGAAGCAACATGCATAATTTGGTTCAGTCATTTTTTTGGAATGTCGTTGGTCTGTACTATAATTAGTGAAATGATGGAACCTTTGGACTGAAACTCAAAGCATGTTGGTGGGCCTTAACTTTGTGCTTGGAGCCTATTTGTGCTGTATTTGGACATCACTTAATCCTGTGTGTTATCCAGGTAACAGCCCACCAGCAGTCATTCCAAAAAAGGGGATTTACCTCCAGTCAGATATCGTTCGTCTTGGAAAATTCTGCAAGCTTCCTTTACACTTGCCTGCCGATTTTTTTGACGTCATCATTACGAAAGGTCAGTTGGTGCACATTGGTCTCCAGGTTCTCTAATCATATTCTCAGACATCCATTCAACTGATTTAAGGTATCTGTCTATGTTGTGTCTGATTTATCAGAGACCTTTTGTTTTTGTAAGGTGTGTTATTTAGTTTCCCACCTCAATATAATTCCTGTTGCTGACCACATTTCTTTATGACTGCAACCATCAATTTGCTGAATTGTAGCCAACATCAAAACAACCAGCAATTTATGATATCATCTTGTGCATTGCTCCGCAGGTAGTCTTTCTGCGCAGAGATTCCTGACAGCCTTGGAGATCGTTCACGAAAAGAACGGTGGGATAGGCAACTCGCCCCTTCTCGAATCCCTCAGCAGGCAGTTTTGGATCCGAATTTGGTCACGGGTAAGCGAATTCTCAACAAAAATGAAAACCAACGATAAAAAGAAACGTCGACAAAACACAGTGGAATAGGGGAATCTCATTACCAGGAAATTTACTTCTTTATTTTCTTGTTTCAACCATCTACTTTACTGACTCGGTGCAGGTTCAATTACTTTTTAGGGATTTGGGGAGGCAAAAAATAAATCGGAAGCTTTGGAGGCTTTGCAATGAAGGTATCTGGAATGCATCCCTTAAAATTTAACTTTGACGACAAATTATTGAGCATTCACTTCACGAATATTCAGCATAAAATAACAAGGGTGGTTCAAATCTGAGCTTGATTTTTTTTTTGATTCAGAAAATAGACCTGCCTATCCTATCCCACTTTGAGTTTGTCGACAATCGTCTGATTTAAGGCCCAGTCACACCTTGACGTTTTAGCCAACGTATGCCGATTTTTGAATATTTTTTCTAAAACGCTGGCACACGTTGAATACGTTATGGGTAAGTTTTGATAACATTGAGAGCACGCTGAAAAACACTGCCATACGTCGTTGTACGTTGGCTTTAAACGTTGTACTTTTTGGTTGTCCTCAAATTTTTTTCATGCTTGAAATTTCACAACATATGCCGGCGTATGACTCACACGTTCCGCTACGCTGGCCACAGGTTGTATGCACGGTTTGCGATCGTTGACAGACGTCAACACAAGCTACTTGTAAGTTAATCATAAGTTGAGACACGCCGAGGTAACGTTTAGCGTACCCGAAACTTATTTCTAACCTATGATTAACGTGTTGTTGGCACGTTACGCGATCGTTGACACACATCGACAGTCGTTACTTTTAAGTTACTCATAGGCTGAAAGACGTCGGTATAATGGATCGTCCTTGCGTCAGCGTCTACGGCCACGGCCAGGACACTTATTTGCAGCATTCTTCAAACTTTTCTTCGGCATGACGAGGATGTTCACACTTCGATGTCTAGCTTGGCTATGATTCCAATTGTCCATCGGCAGCGTCTATTTAAAATAGTCGAGTTTGAGCGTTTTAACACGTTCAGAAGAAACGCTTCAAATTCCCAAACCCCAGCGTCAAAAAACAAAGGCGAGTGACAGCAATTTAAATCGTTCATTGTAAACAATGAAAATAGCTGAGTGGTACCGTTTAAAAGTCGTTGAGTGTAAAAAAAAATCCAATTGTTGAGCGCAAGCGTCTACTTTCAATAGTGGGGTTTGAGCGATTTAGCACGTTCAATAGAAACGATTAAAATTTCCAAGCGCCAGCGTCAAAAAACAAAGGCGAGTGACAGCAATTTAAATCATTCATTGTAAACAATGAAAATAGCTGAGTGGTACCGTTTAAAAGTGGTTGAGTGTAAAAAAATCCAATTAAATTGTTGAGCGCAAGCGTCTACTTTCAATAGTGGAGATGCAGCCATTTAAATCGTTAAACGCAAGGACGATCCATCATAACCCACACCCTCCCCCTCACACTCACCTACTACTGCCAACATGAACAAACTACTAATACTAATACTGATACTGATACTGTTACTGCTGACATGGACATCGACTCAAAAAGGACTCGAAAACACTGTTGGGTTCCCCTTTTATGAGCAGCATTTTTATATACCAATTCCCAAAACCGCTGGGAACACGTCTTTATATGGCAGTTGTAAGCTAGAAACACGTTAATTTTTTTTTTTTGTCGACCGGAAGACGTCATTGGAATACGTCTACATACGTCGATGTGTGTTGGGACTACGTAAAGAATTGGTTCAAAGCACGTCAAACATAAGTTAGAAATAAGTTTCGCGTAAAAAAGACATTACCGCGACGTGTTTCGACTTATGAGTAGCTTATAAGTAGCCTTTGTGGACGTGTGTAAACGTCCACATATCGTGTGTAAAACTTATCCCCATCGCATGCAGAACGTGTCATACGCCGAGTACGTCGTAAAATTTTGAACATGTTTAAAATTTCTTGACGTACTCTACTTACTACGACGTATGATAGCGTACTTTAGCGTTGTACTCACGTATACCAAACTTACTCATACCGTATTTGACGTGCCCCAACGTTTTAGACACATTTTTCTTAGGTCGGCATACGCCGGCAAGATCGCCAAGGTGTGACCGCGATGTTGACACTTCCATTTCTATGGTAGTTATGATTCGAATCGTTGTGCGTCAGCCTTTTAATAGGCTACGTCACGACATCGTCGGCGATGCGTGCAACGCGCTATGCCTAAGTTAGACTAGCGTTGGGCATCGGTTGTGTAGGCCGACAACAGGTTCAGCATTCGTTGGTATAAGTTATCTATAACACAACGAAGCGTTCTGTGTCCGTTACCAATGCGTTATGCATAAGACCAAGTCGCTATGAATACGTCCGAATCTTTAAAAAAAAACATCAAAAGTTCAACGTAAGCCAGCGTTTTACATACATTTTAATACGTTGCCATCGCTGGCTAAAACGTCAAGGTGTGACCGGGCCTTTTGCATTGACAAGCCAAACACCATTAAACCAGGAAAGACATCACAATCTCAGGTGGTAAGCCCCAGTCTTGTATTTATTTTATTTTCCATCATTGCCATCTGATGTCAATTATACCAGAGTGAAACAATTGAAAAATTGCCACGACAACTGCAGTGTGTGTACGAAGTAAGAACCTGATGATTCCTCGGTACTCCGTACCGGTGCACTGTTGTAGTCTCTTTACAGGATGAGTACGAGCGCCACACGCGGGGAAGTCGGGTACTAAGTGGTCAAAAAACAACATGCACTTAACCCTGCAGCATCACACATATCATAATAATTGTGCAAGACATGTACTATTAGTAACAGTAAAGTTCTCCCTTTATTTCGTTGCTTTTGTATCCAAATATGAAGGTGTCGATTTGTCACGTGCTCTATCCACTCTCTTACCCTTCGCATGTTGTCATCAAGTTTCTTGGGGAAATATAACAGTCTTAAAATCACGGCACCGAAGTTTACTTCAAACTGTTATTCCGTTTCGGCCTGTCAAAAATAGACTTTTATCAAAGCGTTCATCATGCCAGATGATGTCCCCGTGGGTGGTGCTTCAAGTCCAACCATCACAGGATTGTCGTTGCTGTTCCACGGCCTATCAAATGCCACGCTATCATCCAACCACCTGTGCTTGATGGTTATTTCCGCTTGTTAAATTTAAACAACACAGTCTCCATTTCATTATCCTGTCATTTCTTTTGTCAATGCACAATAGATTTTTGTCATGATTTCCACAGGTAATTGTGCAACGTTTCCAAATCTCCCCCCGCCCCCTTTCATAGCATACTGGTCCAAAAAACTACAGACAAGGTTTGCAGGAACTGTAGATATACAATCTATACTGTCAAGGGAGCAGTGCGTGCATGTGAAGTCCACCCATTGGTTGGAAAGTTCATCTGACTCCCCCCACAATTTCTAAACTATGGCTACCAATTTAGGAACCCTTTAGAATTACTCTTTCTCTCAAGCAGCGCTTTTACTGTGGAGGTTATGCAGGTCCTTACTATTGCTGACTATTTTCTCTTAAAATTGTGAGTTGAACAGGCAACTGTGATGGGTTTCCATGAAGCTGGTGATAGCATGATATGGGAGCAGAAAGCATTACATGTTCCCCTGTTATGGTTTGGGAATGCCCGTTTGCTTTTATGAGTGGGAGGAGGGTGAGAATAAAGATGAGACAACATTGGAAAGTGTGGGGGGGGGGTTGAAGAATGGGGTGGGATGGGAGAATGTGGGTGTTTGAAGGCTTGAATGTGGGGTGGGGATCCATATCTTTGGGTTGGGAGAGGACTTGGGGTTGGGAGGAGGTGGAGAGCAAGGGTGGGACAGAGTTGGGAGGGGGAGGCCAAGGATTTTTTGTTGAGTTGTCACTTGTCATAAGAGTGTGTGTGTGTGTGTGTGTGTGTGTGTGTGTGTGTGTGTGTGTGTGGGTGGGTGTGTGTGTGTGTGTGTGTGTGTGTGTGTGTGTGTGTGTGTGTCACTGTTAGGGGGGGAGGTGACACAATGATGGTCATGTGTTGTGGTTCATGTCATTGCCTGAGCAAGCGTTGAAAGGCATATTCTCATTTGGAAGGGTTAAGTGTGGTTTTGAGATGACGTTATTGCTGATGGACCTGCCTTCTTTCAGGATGAAGATATAACCAAACTTGACAGTTTAACTGCTGTAAGTGAAACTCGACACACTGGACGCCTTAACACAGTCCTGAAATTCTGACCGTAAACACAAACACAGTTGCCTAATGGACTTACCCCAGTTTATATTTGCAACTCTGATTCCTTTCAACGTTGGTTTACCGTCTTCCTTGGTTCATGTAGGCCGCTAAGGAGGCCGGGTTGACTCCCGCCTTGATCGAACAGCTGATGACATTGCACGAGACATCCGAAGTGAAAGAACGACTCAAGAAAGTGACCAATGATGCAATCGAGAATGGGGTGAGCCTGACACTGATGGTGAAGGTTGAAGCTAACAGTTCATCTTTCGGTTAAATATAAAATGCTGTGCTTGTATGAAGTTGGTCAAAATGAAAGTTACTAAAGTTGTGAAACTTATGGCCTCCGAACTTGGAATTTAAATGAGGATGGTGAAAGTCAAACAGGCATGATTTTAAAGAATAATTTAATCATAAGAAGGCAGGGCCTGTGTTGTGTCTGATGAAACGCATTCTCATTCTCCCTCCCCCTCCCCCAAAGAAAACAAACAATCCAATTTCTTTACCCTTCCAAGATGTGAAGAACTTTGATAGAAATTAAAACTTTACATTCGATAGTTTCAAAATATTGTTGCGGTTGAGGAAATTTGCAAACCACCATTCAGGTCCCGCAGGTGAGATATCTCTGTAAGTACATGTGTAGTTAGCCCCAAACCCGTTGTTTAGAGGGAATAAATGTGATTCATTCGGGCTGCGACCCTTTAAGATAGCCGTTTTTCTGTTCTATCTTTATTTTGAACCAACCACGTCGCAACCGCCATCACACAACAACCACCAACAGCAACGCCGCTTCACAACAACAACAACGCCAACAGCCACGACCTTTACCTTCACAACTCGCTCCCGCAAACATCACACCACCGCCATTCTAAGCGTCGCCCGTCGCCATGGCCATAAACCACCACAATAAACCCTCCACCACCTTCACCTCTCCTTCTGCGGCCATTCCCGCACCACTTGTGAACGCCGAGCGTCGGGCTGTCCTGGCCTCGAACGGGACGCGCGCCAAACCGCGAGTGCAAAGTGCGGCCTTTCCGAGGAGAATTTGGATCAGGAATGATACACGCCCACTTCTGATCCGTCCAATCGGCAAGCGCGGGGTGGTTTGGCCCCGCCTCCAGGCACGTCGGTGTAGAATCGCGATATGCAAATTCACGGATCAGGGGAGACTCACTCACACCCCTTTTTCTCCGTCCAATGGGCGAGCGTGGCTCCACCCCCGAGCTCGTTCTGATCCAGAAATTTGCATATGGGTTCTGCTGCCGGCCTATAAAGCGCCGGGCGCGGGGCGAATTGACAGTCAGTTTCAGAAGTCAGTTTTGGAGAGCAGAGTGTGGCAGCGGCAGAGTGTGGCAGCGGCAGTCAGTTTGAGAAGAGTCAGTCTGGAGAGGTCGGAGAGCTGAGTGGAGCGGGCAGTCTGTCGCGGTTCGGAGTCTGTCGGGGAGCTGCAGAGAGAGGAAGCCTGGAGCGCGGTCGAGTCGGTTTGAGCGGAGAGTCGGCCTTGGAGGAGCGGGGAGTGAGTCGGGAGGCGAGGGCGTACAGGTGGTTTGCTGCAGTCGGCTGAGGAGAATTGGGGAAGAGATCGAATAGCTCAGGTCCGAGACAAGGAAGACTGCGGTCGGCGACGAGCTCGCAGTGGAGTCGCTCGTCGCGGGACCCAAGCAAGCCAGCTATCCTCTTTCCCCAGAGCATCAACAATTCCCCCCTTTTTCCCCCCCACGCTGAGATAGTGCGAAAAGGGGGCCCCGTTCCCACCCCACTCCAAGCAGTGCCAACGAAACCCGCGAAGGAGCGTGGAGTCGGGGTGCCGCCACATTTGCAGCTCATCACAAAAACACGGGTAGGATCCACCCGGTCTCGCGGACCTGACCGCTCTTTCAGGTCCCGCGAAAATATTGGCCCACAGGCCCCGTCTGCCCCCTTGTCTTTGAGGGTGGCCCTTTTCTTTTGCTTTTGAGTAAATGTGTTGTTGGCGCCATCTGTAAAGTAAAACTGTGCAAGTGTTGCCGTGTGCTCGCGTAGTCGGTTGTAGATCTGCATTGTTGTGTTTCTTTTGTAGCATTTGATATATGTGCATAATTGTTGTAATTGTATATGTGTGCTCTCCGTGTGCCGCGGAATAAATGTGCATTATGTTGAACTGTTTTTCCCATTTCGCTTCGTCTTTTCTTTAATTGAATCTCCATCTTGCTTCACGTAAAGGGTTGGTAGTGGGCTTAATACGCCCGATAATTAATCGGAACCGTCGAGGCCGACGATAACACCGCTCGGTTATCCCGATAGTACGGAACGGGTCGCTTAAGTGGCCCGTGTCCGGAGTCGACCTGCGGCGAGGTGCGATCGCCCGGTCTACCCTCCGCGTGGGTACTTAGGTAGGTCGAATTTGGCGAACAACCCTATCCCACGCGGGAGGCCGATTGGCACGATCGTGGTGAGGCCGAAAGGCCCACCCGTGACTAGCTCCCGGCGTTAGTCCGAGAGGGTCACGACAGAATTGTCCGTCCGGTGGGCGACGTGCCGCGATTTGAGTTACGTGGCCGTTCGCACGCCGGCGGGCGCGAATTCGCAACAATATGTTCACTTCCTCACATATTGGATTCTCTTAGTGAATGCATATTGGAATGGGATTCAATTCTGAATTCAGACCACAAGCTGTCTGAAATTGCAATGTCACAAACTAGAACCAAGATAGCAGTGAACAGTATAAGTATGATAGGGATGGTGATATGGATGCAGAAGCTCAGATCAATAAATTTTATTTATTTTAAAAAAAAAAATTTTCCCCTCCCTTTGATCCTTGCTCACACGTTTCATCCCTACCATTCTCATCCGCTTCATGATATGTTCAGCACATGTCATAGTCTGAACCACATTTGGATTCTTCATTGTAAGTGCAGTTACTTACATCCATAATCTTATCTTCGCAGGCTTTCGGCATGCCATGGCTTGTGGTGCATCTTCCCGGGAGTCCTTCCTTCTCTCTGTTTGGCTCTGATCGCATGGAGCTCTTGGCAGACTTACTTGGTACAGAAATATTTGTTTACTTGGGGAAAGAGAGAGAATGGTAAATTGAGCACAAAAAGGGGAACAGTAAGACAATATTTATATTTATTTTTTTGAACTTGAAAACAAATCTCAACTCGCCGAGGATCTAAACGGCATAGGGTGGCAGATTAAAATAATGGCAAGGGATAGAAAGGGGAACATGGAGACAAAGACACCACATGTGTGACAGAAAAAGGAAGAGACAAGAAGGAATCGGGGATGGGTATGTAATGCTCGTGGAGGAGCATGTACATAAAAATCGAACACAGAACAAACACATTAGTAGATATCCATGTACTTCAACATGAACTCCAGGGACATTTGAGCCAGGGGTTCAAATCGAAACACTAACAGGCCAACCCTAATAATCTTCAAGTATGGGAGAAAGCATTTGGTGACTAAGGGCAGCACTCTTGAAATACTGGAAGGAGGATTATGAGACAACAGACACATAGAGTCGTTTTCACGGACAAATGGAGGAATTGAGAGGAGCTTTAAGTTTACAATTGGGAAGGGTAACTTTGCATGGGATTCTGGAAGGACGTGTGCAATCTTGGTGGGCTGGGGTATGACAGGTAAGAGAGGGTAGAAGGACTGAGGCCAGAAGTGAAGTGTTCTGTGAGAGGATGAAGGGACAAGAGGGACAGAAAGAGCAAGGCCAGAAGAAGAAATGGTTGGAGGAGTTGATCAGAGCAATGGCACACACATAATGACTTCTTCCTTAATGCATGCTTCATGGAGTCCTTCACCGGTTATTACACCATTTCAAGCTTATCGAGTATAAACGAAAGCTGACATCATTGTCAAGATTACATCCTGCGGTACAGCCACATCTGGCACAAATAATAATTGATACACTGTGCTCAAAGTTTTGCCATTTAATCTTGCTCGAACACAATTTAGGTTGGCCTGTTTACCGTTACAATCTGAACCCCCGATTTGTGATACAAGGAACCCGAGTTCAAATTACCAACACCAAAGTGTTCATCCATTGTCGAATGACGTCCATGTAATTCACGTTAATTACTCTGATGTGAACCGACGTCTTTTTTCCTGCATATGATCTACGTAGCACCTCCATGACGAACGAGTAAATGTCTCACGGTGACATGGAAGTGTGATGGTACATTGTGTGACAGCTGTGCTGAATGATAGCTCCAGATGCTCGTTTGCAATTCGCAGACCGATTGAAAAACATGTCATCTCCAGTAATGGAGTGAAAAGATATACACATTACATATATCCATCCTGGAATGTCCTGTCTTGCTTTTGTCCACCTTTTATCTCCCACATAGGTGAGAAGTGGTACGGGCCTGTGCCACCTTTACCCAAGATGTGAATCGAATTGACTGTGGCTACAGCAAGTAAATCAGTTGATTACCACATCTTCTCCTGAACCAATCATGCACTAAATCGATATATTTTTCACTGCATTCAGGTTTAAAAGAGACACTTCAATAAAAAAATAAAAAGATTTCTGAATTGCCACCATGTTCATTGTGAAATTAATGGGGAGCCAGACAGTTTCTTATTATATTTTCTGTGGACACAAATGGGATGTGCTTTCAAACAAAACAATAAAGATCTCAGCGGGTCAGAGAGATAATTACAGTGCTTGTATTTCGTTTCATCTTCCCAGTGTTACAAATCTTACGTGATCGTGGGACAGGAGTAAATCATTTTTGAGAAATGTGAAATGGCAAGAGGGTGAGTTCAAAGGTCAGCATGATTCTATTTAGTGGAATCAATTAGGGGCAAGTGGAATTAATAAGAGAAAGCTAAGAGAGGGATGATAAATGACTGAAGGAAGAATGCAGAGTGGAACGTACATCAGTCTGCGCCGGTTCTTCGGTACCAAAATCGAGCACGAAAGTCATCGCTGCAGGTCATCAGGCCCGGAGCAGTCGGGGAATGTGCTACTGCACGAACTGTGTTGTTGTGACCGAGGGCAAGCAAGCCCCTTCGTTGCGCCGTGCGAGCTTCCCAAGCGCAAAGGCTCACCGCCCACTCATCCGGGAGAAGCACAAAGTCCTCGGTGTGGTTGAACACGGCCTGCACACGGTGTGTCGGTTTGCCACTCAAGCCAGCACCTGGAACAGAACAGCAAAGTTATGGGGAAAGGGAGCGAAAAGCAAGATATAAAGACGGCCGAGATGAAGCAGACTGACATTCTATTGGACAATCATACAATGTACCTGTGTATGTAAGCAGTGCACGTCCTGTAGAAATTTCCCAGAGCCGCACAATGGAATCTTTTCCACTGCTGAGCACGTACTTCCCATTGCGTGTGAATGCCACGGAGGAAACCGGTGCGCCAGCATGAGCGCGCGTGAACGTCGATATGCAGCGCCCCGAAACGCCATCCCACAACTTGATGGCACCGTCACGTGACGCCGACACGTACGTGGTGGCAGAGGGTGCGAAGGCAACGGCAGTGAGGGCGTCTGTGTGCTGGTCACGGGGCTGGGGCGACACGAAGCAAGCGAGCGTGATGGTGTCATACAGACGCAGCGTAGGATGTGCCGTGCCTACAAGCAAGAAGTCTCCAGAGGGATGGAAAGCAAGGCAACGCAGGGGCTCTGCCTCCTGGAGTGTGGGGATTAGGAGGGGGAGGGGGAAGAGGAGGAGACATGAAGTTAGGTGTGTCATATTTATCAAGTTTATAGTACAGCACATGCAATCTGAAACGTGCAAGGCGGTTTTAAAATTGAGACTCGTTTTGGCTCCGCAGAAAACAAAACAAACCCCCACTTTGACAGACGTTAATATTCCAGCAAACTGACACGAAGTATTTTTGGATGACCAACTACATTATTCACGTCCAGGACAAGGACGGTGTTTTTGGCAGCTTTTATAAGAGACAGTAAAACAAAACAAAAACGCCAAGAAACGTTTTTATCATGGACCACCTGTTTCCATACAAAGCATCACATCAATTTGGGGAACAGCAGTTTTCAAGCTTGCAATCTAACGAAAATATCTGTATGTACGTCTAATAATTAATCATAGAATCGAAAACGGCTGGACCAATCTACGCACACCAAATTTTGCATACGTGCTCGGGGTAACCAGGGTCAGGTCATGAGAACAAATAACCCCCCTACCCCCTCCCTGCAAGAATAGGGAGATGACTTGGAAAAAATAGTGCAAGTGGTTTAACCATTGCCCCTGCCAGAGGGAGCACATGTTACTCTTACTAAAAGGAGACATGTCCATCCGTCCATCACGTGAAGAGATAGCAGGAACTCAAGCTTTAATGTTGCGGTTCCTGCAGTCATAGAATAAAAATGGTTCCGTTGGAAAGCAAATAATCCTCCTCCTCATTCATATGCAGCACAAGGCTGTGGGTAGCATCAATGGCTGAGTGAAAGGCTGTGCTGCTGATGCAATGCCCCTATTACCAGTTCACTGGTACTCATTATGTCTGGTGTTGGCTTAATTGTTAGGGTGGCAGGCTTGGGACCCTATGGTCCCGAGTTCAAATCCTGCTCGACTGTTGAATTGATACCAGGTAGGGTTGACTCAGTCTGTCATTCTTCCGAGGTCGGCAAAATGACTACCAGCTTGCTGGGATGATCTAGCCATTCGAGTATCCTGCGTCAGAGTGGCGACCCGTCCAGGATTGTGCTCAAAAGCCCAGGACCTGCTTTAGCAGTGCTGACGCTCTGTACAGAGTATGGTCCCGATGGATGGATGGTACTCATTCTGCCGACCTTGGAAGGATGACCGGCTAAGTCAACCTCACCTAGTATTAATTCATCGGGTAACAGGGGCTCAAACTCAGGACCCTAAGATCCCAAGCCAACCACTCCAGCCACAAAGCCAACACCAGGCTTTGCTAATAATCGATTTTCTTGGAACAAAAATTGTGTCAGTTTAATAAAGGATGCCCGTTTTAAAAGCCCCTCTTTCGGGGAATGACGAAGAAAAACCAGGAATGGGAGCTTAATGCAACGGTTTCAACGGTAACATTTATTATTCATCAACAGCAGGAACCCTTCAGAAGGACACAAAAGGAGCACACAATTGTGTGTTGTAATACTTCTTGAAGCAAGAGGGGAATATATAAAAGTACCATATTTTCCGGTGAATAAACCGCAGCCATGTATTAATCGCACCCGTTTTTCACCCTCAAAAAAAATTAATAAATTATATATAAACTTTTCCGGTGTATTAACCGCAGCCATGTTTTTCACCCTCAAAAGAAATGAATATATTCATAATTTTATTATCGATCTAGATCTAAATACGTTTGTACATTAACTTTGTATGGAACAAAGTGATGGAGGTATCAACATGCTTACTCCCATGTTCGCTTAATTTCGTCTAAGTCTTATTTTCGTTTTCAAGAAGTTGGAGAGAGGCGAGCATACCAAGACGTTTTTATTTTTCTTTCTTATTTTTTTATATTACAAAGAAGATTTTTTTCGTTTGACTAGAAAAAGGAAGAAAAGGGATTCATACCGGTATCATACATATTTCTTATGGATTTGTGGCCCTGAAAAGGGCCGTTTGAGTTTGATGAAGCTTTTCAGCTAAAACGAGGAAATCCTCGTCAATGCTTTCCTTGAAGACGGCACGTACCCGAATCAGGGTAGAGCAAGTCCACATTGCTGTCACCGTCATTTGCAGCCTCCTTCTCCCAAATGATGTCGTCCTCTGTGCCGTCCACGTTGTTGGAGATGCAGCATTTCAGAAATTCTCGCTTGATGATGTCCGATGGTATCTCCTCCCACACCTTGATGATCCAGCCGCAGATCATCGTAAGGTCGACCATTCTCATCCTCCCGATGAATGTCGGCAGTCTCTCAGTCAACATAATGCTCAGCCAACGTAGCGACGGGAGTAATGGTGCAAATTCAACCAAGATGCATGTGGCCAATGTTCCTCGGAATCCGGGATGGAAATCCCGGCAGGAAAGATGTCACAAAATGTTGATTCTCAACTGATGTCTGGGAAATAGGAAAGTTAGTCTGTGGTGATTCCACCAAGATGCAGTTAATGTTCCTCGAAACCTGGGTCGAATAAAAAGTCCTGCGAAGTAAGAAAGTTTGTTTGGTCGACGCGAGTAATCTGCGGGAAGCAAATTTGGAACTGCTGATAGAAACAAGGGAAAACGAAGAGAACTTTGAAGAATGAAAAGAACCAAAGGAAGCCAAAATAACCGAGCAGCACTGGTAATTGTTAAAGCTTCACCGTCCCATGCGGCTCCTCGTTCTCATGAGATTCTTCTTCTTCCTTTGAAATCCATTTCCTGCCCTCGTATGGAAAAATACTCGGGGTTGATTGTTCCTAATTTTAAACCACGTCCCGCTATCCAGCATTTCCTAGCATAGCGTCAGCATGTAAGGAACACACTTGGTGGATTAATTCTGCCTGCATCGGATATTCATGTCGAAAATGATGCATGTAAAAGATAGTCACCACTACAAGTCCCTCGTCTATCCACCCCTTCTGCTGTGCACGAACAATGACGCCGGCTGGAAACTTGTCTTTGGGCAGTGTCTTCCTCTTGAACATGACATACGAGGGAAGCTTGCTTGCCATGCAAGCTTATTTGAGGTGGGTGCTCCGTTGTTGGACTCTCGCTATTGTGAATAATTCTTCTTTTGATGTGAGACCAGGTGTTATTCTCCTTCTTTTAATTGCGTTTTCAGAGCCGCAAGGCTCTATATACGCCACACACCTAAACTCCGGGTGTGTCCGTTTTTAAAATTTATTTAATTTCCACACTGTTAATAAAACGCTGTACAAACTCTTTACCTGAACCGATTTTCAAAATTTAAATGATGGAATTGAGCTTAACAGCAGTTCCAACTGCTACAGAAGTGTTAATTTGGAATATAATTGAAATTCAGCATCGATCGTCTAAGACCGATTTTTTTTTTTTGATACCCATGGATTAACCGCACCCCAACTTTTACCTTTTTTGCCGATAAAAAAGTGCGGTTTATACATCGGAAAATACGGTGCATGGAAGGAGCACACAAACAACAACCATAGGCACAATGACAGCAGCAACAATAATTACATGTTATAAAACATCCCTTTTTCACACGTTTGTATGAATGTAGAAATGTAATGTTTCTATGTATGTACCTTATAGAATTGAAAATGCCTTGGCCGATCTACATCAAATTTGCTGGACGTAACTGGACAATAAGTTTTAAAAGATCAGCATAAACTGCAACTTATTGTATTTGTCTGAATATTGACATGAAAATACAAACGGTCCAACTCAGATTTCCCTACCGATCCCGACTTGGCAGGAAATGTTACTGCACGATACTTTTCTCAGCTCTACACGTTCAAATTTAAACCATTCCTGCAAAAAAACATTAAAAATATCTAAATTCTCCTGTACATTACAATACTACTGGCAAAAACGAACGCAAGTTTATCAGAAAAGATGAAGCCCACATATGACCAATCAATACTGCCCAAACAAGAAATGTTAACAATCAATATATGAGATGTAGTGCAGGCTTGATGGGCAAAATGGCCTCCTTCTGCATCCAAGTTCCTGAGGGGAATTTCAAGTGGTCGCTAAGAGTAGGTGACTTTTCCGAAGGGGCGGCCGCTAAGGGAGGTTTGTCTGTACTATTCATAGATCTGACGTGCTTTCCGGCTACCTAACAAACACGGGCACAAAACTGCACACCTGCGTGGGAAGGGCAGCTGACACGTTTTTCATCTGATGGAATTGAGTTTTCAATAATCACAATGCTCTTATAATTTATGTAAAGTGAATGATATATCTTGACAATGTGCTTGACTCGGCCATTGCTGCAAAAATAAGGAGACATTAAATAACTTACTCCAACTATTCCACTGTATTTGGCAAAAAAGATTACATCATATGGAAAGAAAGAGGAAGAAAAAGAACCTATCCCACAAACGACCATTTACTCACAAGTTCCCACAACCTTTATTCCATTCAAAAAGAAAAAACAGAATTCATGGGTGAAAACGGCAAAACTTTTAAAAAAAAAGGAAAGTAACGAGAAAAATTAATGAGGGAGGGGGGTTCGGGGGCATGCTCCCCCATAACATTTTGAAAAATGGTCAAAATGTTTTTTGGGGGTGATCCGGTCCAAATTGCAACAAAAAATATATATAATGAAAATGATATTTGGGGAAGAATTTTTTTTTATTTCACCTGAACATCCATTGCTGGGAAGATTATTTTCAGTCAGTTGGTGTAGCATTTTGTTATCATAAAATAAATGAATACTGAAGCCCACATATACCTTTGCAGGACTTTTAATCCTTTTAAGTAGTACAATATTTCAGATTTACATCTCTCCAACCAGTATGTGTATGTTGATAGTTGAAAAGATATGGAATCATGAACTTTAACATGTCCATCGTGAGATGCCAAATTAGGGGTAAGACATTATTGTGTACACAAGTCAGAGGATTCAATGACACCGATTTAGTATGTCTGCAAGGTTTCCTTTAAACAGTGAAGCTGATCTCAGCAGTGATAAAGACAGCACATCATTAACATGGCTCAACAGAGCACATGAAGGAATTGAAGAATCCTAATCTCTCATTCATTACCCAGGAAATCTTATATATTCAGATATTAGATCCTTTCCAGTTGATAAAAAATTCCTGCATTACACCCTTTGGGGGCATCCATGAAGTATATACTCCTCAAAAAAATTTTTTTTTTTTTTTTAAACATCATCCACTTATCGTGGTGGCATGCTGTTATGCAAACTCATCATGCGTCCAAATGGCTATGACTACGGTGCATCACCACTGCTACCGAGGATGAACTAGATTCGTAATAATCTGCAACTAGAATTGACAACCAAGCCTAAAGAGTCACCACCCAATGGTGACACATCGGAGTTTTCTTTTTCCGGTTATTACTACAAAATGGATAACCCACAAGACAGTGGGGGAAGAGGTTTTATGGCACCTCTGACTCACTAGGTGATTGCATCACTGGTTATTCAAAAAATTTATAAGAATAATAATTCCACCAGTTAACCAACTTCACGCTCAACAATCACCGCCAAATTGTCCCCAACTGCTTGCACATTAACCTTCATATATAAGAGTCATTCCACTATGCGCAACTTGTGGACGGGGGTGGTTGGGGATGGTTGCCCCCAGTGTTCTCACATCCCTCCTCCCACTCTCCTTGATCCCCTCCCTCCTCCCTTTTCCCTCACCGCTTCCCCCGCTCCCACCCACCTTCTCTCCTCCCACCCCCTACCTCCCCTCCTCCCCACCCCTGCCTCCCCTGTATTCCTGTCAGCGAAGCAACAGGTCGTATTTGCTGGTATAAAATAAAATGTGTTGCAGGGTGTAAACAAACCCCTCCCCTAACAAAGTACAGTGCCATCACTTCAAGATACACACAAAACTGACATGACGTTAAGATCGTGCAATTTTTCTTACTTTGTAACAAAACTGGTTTAAAATAATTTTCAAGAAATTCAGTTCTGGATTTTTTAATTCATTTCCACTTCGTTTTTTATTTTAAACTGATGTTCAAAATAGGCTTCTTCTTCTTAATCATATTCTTCGTAACATACCTTTTCGTTTGTGTTTTGGTGGTAGCTGTTTTTCACCAGACATAAGTATGCCAAATGCAGACCTCATGGGTCTGACATGTTGTGCGTCTTGGTGACATTGGCAATTTAAGTGAACAAAACGAACACCAAATGTTTGCACGGCAGCCATGACTTCTGTCTGTCAAAGTCGGGAATGTCCATCCAGGGACCATTTTCCAACTTTGAACAAGACACATCGATGTGTCCTAGGTGGGTTGTACAACGTTTTTAAAACGTCGATTAAACTTTCTGAACCCCAAACTGAAATAAACAACCGCTGATTAACCTCCGCCATCGAAGATGGACGGAGGTTACTGTTTTCACCCCTGTCTGTTTGTTTGTTTGTTTGTTTGTTTGTGAACAGTATTACGGAAAAACTCCTCGACGGATTTTGACGAAACTTGGTGGGGGGATTAGGTATGGTCCAAGGATCATGCCATTAGATTTTTGACATGGTTCAAAGTCCAATATGGCCGCTATGGCGGCCATTTTGAAAAAAAATATTTGAATTTGTTTTTGCATTTCTACATGTTTTAAGTGATTTCCAACCCCCCCCCCCCAAAAAAAAAATTGTTAGAGAAAAAAAAACAATTTCGCAACTTTTTTTTTCAACAAAATTTCGAATTTTTTTTGCATTTCTACATGTTACAAGTGATTTCCAACAAAAAAAATATGCCAAAATTATAATTGCGGAGGATTTTGGAACTTAATTTTGGTATATACCCACATAAAATCAATTTCTGTCTCAAGGAATCTAGTTATGACGAATGAATTGAGTATGGAAAAGTTAAAAGTAAAAGGGAAAGTTGCAAACTATAACTCTGAGCACTGTTGACGTCAAATTGAATGAATAAGATATCAGGTTCACTTGAGTGACCTAGCAGTATTGGCGGCGGAGGTTTTGCACTCTACCGAGTGCTCCCCCTCAAGTTTTCTCTGTTGAGACCACAGCGGTCAACAATGGCACAGAGTAACGCCGTGCACAGCGGACATAAAATGGCTGCCCAGAAGTCGGCCCTTGCAAAAAACAAAATTGGGGGTCGGCAGGAATTATTCAGGAAGGTCAGGTTACCGGAAACTCACCATTTTAAATTTTTTTAAGACCTAATTGAATTTATAATACTAGTCCCTGTGCCACCACACTTTTCTCATCTCCAATCCTCCCCCCGATGAATTTACTTAATGTAATGATGGTGCAGTACAGGCACGATGGGCCAAATGGCCTCCTCCGTTAAACCTCCTTGTTAAGATTTATTTGCCTCGTATATATGTGGTCACAAACGATCGTGACCAATAGACATTATCAGGTTTTCCAGCAGAATCGAGTTTTTACTTCATGCAATGAAAAGACGGCACTCCAGTATTTTCCATGAAGTTCGTAGAATGTAACGGCGATGGGAAAAGTCGAACAATTGGACGCTCCTTCCATATTTACCGACACAGACAAACAGTTTCCTGCCTGGCGGACATCTGATCACAATAACGAGCTTGCAAGCTTTTGTACCCGGATAATTTATCCAAAAATACCTTGTAATATAACTACCACGGGAGTAATTCACATGATCGTGATCATGATGCGTCAACATTCACCCCATCGGGATGAAATGGGTTAAGAAGCTAATCAGCATATCGGAATAGCACCTCAGTTCCCCATCATCCCAGTGTGCTTTTCTGATGAACACACGGGAACTTCCTTATGGGTCGTCACAAAAATACAGATTTCCATAAAATTCAGGAGTTTCACCCATGAGGATTTGAAGCATGTTCTCTGAAGGTATGCCACAGTGTACCTTTGTGTCCTTCAGCAGCCTATACCGTCAGGACTAGATATCCATTTTTAAAAACTGTTCTTGGCTGCCAATCTCAAAGGTGGACGACACTTCATAAAAAGAAAATCTCATAGATTAATTCTCACAATTGCAGTGCAGGAATGGTAAATTATTTACTTACCTGCAGACAGCGGCAGGCGCGCTTTACAGAGGGCTTGGAATAGTCAAACATCTTGAGGGTGAAGTCCCGTGAGCCAGAGGCAAGGATCTGCTCGCTTGGGTGGAAAGCGAGGCACGTCACCTCGTCGGCGTGGTCATACAGCGTACGAATAACTGGATGGTTCTCCATGTTCTGCTGTGCAGTTTCCATCATCATCACCTGTCCCAAAGAGGAAGGGGAAGGTCGACTGCACTCGTGCATGCAATTATCTTAGCATTGTTGTAGTAATTATGACAACAGCACACCTTCCCTCTAAATTCGACCCCGCTACCTCAACAGGTGTAGCACTCTTTGCAAGCATCCTCTCGGTGTCCAGGATTTTGATAGACGAGTCTACAGATCCAGTCGCTACAAGCTGGCCATCACGATTGTACGCCACTGCCCTGCACGGGCCCTGCACACCCACCAGATAACATGGTAAATATCCGCTCAAAAATGCTATCCGAAGCATCATCATTAGCTGGGCCCATTTAGTGTTCTTATCTGAGCACAGCATCCATGATGCTGAGATCCTTCAGGTTCAAATCCCACCAACTATGACGATCCGTCCATAGTCTCCCAATACCCATCTGAATTCACATAATATGTACATACAAGCTCCTCCAATGATGGCTGTTTAATAATGAATAAAGAGTCTGAGTGGCAACATTTAGGGAGCAGTAATCAATAAAATCCATACATTTATTGAACCTCACATGTCTGAAGAACATGGTTGGTGATTATCCCCACCAATAAATGGGTAAGAGGGCTCTACCCATAGATGGTTGAAGGAAGGTCAACGTACTGAATATCAAGTCCATATATCAGCTACACCTACACCACCTGCCTCCTCAATTGGTTTGATGGTTGACCTCAATTTTGACAATGTCTGGGCAGTCATTCGCCATCAGGTCGTGCCCGCTATGGGTTCTCTAGTGGACATGGAGTCCGATTCGGGACTGGCACACGCGTCAACAGGTCCTAATTGGGATAATCCACCCCAAACATGGTCCCACTCTCTATTTTCTTGGAGGCCGGATCAGTAAAGCACATCAAACAAATCCCATTCTGGTGACCAGCGACAGCGAAAATTTAGTTGCAGCACCTAGAAAGGAAGAGACGTAGATTTTGTTGGAGGGATTAAAAAAAAAATTGATTGATCGGAATCATTTTGAAATGAGATGTCTGCATCATTGCTCTTTTTTTGTGACCATTCTTAACAAATGCGTGATACACAAAGACCACTGAAACATATCGCACACATCACTCCTCTTAATACCATTCAGGGGAGATGATGCGATCCTTACATGGAGTGAGTGCTCACATCATAGCACCTACGATTTTGCAAAGTATTCTGTCCAAAAAAGCAACCTCATAAACAAAACCAAAGAGTCTTCGTACTCAACTTGTATAACAGCATCCACGTCGCTTTTGCCGCAGCCGTTTTGTACCTTATGAGATGTCACGTAGCAGGTCTCGTACTCGCTTGGCTCAGGTGAGATGGTCTGCACATCCCCGTCAAACTCCAGATCCACCCCTGAGCCCGGTGCCACGGCCTCTGCCCGACCCAGGCCTCCGATCGGCACGTTGACGTTGCCGATGTCATCCTGGTCCAATCCTAAAGGTCAGCATTCACACGTGGGCGAAGGAGGAGGATTTGCACATATGGAAGAAACCTCGTGGTCACACTCACTGGACGCATTATTTTAAACAATGGATGTAAAACAGGCTTTGATTGCTGTTCTGTCCAATAACTACTGCAAAGTTTTGATAAACAGATACGAAGAGACAAACATTTTGAAGTTCTAGTTTTTCCACTTGTGAGAGCAAATTGTAGCAATCACAATGGTGGCCTTTCCTCCTCCCTCCCTAACCTTCGACTCAACGTGCTCAGTCTTCACATTGTAATCGAGATTTTCCAACTTCAAATCCCAACTCCACATGGAAGGAAATGTGGAAGGAGTATCATGTTACATCGAAGAAAGCACACAAGAGAAAGCTGTACAAATGTCCGAGGTTGTCCCGCTGTCAGTTCATATCATCAGTCACCTTGTTCTTCCTTAAGCCTCAATTTCACACAGAAGTAAACATTTATCTTTGTAAATCGACAAACTTGGTCTGAACACATTTTTTGGAACCGTGTTATTGAGCCATCGAAAAAATTTCAAAACAAACATGGTCCGACCATAAATCTGTGGCACCATAAACCTTCCCAACCAAACCCTCTTGCAGTTCGCCACGTTTCCCTCGCTTCCTCTTGAAAGTCAAGAGTATGCGTCATTACCGAGGAAACGTTACTCATTGAGGGTTATTTATTTATTACATCGACTTAAGGCTCAGGGAGGACCTTGTACACAAATTGCATGCCGGACAAAGTCATAAATAGACTTAAGTGTACTTTTAGATTAATTACAAGGACACGAGTCGAAAACAGTGAATGGGCATTACGAGCCATGTGTTCATTTGTGAGCACCAAATGGGACAACCAAACTGAACTCAACATCTCAGATGCGAGGCATTCTCTGGGTCGCTCCCGAGAGATAGATTGGGCTATGTCTCGACCGCGGGCCTGTTCGAGCATAATCAACAAGAAGCACCAAACTGAACTTGCAAGTAATCATGAATAGGGAAACATCCCACATCGTGTTGTCCAATCACTGCATCCATACATCTAATTAAATCCATGATTATTCACAACCCTAATTATAATGTCCATCAAGTAGACAGCCCAATTAAAAAGACTGCCTGTGACATTGCTGAAAGTCGACACCAAGACGACCTCTCATTCCATGACGCGACATTTTGTATCGAAATAGTCGTTGAGACAAGTCAGAAGAATATGGAATGATACTGATGCAAACAATTCCAGAACCCCAAATGTGATCATTGAACTGGAGAGGAGGTGCAGAATCACCCATATGTGCCAAGTGTAGCAGCCGCTCTGATGGCGCGCATGGTGGGTGCGGTTGCAAAGCGTTGATCAGAGCTGTGGCGGCTGCTCCGTGACCATCATACATCAGCTGTCCGATGATGAGGCGGTACAGTGCCTCTCGCTCCCGCAGACTCGCTTTCAAACCCCGGCATGCCATCATCGCTGCAACGAGGGAAGAAGAAGAGAGAAGCTGATGTCCAAATTGACCAGGAAGCACCTCAATCGATCTGACAGGATACCATGGGTGTCAGGTGCCTCCGTTTAAATTCACAATGCCTTTGCAACTCCGATGTACCATACCCAGTGTTTTAGATTACTATTGCCTGGTGTTGGCTCAGTGGTTAGGGTGGCGGCTTGGGATCCTAAGGTCCTGAGTTCAAGCCCCGTCGGCCGCTGAATTAATACACCAGGGGGTTGACTCAGCCTGTCATCCTTCCGAGGTCGGCGAAATGAGTACCTGTTCCAGTGTGTGTACTGGTAGAGGGGCACTGCATCAGCGACACAGTCGCGCTTCAAGAAATGACAGCTACCCCGGCAGCTAAACTGCCATACGACCACCACCAGATTACTATTTAACGAGATTGATCCATCAAATACGGTTGGAAAGTTTATTATTTTTATTCGCATTCTGGTGTTCTGCAGAAGCAGTTTCTTGGCTAGGATGATGCTAGGTGGTTTGTCATTGCCTTCTGAACAGTAGTTGGGGCAGGAATTTGTAATGTGCTGGTGATAGCTCACTTACTCTTCGCAAAAGGACACCGTAGGATCCATCCGAGGGAAGACACACACACACACACACACACACACACACACACACACACACACACACACACACACACACACACACACACACACACACACACACACACACACGCCACCCTGCTTGTGAAACACCGGGCTGACCGTTTATAGCGAACGTAGTGAGCTTCATACTTAATGCGTGCACATGAGAGAATAGGAAACAACAACACAATACCCTGGCAATTTGGAATCTGTGTCGTTGCCTATGACCCTTTCGCTTCTAGTTTTTTTTTGTTTCTGGTTTTTGTCATGGGGAATGATGCATGCCGGGAGATAAAGGCATCGTCGGAGACATGAAAGACTCAAATAATATCAGACATGGTGAATATTTCCTCCACCGATTTTAATAAAGATATCTCCCGCATCATCAAAAATAATTTTTAATCGTGATTTACATTATTTGATCGCTGATCCCAAATCCAGGCCAAAGTAACCGGAAATTGCAGCATCGAATGCAAGAAGAATGCTACGTTCGCTTCTCGGCTTTGCCTATTCCATAGTAGCTGGGTCGGGATTCAAACCCAGGTAAGATGTCTCCACGCCATCCTGGAAGGTTTAATAGTGAATGCAGTGAGCTTCATACTTAACGCGTGCACACGAGAGAATAGGAAACAACAACAACAACAACAACAACAACACAATACCCTGGCAATCGTGAATCCGTGTCGTTGCCTATGACCCTTTTGCTTCCGTTTTTTTTTTTTTTTTTTTTTTTTGTTTCCGGTTTTTGTCATGGGGAATGATGCATGCCGGGAGATAAAGGCATCATCGGAGACATGAAAGACCCAAATAATATCAGACATGGTGTATATTTCCTCCACTGATTTTAATAAAGATATCTCCCGCATCATCAAAAAATAATTTTTAATCGTGATTTACATTATTTGATCGCTGATCCCGAATCCAGGCCGAAGTAACCGGAAATTGCGTATACAGTTGTGAACAAGTTATAGGTAAAGTCAGAAGCGAATGTAAGAAGAATACTACGTTCGCTTCTAATATTTATTTTTTTATACGTTCGCTTCTGGTATTTATTTTTTTAGATGAGATCCTGTTCTAGGCGGTGTAGTTGTCGTTGTGAAGGTAATGTTGAGGTAATATTTATTTTTTTAGATGAGATCCTGTTCTCGGCCGTGTAGTTATTGTTGTGAAGGTAATGTTGAGGTAATATTTATTTTTTTAGATGAGATCCTGTTCTCGGCGGTGTAGTTGTCGTTGTGAAGGTAATGTTGAGGTAATATTTATTTTTTTAGATGAGATCCTGTTCTCGGCGGTGTAGTTGTCGTTGTGAAGGTAATGTTGAGGATTTTTTTTTTTTTCAGATGAGATCCTGTTCGAGGCGGTGTAGTTGTTGTGAAGGTAATGTTGAGGTAATATGCAGTAGTATTATCACGGTTATAAAAATGCGCAAATAATTAATTTGATCTATAGTATACACAATCACACCTTTATGACTAAAAAATTAACAACAAAACCAGAGAGCAAATACTCTCGCAGTTTTAAGTCTACCTAATTTTATAATAAAGATATCTCCCGCATCATCAAAAAATAATTTTTAATCGCGATTTACATTATTTGATCGCTGATCCCGAATCCAGGCCGAAGTAACCGGAAATTACAGCATCGAATGCAAGAAGAATTCTACATTCGCTTCTCGGCTTTGCCTATTCCATATTAGCTGGGTCGGGATTCAAACCCAGGTAAGATGTCTTCACGCCATCCTGGAAGGTTTAATAGTGAATGCAGTGAGCTTCATATTTAACGCGTGCACACGAGAGAATAGGAAACAACAACAACACAATACCCCTGGCTATTTGGAATCCGTGTCATTGGATATGACCTTTTGCTTCCGGTTGTTTTTAAACACTGTGCGGTGTATAAACACGATTGGGTTTTATTTCTATCTTGTGAATATTACTTAACGCGTGCACATGAGAGAATAGGAAATAACAAAAACAACACAATACCCTGGCAATTGTGAATCCGTCATTGGCTATGACCCTTTTGCTTCCGGTTTTTTTTTTGTTTCCGGTTTTTGTCATGGGGAATGATGAATCCGGGAGATCATGACCAGAAGTGTTTATTTATTTATTCAATTATTTTTTTCCCAAAGTTAATTTTATCCTTCCGAAAGTGATTTTTTTTCATGACAGGAAGTGTTTCTTTTGTATTTAACATTACCGGGAGTGATTTTGAAACTCTTTCTGGAACTTACATTTTCTTTTATTCTTGATCAGAAGTGATTGTTTATTTATTTATTCAATTATTTTTTTCCCAAAGTTAATTTTAATAAAGATATCTCCCACATCATGAAAAAATAATTTTTCATCGTGATTTACATTATTTGATCGCTGATCCCGAATCCAGGCCGAAGTAACCGGAAATTGCGTATACAGTTGTGAACAAGTTATAGGAAAAGTCAGAAGCGAATGTAAGAAGAATTCTACGTTCGCTTCTTGGCTTTGCCTATTCCATATTAATCTACTATGTTAATAAAATCCATTCCCTTCGCACTGGAAGCACACTATCCAACAGATTAAATGAAACATCGAAATTTTCACAGCAGAGATATTTACTTATTACGTACAGACAGAGGAATTTGGGGGGGGGGTTGGAGGACGAGGCAATGCCGCAAGGGAAGTGTGGGAACAATGGGAAAAAAAGTGTTAGCGACAGCAGTGAACGGCATGGATGGAGCCAAACGTCCCACCATGTTTGCGTACGTAATAAATAGATAACCCCATCTATCCGAGATGAAAGGAGAGGAAACAATACCTCAGTTAACAGCTCGATTTACAGTGCGGGCCTAGTGCCTGGGCCCACATCAAGCACGCTTTCGTTTTCACCTGTTGTGGTAAAAGAGAGTGAAAAAAAATACCACACACCTTCATTCACGGCGAAAAATACCTCAAAAAAAAGTGAAAAATACCAACGATTCATTCACAGAGATATTAAAAGGACAACGACATGCGAGAGCTCACACAGCGACGAATTATTCGATTCTCTGACAAAAAAATAATAAACCGCTTTAACACGACGACAAGAGAGCACAAACCACAGCTTTCAATGGTGGTGTAAACGGTTCAGATTTGAATTTGAACGGCGATCGAGTGCGTGCAGCAAGGCGAAGGCCCGTACGGCGACCTCTTCTTCTTCTTCTTCTTCTTCTTCTTTTGTGTTGCCCACGAGCAGCCCGACGACCACGACACGTGATCACTCGTATTTCCCGCCCAACGGAGACGACACACACATCCGCGCTTTTCCTTCTCTTCAATTTTGATTAATATCGTCCTTTAAATAAAATGTACGTGGTGCAAATGAATAAAGAGGAAGCAATAATGACAGGACGGCAACCTTGACTTTCAGGCGGGAAAAGAAAAAAAATAATAAACCTTCTGGAGGATGCGGGCATCGATCCCGCTACCTCTCGCATGCTAAGCGAGCGCTCTACCATTTGAGCTAATCCCCCACCTCATCTATACGGAACTTAAACGACTGTTTTATTTAAAAACAAATTTCCACAGTGGATAATGGTCGATGGGTTGATAAAACCGAAATTTCTGACGACATCATCGATCGGTTCCTTCCACACAGTTTGCGAGGATTTGGGATGAACGAACGGATGAAGAAGAAGAAGAAGAAGTAGAAGAAGAAGAAGAAGAAGAAGAAGAAGAAGAAGAAGAAGAAGAACAACAAGAAGAAGAAGAACAAGAACAAGAAGAAGAACAAGAAGAAGAAGAACAAGAAGAAGAAGAACAAGAAGAAGAAGAACAAGAAGAAGAAGAACAAGAAGAAGAAGAACAAGAAGAAGAACAAGAACAAGAAGAACAAGAACAAGAAGAACAAGAACAAGAAGAACAAGAAGAAGAACAAGAAGAACAAGAAGAACAAGAAGAACAAGAAGAACAAGAAGAACAAGAAGAACAAGAAGAACAAGAAGAACAAGAAGAACAAGAAGAACAAGAAGAACAAGAAGAAGAACAAGAAGAACAAGAAGAACAAGAAGAACAAGAAGAACAAGAAGAACAAGAAGAACAAGAAGAACAAGAAGAACAAGAAGAACAAGAAGAACAAGAAGAAGAACAAGAACAATAACAAGAACAAGAACAGGAAGAAGAACAAGAACAAGAACAAGAACAAGAACAAGAACAAGAACAAGAACAAGAACAAGAACAAGAACAAGAACAAGAACAAGAACAAGAACAAGAACAGGAAGAAGAACAAGAAGAAGAGGAAGAAGCACCGCCGGCCCCTCGGTTTCCACACAATTCGACGACTTTTGTCGTTTGGCACAAAAAAAATCAATTTGAAAAAGACATCAGACGCCAGAAACAGCCGACATGGCACGACCTCCTTCGTGTAACTTTAAACCGATGAAAACAAGTTGAAAGGCGAGAGGAGAAAAAGGTCATCGTGTGGGACATCATGGTGCTCAGATGAAGGAAGGTAGGTGTTCAGGGGTTAAATCCCTGTGGCAGATGAAATGTTCGATGTGATAAAATCAATTAAAAATTGTGTGTCATGCAACAAGGGCCAATTGGACACCGCCAGAACACGTGAAGCAGTTACCGCATGTCGATCCGGATCACGTGTGTGATCTCGCGAGACCGGATGTTGCTCGGGCCTGGAATAAAAACCAGTTTACCTTACGACCACGCAGTGTCCTTTGTACTCGGACCATATCACAGCATCACGCAGTGAATGAAACAGCTTCACAGAAAGAAAAGGAAAAAAAGAATTCGTTCCGGGTTAAGGTTGTTGCGTCGTCGTCCGTCGTCGTCGTCGTCCGTCGTCGTCCGTCGTCGTCGTCCGTCGTCGTCCGTCGTCGTCCGTCGTCGTCCGTCGTCGTCCGTCGTCGTCCGTCGTCGTCGTCCGTCGTCGTCCGTCGTCGTCCGTCGTCGTCCGTCGTCCGTCGTCGTCCGTCGTCCGTCGTCGTCCGTCGTCGTCCGTCGTCGTCCGTCGTCGTCGTCCGTCGTCGTCCGTCGTCGTCCGTCGTTCTATAACACCACAGGAAACTAAGATTCGGGATCGTGAAAGGCAGGAAAAGCAAAGGAGCGAAATAACAGGAATAAAGGATAAACTAGCCGGGAGGCGACGATGGTTCGCGGTCATTATTGAACAATGCCACGATAGGTACAATTGAGTTAGTAGAAGCTTTTGAGGAGGCCCTACCGTAAAAACCTATCTCTTCCGTCAAAATTGACCAATTCAAATCGGATTTTTTATATGTTGTACTTATGGACATTACGCACAGCTTCTGGGAAATGAAATTGCGAGAAAAAAAAATTACTTTTTTTTTTAAAATAAAAAGTTCAAGTGGGCATGGCTCCGCCCACAAGGGGCGTGGGACGCCCCTCATACAAAAAGACACAACTGGACCATGATATCTTGTTTGTTGTGATGATTTTTCCGGCGCCGTGTACGCCTTCATCTTCTGCACGATGTCACCGAACGACAGCCCGGCGTCTCTCGGCTTGTCCGGTGCAACCAGGTCACCTAGCAGGCGGTAATTGTCCGGCGACAGCGACGCAAGCAAGATCGACTTCTTCTTGCCTTCCTCCACCACGCTGTTCACGTCAAAATAGCACTCCAATTGCTCCGAAAACAACTCAAAGTCATCGCCGATGAAAACAGGCACTTTGCCATGAGCGGTAACCCGATCCCATCCACGTCGCCAACTGTAGTGTCTGAGAAGCAGTCAGAAAGACACAATAGCAAGTAGCAACTCTGCTTTATTGCCTGAGCGGATGCACACTAAGAAAACCCCTTGCGGGCGAGTCATGATATAAAACCCAACCACGTGACTACAAGCATCCCAAAGTACCCAGCCCCCATACAGTTCTCAACCCCCCATACAGCACACTTCCTCCCCTTCTAAAATGGCGAAAATCAACATTCAAAATCCTCCAAGTACCGCGGCCGTCTCTTGATCTGCCCTGGGTGGACAGCGCCGCCAGACGGCCCAGGCTCAGACGCCTCCTGGCTCGGTCGAGGTGACACCCTCGGTAGACTCGCCCCATCTGCAACATCAAGCGCCCCCGTCCGACAAGCTTGCTCGTCTCCCTCGGGCAGGACTGAATCAGGTAAACACCCTGAGTCCGCTGGCCCCGTGGGCGCCGGCACGTCTGGCCCCGGCAACATCAGAGGTGGGGGCTCCATGTCGCTCGGCACGGGGGGGGGGGGGGTGACGCTGAACAGCGATCATGCATTTAGTCCATGTTCTGCTTCCACACCTTTCCATCATCAGTCCTAACCAGGGAATTTGCCGGTCCGAGTATTACAGAAACCACAGCCGGCACCCATTTGGAATCGTGGTAATAATCATGCACCATTACCTGCTGTCCCACATCAAAACCGCGCACTAGCGTCGGGCACGACACCGCCCCAGCCACCGACCTCCCAGATCGCAGCAAATCCAGTCTTGACCTCAATGCACGTCCATACAGACGAATGGCAGGGGTATCACCGGTGGCCGGATGGATAGCATTTCTATATTGTCGCAAGAATACATCAATCACTGTCTGCGTAGATGCACACTCCCCTCTACGCAAGGCGCGCTTCAACATTTAAACAAATGATTCTGCTTGCCCGTTTGTGGCAGGATGATACGGTGCGGACTTCAGATGTCGAATACCGTTTCGACGCACAAAATCATCAAACACACCCGCGACGAACTGTGGACCGTTATCAGAGACCAGAATCTCGGGTATTCCCTTGTTAGCAAAGATCGTCCGCAGCTTCTCTACCGTAATATCCTTGACATACGCTGCATGACCACAACCTCCGGCCATTTGGAGAAGGCATCGATCACAATCAAAAACATTTTGCCCTTAAAAGGACCAGCAAAATCCGCATGGACTCTGCCAGGCCCCTGTCTGGAATCGGCCATAGCCCCGACGCCCGATACGGATCGTCGGCATCTGCCTGACAAGTAGTGCAATGCTTAATCATCTGTTCAATGTCTTTATCTAACCCGGCCACCACAACAGGCTGCGAGCAAGACTCTTGGTCTTCACGACGCCACGGTGACTGACATGCAGTTCTTCCAAACAACGCTGCCTGAACTTCGGTGGGATAATCGTTGTCATTCCCCACATAATGCACCATTGGGCCAACGACAGCTCTGAGGCACGAGATGTGAACGGCTGAAATGCCGGTGTCAAAGGCAGATCGCTCCAATTCCCCGTAGAAATCGCCTGAAAGACACAGGCGAGCACTGGATCATGAGCCGATTCCACCGCGACTTGCTTGGCCGTGACCGGCATGCTCTGGACCTGGCTCAGTGCAAACACATCAACCCAGTCGGCTGACTCAGACGAAGCTGGACCCTCCGCGCAAGGCAAGCGTGAGAGCCCGTCGCAGTTAGTATGCTTCCCGGTGCTCCAGAACTGGATATCGTAGCTGAAGGCAGCAAGGAACAGACACCACCGCTGTATTCGCATGGCCGCTGCCACCGGCACCCCGCACTCGGGTTTCAGGATGAATTGGAACGGCTTGTGATCCGTCTGCAAGGTGAAATGCCGTCCCAGCAGGTATTGATGAAACTGCCGCAACCCCCATATTCCCGCTCTGCCGCGGACAGGGTCCGGGATGCAAAACAAACAGGTCGCTCGGAGCCATCGTCCATCCTGTGGGAGAGCACCGCCTCGATGCCGTATGGGGAGCTATCGCATGCCAATAAGAGCGGACGTGCAGGCTCGTAGTGAATGAGGACTGCATCCTCCGTGAGCAGTCGCTTGACGCAGTCGAGCGCCGCCTGGTGTTCAGGCCTCCACGCCCAGCGCTCGTCCTTCCTGAGCAACCGTGTCAATGGCGTGAGCTGCGAGCTGAGCTCGCGCACGAATCTTTGGTAATACTGCGCCATACCAATGAATGAGCGCCGCTGCGTCTTGTCACGGGGTGGGGGCATGTGCTGAATCGCCTCCACCTTCCGAGGGCCTTTCAACAGCCCCTCCGGCGTGATGATGTGTCCAAGGTATTCCAACTGCTGCTTGAAGAACGCGCACTTGTCCCTGTTCAAGCGCAGGCCGCACACCTCCAATTTCGTCAGCACCCAGGCAATGTTAGCCTGGTGCTCCTCCGCCGTTTTTCCCGCAATGAGTACGTCGTCCAGGTAGGTCTGAGCGGGCAGGCCGACGCACACCTGATCCATGGCTTTCTGCCACAAGGCTGGGGCCGAAGCAATCCCAAAACAGAGCCGGGTGTATCGATAAAGCCCCTGACATGTGTTGATTGTCAACAGGTCGCTGCTTCCGGGATCCATCTCAAGATGAAAATATGCATCACGTAGATCAAGCTTCGTAAAGTACTGACTCCCTGCCAACCGTGCATATATCTCATCAATCGATGGCAGCGGATACTGCTCCACACTAAGCCCCGGGTTAACCGTGGTCTTGAAGTCCCCGCACAATCGGACGTCCCCATTCCGTTTCAGCACCGTGACCACCGGGGTGGCCCAGTTCAAGTACGGCACCTGTTCGATCACTCCACAGGCCTCCAGTCTATCCAGCTCACCCTTGACCTTGTCCCGCAGGGCATACGGAACCGGTCTTGGTTTACAGAATCAAGGTACCACCCCCTCCTTCATGAATAGCTTGGCTTTCATGCCCTTGAGTTTTCCAAGCTCGTCGCAAAACAACCCTCGATGCCTTTGCAGAATCCTCTCCAACTGATCCTCGAATCGGCCCGGAATGGGTTGTACAAGGTGAATGGCTGTCCAGTCTAGCCTGATGCGGGTCAGCCAGTCCCTGCCTAGGAGAGACGGCCCACACCCCCGCACCACATACAACTTGAGCGCGGCGTCCTGGCCTTGGTAGACTACAGACACATCTGCCATCCCAACTGGCGTTATCTTCTCGCTGGTGTACGTGTACAGCGTGAGGTCTGACCTGATAAGCTTCAGACCGTTGAGTCTACGCACGGTCTCTTCACCTATGATCGACACAGCCGCTCCTGTATCAATCTGAAATATGATCGGCGTCTTATTCACCTCGATTTCCACCGTCATCGGTCGTGTCGCCGCAGGACCAATCGAAAACAGGCTCATCATTGGCTGCAGATCCCGACCTGGGTCACCAGGGTCGCTTCGCCCAGGCTGCAGGTCTCGCTCCAAATCGTCGGGATCGTCCCGCACCCCACCGTCCATGACCTTCACGGTGGCCAACGCCGCTCGGCACACACGCTTCAGATGGCCCACCTTGTGACAATGTAAACACACGCTGTTCTTATACGGGCACACACGCTGTTCTTATACGGGAACACCCGCCGAAGGTGTCGACCTCCACACCCCCAACATGCCTGCATGTTCACCTCGCCACCCGACCGGCCGCGTTGCGACGTCTGGCCACGGTCCGCACCGAAGGTCGCTCGTGCGGCCTGAGGCGCACGGGACATCGCGTGGACTCCCGGGTCACCTGGCATGGTCTGACCGGCGATGGCTCGTACATCCCTGAGGATCCGTTCGACAGCCGCCGCGGTTTCGACCGCCGTGCTGAATGTAATGTCCTCGCACTTCTACCATAGTATCGCCGAAACCATTTTCGAGTCTTGCAATCCGGAAATAAAACGATCTTTGAGCCCGGCCGGATGTTCATTCGTCGTGAACTTGCAGGTGAGGGACAGATGATTCACACGCTCGACGAAATCCGCGACGTGCTCCCCCGGGCTCCTCACCAGGTGATCGAACTCGTACCGCGCCAGTTGTGATGATTTTTCCGGCGCCATGTGCGCCTTCATCTTCTGCACGATGTCACCGAACGACAGCCCGGCGTCTCTCGGCTTGTCCGGTGCAACCAGGTCACCTAGCAGGCGGTAATTGTCCGGCGACAGCGACGCAAGCAAGATCGACTTCTTCTTGCCTTCCTCCACCACTCCGTTCGCGTCAAAATAGCACTCTAATTGCTCCGAAAACAACTCAAAGTCATCGCCGATGAAAACAGGCACTTTGCCATGAGCGGTAACCCGATCCCATCCTCGTCACCAACTTCAGTGTCTGAGAAGCAGTCAGATAGACACAAGAGCAAGTAGCAACTCTGCTTTATTGCCTGAGCGGATGCACACTACGAAAACCCCTAGCGGGCGAGTCATGATATAAAACCCAACCACGTGACTACAAGCATCCCAAAGCACCCAGCTCCCATACAGCACTCAACCCCCCATACAGCACAACAACGACACAACGAAAATAGTGTTCACTGCTGGCGCCCGCGAACCAATAGATACAGGATATTGGGTAAGAGGCTGAAAGCAAAGGGTTGTGAGGTCATGTTTCCTGGGATTCTCCCAAGATTAGGAAAGAATATAGAAATTATGAGCAGAGCAACAGACGTCAACCAACGGCTGGAAGGATGGTGAAGAGAGGAAGGTTTTACATTTAAGAAGCAGTGGGAATCATTTAGGGGACAAAGGGAGTGTTTCCAGAATGATGGCCGAATATTAAATAGAAAGGGGACAGCAAGGTTTGCAGTGGAAATTGAGGAAGGAATTCAGGCTTTTTTTTAGGTCAGTGGAGGGTGGGGAAGCTATAAAGGAAGGAATTTATGATGTAATTAAGAGTAAGGCCAGGCAGGAAAATATAATTTCAGGAAGGGAAAAGTTATATATATTCCACACCAATGCCAGAAGTTTAAATAACGAGATGGGAGAGCTTGTAGCCAAAGTGGATAGCGAGGAGTACGATGGAGTTGCAGTGAGTGAGACATGGTTTATGGAGGAGAGTAACTGGAGGACATGATGAGAAGGCTACAAGGTGTATCGGTGTGATAGGAAGGAGAGAATAGGAGGAGGAATAGCAATCTGGGTTAAGGACAGCATTGCATCAAGAGAAAGGGGTGACATGAAGGAACGAATAAATGTTGAGGATTGTGTGTGGGTAGAGATTAGAGATTGTCAGAACAGTAAGATACTGGTAGGATGCTTTTATAGGGCTCCGGGTGGGAAGGAAGAGGAGGAAGGAGGAGTACATGAAGAATTCAAAAGGGCATGTGGTGAGGGAAGAGTATTGATTATGGGGTATTTTAACTTGCCAGGGATAGATTGGGTCTAAGAACAGGGAAAGGGAAGAGTGGATGAGGATTTCCTAGATTTAGTCCAGGATTGCTTTTTAACCTTGTTTGTAGATAAGTCCACGATATGAGGGGGAGTGCAGTATTAGACCTCCTTTTAAGTAACGATCCCAATATGGTGGAGGAGGTGGAGGTAGGGGAGCCTTAAGGAGCAAGTGACCATAACATTGTGTGTGCAAAGATTATGTTGAGGGTTAGAGTTCAGGAAAGCAGGGTAAGGCTATTAGATTTCACAAAGGTAAACCTTGAGGGTATGAGCAGAGAATTGGGTGATGTAGATTGGGAGACTCTAACAACAGGACAATCAGCATCAGACAAATGGGAAACCTTTAAGGACCAAATGTACAGAGTGCAGAGTAAGTACATTCCAATGAGGTGTAAAAAATAGAAGCATAAAGAGGTCAGGGTGGTTGAGTGGTGAGATTAGGAACGCTGTTAAGGAGAATAAGAATCATTTATTCGGTATAAAATAACAGGACTGGAGTTAGATTTATATTGTTACGAATCTGGAAACCATGCGCACTCAACATTCAGGTCCCAAAGTTAGTTATGCCAGTAAGTACGTGTGAGACAGGTCCTTTTCCTTTTTGTCGAGTGGGAGACTCGAACGTGTGTTGTGACGTCTTTAGTTAGGTTTATTACATCCTCATCAAACAACAACTACTACTACTACATCCACTACAACGTCACCGTCCCGCACTCGGCCGGTCGCCATTGCCCACGTGTTTTTGGCTGAAGGCGTTGTCGGAGCCTCCATCGCCTCAGATCGAGGCTCCGTCCCAAGGAAGAGCATGGACCGTTTCCTCCAGCCAATGAGCGAAGGGCGAGCATGACACGCATGCCCCAGCCAATCAGGAGGTGACCACGAGTCATCCGCCAACCCCTCGTCCAATCAGGAGGCGAGTGGGAGGAGAAGAGACCCCCTCCCACCTCAGAAGGGTGGAGTGGTTGTCTGGACCAGTGTTGGGCACATAGAGAGTGCGTTCTGCAGGATCGTGGCGATTGCGGTCTGCGGTCTTGGTGGTGAGTGCGGCTTGGTCTGAGTCGTGGGTTCGAGTCCCACCGTAGTGGTTTGCGTTGGAGCGCTCGAGCTGGGATCCCCGTTCCCCTCATGGAATCCGAGCTCCACAAGTGCGGGTCCGGTGGAACCGCATGAGGCGGGAGGTACCCGAATATGCCCCTGCCCTCAGCTCGCCTTCCCTCCGAGCTGAAAGGCCGAAATAAAGACCCGACGGGGTCCAGTTCTTGTGTGTGTGTGTGTGTGTGTGTGTGTGTGTGTGTGTGTGTGTGTGTGTGTGTTTGTGTGGGGGGGGGGGCGTCTATAAGTAGAATTGTTAAGTGCTTTTGCTCATTGTACATTGCCTGCCTTTTATTTGTGATAACTCTGCTCTGTGTGCTCCTCTCCCCAATTATTATTGTAAAATAAACCCCTGTTAAATGTACCAGCTCGTTTTCTGTGCTTTCTCCCATTGGCCGAGAAAGGTGCGTATTGAGAAATAGTAAAGCCGTTCATGCCGTAAATTGTTCATTTACGTTCATTTAATTGGCTTTGGTAACTTCCGCTCGGTTACGCCGGATCCGAGTCGGTGATAGCGACTCGATTCGGACAAAGTCGGCCGAGGGTTTGGTTTCCCCAGTAGTTGGAAGGCGTGGGTGCTTAGGTAAATTTGAATTAGACAAGTGGACCCTACCCCACGCCGTCGAAATATTGGCGACCACAGTCCGCTAAGGGACCTGTGACCTTTCGGAGTTGTCTGAGAGTCACGACCTAAATTCCGGGTGTTCGGTGGGAGACCACTCCTGCTCCACCTTGCGGTCATTTATCGCCACCGAACCCCGGCCCACAACATCACTCTCGGAGTAAACAGAGGCAAGTTAAGACAATAACTCGGCAAGCCAAAATCGAGTATGAGAAGGACATGGCTAAGAATATTAAACATAATAGCAAGGTTTTATTTAAGTATATCAGGGGAAAAGAACAGGTTAAGAGCAGTGTGGGCCCATTGGGGAATAGCACCAGGAGAGTGGTCAGTGATGAAAGTGAGATGGCAAGCTTATTAAACTGGTATTTTTCTTCAACTTTTACACAAGAACAGTCAGGAAAATTACCAATAGCTGAGAGTATTTATCAAGGAAGTGAGGAAGGGCTTTTACAGAAGATCCAGGTTGGAGTGGAGGAAGTAAAGGAACAGCGAGGTAATCTAAGAGAAGATAAGGCTCCGGGTCCAGATAATATGCACCTGAGAATATCGATGGAAGTTGCTGAGCAGGTAAGCGAGATGTTAACGAATATTTTCAATAGTTCCCTGGAGTCAGGACAGGTACCGGAGGATTGGAGAGTAGTAAATGTAACACCATTATTTAAGAAAGGATCCAGAGAAGAATTGGGAAACTATAGACCTGTTAGTTTGACTTCAGTTGTGGGGAAGGTGTTGGAGACATTAATTAGGGACCAGTTGAGGAACCATTTAAATAAATACAAACTAATTAAAGGTAGTTAGAATGGGTTTACCAATTGTAGTTCCTGTCTCACAAATCTTTTAGAGTTCTACGAAGCAGTGTCTGATTGGGTGGATGAGGGAAAGGCAGTGGACATAGTATATCTAGACTTTAAGAAGGCATTTGATAAGGTATCACATCGGAGGTTGTTATCCAAGGTGAGGGCTTGTGGAGTGGTTGGTCAGGTAGCTAATTGGATTGCAAACTGGCTTTGTGGTAGGAAGCAAAGAGTGGCTGTGAGTGGGAGGATATCTTGCTGGGAGGATGTAAGATCAGTACTCGGACCATTATTATCCATTCTTTACATCAATGATTTGGATAATGGGGTGAAGAGGAGGCTTTCCAAATTTGTAGATGACACAAAACTTGGAGATGATATGTATAGCAGAGGAGGTGGTGATCAGATTCAGGAAAGTATTGATACTTGTGTAGATTGGGCAAAAGATCGTCAGATGTAATTTAACCTGAGCAAGTGTAAGGTGTTGGGGATGGGAAAGAACAATGAAAAGAGATTACAGGATGCAAGGGGTAATTTTGGAGCATGTCACACAGGAGAAGGATCTGGGGGTGGTCATAGATATGGGAGGTAAACAGTCAGCACAGTGCCAGGCAGCTATAGGTAAAGCAAACGGTGTTTTTGGCTGTATAAGGAGGGGGATCATTTATAAATCAAAAGAGGTGGTGTTAACATTGTACAGGAATTTAGTGAGGGCCACATGTAGAATATTGTGTGCAGTTTTGGTCACCACAACTTCGGAAGGACAAAGATGCCAGAGAGAGGGTTCAGCACAGGGCTACGAGATTGATTCCAGGCCGAGCTAGACTCAGCTATGAGGAGCGGTTGAAGGAGACAGGGCTTTGTACACTAGAAAGGAGGCGGTTACGAGGAGGTTTGATGGAGATGTTTAAGAAAATGAAAAGTAGAGATAAAATAAGTGAAGATTAATTATTCAGAGTAGACAGTGATAGGACCAGGGGCCATAGCTTGAGAGTAAAGAAGAGAAGAGTGAAGACGGTAGTAAGGTAGGGGACTTTCACTGAGAGTAGTTAATGCATGGAATGGTCTCCCTGGAAAGGTAGTAGCAGCAGAAACAGTAGGTAAGTTTAAATTATAATTAGATAGGTACCTCGAAGTTATGGAGATAGAGGGGTGTGGGGATGTTGATGGGACTTTTAGGGAGCTTGAGCATTGATGGGTGATTGTGTGCATGTGTACGGAGTGCTGTTGGTGGGTTCTCGCCAAGGGGTGTTGTGTGGTTGATGTGTGTTTTTTAACCAAGCCCATGCCCCCTCTCCTCAGGGGAAGAAAAAAAAATACAAAAACTTAAATTTAAAAAACAAACAAAAAAAAAAACAACACAAAAACACTTAATTAAAAATAAATAAATAAATTAGCATTTTCTTCCTTGGATTTTGTGTTGCTAAATTCGTGTGGTGTTGATGTGTTGCAGGCACGATGGGCTGAATGGCCTTTACTGATGTGTGATTTCATTGGAAAAAGAGGAAAAAAAAAACCAGGATGACAAATATTAATTACTGGCAAATACAACCCATCAGCGATGGGGACAATACAGTGGGAGGGGGGAGAAAGAGGGAGGGGGGAGAAAGAGGGAGGGGGGAGAAAGATGGAGAAAGAGGGGGAGAAAGAGGAAGGGGGAGAAAGAGGGAGGGGGAGAAAGAGGAAGGGGGAGAAAGAGGGAGGGGAGAAAGAGGGAGGGGGAGAAGGCGGGGAGAAAGAGGGAGGGGGGAGAAAGAGAGGCGGGAGAAAGAGGAAGGGGGAGAAAGAGGGAGGGAGAGAAAGAGGAAGGGGGGAGAAAGAGGGAGGGGGAGAAAGAGGGAGGGGGAGAAAGAGGGAGGCGGGAGAAAGAGAGGGGGAGAAAGAGGAAGAGGATAGAAAGAGGGAGGGGGAGAAAGGGAGGGAGGGGAGAAAGAGGGAGGGGGAGAAGGCGGGGAGAAAGAGGGAGGGGGAGAAAGAGGAAGGGGGGAGAAAGAGGGAGGGGGAGAAAGAGGGAGAGGGGAGAAAGAGGGAGGCGGGAGAAAGAGAGGGGGAGAAAGAGGAAGGGGGGAGAAAGAGGGAGGGGAGAAAGAGGGAGGGGGAGAAGGTGGGGAGAAAGAGGGAGGGGGGAGAAAGAGGGAGGGGGAGAAAGAGGGAGGAGGGGGAGAAAGAGGGAGGAGGGGGAGAAAGAGGGAGGAGGGGAGAAAGAGGGAGAGGGGAGAAAGAGGGAGGGGAGAAAGAGGGAGGGGGAGAAAGAGGGAGGGGGAGAAAGAGGGAGGGGGAGAAAGAGGGAGGAGGAGGAGAAAGAGGGAGGAGGAGGAGAAAGAGAGAGGAGGAGGAGAAAGAGGGAGGAGGAGGAGAAAGAGAGAGGAGGAGGAGAAAGAGGTAGGAGGAGGAGAAAGAGGGAGGGGGAGAAAGAGGGAGGGGAGAGAGGGAGGGGGAGAAAGAGGGAGGGGGAAAGAGGGAGGGGGAGAGAAAGAGGGAGGGGAGAGAAAGAGGGAGGGGGAGAAAGAGGGAGGGGGGAAAAAGAGGGAGGGGGAGAAAGAGGGAGGGGGAAGGGAGAAAGAGGGAGGGGGAAGGGAGAAAGAGGGAGGAGGGGAGGAGGGGGAGAAAGAGGGAGGAGGCAGGTGTAGGGTAAGAGGGGGGAGGGGAGGCAGTGAGGATGTAGAGGGAAGCGCTAGCGGGGAGAGCGACACCTCAACAAATGTTGCTATTCACTGTGGGAGGGAGTGTGTAGAGAGAGAGAGAGAGAGAGAGAGAGAGAGAGAGATAGAGATAGAGATAGAGATAGAGATAGAGATAGAGATAGAGATAGAGATAGAGATAGAGATAGAGATAGAGATAGAGATAGAGATAGAGAGATAGAGAGATATAGAGATATAGAGATATAGAGATATAGAGATATAGAGATATAGAGATATAGAGATATAGAGATATAGAGATATAGAGATATAGAGATATAGAGATATAGAGATATAGAGATATAGATACAGATACAGACAGCGAGAAAGCGACAGAGGTGTGGGAGGGGAGTGCTGCATTTTATGGGGAGGGGGAGCGAGGAGGGGACAGAGTGAGAGAAAAGGGTGGGGGAGAGGAGGGGAAAAAATAAAAAGAAGACAGCTGAGGGGTGGAAGTTGGGTTAGCAAAGATAATGATTTGTGACACTTAATGACCGAACACAAAATAAAATTTAAAAACGTGTCAGAACAGCTGTATACACAACAACACAACAGAGTTTGTAAAGTAATCTGATGGCACATCTGCAAAAACTTTGATATTCCAGTTCCAGAAATTTTGTGGGAAAATGAACCAAAAGCAATTACTGTAAACATTGAGGTACCGCTCATGTACGACCTTGTGATCCCATCAGGCATGAACATTGAAAACAAATCATTGCAACCAGATATCATACTTAGGGACAAAAAAATAGAGAAGAAGGCATTGCTAATTGAGGTGTTAATACCAGCGATTTTGAACTAACGGTGCAGAAATCAAGATAATGACCAAATACCAAGACCTCAAGAATGAAGTGAAAAGATCCTGGAAGCTGAAGAATGCCAAAGTTGTACCAGTGATGATGAAGAACCTCATGTGAATAAAAAAGAAGAACCTCACAGAGACATTGAAAACCATCCCTGGGAATATTACTACAAACAAACTCCAGTTGAACGTGGAAACCGTCCTGGGCTCAGTAACGAGCCTGAAAAGAGCCCTCGGCACGAAACTTTGAGAACAGAAAACATCACATATTGGTCCATGACTCGTGACCCCTTGGTCCGTGAAATGAAGGTGGATACTTTGAGCCCGCCCTGGGAGGACTCCATTCCACATTCTGAAACCCACATATGTACATACCAAACACACACACACACACACACACACACACACACACACACACACACACACACACACACACACACACACACACACACACACACACACACACACACACACACACACACACACACACACCCGTTATGGTAATAGTTTATACACGTACACATGTTAGGATTCGTACCTTTGTTAAAGCTTTGATTCTCCCAACTCAATTCACTCACCTGCAGTTAATTAAAATATATTCCTGCTTGCTGTTCACAAAGGAACATTGGAATGCCATGTGTAGAGATAATGATAGGGTCAGTCTTGAGTAATCCACAAGAATGCTGTTAGCAGCATTAGGGAGTAACTTTGCTTCCTTGTTATCTTACTTGATTCATGGTTGTTGAAGAACATAAGCCAGTTGCTAAAGGCAGCTGGTCAGGTTGAAAGAAAGGACAATTGTGAGATAAGCATTTGTCCAAGATAGAACCGTATATAAGAGAGTAGCTCAACAGATAGAGCAGAGCACTCTCCGGGTTACCTCAATTGCTAATTGGGGTTCCTGGTGTTTGCTGCTCTCCGTGCGGCCGCATGAATTGATAAATAATAAACGATTTTCTCTCAAGTGCATGGACGTCTTCATGCATTGCTGAAGAGTGATCGACGCCTCGACACACATAAAATACATAAAAACGACAAACACAAAGATTTACCTTTAAACAGAGTTCTTTGAAAGAGGAATTTCAAGAGGGAAATTAACAAAATTCAATTGAAAAATATATCAAGGCACAGAACACAAAATGTCAATCTCTGTTCTCTGCCTTCACTGCTCGATCATGGCAAACATGTGGTCGGATGGACCTTATTGTTTTTATCCCCCGCCAACCAACGAAGTTGGCGAGGGATATAGAAATGGGTTCCGTCCGTCACATTTCGTTTCCGGAGCTTAACTACAAATCCCCTCAAGATATATTTACGAAATTTGGTACACATATCAAGCAAGTCGTGAACTGGTACCTTTTGATATTTTCTTATTGATAGGTCACATGGTTTGGCAGCCATGTTGGATTCAAGAAAAATATTAAATAATGTTTTCTCTGGAATCACATAACCTAACGAAGCAAAAATTTGCAACTATCACCTTCCATCATATCTGCATACATAGTAAAAAATTATGACGTCACAAGTCACATGGTTTGGCGGCCATCTTGGATAGAAAAACACCTCATCCGATTAACACTGTAATGTCGTGGTAGAGGTGCGCCAAGGCAGACACGAGCCAGGGGATAGCACAACCCTGCTTTATTGCCACGAGCGAGAGTGTGAGCGTACGATGCCCGTAACTCCACTTTATTACATACTCGATGCACTCTACAGCCACACGACCTACAGGCTCCACAGACCACAATGGCTACAACGGCTACACCAGAACGCCTCAGGCGGCGCGCACTCCTATATCCCGTGCAAGCACGTGACCACTCCAAAACCACTCCTCCACGCCTCCACCACGCTCCCCGCATCACGCCCTGCCCCCCCGCAGGCCCAATACACCACACTCCTCCCTCCTAAAACTATGATTATAAAATGACCATCATAATAATAAGCATAATCGGCACAGAATACCATGATATAAAAGCAGAGAGGCACAAAAACGACAATAACCAAACAGCACAGGCACATCACACCATATAACGTGTCGATGCGAGCGAGTTGAACTGCAACGGACAGGTTCCGAAGACTGAGTTGCACGACGAACCCACAAAAACCCTGACCGCGTTACAGATATCAAGAAGCAAGGCGGGAAGCACAGCATAACTTCGCAGCAGAAGCGCCCCCAGGCGGCTCATGCTTACACGCCCTCCGGCGAGGTCGCGACGACCTCCCGAGCGAACCTCCCCCGGCACCATCAAACGCCCCCGGCCGACAAGGCGGCACATCTCCCCCAGACAGACCCGAATCAGATAAACATTCCGAGCCCGGAAGCTCGTTGTCTGGACCCCGTGGCGCCAGCGCAGCCGACCTTGGCGAGTACAGAGGTTTGTGCCGCCCGGCGCCAAACCCGTCTGACCTTGGCGAACCCAGGAGTGGGGGTAACGCTGAACAGCGAACCAGCCTCGGCTCCGAGCCGATCTCTGAGACCCACACGCGAGTCGAACCGGCAATTAGTCGGCTGCAGTCCCAGCAATCCCATACAAAACCACACATCACATCCAGTCATGCCATAAAGCAACAAGAACATCGTCTGCGCAGATGCAAACTCCCCTTTTCGTACAGCGCGTTCTCCCAATATAATCCCCACACATGACAGGGTAGCGAACTGTGGACGGCCCTCGCAGCTGGAGACCAGAAAGACCTCTTTATTTGCCACGATCGCCCCCAAGGACTTCATATCACATCGGTCATATCGAACATCCCATCGATTGATCCCAGCCAAACATATTATGCTCACACACGAACTGTCGGCATTTATTTTAACAAGGTTAAATTGCATCACTCGAGCAATGAAAATCAAATACGCAACGAACAGCAACCCATGAATCACATCACGTGTCCATCTCTCGGTCGTCGTGACCACTCCAAAACCACTTCTCCACGCCTCCACCACGCTCCCCGCATCACGCCCTGCCCCCGCAGGCCCAATACACCACAAACACGAAACTTCATACATGTATTCCACTGGAGGATTGGAGGCAGAATGTAAATTTATGATGTCATAGGTCACATGGTTCGTCAGCCATCTTGGATTGAAAATTGATAAATTTTTTTAAATCTTCTTCTCCAGAACGGCTGCACAGATCAAGGGGAAACTTCACATACATATTGTTATATCTGTATCGATGTCAAAGTTTGGGGTGGATTATATTAGGAGATCACACAAAAGGTTAAAAAACCGATAACCTGTAAAAATAAAATTGCACATTTTCAGCGGATGAGACACCTCCCGAGGCACCAACCGCACAGCACCGCAGGGCCCAACACAGGTGGAAACGTAGTCTGTCCAATCGATGTTCCCCTGACAGCACGGATACTTTTACCAAAACGAACAACCAAGCAGCTTGGAGAGCGCTCGCCAAGTGGCTTGAGCACTTCAACAAAACGGTTGTTAAGAAACGGCGAGTTTGGCACGCGATGAGCTACACGTTAAACATACACCCCCCGGAGACACCCGAAATGTCAAGTCACGAACGCTGACGTCTCCGGATCTTTAAAAGCATTGCAATGTACCCAGAGAGTCATCGCTATGAGCAACAGGCATTGAATAATATGAGTGAGGAAAGTGAAAACAACAACTTTATCGTTAAGAAATCGCTGCGGCCTGTTCCAAGTCAAGGCATGGTTGAGCAGGCCAAAAAACATGGCGGCTTCAGACCCCAGCGAGGTTACCCAGGAAACGCCTTTAGACCCAGAGAGCGAGGTGGCCGAGGATTGCCTTATGGATGATATAATTAATAATGACGTTAATTCTTTTCAAAAGGTGTGTTTTAATTAACCCAAACACCCAATTTTCACTCCTGCACTTCCTTGGTATGCATGCAAAGTTTCACGCTGTTAGGTTTTAGAGTTTTGAAGACACACTGACACACCCTTTTATTAGGATAGTTATAGATAGATGATCGTTTGAAGACAACCAGTACAACGTTGAGAGGGCTTGGTACCTATGCACCATCCAAATATATTTTGTGAGGGCCAAACAGGACCTGATTTCAAAGCTGTGCTCACTGTTCAAATCTCAATTATTTATGATAAGAAAAGAAAGAGGGTAATTCAATTTCAACCTCCACAAGACCATTTGAACAAAGTCTGAATATTGCCAAGGACAAACCAAATTCGAGGTCTCCATTTTTAATCCAAACAAGTAATAACAAGGCACTTTGGTGCAGGAGGGGGGCTATTCGGCCCAGCATGCCTGCACTCCACGCCTCCACAAACACTAGGGGTGTGTTCAGTTACCAAGCAGCCGTTCGTTCCTTAGCGGTTTCGAATGGAGTGCTTCCTTGAGTGCTTAAGCCACTTGGCAAACACTCCACATTCTACAAGAAACTTGGTAACGAAACACACCCTTCACTCGAAGGGTACTCGGTAGAGCGCATACCTCTGCCACTTAATGCCTGATCCACGAGAACATATCAGACCAATACATTTTTGAGATATCATGCTATGGTTGGCTATTCAGTACTCAGTCATTTTTGGCCCTATCTCTAAATGGTGAAGAATCACTTTAATAATTAAATAATTCTCGTATCCAGATCCGGATTCGGGATCTTCACCAAAATTGAATCAATTCGTTTTTGCCACACACCCAACGTGTCCACCAAGTTTCGTCCGAATCCGTCCACAGCTTTTTTTAGATATCCTGCACACAAGCAAACAGACGGAGAGGGGTGAAAACATAACCTCCTTCACCTTCGGTGGCGGAGGTAATAATGAAAGGGTTGGCAAACACGGGCTAGTTTCTTTGTAACTGAACACAGCCCTGGTTTGGCGCCGACTACTTTGTGACGCCTGTACTGTGGCATAATTAAATGTCTCGGTGGTTCATCAACTTCGGCCAGACATTAATCATGGAACCAATGCGGGGAAAGACACAAGGAGACACAAGGAAATTAGACAGGTGGAGGCCATTCAGCCCATCATGCCTGCACCACAACACCACACCAATTTATCAACACAAGATCAAAATAAGAAAATGCAAAAAAAAATTAAATTTAAATTGTGCTTTTTTGTAGTTCCCCCCTCCTCCCCCCCCCCCAGGGGAGGGGGCATGGGTTTGGTAAAAAAAAAAAACATCAACCACACAACACCCCTTGATGAGCAACCCACCAACAGCATTCCACACACATGCACACAATCACCCATCAATACTCAAACGACCTAAAAGTCATATCAACATCCCCATACCCCTCTATCTCCATAACTTCCAGGTACCGATATAATTCTAATTTAAACTTATCTACTGTTTCTGCTGCCACTACCTTTCCAGGGAGACCATTCCATGCATTCACTACTCTCTGAGTAAAAGTCCCCTGCCTTGCTGCCATCTTAACTCTCCTCTTCTTTCCTCTCAGGTTAAGGCCCCTGGTCCTATCACTGTTTAATTTGCTAATCATCTTCACTTATTTTATCTCTACCTTTCATCATCTAAAACATCTCTATCATATCTCCTCGTAACCACCTCCTTTCTCGTGAATAAAGCCCTGTCTCCTTCAGCTGCTCCACATAGCTGAGTCTAGCAAAGGCCCGGAATCAATCTAGAAGCCCTGTACTGAACCCTCTCCATGGCAGCTATGTCCTTCCTAAGATGTGGTGACCAAAACTGCACACAATACTCTAGATATGGCCCTCACTAAATTTCTGTACAATGTTAACATCACCTCTTCTGATTTATAATTGATCCCCCTCCGAATACAACCTAAAACCCTATTTGTTTTACCTATAGCTGCCTGGCACTGTGCTGCCTGCTTACCTCCCATATCTATTACCACCCCCAGATCCTTCTCCTGTTTGACACTCTCCAAAATTACCCCTTGCATCCTGTAATCTCTATTTTCATTGTTCTTTTAGCTGAGTCTAGCTTGGCCCGGAATCAATGTAGTAGCCTTGCATAAAAATTAAAAATAAATTGGTTGACGTGTTTCCCGTTTATTCAGGAAGGAGGAAGGTTGCTCGGTTCGCAACTGTTCTCTGCTGCAACATCAGGGCATCACGAGAGAACATTGCCCCTATGCCCCTCAATCCACCACTGATGTTTGTACTTCATCCTTCTTCTTCTTTCGGCTGCTCCCGTTAGGGGTCGCCACAGCGGATCATCCGTATGATCCGCATAGTGATTTGGCACATGTTTTACACTGGATGCCCTTCCTGACGCAACCCTGGTCGCCTCTTACGCCACAGGGGTATGGTACACCTATTTTAACCGGGGTATACACCGGCCCAGTATACTGGTACTCATTTCGCCGACCTCGGAAGGATGACAGGCTGAGTCAACCCCCTGGTGTATTAATTCAGTGGCCCAACGGGGCTTGAACTCAGGACCTTTTGGATCCCAAGCCGCTGCCCTAACCACTGCGCCAACACCAGGCTCTTTGTACTTCATGTACTTCATGTTTTGTACTTCATCTTGTTTTGTTGTACTTCATGTTTTGTACTTTGATGTTTGTACTTCATCCACGCCCCATTAACTCAATCCATCAGTATATTCATAGTCTATGATACAAACCCAATCTTTACGAATGACTGAAGTTCACGAGGGAGTTGGGAGAGGAGAGGGAGGAGTGGGTAGGAGAACAGTGAGGCAGGTCCAGGAATATCACCAAGGTGATATTCGATATTTATTTATTTATTAGTGATGAAGGGAGTTGTAGGGTGAGGAATGAACAAACATTGACAGCACACGTGTAATTCTGTGACTTTATTCATCAGTTGATTGGTTTGCAAATCAATAAATAAGAAACGTCAAAGACTTGTTTCCTCTTTTTGCAAGTTGACCAATGCAAGAAATGACCAATCACTTATGATCGATTGGTTTTACAAACCGATTAACACGTTAGCAACCAATTTCCAGACTATTCCAAATGAGACTATTCCTAAGAATGATTTCAAAGCGTTCTCAGAACTGGATACACAATGATCCAAGAAACGTCTTTTTTATTTTTCAATGAAAAGTCGTTTTGATTTGGAAAATAATTTATGAATTCGATTTATTAATTTAATGACAAATACAGAAAAGTTGACATGTCTTATTACAATTACTCATCGACCTCCTGCATGTGCTTTTCTCCACGTTTTAAACCATGGTATCGCCGTCCTTGTGTAGCACCAGCCCAAGACATGTGTTCCGACACACAGTGGGCGGTCCACTCCCCATTGGGGGCCAATGCAATCAGGCCGGCTGTGTCTCCAGTCCGACGCACCAAATGCTGCAGAGCTAGTTTGGCTGCCTCAAGTGGCTTTTTTCCTGGAAGACATTTAGAACAAAAAGTGAAATACTTCATGGTACAGTCATGTGGTGATATAGTACATTGTGAATGGTTGTCACAATGAGCCAGACCTGCAGAAGTACTATAAATGGATATAGGAGGTGAATATTGTAATGGTGGACTGCAGGGTGAAATTCGACGTCCGCTTGATCACCAGTTTAGCGACTGACCGTCGACAAAGACTACACGCCATCCTCCTGGAGAGCCGAAAAGATCTTTGCTTCAGTTTTCTGCGTACAGAAAACTCTAACGAGAACATGTTGCTGTTATAGGTTTCCCGTTTATTCAGGACTACGGGGCCGAGCAACCCTGGGTATCGTGGGTTTGAAGACCCCATAGTGAGGTTTGGCACCAATTCCCAACGGTCAAGGATTTACTTACACCATGGTTATAATACCCAATTACCACCAGACCAACACACCGATGGTGAGATCATCTCACTCTAGCTTTCCCACACTGCAATGTCTTTTGCACCAGCATCCTGGGTAAATTCCAAATTCCAAGCTTGACAATGTCAAACTGGAGTTGTGGTTCTGGTACCCCACCCCCCCCCCCCACACTCCACTCCCCCACCCACAGTGATCCAATAGTCCATAGTAGAGCCTGAAACACAGCCATGATAAGTAACAACACAATAATCAAATGAAAGACCATTGGAGTCATTAAAACAACCCTGATAAGCAAAGAACAAAGACAGAGTCATTAGAAGGAACCTGGATAGGATTTGGGTTTCAGTTGTGTAGAAGTGGACTTCCTTTTTTAGTAGTTTTTATAATCAATGTGCTTGAATATGGGCATTGATCAGAATTGTTGTTTCAGTTAATCACTGCATGTGTTTTTCTAATTACTAGATATTAATTAAATTGATTCATCTTGATGTAAGTCATTTTATTAGAACTTGTAATCTGTGTCTTTCTTTCTTAAGGTCTTATTTTGTACTGGAGCGAAGGCCTACAGGCTCCATAGACATGATTCACTCGCTGCTTTGCGAAATGTCTTGAGAATGCAGCCCCCAAATATTCCCTCCCTCTTCTCTTTCTCTCTCTTTCTCTCTCTTTCTCTCTCTCTCTCTCTTTCTCTCTCTTTCTCTCTCTTTCTCTCTCTTTCTCTCTCTTTCTCTCTCTCTCTCTCTCTCTCTCTCTCTCTCTCTCTCTCTCTCTCTCTCTCTCTCTCTCTCTCTCTCTCTCTCTCTCTCTCTCTCTCTCTCTCTCTCTCTCTCTCTCTCTCTCTCTCTCTCTCTCTCTCTCTCTCTCTCTCTCTTTTTCTTTCCTTAGCTTTCCAATTAATGTATTTGCCATTTGTATGCACATACCTTTGTAAAGGGATTATGTCGTGTTCTTTATAGCTTGATACATTATCTGTCCAGAATTGCCCTGCTTGTAGTTGAACCGCTATTCGAGACCCTTGCTCACCTTACTCTTGTCCGCCTGCACAGTTTGTTGATTTTAACCAGGACGATAAGAAGCGCTCTCTGGGCTTTCTTCCCTGTCCAAATAAATCCTTTACATTACTCTAGCCGGCCTAGTTGAGGTCAGATGTGAGTCATTCTGACCCGACTCCCTTCCATTCCTGTTTATTTGTGAGAAGCTGTGCACTCTTGTCCTCTCCTTGGCCCCCTTGAGACACTTCCCCCACCTTTCCTGGGTTTGATATATATATATATATATATATATATATATATATATATATATATATATATATATATATATACATATATATACATATATATATATATATATATATATATATATATATATATATATACATATATATACATATATATATATATATATATATATATATATATATATATATATATATATACATACATACATATTGTTGCGGGCCGGCGGGGTTGGGTGAGAAGACCACGAGGTGGGGGAAGCTACGTCAATTCTCACCAGACTCCCTGGAATTGTAGGCAGTTGCTCACGGATAATTCCGTGACGCGGCGGGTCGCTTAACCGACCGTGGATGCCAATAACTCAACCGCGTGGCCTCGGGTCCTCCCGCCTATGGGTGAATCGGGTTACCTAATTAACCACGTGGTTTAACCACCGGGGAACCACGCCCTCGGTACGCCTTGTCCAAACCGGATCACTCTCCCGGATCGGATCTCCTTTCCGGATCGGATGCAGCCGAGCGGCACTGCCAAGGACGTACCGGCTAGAAGGAACGGATAGTTGGGAATAAAGACCCGGCTAAACTTAGATTCGAACCATGCTGGACCAATGGGAGAAAAGACAAAGGCGAGCTGGGAACATTTCTACAACAATTATTTATTTACAATAAGCGAGGAAAAGCATGTGGCACAACAAAGGTTTATTGAGGGTGTAATGCAAGGAAAGATGAGAGAGGTGTGGGGTGTGGCAATTTTACAAGCAACTTACAAAGCAGACACAGTGCAGACTTCACGCGAGATTCATAAAAGCAACAATCACAACAATAAAAGATCTTATACAGGCTTACTTAACGGACAGGCGCCAACACTCTCAGACACACACTCAGACAAAGTAAACCCAATTGTGAAAGGGACTTTTGCAGCCAGGGAGGGAGGGAGTTGAGGTTACAGTTTCTCGGTACCTGAGCGTTTCGGGGGAGGGATGCTCCGTGGTGCGGCACCCGACAATGGTTGAGTTGTTCGGCCACAACCGTTCGTGTGGAGATCGTGTCTGCGGGAGGGGCTTGACTGGAGAAGAGCGGAGTCAAAAGGGGGCGAGAGATGAGCAGCAAGCAGGACCAGGCAAGAGGCCGTTCGTCGAGGTCGTGAGGTTGGAGATAAGGAACAGAAAGCGGGGCCACACAGGAGGCTTGGTTGAGAAGCAAGGGGGCGGTTCGACGTCGTGTCGGCGGAGACAAGTAGCAGGAACACTCACTCACTACTCCAAACCCCTTTCAATTCCTTCACTCTACAATTCTCTCCCAATTATCATCTGCAATTCTCCTTCCAACCAACCCAACTACCTTCGCAACCACTTCAATCAACCAACTTCGACCACTCTCTAAGGATTGCTCCGTACTTTATAGAGCCTGGAGTTCAGGGAGGAGCCATTTCGAAACCGACGTCATCGTCCGATCCGAGCATCCCAATTGGACCGGTTCTTCACGTGGTCCGCCTTTCTGGACTTGGTTTCAGCCAGACTCCGGTATGGTCCGCCCACGCCGCGCATGTCTGGCCTTTGGCAGGTGGATATGGTGCAGCTACAGCGTTTGTCCAGCCGAACATCAGGATTTTGACTCAGAAAGCGAGAGCCCGGGTAGACGGTGGTACGCTGTGGCCAGCGAAACGAGGGTAGCAAGCGAGATGAAGGCACCGTGGATCGTAAAAGGAGGGAATAAAATAAAAGGGGAAAATGATTTAATAACCTAACTAATAGCCCATCGCAACACACTCCCTTGTCTTCCCACTAGACAAATGGTAGGGACCTAACTCCACGTATATTAATGGGATAACTGACTCAGGATAACTATGTTGCATGCATACAGTTCCGAGAACCATAACAATATATAGATATATACAAATTCCTGTAAGTTCCGATTAGCGGAGACCATTGTATGACTGTTACATCGATGATCCTTCGTTCCGTAATTACGTCTTAAAGATTCTCTGTTTGATGTACTTTGCCTCGAGTGGACAACTGAGTTTCTCGAGTTCCACAACAATTGCTTCTCCTCTACCCCCCAAACTCATCCAGGTGCAGCCAAATGAGCCTTATTCATCAACAATTTGTAAGAATTAACTTCTCCGTAGAGAGGTAGACAAACAAGGAGAGAAACTAAGAGTAAAAGAGGAATATATATATGACCGTTATGACCTAAACAACGGGTTTGGGGCTAACTACACATATACTTACAGAGATATCTCACCTACGGGACCTGAATGGTGGTTTGCGAATTTCGTCAACCACAACAATATATACATACATACATATATATACACATATATATATATATATATACATATATATATATATATATATATATATATATATATATATATATATATATATATATATATATATATATATATATACATACATATATATATACAAACATATATATATATATATATATATATATATACATACATATATATATATATACATATATACATACATATATATATATATATATATATATATATATATATACATACATATATATATATATACATATATATATATATATATATATATTATATATATATATAAATAAAATGACCGTTTTTACAGCCATTTTTCCCTGCTGTGCAGGGGTTTGGCTTTTTCTTGAGGCAATGTTTTATGGCCGGATGCCCTTCCTGACGCCAACCCTGGTCGCCTCTTACGCCACAGGGGTATGGTACACCTATTCTAACCGGGGCATACACCGGGACCAGTACACTGGCACTCATTTCGCCGACCTCGGAAGGATGACAGGCTGAGTCAACCCCCTGGTGTTAATTCAGCAGCCAACGGGGCTTGAACTCAGGACACTGGGATCCCAAGCCGCCACCCTAACCACTAAGCCAACACCAGGCTTAAAAGAGGAAAATGAACAAAAATAAAAAGCAAGAATTAGCATGAATAAGGAGAAATGAGAAAAAGTGGAAAGAAGTGCGTAAGACTGAAGAGAGATATGAAAGAGAAAGGAACCAAGATCAAAGATGCCGAGACGTACCCAGATAGATAGATTTCGGCATTTACTCCCCAAGGCTCAAACACAGCAACAGGTATAAGCTACCAGTGTCGGTCGAACCTGCAGAGTCGGTTGAATCTGCAGCTGCCATTTCCACCTCACTAAAGCCGAGTCTTCCGAAACAGATTCATCGTGTTTTATGTTGTATCATTCGTCGAAGTGTTGCCGTTTTATCCCATGGAATATTCCATGTAAATTTTTTGTTTATTGTTTTGTGCTATTCATTTCGTATAGTCAAGGCCTGGGTGGCTTTCCCTCAGATAGAGAGTGTATCTTGCTTTTAAACTGTGTATAAATTCCCGGATATCTTGCTTCAATTTCCGAAACACTATTCTATTTCCTCTCCTCAAAAGATAAAACATACAAACTATTTTTCACTCCATAATGATTCTCATTTCTATTGAATTTCCTTCTGCTTCTGCACCCCCGTCTTTTCTCAAACTGGACATACATTAAATATAAACGCTTCTTCTTTAGAATAAATAAATAAATACAAACTTTAAAATGCATATCAACCCTTGTATCTCCTTTATAAATACTACACGCGTTCTTCTCCACCAATGTCTCTTCTTCTTCTGCTCTGCACCTCGTCACCAACCTCCCTCCCACCCCCCCCCCCACCCCCCGCTCGTACAGTGCAACGTTTCTCCTTGCGTTTACAAGCAATCTAATTTCCCATCCCATGATATTCATCTCCGTTTGTCAAAGATGGGAATTTGAAATCAGAAAAAACATCCACCCCGACCTCACCCCTTCAAAGCTTCACATCACACCTTTGCACCACACACACACACACACACACACACACACACACACACACACACACACACACACACACACACACACACACACACACACACACACACACACACACACACACACACACACACACACACACACCTTCTCCCTCACTCCACCCCCCCAAAGCCTCACCTTACCCCCATAAAACCTCTCCCCACCCATCCTGAACCATCCCAAAACCTCCTCCCCTCTATCTGTGTGGACCTCAAACACCCGAGGTCTCTGCTCTAACCGAACAGATCTCTCGATCCAGCTCACTAAAAATACACCAGACATCATCTATTTAACAGAATCCTTCCTCCCACAGGATGTCCCCAACCCCATAGTGTCTCTTCCCGGTTATTGTCTCCTCCGATTTGATAGGCCTGAACCACACCCCTGTGGCGGAGTTGCACTTCACATCAATAACTCAATTTCTCACTGCCCTCGTCCTGTTGTTACACCTCCTAACCCCCAGGAGCAGCTCTGGCTGTGACTTCCCCTCCGTTCCAACCTCTTGTTCATCTGCGCCAACGGGACATCCTTCCAACAGCGACGACTCCATCTACATCTCTCTCAGACAACATGGACCAACTTTTAACCACTCATCCCAACTCTCTCTTCCTCATCTGTGGCAATTTCAATGTCAGCATGCAAACTGTCTGTGTGTTGGTAACTCTCTCTCTCACCAGCCATCCCACAGAAAAGGATTTGTGTGACTCCATGGGACTGAATCAATCTATGAATTTTCCAACCCGGATTTCTCCCAATGGAAAAATCATCCCTTCTTGGCTTGATGACGACAACCATTCCTGTAAATGCCTCCTGCTCTTCCTCTGCTCCAATTGGTTCATCTGATCATGTGCTTGTGAAAGTGAACATCTCTCTGGATATTTTCAGAGAACTGCTTCAATGCCGGTAAGCCTGGCAGTCCACTCAGGCAGACTGGCAGGGACTGCAAGCAGCCATCTCTCTTCAGAACTGGTCTCCCATATCTACTGCCCCTGATGTTGATTCAGCCTGGGAATTCTTCCACAGAAACCTGCTCTCTTTTATGCACAGATTCATCCCATCTCGTCTTCAATTATCCTACCCTTCTTCCTGTCCATGGTACACTGAATCCAAAGGCAACCTCAGATCATTCAAAAAGTCTGCATCAAGTGTGTGTCCACTCTCAGGTGAGCCAGGAAACAACATCTGTCCAACCTCAAAAATGACCGTTCAAAATGGTTTCCCTCCTCTAAAACCTGGTGGCACCTTGTCAAATCTTTCTCTAGTGTACGCTCCCCTACAATCCCTTCCCTCTCTTCAAATAGCATCACAGCCTACTCTGCTCGTGAGAAGGCTGAATGCCTGAATTCTGTGTCTGCTTCCAAATCTTGTGTCCCCAACTCCTCACTCTCCGTCCTCATTCTTCCACGTCACACCCAACTGTTCCTGGACTCTGTGGCTTTTGCACCAGAAAAGATGGAAAGGTTTCTTCAACCCTCGACTCTGACTCTTCTACTGGACCGGATGTCATCGGTGCACTGCTCTTGCACATCCTCTCTCTCTCTGCCCTTTTCACTCTGTCATTTGCGCGAGGTCATCTTCCATCGGCTTGGAAATCCACCAACACCACTGCACTAAGTGTTAAAAAGGTGCAAAAACTGATCCCCTTAACAACAGACCAATCGGCTTATTTCCAATTATCAGCAAAGTCATGGAATCCATCATTACACAGTTGATATGAAATCCTTCACTTTCTCCAACAACCTCATCAATTTAGTTTCACACTAGGTCACTCCACCTTGGACAAGCAGCTTCCACTCACCCAGCAATGGATGGAGGACCATCAATGTCACCAAAGCAACGAGATTTTTTTTATATTTGAAAAGTGCAAAATAAATAAATGTTATTATTATTATTATTATTATTATTATTATTATTATTATTATTATTATTATTACTATGTCAGACATGAGATCAGGGTCGTCTCTGGACATATCTCGTGCTTTTGATACAGTCTGGTATCCTGCCTTATTCTCCAAACTCTGCCTATGGCATCCAAGGCCAACTACACACATGGCTTACTGACTGAATCGACTCTCATAGCCAACGTGTGCCACTCAAAGGAATCCTTTCATCTCCTCTCCCTGTAAAGGCTGGAATACCACATGGCAGTGTTTTGGGCCCAGTAATATTCCTAATCTTCATCAATGATCTCATGAACTCTCTGGAAAATCCTCTTTGTCTCTTTGCTGATGACTCCACCCTCTGCCATGACATCCCTCATCATTCAGGTCAGCAGGCTGCAGCTTCTTCCCTCTCTTCTGAAGTTGAAAAAAAAAATAATCACAAACTGGTCAAAACACTTGGAATATGTCTTTCAATCATGACAACTCTCACACTCTCACTATCTCTCTCCAAAAGGACCACCTGGCAAAACCTGCTATATCGAGTTTCTCAGCAATCCTCTTGAGGAAGTTCAGTCATTCAAACTACTGGGTCTCACTATCAGCCATGATCTTTCTTGGGCAAACCACATTTCGAAGTTGGCCTCCAAAGCCAGCCACCTACTGGGCATCCTCCATCGTAAAAAGTTCTTCCTTGGCACACCTTTCATTCACAGCTTGATGGAGTACTGTTCTCCCGACTGAGCGAGCGACCCTGCCTCAAATCTTGCTCAGCTTGACACCGTGAAAACCAAGGCCTTTAATATTATTGGAATGTCCTGCGATGAAGCAGAGTCTATGGGCCTATCACTTTCGCATCAAGGCTGAACAGTTAAGGTGGAGTCTATGGACCTATCACTTTGCCATCGCAGACAGGTTGGTGGTCTCTCTGTCTTCTACTGCCTCCTTTCTGGTCTTGCACCCTCTGCTCTTTCCATGCTGTCCCCCCTCCCCAGGTCCATGCATGGCACACATGGTCCACCATCAACCATCTTCTGGCGAAACTACCTAAATCCAGGATCACTGTTCAATTCCACTCATTCATTCCTCTTTTCTCCTGCCTGTGGAACCAACTTACACATCCTCTTCAATCTCATTCTTCCCTCCAGGCTTCAAGACCGCTATTCACCACCATCTCAGATCATCCCCAATCCAAAACCATTATCTTTTCTATCCTCGTTAACCTATCCCCCCACCCAAACCACACCTCATTCACTCCATCTCTCCAAATTTCCAGTTATCCCTCCTGAGAGTTCCCTTCTGCATCCATCTTGTCCACCCCATGCATCCTCTCCTGCCCTCCATTCAGAATCAGCCTAAAATGTATATCTGTTGGCTGATTCACCATCCCTCATTTACTCCCACTCACCTTGTTCCATGTGGAAAAGCACAAGTCGAGCCAAAGTCACTTTCATGATGGACTCTCCATCACCTGTTGTGCTCACTGCTCCCAATTCATTATCTGCATATCCACCAGCGCCTGCAGAAAACAGGACAAAAATCAGGCAAAGGAACATTTTTCCCAACATGAAAAAATATACATGGATACCTTACACACACACACACACACACACGCACACACACACACACACACATGCACACATACACACACATACACAAACACACATACACACATACACACATACTCACAGACACACACACACACACACACACACACACACACACACACACACACACACACACACACACACACACACACACACACACACACACACACACACACTTTGAGACCTGGGAGGGCTCCATTCCACTTTCTCAAACCCGCATATGGAGATAACAACCAACGACACACACGCACAGACACACATCTGACACTTTCTTTTATAAATTGTTCAGTGTTGGCTATTCCTAAAATATAATACAATTTAAAGGATTGTTGTAAATTATGTTAATTTCACAACATCTTATATTGAACTTTATTTAAATTGTAAACCTCAAAACATAGTTCCCTCACCTAAAGTAAGAACCTTAACCTGTAAGCAAATTAACGGTTTCCCAACAGTACAGATCATCAGCTGGGCACCGTTCTTCCTTAAGGTTTTGATCCTTTCAGCTGAGCAGCTCTCTGAACAGTGGGGCATAACCACACACAGACGTAATTTGACAGAACAAAAATAGTGACGACCACATAAAAGCTGGCCACCCACTGGGTACCCTCCGTCACGCCAAGTCTTTCCTTGGCAAATATGAACTTTGAATGACCTGCAAGGCCTTCATAAGCGGCTCAATGAAGAACAGTACTGTCAGACCCCGACATTCGCGGTTCCACTATTCACGGACCCCACGTATTAACACGTCATAAAATGTGGCCTCCTTCTGCATTTGCAGCTCTGTGCTTTGCATATTTGCGGTTCTTCATAGACTTATTCGTGTAACTGCTTCTACAGTTTTTCTCACCTGCTTCTGCATTCGCAGCCCTGTGTTTCACGTATTCATGGTTCTTTGCGGGTGCAGTCGCGGTTTTTCTGACCTGCTTCTACATTCGCAGCCCTGTACTTCACGTATTCGCGGTTTTTCTGACCTGCTTCTGCAGTTGCGGCCCTGTGCTTCACGTATTCGCGGTTTTTCTGACATGCTTCTACATTCACAGCCTTGTGCTTCACGTATTCGCGGGAGCATTGGCAGTTTTTCTGACATGTTTCTACATTCACAGCCCTGTGCTTCACGTATTCGCGGGAGCATTGGCAGTTTTTCTGACATGCTTCTACATTCGCGGCCCTGTGCTTCACGTATTCGCGGTTTTTCATGGGATTCTTTTCACCCTTACGAATCATGAACCAACAGGTTGGGGGGGGGGGTGGAGGGGAGCAGCGGTGGGCGAAGGCAATTCTTGGTTGAGAAACATACAACATCAACCGCACACCACCCCTTGATGAGACCCCCCCACACAATCATCCAACCATACTTGAGCTACCAAAAAGTCCTGCCAACATCCCTACACCCTTCCATCTTCATTGCTTCGAGGAACATATCTAATTCAAATTTAAACTTTTCTATTGTTTCTGCTGCTACTACCTTTCCAGGAAGACCATCCCATGCATTAACTACCATACTCTCTGAGTGAAAGACCCCAACCTTACTCCCATCTTAACTCTCCTGTTCTTTACTCTCAGATAAAGCCCCTGGTCCTATCACTTTCTATTGTGCTGAATAATTATTCTGCACTTATTTTGTCTGTACCCTTCGTTATCAGAAACATCTTTCAATCCCCACAAAACCGCCTCCTTTCTAGTGTACTAGAAAATAAGACCCGTCGCTTCGTTGACGGAAACACCAATTTTTGCTGTGATGGCTATTCAATAGGGCAAGCAAAAGGATTCCTGGGAGTGCGGGGAGAACCAGCGCCACAAGTTGGTGTTTGCAGTCTTGCCACGTGTGCCCATGTACCCAGAAAAAAAATTATTAAAATTTTTTTTTTCATTACAAACCTTCCCGGGGGTTCCCTGACACTGTAGCTGATTTATTTAAATCCGTTCTTAAGTTATAACATGACAGACAGAAAAACAGACAGGCAAACATATACATATATATATATATATATATATATATATATATATATATACATACATACATATATATACATACATATATATATATATATATATACATACATATATATACATACATATATATATATATACATACATATATATACATACATATATATACATACATATATATACATACATATATATATACATACATATTGTTGCGGATTCGCGCCCGCCGGCGTGCGAGCTGCCACGTAACTCGAATCGCGGCACGTCGCCCACCGGACGGACAATCCCGTCGTGACCCTCTCGGACTAACGCCGGGAACTAGTCACGGGTGGGCCTTTCGGCCTCACCACGATCGTGCCAATCGGCCCCCCGCGTGGGTTAGGGTTGTTCGCCAAATTCGACCTACCTAAGTACCCACACGGAGGGTAGACCGGGCGATCGCACCTCGCCGCAGGTCGACTTCGGACACGGGCCACTTTAAGCGACCCGTTCCGTACTATCGGGATAACCGAGCGGTGTTATCGTCAACCTCGACGGTTCCGATTAATTATCGGGCGTATTTAGCCCACGACCAACCCTTTACGTGAAGTAAGATGGACATTCAATTAAAGAAAAGACGAAGCGAAACGGGAAAAACAGTTCAACATAAGGCACATTTATTCCGCGGCAAACGGAAAGCACACATATACAATCACAACAATTATGCACCAAAAGCAAATGTAAAAGTAACACGACAATTCTGCACAAAAAGCAAATGCAACAAAAGAGACACAATGCAGATCTACTACCGACTACGCGAGCACACGGCAACACTTACACAGTTTTACTTCACAGACGGCGCCGACAACACATTTGGTTGGGGCCGAGACCGCGTCGAGCCTACCCGTCTGGTGATGAGCCGCAAAATGGCGGCGGCGCCCCGACTCCGCGGGCCTCGCTGGCACTGCCTGGAATGGGGTGGGAACGGGGCCCCCTTCTCACACTATCTCAGCGCGGGGGGAAACAGGGGGGGGGTTGTTGATGCTCGGGGGAAAGAGGATATCTGGCTGGCTTGGGTCCCGCGACGAGCGACGCCACTGTGACCTCGATCGCGTTCCCGGCCTCCCCCCTCCGCAGCTCCCCGACTCTGACACGAGCGCAGACCTCCACAAAGCTTCTTGGCTTCTCCAGACTCTCCGGACCCCGACAGACACTCTCTCGACTGATTTCGCCGCCGCCACAACTCTCCAACTCTTCTCTTCTTTTCAACTCTTTACTCTCAACTCTTTTCTCTTCAACTCTTTTCTCTCCTCAACTCTCTACTCCCCCAAATTCGCCCCGCGCTCGGCGCTTTATAGTCCGACAGGAGAAATCATATGCAGATTTTTGGATCAGGAACGGGTCAGGGGCGGAGCCACGCTCGCCCATTGGACAGAGGAAAAGTGGGCGTGAATCATTCCTGGTCCTCGAATCTGCATATGTCGATTATACTCCGACGCGCCTGGAGGTGGGGCCAAATCGCCCCACGCTCGCTGATAGGACGGAACAGAAGTGGGCGTGAATCATTCTTGATCCGATTTCTCGGAAAGGCTGCTTTTTGCACCCGCTGCTCGGTGCGCGCCCTGTACGAGTCCAGGATCGGTGCCCACAAGCGGCGCGGGAATGGCGGTGATGCGATGGTTGCGAGAGCGAGTTGTGACGGTAAAGGTCGTGGCTGTTGGCGTTGTTGTTGTTGTTGTTGTTGTGAAGCGGCGTTGCGGTTGGTGGTTGTTGTGTGAAAGCGGTTGTGGAGAAGGTGGATGTTGTGAAGGCGGTTCTGGAGAAAGTGGCTGTGGTTGTCGAGATGCGGTTGGTGGTGGTTGTGGTGGTAGTAATGGCGGTTGGTACGTGGTTGGCTCAAAATAAAGATAGAACAGAAAAACGGCTATCTAAAAGGGTCGCAGCCCGAATGAATGACATTTATTCCCTCTAAACAACGGGTTTGGGGCTAACTACACATATACTTACAGAGATATCTCACCTATGGGACCTGAATGGTGGTTTGCGAATTTCGTCAACCACAACAATATATACATACATACATATATACATATATATATATATATATATATATATATATATATATATATATATATATATATATATATATATAAAATGACCGTTTTTACAGCCATTTTTCCCTGCTGTGCAGGGGTTTGGCTTTTTCTTGAGGCAATGTTTTATGGCCGGATGCCCTTCCTGACGCCAACCCTGATCGCCTCTTACGACACAGGGATATGGTACACCTATTCTAACCGGGGCATACACCGGGACCAGTACACTGGCACTTATTTCGCCGACCTCGGAAGGATGACAGGCTGAGTCAACCCCCTGGTGTTAATTCAGCAGCCAACGGGTCTTGAACTCAGGACCCTTGGATCCCAAGCCGCCACCCTAACCACTAAGCCAACAGCAGGCTTATATATACATATATATGTACATATATATACATATATATACATATATATATATATATATATATAGATATATATATATATATATATATATATATATATATATATATATATATATATATATATATACACCAATTGCTTAACCCCGCTTTTCACTTCGTGTACACGGGGTAAATATCGATTGATCAATTACGGGGTACAATAAGTGGAAATCAGCCAACTGTCTCAAGTCTGGAAAAATCCGGTGCATTTAAACAGGCAAATATGAATTAATGGCATGCATAATCAGAAAGACATTGGCAAAGATAATGTTGTTGGTTATACCGATGCAAGGAACGTCCCCGACACGACCGATCATCTTGAAGTTCAAACCACCTGTAGAGGTGGCAGAGGCCACGTTTCCATTTTTATCTATTGCAATTGCTCCCACTGTTCCCTTCGATCTGCAACAGACAAACTGGTTCATTTGTCGTGAAATTAACAATATCTTCTTCATCACATTAACCAACATCAACACAAAACTAAACTAGAAAGCATCTGAAAATGCAAAGCACATCAGCGCCTGCTTTGTATACTAACCATGATGCAAACAGCGAAAATAAATTACAAAATGAGTGAAGATTTGAGGTGACTTTGACCTTTTGACAGAACACAGGTTACACTTGATGAATTGGGTCATATTGGGTCACCGACGTATTTTAATGCAAACTTGACCTTTTGATCTAAAACAACAATAGGTTTCTAGATTTTGATTGGTGAACCAATTCAGTGATCCAATATGCATACTCTTAAAATTTCAGGTCAGTTTGATGAAAATTGATGATGTTATATGATGTTGACCCTTAACCTTTTGACGAAATTATTAATTTGCCTTCTCCATATTCTCAAAATAAAGCTTTGTTCAAAATTTGATGACAAAAGCTCAAATGGTTAAAAAAAAGTTGAGACCGAGAGATGGACGGACACACACACACACACACACACACACACACACACACACACACACACACACACACACACACACACACACACGGAAAACCCCGAACGGCACTGGGTAGAGCACATACCTCTGCCAGGGTGAACAGTTTACGTTTTGTTTCCCACTGATAGGCCGGTTCTGGATCCAGACCTTAACCAAAATCGAATCGGCTTACTCTCATCACATCACCAACTCATCCACCAAGTTTTATCATAACTCCTCTCCAACTTTTTGTAATATCATGCGATATTGCATGTCGCTTTTGGCCCCATCTCCCAATGGTGGAGATTCACTGCAAATTAAAAAAGTTCTCGTATCTGGATCCCGATTCTTATCTTCACCAAAATCGAATCAATTCATCCTTGTCATACACCCAACCTGTCCAAAAGTTTTGTCCAAATCCGTCCACAACTTTTTGAGATATCCTGCTCACAGACAGACAGACAGGGATGAAGACATAACCTCCATCCACCTTTGGTGGCGGAGGTAACTCGAGACAGAACACATCCCTCAAAAACAAGTAAAATAATATCACTCATAATGCTATACGGTGGATGCGCAAGGCCAAAGGATTGACATAGTTATCAGTTTAAAGGAGTTGAGGGGAATTGTTACAGGAATGATGGATGAGCCAATTCTCCTGTGCCTCAATTTTCTTGTATTTCATTGTATAAATGTGGCAGGCTAGCAAGATTGAAACCTGTTTTAACTTGAACTGTGAGCTCAAACATTAAGGCCCAAATAACGACAGGCCAGCCAAATACAATATTGAAAATAAAATTATCGTTTACTGCCTGCTTGGGTTTATCCACGATATGGCACAAGATGATTCCCTCGATATTTGTTTTGTTATTTCAAACAAAAGAGTCAATTTATCAGCTGAACCCCTCCCTTGGATGAATTAATTGTATTTAAAAGTTAAATAAAGAAGTTAAAACACAGGAAGAACCATTTGGCCCATTACACCATTTTCCTGCATACATCTGTCACATCATATATATATATATATATATACATATATCTATTCAATCATCTGAATTACTAACTTTGTCATGCCATTTACTTAACTTTCATTGTAAAACATTCTCATGATGCCAGAGTGTTAGTGCTACCGAAGCAGCCTCTTGGCCATGTTTATGCTGGGTGGTTTGTTATTGCTCTTTGTGAAGGACACCGCGGGATATTTAACGTCCACCAACTAATGTCGGCAGATGGGAAGCCAGTTTAACGTCCAGCCATTGGACAGCACCACACATTGATGCCTCATCCTGCATGTACTGAAACACCAGGATGATAGTTTGGACCTGGGTCAGGATTTTAACCCAGGCTTGACAGCTTCATGGCGAGCTCTCTTAAAACCTAACAAACCGAAAATCCATATCGCTTTTACTTTTCATAAAATCGGTCCATAAAGGCCCACTCTTGGGCAAGATCTGAAATTATTTTGAAAGATGAACAACGAGGGATTTCAAAAGTGTGTACAGGAGGGATTGGAAAATACAGACAATGAAGGTGAGCAGGTTTAAAATGCAGGGGAGTGATATATGATGTACTATGCACCCCTCATCCGGCACAGTAGAGTTTGCTTCTCCAAGACTCTTCTCCCAGCAAAGCCTCCTGTACTCGGTGATGAGCTGGGCTGTTGGCACGGCAGGGATGCCCATAGTGCGGGCGAACATGTTTGCACCAGTCGCTGACAAATATATGTGCTTGGACTATGGGAAGACAGAGAAAAGAGTAATTAGGGCAAAATAAATGTAAGAAAATTGATTTATAGTCGTCACAACATGATATGCTTGATGCGTCTAATTATTGCCCCACTGTTCTGCTGCCAGTTTGTTGCTTTTTAAAAAGAATTTCACCTGTTGGTCACCCGGCACACCATCCATCTGAGGGATGGTGTACGCCCTGCCTGCAAAACACCGGTCCGGGAATTTGGACAAAATAGTTGGTCGAGACAGCTCAAAGGCGAGGGTTCTACATCTGTGCCATCCTGCCAGACTCATTCACATACACTGTGGAGCATTATAAACAAATCTGGCATATAATAGGATGTTCCTTTTGCAGGTAGACATTCCTTTGAAATCATAACTTAGTGCTCAAATACAAAATGTTTTGAATAAAATAAATTACGAAAATGTTGAAGCTTCATTTGAGAGAAATGGTAATCTATCCCATCGCAAATCTATGGAAGGTTGATGTGTTTTTTTTTTTTTGGGGGGGGGGGGGTTGAAACCAGGTGGGCCATCAACAGTTTGGCAAGAGGCTAAGTACACTGGAGGTAACGCATGAAGTACACAGCATGAAGCTGAGAAAGGTGGGAGACAGGAGCACCAGCCCAGAGGGGAGAGCAGTACTCCATCAAGCTGCAGATGAAAGCTTTGTAAGTGGTCAGGAGCTCAGGTGGGCCGAGGAAGGACTTTGCACGATGGAGGATTCGCAGTCGGCGACTGGCTTTGGAGGTGAGGTTGGAAATGTGGCTTTCCCAGGAAAGATCATGGCAGACAGTGAGACCCAGAAGCTTGAAAGAAAGGACTTCTTCAAGAGGATTGTGGAGAAAGTAGATGGGTGAATGGGGGGGGGGGGGTGTTCCAAACGGTCTTTTTGGAGAGACAGTGAGAGTGTGAGATTTGTCCGGATTGAAAGACATGTTCCACATGTTGAACCAATTTGTGATTTTACCCAGATCTGCAGAGAGCGAAGAAGCTGTTGCTTGCCGGTCTGAGGGATGACAGATGGTACGGCAGATGGTGGAGCCATCAGCAAAGAGATAAAGAGGATTTTCCAGAGAGTCGGAGAGATCATTGATGGAACCCAGAAAAAGAACAGGGCCCAGAACACTGCCTTGAGGAACTCCAGCCAGGACAGGACGAGGGGATGAGAGTTTAGCATGAGTATGAGAGTAATAACTGAATAAAATTGATAGCCAACAGTCCCTTACAGTCACCATGACACCTCGCCATCTGGCCCACATGGGGAGATCTGGCCAACATCCCTCCATGGGGAGGCCCTCCTTTGTGACTGGATGAGTACTGAGAAACATGGCCGTGGGTGGTGGAGATGGGGAGGAGGTATTTGGAGCACGTGAGTGGCAAAACTATTTGAAATAATAGACGCGCAATACTACGGAATCATTTGATTCCCATATCAGTTCACCAAGGTCACGGAGAGTTTAGATTTATAGAACTGCAACTACCCTCCATCGTGACAAATAGGTACTGACCAAGCAGAGTGTGGATGGTGGAGGGAGGTGAGTGGGAAGCCTGATGTTGGCTTAGCGGTGAGGGTGGCTGGCTAGGGATCTTAGGGTCCTGAGTTTGAGACCCTGTTTGTCCATTGAATTAACACCAGGTGGGGATGACTCGTCTGTCATCCTTCCGAGGTCGGCGAAATTAGTACCAGTGTACTGGTAATAAGGGCATTGCATCAGCAGCACAGATGCACCCTCAGCCAATGATGCTACCCGCACCCTTGTGCTGTATACGAAGGAGTAGGAGGAGGAGGATGAGGTAGGTGGCGGAGTACTTGCGCAGCCAATAGCGATGAAATGGTTAATAAAAAAAAAGTTTTAAAATTTCGATAAATGTAGCTTGACAGAGCGGCATGTTTAGGAAACACAGTCTGTGCAAATGGCTTAGTTGGCTAAATGTGAGCTGGGTACCGATATAAAGAAGGGCATGTACTTCACAATATAAAGTCAATGAACGTGTAATATTAAATTAAATCGATAATATTTAAAAAAAATGAAATTAGTGCAATACAGAAACCAAAAAACAGTCGAAAAAGCAATAACGAATATCACTATCAAATATCAATGACAAGAAAAGCAAATAAATCCAGCAAAGCTACTGTTTGGAATGAAAGGATAACAAGATATGACCGGAGAAAATATTTCCCTCCACATAAACACCATCAAGCCAGCCATCGTTAATCACCTCCTGCATTTACCAATTATCAAGTTGGTCTGAATGGAGAAACATCAGAGGCCATTAGCACATAATTGGGGGCAGATAGAATAGGACAGAGGGGAAAAATTCAGGAATAATTTAGCAGCTAAATTAACACCATGCAATTAATCCACTGAAGGGGGATTAGGATGAGCACCACAGGTCCGCACTGATGATGGCTTCAGTCTGGATGTGGACCGCGGTCCGCCTTTTGAGGACCCTTGGTACTATAACGGGATGAAGTCGGGGAGATAAAATACACCGAGATAAGTTAGGCAGGCATGTTCTCCTCCTTCTAATCTTCCCTTTATAAGGGGTGAGGTCCATTGGCACCAAGCTTCTGCCCTGCCTAAACCACCATGCTCCTCCACTTCCCTTTGTCCTCAGCCAACTCTTTCCTCTCTCCAATGACTCCCACCTTACTGATCTCCTTCCTCAAACAATCCTCCCATCTCAACAATGGTCTACCTCTTTTCCTCCTACCTTGCTCCCTCCACCTATCCGTTTCTTCAGATTTCTACCCAACTTAATCTTTTCACCGTCTGATAAGACAGTGCAGTGGTTGCGCACTTGCCTGCGAGGTAGCTTACTTACTTGTCGGGGCGGCGTTCGATTACCAACCCAGCTATAAACCACCATGCTGGTGCTTCCCAGACAGGGCATTGCATCAAAAGCGTGTGCCGTCCATCAGATGGACATCAAGGCAGGTGTCCCTTCTGCTAGTAATGAGTTGGTGGATGTTGAAGAACCTGTGGTGTTTTTTGTGAAGGAGTACAGGTGAGTTATATCCTGCACCCTGAAGAAAGAAATAAAAAAATCCTGTCACATTCATCCGAACGTCAATGCCTGGCCAGCCGGTTCACGGAAGTCCCGGGTCAATCTACCTCTTGTGCGAGACCCCCGTAAGATGGTTGGATTCTTTGGGACCATGAAAGTCAGAGATTCATATATACCACACATTTGAATCAACCTTTGCTTAACAAATTAAAGCCGAGGTGTTTTCTTACTCTTCAGCAATTCGGGTTCATTATGGTGTGGTTAAAGGATTGTTTCTTTAAAGAACAAACTTCCCTTCCCTGCCCCCCTCCACCCAAACCTCTCTCAGTTCAAAAGAACAATTGAAAGATTTAATATCTCAAAAGATGAGAAATCCCAACCAAGATGATTTTAACATCCCAATTCAATCTTTAACTTCCTGATCATAAATCTCCACATGCAATCGGCTCGCAAGGTCAGATTAGCAAAACATTCACTAGGAGGGTTAGCCATTGCTGTCCATCATGACATTTTCTTGTGCATTGCACTGTCAATGGTGAGGGGTCAGTGGGGGATTGGGGGGGGGGGAAAACTTTATCAGCATTCTAATGGTCAGACAAGGCAACAGTTGTGGATTTCCTTTTGTAAGAAGGCAGATGTACTAACCTAGCAAAACAATTTTGTGCACCAATCATTTCGATTTTGGGGCCCATGTTACAGTCAAAACGTCAAGAGGTCATTAAAAGGTCAAAGGTTAAATGGCGAGCAAGGCTCAGAAAATGGCCTGGGAGAGCTATGTAATTATATAATGACTTTCCTTACAAGGAACTTCAACGCAGGAAGAGGCCATTAGGCCCATCAAACCTGTGCAACGGTTGCCCACCTATGGTTGTTTGTCCGTGGCCCATACATTTTTCAATGCTGAGCGTCAAGCAAGGAAACAGCACATAATATTTTTAAAGTCTTTGGAATTATTCAGTCTGACTTCGAGCTACCGACCTCACAGACATATTTTATATTCCAAACACTATGCTACCGAGTCTGGTGCTTGAAGTCAGAGTTATGTATGTTGTGGGAAATTATGCTGACATTCGCCCTCTCTTTATACCGCTGCGCATTGTACACTATTATACAATGTACTGTATTGTTGATTATGTTGAATCCGGTAAATGGACGTGTCAAAATTTTGATGATCTCTTTAGGTGTACATGTTTAATGCTTTTTCTCAAACCTCTCAGGATACACGAACGACCGATTCTTTCCCTTTTTGATACACCATAGCAGCTGAATGAAAGAAACTGAAACAAGAAAAGTATCGTGCTGCCTCATAGAACTTCAGAATGCAATCTTCAGGCAAACCATTTTAACACAAGCAAGCGTGGGCAACACAAACAGACACAAGAGAGCTGGTGTTGGAGTGAGCCGAATAGCATTTGTGTTGGAGTGAGTGGGATATGTGAGCAAGTGAATGGTGTCGATTTCAAATAAATAATCAAGCAACTACATGAATTGTCAGCAAATAATGTCAAAGCAAAAAACGCACCCCATAAATTAGGCTGAAAAATGTGTAAAGAAAATGTGGAGTGAATCATTAACGGTTCTCATCTAGCTCGAGAGTCGTGGCAGGCAACCATTCTGAAGTAGTGATGAATCGTTTGCGAGAACAGCGAGTTGCCCATGACCACCCTATGCCATGACATCCCTCATCCTTCATACAGGTAGGCTGCAGCTTCTTCCCTCTTTTCAGACCTTCAAAAAAAAAATCACAAGCTGGTCAAATACTTGAAATATCTTTCAATCCAGACAAATATCACTCTCGCTATCTCTCTCCAAAAAGACCGTCTGGCAAACCTTCCTATCTACTTCCTTAACAATCCTCTTGAGGAGGTTCAGTCATTCAAACTCCTGGGTCTCACGATCAGCCACAATCTTTCTTTCTTGAGCAAAACACATTTCAACGTTGGCCTCCAAAGCCAGCGGCTGACTGGGCATCCTCCATCGTACAAAGTCCTTCCTTGGCACACGTGAACTCCGATGCACCTACAAGGCTTTCATCCGCAGCTTGATTGAGTGCTGCTCTCCCCTTTGGGCTGCCTCCCCTGCCTCACATTTTGCTCAGCTTAACACCATGGAAACTAAGGCCTTCAAGATCATTGGCATCCCCAGCGCTGAAGCCGAGTCTATGGGCCTATCTCTTCGCCAGCGCAGACAGATCGGTGTCTTTGTCTGCTACCGCTTCTTTTCTAGTCTTGCACCCTCTGCTCTTTCTGTGCTTTGCCCCCCCACCCAGGTTTCTGCAGGGCTCACACGGTCCGCCATTAACTCTCATCTGGTGATACTACCGAAATCCAGGATCACTGCTCACTTCCACTCATTTGTTCTTCTTTTTCCCCCACCTGTTGAATCAACTTCCACATTCTCTTCAATCTCATTCTTCCCTCCAGGTCTTCAAGACAGCTGTTCACCACCATCCCCAATCCAAAACCATGATCTTTTCTACTCTATTCAACCGCACGCAAATCCCTCCTAATTTTCCAGTTTTTCCTCCTTGGAGTTTCTTTCTCCATGCATGCGTGTTTTGCATCCTGTTTCGTCTGTTAGGTCCTGATCCGTTCAGTGCGCTCGCCTTTCCATGAGATTTGACGACTTTTTTATTTTATTTAAAGGTATCACGACCAGATTTGTGTACGACAGTACAGTGTTCAAGTACATAATTTATTTTAAATAAAATAAAGATTGTACAAGTATTACAAAGAAATTATTTGTGTTTTACCGCCATTTTCTCAGTGTCTACCACACCACCCTGTCGAACACATTGCATTAGTTATTCGTGCCTGTTGTACGTGTCTATTACGACGTCCTTAAAACGGTAAGTTTCCTGTTTGGAATGATTTTCAATTTTGTTTGACTGCCAGGCCAGCAGACAGAGTGAGACAAATTATCTCACTCGTCTGCACATGTGCGGTCGGGACGAATTCTGAGCCAATGTGCGGCAAAATGAAAGACGTGGCCTCTTGTTCATGTTCAAAATATTGTGACGGATTTGGAAGCCTCTTGCACACAGACAGTCAGCAGTCCCAAAGTTTAGTTATTTCGTTAAGATATTTGTATGGTTAGAATCCATCCCCTGTGTCTAACGGGAATTTCATGTGTGCGCTGTGAGTTATTTTGTCGTTAGTTTTTTTTTTAATATTACCAACAACAACATCCTGCTTCGTTCCGCCACCCAACCAAACCTTCGCGCACCGACTCCATTAGCCACGTGTTTTTGGCTGAAGGCGTGGGCGGACCCTCCATCGCCTCAGATCGAGGCTCCGCTCCGAAGAAGGGCAGGGAATGTTTCCTCCAGCCAATGGACGAAGAGCGAGCAAAGCCGAGGAGCTCCAGCCAATGGGAAGCCAGAAGGCCAGAAACAATGACAGAGGCTCTTCGGGGGGGGGGGGGGGCACCGACACGCCACCCGTCCAATGGGAGGCAGAGTTACCTCAGGACGGATCCCTTCCACCTCGCAAGAGGGGTTGAAGAATTGTCGGTGCGATCCGTCTGGGTCATCTCATCTGGTCTGCTGGCCATCTTCCATCTTGGTGCTGGCTGGCGTATGCCGCTTCGTCTTGGTTCCTTGGCGCTTGGTGCGAGGTTGTCCGTGTGGGTTCGAGTCCCACCGTGGTGGTTGGAGCGTCCGATCTTCCCAAGCCCTTCCACGAGAATCCCAAGCTCCACAAGGGCAGGTCGGCAAGCTGTGCGAACGCGGCCAGGTACCGACCAAACTCTGATCTCCAGCCTGTCTATCCCCTTGGCTGCGAGGGTCGAAATAAAGACAATCCGGGTCCATTTTCTTTTGCTGTGTGTGTCTATGGTGGCGCCGTTTTATAAGTAGAAATTGTGAAGTGCTTTTGCTCACTGTACATTGCCTGTATATTCGTGATTAAGTCTGCTCTGTGTCTCCCTTCCAGATTACTGTAAAATAAACCCCCTGTTAAATGTTCCAGTTCATTGTCCGTGTTTTCTTCCATTGACCCATTATGGTTCAGGCTTGAGAATTCGGAAGGCCAATTGTGCCGTAAGTTGTCATTTGGTCCGGCGCGGCTTTGATAATTTCCACTCGGTTACGCCGGATCCGAGTCGGTAACAACGACTCGGTTCAGACAAAGTCGGCTGAGGGTGTGGCTTCCCTGGTAGTTCGACGGCGTGGGTACTTAGGTAAATTGGGATTAGACAATTAACCCTAGCCCACGCCGTCAAAATATTGGCGTCCACGGTCCACTAAGGGACCCATGACCTTCGGAGTTATCCGAGGGTTACGACCTTCGATTCCGGGTGTTCGGTGGGAGACGGCCCTACTGCTCCGTCGAGCGGTCGTTCCTCGCCACCGAACTCGGCCCACAACAATATAACATTCAATCTAAATAAGTTGTTCCTCGATCATAAATAATAAGACAGACAGATGGATGGACATGGAACAATTGCTTAACCCCGCTTTTCGCTTCGTGCGCGCGGGGTAAAGAGGTGTCCTTTCTTTTCATCAAATTTATTGTGAGATGCATTCTTTATAAACAGGACTCAACTGTAAAAAGAAAAGAAAGAAGTTTTAACCTTATACTTACTCTTTAATGACCCGAACTATGGTGAAAAGACGAATTTCTAAGCTCGAGTTAAAATATTAAAGCCTTGGATGTTCAAACATCTCATTATTGAACACTAATTCGCAAAAAATAAAAAGTACCTTCTCCATAACCAAGCGAGCCAGATGAATGGGGTTTGCAATATTCTTGACACAGGAAACAGCACCGCTGTTCAGCATGCTTCCCTCCATAATCATCGCATCTTCTTGTATCTCACCAGCTACATTCAGCGAGGAGCCCACACCTGTATATGCCACAGGACAGTCAGTGATAAAAGCACGAACCCCAACAGCTCTGGCTATGCAATAACATGATATGCTTGATTAGGCCAAACATTACAACACCAGCATTGAAGACTGGGTCATCTTCCATCATCTTGACAGCATGCTCGACGACGTCCAATACAGATCCGCCTGACTTCAGTAATTGCCAGGCCGCCTCCACTGAGGCGCGTACTCCAGCCAATGCCAGAGCTTGACGGTGTTCTGGAATGGTGCCGGCACCGCCATGCACCAACACCACAGGGATCATATTTGCACAAGCAACTTGGATCACTGGCAGCAATGAAAACTGAAGTTGTAAAGCTGCAAAAGGTAACAGTGCACTTTGCATGACCTGGCCCACACAAAGCAAGAATATTATTGTAAATTTCAGAAAACAAAGAGTGATCTGCATTGGTGGAAAAGGAAGCAAGAACAGATAGAAATTACCTTAAAGGTCCCATGACACCCAAAAGTACTGAAATTGCATATATATATATATATATATATATATATATATATATATATATAAAATTATACATATATATATATATATATAAAATATAAAATTATATATATATATATATATATATATATATATATATATATATATATATATATATATATATATATATATATTGTTGCGAATTCGCGCCCGCCAGCATGCGATCGGCCGCTCGACTCGAATGGTGGCCGCCTCGCCCACCGGACCGGACAATTCAGTCACTGACCCCGGGGTCCCTTGGGCGGGAATCACTCCTCTCCTCAATCACTCATCGCACCATGCATTCCACATTCGCTCCATACACACAGACCCGCTGGCCTCACTCACTCAACATGTACATTTTCCATTCTCTTCTCACACATCGCTGAACTCAGCCATCCTTCTGACTACTTCCCCAAACTAACTCGTGCTTCCACGTCATCCCTTACACTACAGCACGTTCCTTTTAACACTACGTAGCTAAGCTATGTCCCCTCGACACACTCAAAAGTCTGTCCATGTCTCCAAATCCTCAAAAATCCATTAAAAATCATTTCCCAACCTAAATCTCATCTAAATCCCTCTACCTTATCCATTCCATGGACTCGATGAGGACTTACCCCTGCCCCATGAAGTCGGTCTAACTAAACTAACCCATCCCCCTAACTAGTTCCATTCCTGTGCCCGGGCAGGGGGGTCTTCCACCCCATGCCCGGGAATCCAGTTCACCCAAAAGCGAGGCTTGTTTTCTCTTTTTTTTTATTGCGCAGCACCAGCGCAGCAACTCGCAACCTGCGCACCAGCGCGGCAATTCACAGCCGCGCACTTTGTACCCGCCCGTGACGTCATGGCAGCTGTTCGCGTCCCTCGTCCCTCTTGGACGGTACCATCCGGCAGGGATTCACCCTCCTGCCGGATTCCAACCATACACGCAGCCATGACGTCACCCGGTGCATAAAATAACACAAGCCTCGCGTCCAAATCCGGAATCCTGCCTAACCTTTGTCCGTCCGCGGGATCGGCAACATTCACCGCTGGCATTTCCGAACCGGGTTTCACTCCCGCAAGCGAGCACGTGGCGGCCTCGTGCGTACCACAGCACGGATCTCACGCTCGCCGCTGGGTAAACCCGGCGCGGTCCCCAAAACATCTACGGCCGCTACCCGGCTCTTGTCCCTCTGTCGCCGTCTCCGTCGCCATTCAACTCACGCACACCTGCGTGTTACGACGCTCATACACCACTCCATGACATTCACACCAGAAGACGCGGCTGCGTGCTCCCGCATGCCGACGTCATCTCCGTCACGTACCGCTCTCTCACACTCGGCCGCTCACTCGCACACGCGGTGCCTCATCCACACTCGGCGGGCTGGGAAGCACGCACCTTGGCTCAATCGCAACCTCGCACACCATTTTCCTCACACACGCGGTCGCTTTCACACAACGCCTTTCACCCATGCTTTGCGCGCGTTTCAGCACACATTTCGCCACACTTGTAAACACACACCTCAACACCACACACACCGGGACCACACTCGTAATGGGGAAATCGCATCACCACAAGGGGTTCTGGAGCCTCCATATCCCCCAAGCTCTCCGTGCACCCGTCCACAGCACTCGCCCCCTCGACCTCGCTCGGCACGACCGGACCCGCCTGGTCGTGATTCACCTCAAGGGAGCATAGAGTCTCCCTCCGTTCCCGAAGGAGGCCATCCAGCTGCTTGCACCGGGTCCCTACACAGTCTGCCAGCTCACCACCATTGTCCTCCACTAACTCTGTGTGTGTGTGCTCGTATTCAACCCCGTCCAATTCATCATGTAGTCTCTCCTCTACCGTTTGTACCTCCCGTGTCTGTTATTTCTTTTATTCTTTCCGTCGTCACCTCGTGTCTCGTCTCACACGTTTCAGTCACCCCATTTAGTTTTCCCCTCTGTGTCACCGTCACTTCCTCCGTCACCTTTACACTTCTCGCCCAACACGTCCCCCGAATTATTTTGCCCTCACCCGCCTCCATTGCGGGCCTGACAACCGTTGCACTCCCTCCCAGCTCGTTCGCTCCCACACGTGGCGCCACCATTTTGAGCTCCACTGCCCGCGTTTCACTCCCCGCAATTGCCATTATGCCTGCCTGCAGGTCAATGCCCATGTTCTGCATCTCACCCCGCATTTCCTTCATTTCTTCTTTCATTCCATTCTTCACCTGCTGTATATTAGCATTCATGTGATTACTCAACCTGCACGCATTTGTTTTTATTTCATTTGTGTTTGTTTCCATTTTCTTATCCATTTGTTGCGTCATTCTGCTTATTGCCTGCAAAATCATGTTTACCTGGCCCACGTTAAGTGGGTCTGCGGCAATTGCTTCACCCTCAGGCGTGGGTCCGCCGGGGACTGGGGGAGGACTTTGACGGAGGCGGGGTGGGGGGGTGTCATACACCGCGGCCGCCGCCGCACCCATTTCGGGTTCTGGGCTCGGTTGTGGGGGGAGAAACTGTTCCTGCACAACAAACATTTCCTGCTCGGGGCTTTCATCCTGGGCCATGGATTCTAAAAATTATACATCCATATCTACCCCCGGCACCCGATCGCCTTGAGACTACATCTTGTTTCTCGTAAGAGATTAAATTTAAATTGCTCGTAATTTAATGGAACACGGAGGGTCGCTCCACTCACCCTTGATCCGGTTCCGTAAATTTAGTTGGAGACGGGAGGGTTTATTTCCCGCTCGCTGACACCAGTGTTGCGAATTCGCACCCGCCGGCGTGTGATCGGCCGCTCGACTCGAATGGCGGCCGCCTCGCCCACCGGACCGGAAAATTCAGTCGTGACCCTCTCGGAACAACGCCGGGAGCTAGTCACGGGTGGGGGTTTAACCTCACCACGATCGTGCCAATTGCCCACCCACGCATGATAGGGTTGCTCGCTAAATTCGACCAACCTAAGTACCTGCGCGAGTGGTCGACTGGGCGATCGTACCACGCCACAGGCCAACTCCGGACACGAACCGCTTAAGCGGTCCGTTCCGTGCTACAGTGATAACCGAGCGGTGTTATCGTCGGCCTTGACGGTTCCGATTAATTACCGGGCGTTTTAAACCCACTATGAACCCCTTACGTGATGCAAGATGGAAATTCAAACAAAGGAAAGGACGCAGCGAAACGGGGAACAAGTTCACACAATGCACATTTATTTCACACAGAAGGCACGTAAGGCACGTATATACAGCAAAACAAAAATGCACATAAAACAGTTAAAACAATAGAAGCAAATGCAGAGCTACAACCGACTAAGACCGACACACGGCAACACTTAAAACAATACTACACGACCGTCAGCGTGGTCGCGCCTGGCCCGACCTCTCTCACGGCCGGCGAACCCTCTCCGGCATTCCTCGTCTGGAAGCGCAGGTCCACCTCACAACTGGCGCTGCCGCGTCTCCCGTCCGTGCCTTCGTGACAGGCCGCTCACCAAGCCGCGAGCGCAGGACCTCTTCCCCCGACAAGACAAGCAGACAGGAAGCCTCGAAGAACCAAACTCTCGAACCAACTCGACCAACCGAAGAACAACTCTCACCAACTCGACCAACCGAGGACCAACCCTCACCAAGGTCCGTCCTGTCCGCCTTTTGTAGCGCGGGGCTCCGCCCTTCGCTCCGCCCCATTTTCGGACCCGCCTCCCTTCGAGCTTCTTGGAGAAGCCTCTCGAAGGGGGGCGTGCCCTCTCGCTCTCCCTCAACCCCGCCCCGTGCGGGGGCCGGGGGAGTCAGTTTTGGCTCAGAGCCAGGGAATTATTCCCCCAAAAAGAGGCCCCCACCTTTTCTCGCCTTTGACCCCCGGCTCGGATCGCACTTCCCCCACACCGAGCGCGGAGAATTTAAACGGGAGAAACAGGCGGGAAAAGCCCCCGAGCATCGTTGTTGGTTTTTGTTTGTTTCTCCGCGGAGATCGTAACCGCACGGGGCTTACTGAATGGCGAGTGGCGAAGATGTGGTAGCGTAGATGGTGGAGGTGGCGTGGTTGTAGTGTGGTTGGCGCTGTGGTGGGGATGGCATGGTTGTTGAGATGCTGTTTGTTTGAAATAAAAGATAGAACAGAAAAATGGCTAACTCAAAGCGTCGCAGCCTGGCTGGATCACATAAATTCCCTCTAGACAACCGGTTTGGGCTAACTACACATGTACTTACAGAGATATCTCACCTGAGGGCCCTTTATGGTGTAATGCGAATTTCCACAACTGTTATAATATATATATATATATATATATATATATATATATATATATATATATATATATATATATATATATATGTCCTACAGGAGTTTTTCATTGTGATTTCAGATCTTACAATGTTTGTCACAATACTCGTTCTGTAAAATGTAAAATTAAAAAAAATACAAACCTGTTCGGGAACGCCCCTAAAAATTCTGCTGAAATCTTCTGAAAGCGGCGTAACCCACATGACATCATCTCCAGAACAACAAAGGCTGCACGTAAATTACTCGGGTTGGTGGTCTACGTGATTGTATTGGCTTCCTGTGTGTTTCCACATTCGATTGGTCGACTCAATCGCTTCGTTCATTTCTGCTTTAAAAAAAAATCAAACATTCGGTTTTGAATAATGGATGGCATGGACTTTGATTTGTCTGGTAGCGACAGTGAGTGTGAGAGAAATGAAGGATTTTGGTCTGAATCACATGGAGAACTGTCGGATAACATAGTCGCGGGAGGTGAAGTTCAGGCAGCTGGAAATGAAATACGGCCTTAGGCCTAAGTCACATTTGCTCTACTGCGAGGATACGGCGGCCGTACGCCCTCTGAATTGACAGAAACGTGCGGCGGCCGCAGAGTTTCTGCGGTGGCCTCAGGGTGGCCCTACGCCGTTTGGCTATCTTTTACAGGCCATAGGGGTCGCCGTGGAATTATAACGCGGAGTTATAACAGTTTTCATTTCTACGCTCGCCGTAGCAATTCGACAAGCTGAAACAAAAGAACTGGTAAAAAAATAAAAAAAATAACCCACTCGTTACCGTCCGTCTGGCCACACATTCGCCTTAGGACCCCCCTGCCGTCCACCTGCGGTCGCCTTGCGGGCACCTTGCGTCTGCCTTGAAAATTCTATGGCCACCGCAGGAACACCCTAAGGTCACTGTGCGACATCAAATCAAAGACCGTACGGCACCTCCACGTTTTTGGTTTCCATAATTTCTTAATACGCCGTGCGGCTACCCGAAAAATAAAAACATATGTGACTGCTACATTGTGTGACCGTGGAAATACTGCGGCCACCCTATAATTGCGAGTGGCCGTACATTTTGTAGACCCTACGGCCGCCGTGCCAAATGTGACTTAGGCCTTACCAGTTCGAGCCCGAAGCAGGACAAGCAGAGGAAAATAGAGATGAAATTCCCGGAGTTCATGATGATAGGGAGGACATCGAAGGAAGACTTGGCAATAACAACTGGTTAGACTAAATCCTATTCATAATTCAATAATGTAAATTTGACTTGCATACTGCTCGATATCAGAAATATTTTAGTGAGGTGACGTGACCAGTGCAGCGCAGCGCACATGTTGCACCGCGGCGAATGAATCACAAGCAAGGCCAGTGCATGTCATCGGCCGTATCCCTCCGCGCATTAAAACGAAGCAATCTCGCTGTCCGGATACGATGAAAACTTGTGTGCAGAACACACCTTGTGACACAATTGTCTGGAGTAGTCCGATAAGTCTGACGTTCTGTTGCATTTTTATTTATTTTATTCCTACTGTCGTCATGTAGCGCCAGTAGAAAACAATGAAGAAAAGAGAATAATAAAAGAAAGCTACAGCACGTCAGATTTATCGGCCTAGTCGGACGGATGACAGATTTATCGGACTAGTCTAGACTCTTGAGTTGACAAGTAACTTGTATTAGCATGCACACAATGTACAAGTCAATGCGTAAGAGTCCCAAGGCTATGAGGGTGTGGAATAGGACAGATAAATTTGTCTTTCATAGTTGTGCCAACATATTTTTCCCTGTTCATTTATTACAGCATTTTGGCTAATTGTTAATGAATAGCAAGCCAATGGAAGCAGTACCTTCACTTTAGAATAAACCCATGTATGTCGAGTGCAGCCATACCTGGCTTGCAAGTATGTGTAATCGTACCTGTCCCAGCAGGCTGGTTTCAACGAACAATTCAATAAGCTGCAAAATGTGGGTGCAGGTTTTTCACATTGTTTGATTTTAACATTATCTCGTTGCGCCTTGAAATGATGCAATATTAATCTTTAGTATTTTACTTGTATGTTCCTGTAAGTTTCTTTTTTAATGGAAACGTTCAACAGTCACATTTAATATTTTGTGGACATGGTATAGTCCTTTATTGTGCATACATGTATTGGATTTGTACATGACTACGACAAGGTAGTAAAGGGATAAATAATTGCCTCGTGATTGTTGTGCATACATGGCTCGAAGCAGAATTTCTTTTCCTCGAAACAATCACAGGAATTAAGACGATCAGTGAGATAGCATACACATGTGCACAATGCATTTGTACGTACTTTATACGGCGCGCGACATCCAGTCAATCCACTCTGTGCGAGTCGCTTTCTGCAGATGACGTGAAGGCTGCGGTTCGCTGAAGTCAACTTTTTTTAAGGGGCGGGGCATAGCAAGGTGTGAAAAGCACCAGAAATGTTCAAAATATTGGTCTAATTATCCTATTTTTTTATTTTAAAAAAGAAACATGGGTGATTTCTTCACAAGGAAGGTCAAGTTAATATATAAATAACCAGAAAGTTTTGAGTGTCATGGGACCATTAAATGGTGGTTGATCTGCCTTGGATGAAAGGAAAAACTGACATGATGGGTTGTTGGAACCTCTGTCCCCCATTGTTCTCTCTTTTGCTCCGATGAAGGATAAGACCCGAAAGATCAGTTTTTCCTTTTATTCAAGGCGGATCAACCACCATTTAAATTAATTTTATAAATCTATTCCAGACAAAGTACGTAGAAGAGTTTGAACTTTACCAATTCCAAATCTTCAAGAATAAATTAAAGATACGAGACCAATAATAATTACCTCGATAGAGCTTGTTACCTCCACCACTGAAGGTGGAAGGAGGTTATGTTTTCACCCCTGTATGTTTGTCTGTCTGTTTGTTTGTGTGCAGGATATCTCAAAAAGCTGTGTTCCGATCTGGTTGAAATTTGGTGGGGAGGTTTGGTGTGTGACAAGGATGAACGGATTCGATTCTGGTGAAGATCCAGATCCGACTGAGAATTTTTTAAGCAATTCTTCACCATTGAGAGATCGGGCCAAAAACGATACATTGCACGATATTTCAAAAAGTTATTGGGCTCGATATGTTCCACTGGATCAGGCATTGTGTGGCGGAGGTATGCGCTCTACCGAGTGCCCTTCTAGTATTAAATGAGTTCCCTTACAAGGAACTTCAACACAAGAGGAGGTCAATAGGCCCATCAAACCTTCGCTATGATTGCCAACATATGGTTGTTTTCCATGCTCTATCCCATTTAAATGCCGAGTGTCAAGGAAGCAGCACGTACCATTTCTTAAAACTTTGTTATGACTCGGTCGGGGATCAGACCGCCGATTCCCCAGACTCAGAGAGAATGCTGCAACCATACCACCGAATCCCATCATCCATCCATCCATTGGGACCATACTCTGTGCAGAGGGTTGGTGCTGCCTCAGCAGTCTCCTTGGCTATTGGGTACAATCTTGGACGGGTCGCCACTACGACACAGGATACCAGCAAGATTACATTCATTTTGCCAACTTCGGAAGGATGACAGGCAGAGTCAACCCCACCTAGTCTTCATTCAACAGCAGAGGGGGATTTGAACTCAGGATTCTAGGATCCCAAGCCCACCACCCTAACCATTAAGCCAACACCAAGCATGAATCCCATCACGCTTCTGATAAACGTACCAATGTTTCTGAAAACCAACACAAAGACAAACATCTTGAAGGTTTCTCCAACAGGAACTCGTATTGCAATCAAATAAAATTGGTGCATCTCGTTTTACCATTTGTGAGAGTGAATTGTAGAAATAACCACAGTGGCCTTTCCTCCATCAGGATTGGCTCAATGCGCTGGGTTTTTATAGTAAAGCAGCTCTGTGATTGGTCAATTAATGTAGCCCACTCCCCACTTTGTGTTTATCTGGTGGGGGTGAGGGGTTGGATCAAAGACTTATTTCTTGAAAATGTTAGTGGAGGAACAGATGTTCTGCGTTGCTGGCTAAAACTTGAGTCATATGATACAACCAGAGGTTGCAGCACTAACATCTCTTTCTCTTTCATATACCATATATGTGAAAAACAAATACCCACTCGGATCACCTGTCAGGTCAGGTCATGTATGGGAGCAAGCGCCGGAGAAGTGCATCGCTCCGTCGTTCACTTTCCGCCGATACTCCAGGGGCATCTGTCTGGAAATTCCCCAGGCATATGCCAGGCCCATCCCCATCTCCTTGAGATGACGACCAACCTGCTGCAACCACGAGGCAGGTGGTTGGCCCATTGGCCTCCTTCACTCACGAGGCTCCTTCGCTAAGAGAGCCTGGTGAGCAGGATCAGCGTCAAGAAAATGAGCCACATGTCCATACAGCCACAGCTGATGATCACGGATTATGCAGGTAACAGATCTCATTTGAGTCTCTCTCAGCAACCGCTCATTGGACACAAAGTCCGACCAGCAATAGCCAAGGATTCTCCGAAGAGATCTGGTACCGAAGGAGTAAAGTCTCCATCTCAGATCCATGGTCAGAGTCCAAGTGTTACATCCATAGAGCAAGACTGGAAGCACCAAGGACCTGAAGACTTGGACTTTCATCCTCCTGCACAAGTACTGACAGCGCCACACCCCATGATCCAGTGATTCCATGACTCCCCAGGCCTGATCCAGACGTCTATTGACCTCTGACTCACAGCCAGCAGACAAGTGAATCTCTCTGTGTCCTCAACATCCTCACCACAAACAGGTACAGACAAGATAGCAGCATCGAAGATGTCATCAAATGCCTGGATCTTAGTTTTGACCCAGGAAACTTCATTCAGCAACTCAACTCCTCATTCACCTCAAGCACCTCAAGTGGCTCCGACTCCTCAATCAGCACCTCAAGGACCCCCAAACGGATATCCAGAGTCTCCGCAAAGATAACTGCATCATCTGCAAAATCAAGGACAGAGATCTTGACATTCCCAAACGATGCACCGCAGCTTGATCCCTCCGACATCCTCCCCAGAATCCAATCCATTCAAGTGCTGAAAAAAGTGTGGGGGCCAGTACACACCCCTGACGAACTCCAGTAACAACTGGAAATAAGTCAGAGATGGTACCACCACACTTCACAGCACTCTCAGTACCAGAGTAGAGTTCAAACATCAGATTGATCAGTTTTGGTGGCACCCCACGAAGACCAAGAATCCTCCAGAGGGCATCCCAAATCACTGCTTTGAACGCTTTACAGAGATCAACATAGGCTGCAAGTAGCCCCTGCCGAAACTCTCGTCTCTGTTTGGTGCAGGACCCGAAGAGCAAGGATACAGTCAATTGTTGACCTGTTTGGTGTAAAGCCTGACTGCTCTGGGTGATGATGCTCCAGCAGATGGTGGTGAACCCTATCAAGACTTATCCGAGCAAAGACCTTGCCTGGCACTGAGAGCAGTGTCACCCCTCTGTAGTTGTTGCAGTGCTGACAATCACCCTTCCCTTTCCAGAGAGGGACAACAAGGCCCCTCTTCCAGTCAGTTGGGATGATGCCTGTGTACCAGGCAGAGCACAGAACTGCATGCAACAACACGAGTGCAGCATTTCCACCAGCCTTGAGAAGTTCAGCATGGATGCCACAAAACCCAGGGGCTTTAACCCATTTCAACCGGTTCACCGCAGCCTGTTTCCACAAACGAAGGTGGATCACAGTTGATTGGAGGATCAGAAATTAGGATTGCAACACCCCTGACATCCAACTCAACAGCTGGACGATCAGACTGGTACAGCTGCTCAAAGTAAGCAGCCCAGCAGGCCTTCACTTTGGACCCCTCTGTCAAGAGCCCACCACTCTCTGCTCTAACTGCAGTACACCGAAGGACGGGCTTGGATGAACGCAATGAGCGAATTCCCCTCTAAGCAGGACGAGAATCACCTGACCACAGGTGATGCTCTACCTCCTCACATTCATCACAGATTCCTCGCACATAGGCCTCCTTGTCCACCCTTAGTGCCCGTACAGTTTTACGCCTCAACTCCCTCAACAGCTCAGCTCTGCCATTAAGCCTGGCCCTGCGACTCTGGTCAATGGTATCCAGTGTCCCTCGAGAGACAAAATTCTTCTTCACCCCACGGTGAGTTCTAAGAAACCCACATGCAACATCAAGGATGGTGGTCTTGAAGGTACTCCACAACTCTTCAGGATTCCCCAAAGCATCTAGACCTCCCCCAAATCCCCACTCAGCCTCTTTGGGAACTCCTCAGCTACCTCTCAGGTCAGGTCAGGGTTCAGGATTGTTCATGACCAGTGCATGTTCATGACCAGAGAGCGCAACCAAATACCCCAGCGCCTTGTTAATCTTGGATATGGATCGTGTGGCAGAGTGCAGAGCGACTGACTGAGGCCATTTCCACTGCAAACCAAGTCCCGAGGGAGGGGGAACTGAGGGTGTCTGTGGTGCATGGTCAGAGGGAGGTGCAGTGACGGGTGTGGTGATATGCAGTTGAGTGCAAAGACGAAGGTGCAAAGATGTAGATCAAGGGGTGTTAGAAAAAAAACAAAGAATGTGAAGATGAGAAGATGGTCCGAAAGTGAAGTGCAAAGAAGTCTGTAGGTGTAAATGCTAAGGTTTATCTAAACTGCGCCCGGACTGGCATCTGGCTTTCACGCTTGTTCCGCACTCCGCTAAGTGGGCTCCGTTCCGCTCCATTTCATCTTGTTCACCGCACCGTGACCACAAGATAGCACAGCCAGAGAACAGAGCCATGTAACGCTTGACAGAAAACCAAGTCAGAGAACCGAGTGAGAGAACCGGGCTCTTCTTTATAATCCCCTGGTGGGGGGGGGGGTGCTTGGGAGCGGATCATGCATAGCGATGGGCGTTTTCAAGCACCCTCAGTGGTGCATGAACGATTACCCTGGTGCTAGCTCCACCCATGCGAAGATTCAGCAGCGGAAATGGCCTCAGTCGCTCTGCGTTCTGCCACATGATCCATCTCTAAGATTAACATGGTGCCGGGGTTTTTGGTTGCGCTCTCCGGTCATGAACATGTACTCGACACCCGATGAGGGCTGCAATAGAGCAGAGCACTAGGACTATCCACATGACATCAAACGGAGTCTCACACATGCTCACACCCCAAGTTAGACGCTAGAATGTCCAGACTCGAGTATCTACTATGGTGCGTCTTCTGCCAGCCCAGAGGGAGGTGGTCAACATTGGTGGTGAAGGTGTTTGAGCGATGACAGCGGTGGTGCGGTGTAGCGGTTGTAGTGGGGGATTTGTGATGGAGGTCATTGGTCATTCGTTATGGCTGGTAATGGTGAAGGTAAGCGAGCATGGGTTGTGGTCCGATGGTGTGGTGATTTTTTTCCAAAGGCATTGGGGTGGTGGTGTATGAAATACTGCAATGTTGGGGTTCGAGTCTGGTGAAGCCTGAGGTGTAACGTTTGTGGGATAACGGTGCACGATTTGAATGGGAAATGGCACGTGTATGCAAATGATTTGCCCCTGTTGCTATGGTCCTTGGTGTACATGCATGGGAGAAGGAAAGAGAGGTTCACATGTGCTGCAAAGCAAAATAATGTAAAGAATGACAGATTGGTGAAGAATGGAATGAAAAACACGACCTAAAGCCCACGCAATGCATATTGTCTCATAAACCCACGACACATAAGGGAAGAGTTATCTAAAATAAAAAAAATAAATACCAATGAAATAACTGTCTTGGGACCACTGCATGTTGTGTGCTATTGCCTTGGGGGAGCGCCAGTTTTTATATCATTACGAGTTTCCCAGCTAGCCTGGAGGGGCTTCTCGGACCCGCTTCCTGACCTTTTACCCTGACCAGTCGCAGATAACTCCGCGGCATGATGGGTTGCTAAGCAACCACAGCCACCATCTGTGACAATCAATTTAGATAGGGTCCTCATGTCCAATTCCCGAATTACCTTCCTGGCAAATTTATCCCCCCAGATAGGGAACCATTCTCTCGACGCCCCACTTCTACAAATCAAAAAAGGGTGAGCTGAACAGTTAGAAACGTGAACAATCTAAGTGAACGATTGGAAATAAGGAAAGAAAGAGAAAAATTGTGCAAGTTAGTGTGTGTTTGCCAGCATGTCCAGGGAAAGAGCTCTGCAGTTCGGCAGCACTCGCTCTGCAGGTGGCTCGATCGCACCCAGCAGAGCCCTTCCGCACAGAGGTTCAAGTCAACCCGGCTCATTCCTCAAAGACTCTGTCTGGCTTTCGTTCCCTCGACGCGCATGACCCTGAGTACTGGCTTTCCCGGACATAAAGCCCTCGGCTGAGGCGTGGCCTAAGAGCCGACCAGCATCCCGGCGCAGCTTGTTGTTCATGGGTGTTGCCTTCTCATTGGAGCACTGCTGTTGTCAGGCTGCGCTCATTCGTTAAGCTCTCGGCCCACCATATGCAGAGATATAAAAAGGGATGCAAGAAGAGAGGGGATCTAGAGACGGGTTACAAAGATAATTCTAACCTGCTACACAAACACAACACATTTCCCTGGACGCTGACTGATAAGAGAGGAGAGGTAATCTAACTAAACAAAATACTACGGATATATCTAAACTCCAGGGTTCTTTTACGTATTGGACGTAACTCCCCGGAGTCTTCCAAAACTGCAACAATATAACATTATTGGGTGGTCACTAGACTACCGTTTTTTGGGTGGTCGCTTAACTACCGTTTTTCTCAGGTTTTCTGTCTGACTATATGTCTGTTTGTTTGTATGTAATGGACAGCTCTGGAGGCCAGAGGAGTCAACTAATTTTGATGAAACTTGACTGGTAGGTTCATACCAGGATGTAGTTGTATGCTTTTGAGCACCGTTGCTACGGACGCCACCGTTGTCCAGCAACGGGACTTTGATTTTTTTTTTAATCCTAAAATTTTTTTTTCCGAAAATCAAAAATCGACATCCGCGCTTTTATGCGCACTATAATCAACCTCTTTGTCAAAAATTTTCAGCCCGATCCGTCAAAAACAGTATGACTCGTATGCAATTATATTACAATATGCTTTCACCCCAATGTTCGCGTTGGGATTCCCTAATGTAGGGTCAGGGAAGCGAACACAAATGATGAATGGACAGTTGCTCGTCATGTTCCTAAATGGAACAATGAACTGCAAAAATGCCATCTAATGTGTTCTCTTATCTACATATTTAAAATTCGCCTTCGTATAGCGACCACTCATGTCGCCTACCGGCTTGTATATTACTTTGTTGTGTAAACCGAGAACATATCTCACGCATCCATCATGGATGAACTGATAGCATATCCCTGTCACCAAGGGTAAGCAAGGTCAACCCATGATGAACAGGACAGACAGTTGGAAATGCAATTTTCCATGACAATCCTACTCAAATGCTAAAAGGAATATTCCAGCAGCTTTCATCTCCTCGAAAAGCAGGTATGTCAGTCAATCATTGCCAAAGCCCATGGCTCGGTGACGATCCTGAAAAAAAAAAAGAGTCCTTTGGACAACAACTTCACAAATTAGCCCATCAATCACGATCCTTCACCGAAATGAAGGTGGAGACTTCGAGTCCTGGGAGGGCTCAGTTCCACCTCTAAAACCCGAATTATGGAGATGACACTCAACGACACAAACACATGTCGTAACAAGCATTACATTTGAGATGATAAATGATTTTTCCTTTGTATGTTGATGAGTTCAATTCCTTTTTACATTCTTAATGTATATTTAATGTGATATATAGCTATTTATAAGTTAAAATTAATAACTTGGTCCTTTGCGTCTGACCCGTGTCATGTTGCTACGTTGCTGCTACTACCACACACACACACACACACACACACACACACACACACACACACACACACACACACACACACACACACACACACACACACACACACACACACACACACACACACACACACACACACACACACACACACACACAGATACACACATATTAGTGAGGTAGGTTTGATAGCTATTAACATAATATTGTGCACTTCCGGATAAAAGAACCAAACTTGACAGGTGGTGAGATATGATCATCTATCTATAATTCCAGCAATCTGTGTGTGTGTGTGTGTGTGTGTGTGTGTGTGTGTGTGTGTGTGTGTGTGTGTGACCGCTGTTTCTCGACAACCACTGGTCCGATCTAATTGAAACTTGCCCGGTATATTGCTGGGGACCCGAAGATGTGCCTTTTCAAGGTTTGATATTAATTGGACAAGTGCTTCCCAAGTTATGGCCATTTATTTACCAACCAATGACATGACACGTTGCTGCTGCCATTTATTTATCAACCAATGACATGACACGTTGCTGCGGCCATTTATTTACCAACCAATGACATGACACGTTGCTGCGGCCATTTATTTACCAACCAATGACATGACACGTTGCTGCATAGGCGTGGCTGCGTAGGCCGGTGCGCGGCTGGTCGACGATGACGTCACGGGCCGTGCCTGTTACATGGCAGCGAATGTCATGGCAAGCAAAGACAGGGAGGTAAACTTGATTTTAATTTGGATTTTAATTAACTCTGTGTGTGGAAGTGTGGTTGTCGCGAGGACGCGAGAGCGAAGGAACAGCCTGTGTGGTTGTTGTTTCTGGCTCGCGGTTTGAAAGTTGTTTTTTTTTTGCACGTACAGCCACGCACGTACGGTCACGCACGTACGGGCACGCACAAGCGAAGGAACGGCCTTGTGTGGTTGTTGTTTCTGGCACGCGGTTTGAAAGTTTTTTTTTGTTTGCACGTATGGCCATGCACGTATGGGCATGCACCTATGGGCATGCACTCGTAATAAATAAATCTAGAAGGGGAGCCAATCGAAAAATTGCCATTTTCCAAAATGGCCACCAAACTCACTTTCGAACCATCATAACTCACACAAATGAATGAAAATCATATTTCTAATTAGGTCAAATCCCACTAAATCGAGCTCGAGGATTCTGAATATGACACTGAAACTGACCTCAGATGATCTCTTGGCCGCCATTTTCCAAGATGTCCACCAAACTCACCATATCAGGACGTGAGGCGACATTCAAAATCCGACTGAACGATATAAATGGAGAAATTATAGTTGCATTACAGAACATGTCTTTCCGTGTAAATAGGCACCAAGAATTTGAAAATCGGTTAATAAACGGGCAAGTTACAGTAATTTGTGTACTGTATCCACAAGAAGTAAGTTAATTGAAATGCTATTGCGTTGAGTAAATTCCTATGAAATCCTTCCACAGTTCAAATTGTCCATAACCACACTGCCCCATGGATACACGCGGTTTACTACTCATCCACTAATGGCCTTTTAAAATTAGTATAATTTATGAATTTGGATTACATCATCACTCGGGAAATCACTTTTTTATTTTCATATTAAAAGCCTGGTGTTGGCTTAGTGGTTCGGGTGGCGGCTTGGGATCCTAGGGTCCTGAGTTCAAGCCCCGTTGGCTGCTGAAGTAATATACACCAGGAGGTTGACTCAGCCTGTTATCCTTCTGAGGTCGGCAAAATGAGCACCAGTGTACTGGTAAGGGGGACACTGTATCAGCGGCATAGCCACGTTCCAACCAATGATGCAACGAGCAGCCACAGGCTGCACTCGACAAAGAGATTTTCCTATTTTTTTCATTTTTTTTCCATTGTATTCTCTTATTACCATAAAAAAATAACATGAAATGAACTAATTTTGCGTTTAACACACTAACCGAACATTTTTGGTTCACTCAGAATTTACTCAGTTTAAGTAAATCCTTCCATATAAAACAGGCTCCTTTGTGATATGTAGGATACCTTTTCCGGAAAATCGCCACAAAATATTTTTAATGGAAATTCCAAATAGAAAATGTGTCCAAAAACGAGGTCAAACACATTTTCAAGCCCATACACAAAAGTATGCGCCCAAAACGGTAGACTTCGAATGAATAAGACTTACTATCATTGAATGAGACAAAAAGTCAAAAATCATACCTCCAAACTGGTCCAAATACACCGATTTTAAATAGGATTTGGAATTTACCTGAGATAAGCCGAATGTACAATATTCACTGTACATTTAGAGGCTCTGGGATCTATGACAAGAACGAAATTGGAGAAACCTACTCACTCACTACTTTGTACAAGGACATTTGGCACACAGTGGCGTGCACTTCACCGAGGCTTTTACACATTTGCAGTGTCTACACTCAGTTTTACACACACACACCCATCCATTGCTATTAAATCCCCTCAGTAGGGTGAATATACTGATTCTGGCTGACTTTTCCCCATGTAAATGAATGGGGGATTTTCAGCGATTCATTTTTTTTTTTCCCTAAAAAGTAAACCCCCTTTTTATCCCAAGGTATATTTATTTGTCTCCCCTTTTAACCTCAGGACACTTTTTTTCAAATAACCAATGCAATAAGATAAAGATTTGCTCAAGTAGTAAAGTAGTAATGTGATTTGTTAAAGGTGATTCTAAAGAAATATCTGAAACATCTAAGCCTCAGGACACTCTTTTTGAAATAACCAATGCATATTGTTTAGCTCACTCATTGACCCTATAAAGATTTGTTCATTCTCAAATTCCTTCAATAGTTTAATTTTCTTTGCACAATAATCCCCATCTGAAATATTTAAAAACAAAACATTTGAATCTTTATATTTTTTTAAGATACCCCTTTTGTGCCATTACGAAATGATAAACTTCTCTTAATGCTCTTGTTTGACCACCTCCTGAGCCACATATCATTTTGAGATTATAGTAAATTGTTTTTTCATTATTCAATTGATAACCATCGAAGTTTTCAGTCCATTCAAGGATATTAATTTTTTTCTTAACATACTCTTACTTACTAGTTTTTTTAATTGATTCGCTTATTTGTTTTATTTACCTTTGCTTTAGTTATTTTTTCAATAAGACTTATTTGATATTTTTCACATTCATTATGTTTTCCATTTATATACCAAGACTGAGATTTTCTCCACTCTTTAGTTTGATTAATACTTGGTTTGACCATTTATATATTGTGAAAAAACGCGGCGGTAGCCCTTAAAAAACCCTAACCCATCTTCCCATCGTTAAAACACAAAACACAATCTATTTTTTTCCACTCTATCATACAATATCCATATGGAACACAATCTATTCCATTATCTAAAATAAATCTCTTATCATCAAAGGCTCCTAATGCCTTTTTATTTACTTCTTCACTATATATGTTATGTTTATAACTTCTTATTGCATTCATTTTCCTACATTCTTTTTTCTTATTCATCAAACAATTATAATAATTTCTAAAAGTTATTGATTTCTTTATTACATATTTCTTTATTCCCTTTAACCTCTTATCAATCTGATCACCATACTTATAAGCATATGCCTTTGCTCTCAATCCAATAAACTCACTCATTACTTTTCCACCCAACTCATCCTTAAAATTACCAATAACCTTTTCATTCTTTTTGGAAAATAACTCACTCTTCTGACTAAAATTACTTGTATCAGAAACTCCAATATTTTTCTTCATATCTTTATAAACATCATCAGTTTTTATATCTAGGATAAAACGATCAGTGTCCATATACAACAATGAAACATTTTCACCATACTCTTTCTTGAAGCCATTATACAAATAATCATACATCAATATCTTTGATAAACCAAGAACTGCTGTTCCAATATAAATTGGTTTATCCATTACAATACTTTCCTTTTCCGTATGAATAGCAGAAAAGTTCTCTGAAAAAACCTCTTCTCTCTTAAAACTTGGTTTATTTATCAATCTCGAAGCTTCTTTCCAAGATGTTGCAAATCTAATGTTTTGCCTGTTTCTGACATTCTCCATTGTCTTTCCAAAGACAGCATTATTCATCAATTTATAGAAATCCCCTTCAAATTTTACTTTTGTATTTGTTCTCATATCTGTATTGAATTTAATATACTTTTTCATCCAAGGACTTTGTTTAAATTTTAAAACTCTATGAATTTTAGCTACTCTCAATCCTTTTCTCAAAAACTGTTTCTTAAAAGCTTCTCTGATGCAAAACATATCCCTCTTTATCATAGAATGTTGTAAATAACTTTTCTGTTGATTTGCCTTTAATATTAAAACTTTTATGATAATCACTTAACCATTCTTTGTTTGGGGTTTCTTTCTCACATGCAAAAGGAAGGTCTTTATGCTTATTATGAAGATCACTCGGGTACCTCAAATTAACTTCAAAATAATAACCTTCTTCTTCCTCATTCAATTCCTCTTGAGAAGAAATAACAATATTCATCAAAGCCTTTTCATAATCCTTTTCTTCCACCCACTCTAATTTAATATAAGGCAGAGATTGAGACATTGCCCATCCATACAAATTATTAGCATCAAAATACATCAAATAATTATTATCTTTTTCACTATCATAATTTGGAACATATTTATTATTTGCTTTGGCATATCTTTTTGAACATACTTGTGATATTCCACCTCTCTTAGACTTCTCAATAGACAAGAAAAGAGAGAAAAGGTCCACAATGTCTTTTTCAAAATGAGAGAGAAGGAGGAGAGGAAGAAGAAAGAGGAGGAAAGAGAGAAGAGAGAGAAGGAGAGAGAGAAGAGAGAGAGAAGAGAGAGAAGGAGGAGAGAGAGAAGAGAGAGAAGGAGGAGAGGGAGGAAAGGGAGGAAAGAGCGAGACTAAATAAATATGAAAATATGGAAACCAGTGAGATTAAAAAAAGATTGGGGGTATTACAGAAAATAACTCAACCCACCGAGGAGGAAAACAAAGAATTGACAAATTTATTTGCAATATTTTCGAGAAGACTATTGACATCGGCAAGATATTCATTTTAATTCAAGTTTTTCATCTATTTTCTTAAATAAATGGAGGAGAGAGTTAAGGCATTTCTAAGGATTCTTTATGTTTTAAAAATTAAGATTCGAATGTGCATGTTGGAAACTAAAAAGGTTTTTGCACTCTGCAGGAATTTTCCTCATAAATAAATGAGTTATTGTCTCAAATGTAAAAAGAAAACTAATACTAAAAATATTTCATATATTAAAAGTAAAAATAACAGGGTTATACAAAAAGGTATATGTTCGGTGTGTGGTTCAAAAAAAAATCAATTTATCTCCAAACACAAACTTGGAGGAGATATACAAAAGTTTTTATCAGGAAGTAAATTTACAACTACTGGAATACCAGGGGAATTACATCCACCAGGGTATTCTTTCTGTGGTCCAGGCACAAACTTGGATAAAAGATTAAATGAGGCAGACAATCCTAAATCATGGAGTAAACCCATCAATAGAGTTGATGAAGTGTGCATGAGACACGATATTGATTATGGGAATACCACAACTTTGGAAGAAAAGCATGAAGCCGATCGAGAAATGTTGTATAATTTGTCTCTGATACAAAATCCAACCTTGAGAGAAAAAGTTGATCGGTTCATCGTGAAGAAGATGATCAGTGCTAAATTGAAACTTGGAAATTCAAAAAAACTTATAGGCTCTAATGATGTCATTAAGACTGAAGAGCAATTAGCTGATGAATTACATAAACCAATATTCACAAAGTTTCGTAGAAGGAAGGTTTATTCCAAGGAAGTTGATTATATCTGGTCCGCTGATTTGATTGAACTCAATAATGATAAGGGGTACAAGTATGCTTTAACCGTTATTGATTTGAGGAGTAGATACGCATGGGTTGTCCCTTTAAAAAACAAAACAGGTAATACTCTTATGTTAGCCTTTCAACAGATATTTAATAAAAGTAAGAGAAAACCAAAAAAATTGTGGACTGATGAGGGTCGAGAATTTTATAACAAGACATTTATGAATTTTCTAAAAAATAACAGTATTACATTATACCGTACCTTTAATGAAGGGAAGGCCGTTGTTGTTGAACGTTTTAATCGTATCTTAAAAGAGAGACTATATAAAAAATTCACACAACTCGGTTCACAACAATGGTCATCTTTTATTCAGGATATTGTGGATAAGTATAATGACACGATTCACACGTCAACGAATATGAAACCATCAGAAACATTTACAAAATTAAAACATGAAAAAGAGATTAATATCAGAAAACCTAAGTTCAAAGTTGGTGATATCGTAAGAATATATAGGTGGAAATCTCATTTTGAAAAAGGTTATATTCAACGATGGACGAACGAACTTTTTAAAATTGCTTATGTAATAGATACGGTTCCTTGGACTTATAAGATATATGATTTAGAAGGGGAAGAGATTTTAGGTTCATTTTGTTCACAGGAATTACAAAAGACAAAACTAAGCAGATAATACCCATGGGAGCAATGGGTTGGTCCTTCTCTCCCTCCTACTATACACCGTTGTGGAGACTCGAGGGCCAGGTCCGTGGTGGATAACAGTATATAATGTGTGTGAAGGGGGACGTTCTTAGATCTGTGAACCCCAAACACAGAATCCTCAACTGAATAGTCAAGGCTTAACTTTTGTTTGGTGTGTGTGTGTGTGTGTGTGTGTGTGTGTGTATGTGTGTGTGTGTGTGTGTGTGTGTGTGTGTGTGTGTGTGTGTGTGTGTGTGTGTGTGTCCCAACCCTCACATTCAAAATCTCAACCCCAACCCCCCAACACAATGTCTTTTTCAAAACGAGATTTCCACCTATATATATTTTTTCGTTTTTTTTTTCTCTTCTTCCAATTCTGTCTTTTAAGGCTTTCAGGTTTGACGATGTAGAAAGGGGGAGTAAGCCTGCACTTTCTTCCCAGAACTAACAATATATTTTTTTTTTATGTTTTTTTCTCTTCTTCGAATTCTGTCTTTTAAGGCTTTCAGGTTTGATGACGCAGAAAGGGGGAGTAAGAACTTTGTTGATAGGTTTCGATCCCAAAGAGTGGTGGCATTTCAAATCTCCAAAATAAACCCAACTTTCCAAGTCTCCAAGGTATAACCACATTCCTGTTGAGTTTCCAAGATACGTATCACATTGTGAGTTATCAAGCCAGAACCCACATTTCAAGTCTCCAAAAATAAAACCATCTATCCAAGACTCCAAGGTAGAATCACAATTTCCAGAAATATTGTGGGTTTCGGTGATAGATCTCACATAGTATAACTGTGGATCATCAAGGAAAACTCCATTTTTCCAATTTTTATGGGTTTCAATGATAGATCTCACATAGTATAACTGTGGATCATCAAGGAAAACTCCATTTTTCCAATTTTTGTGGGTTTCAGTGATAGATCTCACATAGTATAACTGTGGATCATCAAGGAAAACTCCACTTTTCAAAATGTCTGAAATTTGTGAGTCTCCAAGGTAAAACTTGAATTCTGGCTCATCAAGGTATAACTTGTTCAGGGGGTATTGTCTTGATAACTCACAATGAGTACTATTGTTGCAAAACTCTTTTTCAGGACTTTGCTGGTCTCCAAGGTATAACTCTTTGGTTGGATCATCAAGGACGAACTCGTTCTGTGGGTCTTGGTCGCTCATAAGGTCTTCAACCAAGCCAACAATTTCGCCCCAAGTTGTAGCAAAAGCAGTATTTTCATTTCGTATTTCAGATACAATTTCCTGTGAGAGAAAATAATAATGTATTAATCAAGTGATTTAATTATTATTAAATGAGTATGCTTCAATCAAAGTTTGAAAATAGGAAAATAAAATCTTACCTCAACAGATAAGAGGTTTGAATCCAGTTCATCAACTTGAAGGTTTAGTTCCATACAAATAGTCAATCTCCAAGGAACCCCAAAATCATCCCACTCAAGGTCTCGCTCGTTCTGTGGGTCTTGGTCGCTGACAAGGTCTTCAAGCAAGCCAACAATTTCGCCCAAAGTTGTGGCAAAATCAGTATTTTCAGATACAATTTCCTGTGAGAGAAAATAATAATGTATTAATGAAGTTATTTAATTATTAAATGAGTCGATGCTTAAATCAAACTGAAAATAGGGAAATAAAATCTTACCTCAATGGATAAGAGGTTTGAATCCAGTTCATCAACTTGAAGGTTTAGTTCCATACAAGTCGGAGAGTTCCAGGCAAGCACACAGAACACCATTGCCAGCAAAAAAAAATGTTTAAAATGGAGCCTGGGCTTGAGGCTTTTATAGGGAAAGACTGGTGGGTGTGGTTTCCTTTGGAAATTCCCTGGGCAAGCCCAGGCAAGCCTTCGTTGGGAAATTTTTCAAAGCCATAACATTCCAGAATTTTCTAGTGATTTCTTTGTGAGTCAGAGATGAACTGGAAATGATGTAAGAGTAGGCGGGGCTTAGCAAAAGTGGGCAGGGCTAAGAAAAGTGGGCGTGGCTTACAAAAATACCTCATTAAAAGTGGGCGGGGCTTATAGAAAGTGGGCGGGGCTTAGGGAAAGTGAGCATGGCTTATGAAAATACCTCATGAAAAGTGAGTGGGGCTTAGCAAAAATGGGCGTGGTTTATGAAAATACCTCATGAAAAGTGGGCGGGGCTTAAAGAAAAGTGGGCGGGGGCTTATAAAAATTTCATTAGAAGTGGGCGTGGCTCAACAAAAAATAACCTGTGGCTCAGGAGGTGGTCAAACAAGAGCATTAAGAGAAGTTTATCATTCCGTAATGGCACAAAAGGGGTATCTTAAAAAATATAAAGATTCAAATGTTTTGTTTTTAAATATTTTAGATGGGGATTATTGTGCAAAGAAAATTAAACTATTGAAGGAATTTGAGAATGAACAAATCTTTATAGGTTCAATGAGTGAGCTAAACAATATGCATTGGTTATTTGAAAAAGTGTCCCGAGGCTTACATGTTTCAGATATTTCTTTAGAATCACCTTTAACAAATCACATTACTACTTTACTACTTGAACAAATCTTTATCTTATTGCATTGGTTATTTGAAAAAAAGTGTCCCGAGGTTAAAAGGGGAGACAAATAAATATACCTTGGGATAAAAAGGGGGTTTACTTTTTAGGGAAAAAAAATGAATCGCTGAAAATCCCCCATTCATTTACATGGGGAAAAGTGAGCCAGAATCAGTATATTCACCCTACTCCCCTCCTCCGGACAGTCTGCTGAGAAAACTATCGTCTGCTAACTCAGCGGTGATCATTATCACTCTCCTGTCCGCCTCCATCGTACTGATTTTACTCGGTGTTCAACCAGAAAAAGCAGACATCTGTTGCAATGCGCTGGCATTTCGGCCTGCTTGGTTCTGGATCACCAGTTGCACACCATGTCGCTGGTCTTTTGTGCGGCCTGTTTCGTTCTCTGTCCAGCTTGGTGTTGTTGAACTTGAGGCAGCACGTTTTGTGCCACGATGCTCCATTCTCGAGGAAAGCAGACAGATCATCTAGGTTGAATCTAACGTTGCAGGACAAGCATTGCAGTTTCCTGAATTTGCCAACATTTTGGAGGAAATCCACGTAGGTTTTCTAAGCAGCCTCTAGACCTTTTGACCTCTGAGTGTAGCTCTAGACCTCTGAGCATTTGAGAGACTCAGACGTTTTCCGCTGGCAGATGATGCACTTCTTCCATTGGATGTCAGCGACGAGACTCGGAATCTGGAAGTGTAATAAGTAATTTCTTCAGTCCATAGCCCAAACACAATATGGTAGACATGTCATGTACCACACAATATGTACTATGTTCATTCTAAAGCTTATCATAAACCCCAATCCTCCACTGACTACCATCATCTACCCTAGTCCCGCACTGACTACCACCATCCACCTGTCTCCCTTTCTACCACCATCATCCACCACAGTCCCCCAGCCAACCACCATTATCCACCACAGTCCCCCAGCCAACCACCATCATTCACAGCAGTGCCCCAGCCAACCACCATCATTCACCGCAGTCCCCCAGCCAACCACCATCATCCACCGCAGTCCCCCATTCTCAACCACCATCATTCACTGCGGCACTGCAGTCCCCCAATCCAAAAATGCCACTGACATCGCATCGGACGACTGCTGTGTCGTGTGTACCGATCAAAAATGAACGTGCATGAATTTGCCATATTTAGGCTAAAAGCTCTCAAATAATCACTTTTTTCGTCCAACAGATAAAACCACTCACCTGTGATGAATCTTCCTCCATAACAGGATCAATATCGAATCGAAATCATCGAAAATCATTTGATTGCATTAAAATCCCGCCGAAAAACAAACTTTTGACCTCCATTTTCTTTGAGAAAGTGCGTTTCCTCTATTGAAATCTGAAGCATTTTCAGGGTGTGTGCCCCATTCCTCCACCACCAAAAGGAGAGAACCCCACCCCACCCATAATTTACGATGAGATTAATTTTAAAAATAAAGCATTTTTTCGATTGGCTCCCCTTCTACATTTATTTATTATGATCATATCTAACCACCTGCCAAGTTTGGTGCTTATATCCGAAAGTGCAACATAAAATTATTAACAGACAACACTATATATATATATATATATATATATATATATATATATATATATATATATATATATATATATATATATATATATATATATATATCTATGGGGTGCTGTACGCGTGTCATTGTGCAAGACATTTGAGTGACATAATTCATGCCAGGACAGCTCGAGTGTTTACAATTTATGAAAGCTATTCTATGGTACATTACAAAGTGAGCACAGTGAGAACCCTAAACACAGAGTAAAGAATGAATGAAAAGAGAGGACAAAACTGAAACCTGAAACCTTGTTATTGCATTGCCAGCACCTTGTATCCATTGACGATATGTACAAATTCAATTGTCATCATCACCCCTGCCGAAGGGGAACTGAGGTTACATTTTCAGCCTCGTCTGTTTGTTACTTGGTGAAAGTATCTCGCCAGCTCTGTTTGTCTGTCACACGATTTTTGTCCACAGTTTTGAAGCGATCGTTCCGACGTTTTTTTGTGTATGTTGGTGACCGGCCAAGGACAACAAAGTGCATTCCGCCGGTTGCATCGTCTTTCTGGAAACGTGGCTGTGCCGCTGATGCAGTGCCCCTGTTACCAATAAGCTGGTACTCATTTTGCTGACCTCAGAAGGATGACAGGCCGACTCAAGCCATCCGGTGTTATTTCAGTGGCACAAGAGGGGCTTCAGCTCAAGACCGTAATATCTCAAGCTCGCCAACTTAACTGTTAAGCCAACACGAGACTTGCAATATATGGTGAATTTAAATTGATGAATTTAAGCTCCATCCAGCAGACAGATTTCCTATTACTTATGAAATCGAAAGATTTCGTAAGTATATTGATGACTTCCATCCTCTGTTTGTGTGTTTATGTGTTTGTGTGCTTGTTTGTAGGCACGATAACTCGAGAACGGAAGAAGCTACCAATGTCAAATTACACCACGTGATTCAGGAGGGTGATGGCTAGCGCTGATTAGATTTTGGTCAAAATCGGTCAAAGGTCAAGGTCACAGTGAGGTCAAACATTCGATTTTTGATGGTTTGGTACAGAATAATCGTAGAAACTTCTGGTTTGCGTCGCTACCTTCTCTTGAGACAGCTTTTATTAGACAAGGTCAGAGGTCAAGTTGACGATTTCGTAAATACCAGTCTATGACTGCTTGTTTATTTATTTCCCAGCCCCGATAGTGGATGATATGCTACAACAGTTTGATTACCTCCACCACCGAAGATGGAAGGAGGTTATGTTTTCATCCCTGCTTGTCTATTTGTTTGTAAGATATCTCAAGAAGTTGTGGACGGATTTGGATGAAATTTGGTGTGCCGGTTCGGTGCGTGACAAGGACGAACCGATTAGATTTTGGAGAAGATCCGGATCTGGCTACTGGAATTTTAAAAAGCGATTCTTAACCATTGAGGGACGCATCTCAACCGATACATAGCATGATATCTCAAAACGTTGTGGATGGATTCGGACGAAATCCGATGGACACTTTAGGTGTGTGACAAGGAAGAACTGGTGGTGGTCGTATGGCAGCTTAGCTGCCGGGGTAGCTATCATTACTTGAAGCACGACTGTGTCGCTGATGCAGTGCCCCTCTACCAGTGCACACACTGGAACTGGTACTCATTTCGGAAGGATGACAGGCTGAGTCAATCCCGCTGCTGTATTAATTCAGCGGAAGACGGGGCTTGAACTCAGGACCCTCGGATCCCAAGGCGCCACCCGAACCACTGAGCCAACACCAGGCTTCAAGGAAGAATTGATTCGATTTTACTTCAGGTACGAATCCAGATCCGGCCCGTCCGTGGGATTTAAAACGTACGTCAGGTCAGGTATTCTCTCTCCCTCGCGCCCTTGTTGTTGCTGTCATCATCATTGAAGGATTATGGAAACTGCTGGTAATCACGTCTCCTGAGGGCAGGTTATATTTAACCAATTTCACCGATCGCTTGTCCGGGTGACGGGACAATACCCACTCCCCATGATCATTTCTAAACATTGTTAAAGAAATCATCATCATCTTCATCTTTCGTAAAAGGTGAATGAATGAAATTGCGAATCGCCATTTTTTTTTTTAAACGAACCATCATCCTACCTGCAAATTCGAATGTTCGAAGTGCACCTCAGTCCTCTCGGCGCTGCGATCTCGGCAGTCGAGTTGAATTAAGTGGGAGAAAAAAACAAGCTTCAAAAAAACGGCACACAAAGTCACGTGATCCATTGTCCCACCCACCGCTGGAAAAAACAAAACGTCGAAAGGACCAAATCCCACAGTGTATTCCGGAGAGTGTAGACGGTGGTCCGGGAATCTGCGGTCGGGGGTGTAGTTATTTGTCTTGCTCTGGTTCATTTGTCTGGTTGGGGACATCGTCTTAAATTATATCGACCGTATTATTGTGGAATCCTTTGTTTTTGGGATATTGTAATTTATTTCCCATTCACTGAGGTTTGACGCGTGTTTTATGATCGCCCCCAAGTTGTAATTTGATGACGCTCAGAGTGATGACGTATGCGGAAGAGTTGTTGTTGTTGTTGTTGTTGTTGCAGATTTTTTTTGTCGTTTTCTTTACTTTCCCTCTTCTGAATTTTCGCTCTTTTCTATTACCTACGGTATATCTCCATTTAACCCAGAATAAATTGTAACCCTGAGACTTCATTCTGATTTTCGAATTATATTTCTCCGGATACACAACGCCATTTTGTTTCCATCGAGCGCGGCCGACCCCACTCTGCGCCCATTATTACTTAACGATTTATTTTCGCCATTTTGTTTCCATCGAGCGCGGCCGACCCCACTCTGCGCCCATTATTACTAAACGATTTATTTTCGCCATTTTGTTTCCATCGAGCGCGGCCGACCCCACTCTGCGTCCATTATTACTAAACGATTTATTTTCGCCATTTTGTTTCCATCGAGCGCGGCCGACCCCACTCTGCGCCCATTATTACTAAACGATTTATTTTCGCCATTTTGTTTCCATCGAGCGCGGCCGACCCCACTCTGCGCCCATTATTACTTAATGATATATTTTCGTTCTTCCTTCTCCGACTGGAGGGAAGTGTAGTGGAAACACACAGGTAGTGACAACACAGACATTTGAGATAATTGGAAGGAAAGTGAAAAGGCATAAATGGAGGGAGAGCAGAGAATTAGAAAAGATAACAATTGTGAATGGATAATAAAAACTGAAAGCAGGTCCTTGGATTGGCAACTTGGCAAGGGTTCACACTGGGTGGTTTGCCATTGGCTTCCCAGCATTTATTTCGGGCAAGAATTTGGAAAGGATTGCCGGTGATAGCTCACCTTCCTCCTCTTAGTGTTGTCTGTTCGTAATTTTATGCTGCACTTCTGGATATAAGCACCAAACTTGGCAAGTGGTTAGATATGATCATAATAAATAAATCTAGAAGGGGAGCCAATCGAAAAAATGCCTTATTTTTAAATTAATCTCACCGTAAATTATGGGTGGGGTTCTCTCCTTTTGGTGGTGGAGGAATGGGGGCACACACCCTGAAAATGCTTCAGATTTCAATAGAGGAAGCGCACTTTCTCGAAGAAAATGAAGGTCAAAAGTTTGTTTTTCGGCGGGATTTGAATGCAATCAAATGATTTCGATTCGATATTGATCCTGTTATGGAGGAAGATTCATCACAGGTGAGTGATTTTATCTGTTGGACGAAAAAAAGTGATTATTTGAGAGCTTTTAGCCTAAATATGGAAAATTCATGCACGTTCATTTTCGATCCGTACACACGACACAGCACAGTCGTCCGATGCGATGTCAGTGGCATTTTTTGATTGGGGACTGCTGTGGATGATGGTGGTTGAGAATGGGGGACTGCGGTGGATGATGGTGGTTGAGAATGGGGGACTGCGGTGGATGATGGTGGTTGAGAATGGGGGACTGCTGTGGATGATGGTGGTTGAGAATGGGGGACTGTGGTGGATGATGGTGGTTGGCTGGGGGACTGCGGTGAATGATGGTGTTGGGTGGGGGACTGCGGTGGATGATGGTGGTTGAGAATGGGGGACTGCGGTGGATGATGGTGGTTGAGAATGGGGGACTGCGGTGGATGATGGTGGTTGAGAATGGGGGACTGCTGTGGATGATGGTGGTTGAGAATGGGGGACTGTGGTGGATGATGGTGGTTGGCTGGGGGACTGCGGTGGATGATGGTGGTTGGCTGGGGGACTGTGGTGAATGATGGTGGTTGGGTGGGGGTCTGCGGTGGATGATGGTGGTTGGCTGGGGGACTGTGGTGAATGATGGTGGTTGGCTGGGGGACTGCTGTGGATGATGGTGGTTGGCTGGGGGACTGTGGTGAATGATGGTGGTTGGGTGGGGGTCTGCGGTGGATGATGGTGGTTGGCTGGGGGACTGCGGTGAATGATGGTGGTTGGGTGGGGGACTGCGGTGGATGATGGTCGTTGGCTGGGGGACTGTGGTGAATGATGGTGTTGGGTGGGGGACTGCGGTGGATGATGGTGGTTGGCTGGGGGACTGCGGTGGATGATGGTGGTTGGCTGGGGACTGCGGTGGATGATGGTGGTTGGCTGGGGGACTGCTGTGGATGATGGTGGTTGAGAATGGGGGACTGTGGTGAATGATGGTGTTGGGTGGGGGACTGCGGTGGATGATGGTGGTTGGGTGGGGGACTGCAGTGGATGATGGTGGTTGGCTGGGGGACTGCTGTGGATGATGGTGGTTGGCTGGGGGACTGTGGTGAATGATGGTGGTTGGCTGGGGGACTGCGGTGGATGATGGAGGTTGGCTGGGGGACTGTGGAGTATGATGGTGGTTGGCTGGGGGACTGTGGTGGATGATGGTGGTTGGCTGGGGGACTGTGGTGAATGATGGTGGTGGGGTGGGGGGCTGCGGTGGATGATGGTGGCTGGTAGGGGGGCTGTGGTGAATGATGGTGGTTGGGTGGGGCACTGCGGTGGATGATGGTGGTTGGCTGGGGGACTGCGGTGAATGATGGTGGTTGGGTGGGGGACTGCTGTGGATGATGGTGGTTGGCTGGGGGACTGCTGTGAATGATGGTGGTTGGCTGGGGGACTGCGGTGAATGATGGTGGTTGGCTGGGGGACTGCTGTGGATGATGGTGGTTGGCTGGGGGACTGTGGTGAATGATGGTGTTGGCTGGGGGACTGCGGTGGATGATGGTGGTTGGCTGGGGGACAGGTGGATGGTGGTCGTCAGTGCGGGACTAGGGTAGTTGATGGTAGTCAGTTGAAGATTGGGCTCTTTGATAAGCTTTAGAATGAACATAGTACATATTGTGTAGTACATGACATGTCTACCATATTGTGTTTGGGCTATGGACTGAAGAAATTACTTATTACACTTCCAGATTCCGAGTCTCGTCGCTGACATACAATGGAAGAAGTGCATCATCTGCCAGCGGAAAACGTCTGCGTCTCCCAAATGCCCCACAAAGGACTAACAAGGTCTAGAGGCTTCGAAGAAAACCTACGTGAATTTCCTCCAAAATGTTGGTGAGTTCAGGAAACTGCAATGCTTGCCCTGCAACGTTAGATTCGACCGAGATGATCTGTCTGCTTTCCTCGAGAATGGAGCATCGTGGCACAGGACGTGCTGCCTCAAGTTCAACAACACCAAGCTGGACAGGGAACGAAACATGCCGCACAAGAGACCAGCGACATGGTGTGTAACTGGTGATCCAGAACAAAGCAGGCCTAAATGCCAGCGCATTGCAACAGATGTCTGCTCTTTCTGGTTGAATGGTGGAACACCGAGTAATTTCAGTACGATGGAGGTGGACAGGAGAGTGAGAATGATCACCGCTGAGTTAGCAGATGATAGTTTTCTCAGCAGACTGTCCGGAGGAGGGGATTTAATAGCAATGGATGGGTGTGTGTGTGTAGAACTGAGTGTCGACACTGCAAATGCGGGAAAGCCTCGGTGAAGTGCACGCCACTGTGTGCCAAATTTCCTTGTACAAAGTAGTGAGTGAGTCAGTTTCTCCAATTCCGTTCTTGTCATAGATCCCAGAGCCTCTAAATGTACAGTGAATATTGTATATTAGGCTTATCTCAGGGAAATTTTCAAATCCTATTTAAAATCGGTGTATTAATTTGGACCAGTTTGGAGGGATGATTTTTGACTTTTTGTCTCATTCAATGATAGTAAGTCTCATTCATTCGAAGTCTACCGTTTTGGGCGCATACTTTTGTGTATGGGCTTGAAAATGTGTTTGACCTCGTTTTTGGACACATTTTCTATTTGGAATTTCCATTAAAAATATTTTGTGGCGATTTTCCGGAAAAGGTATCCTACATATCACAAAGGAACCTGTTTTATATGGAAGGATTTACTCAAAATGAGTAAATTCCGAGTGAACGAAAAATGTTCCGTTAGTGTGTTAAACAAAAATTAGTTTACTATCCCGCCCCCCAGAGGGAGGGAGCGGGATATTGTAATGTCCGGTTTGTTTGTCTGTTTGTTTGTCTGTCTCTCTGTTAGCAACTTTATGGTAAAATGGCTTTCGCAAACACTATCAAATTTAATCCACAGGTGGGCAATGAACCTTGGATGACCCTTCAACTTTTGGGTCCAATTCAATCAAAGGTCAAGGTCAAGGTCAAGAAAAGATCAAAATCGTTTTTGGCTCATAACTTCGTCAAAAATGATCTGATTTACTTCAAACTAAGCTTATAGTGAACCTTATTCTATTTGTCACTTATAATCCTACCCATTCCTATAGTGAAAAAAGCATATTTGTGAAGATCGGTAGGGTCCGAAGTTTTGGGGGTCATGGCCATCGGTCAAAATTACAAATTTTCCATTATAAATCAAAAAAGGTTCGGAATACGTGTGTTTACTATGGAAGACTTATATCAAGTCTTTTATTGGCTTTCATTTGACACCATGACCTTTGACCTTACGTGGCCTTGAAAGGTCAAAATCATTTTACGGTCATAACTTCGTCAAAAATGGTTTAATTGACTTCAAACTCTGACTAAAATATTCCTTATTCTATTCCTTATAATCAACATTCAGGTTAAGGATGTATCAAATTTAAATTTGATCCCCAAAATAACTTTATGCCTTAAATGGGCGGGATTTGTTGTGCCTGGCACCACTTGTTTCATGTTATTTTTTTATGGTAATAAGAGAATACAAAGGAAAAAAAAAATGAAAAAAAATAGGAAAATAAAAAAGTGATTTCCCGAGTGATGATGTGATCCAGACTCATAAATTTTACTGATTTTAAAAGGCCATTAGTGGATGAGTAGTAAACCGCATGTACCCATGGGGCAGTGTGGTTATGGACAATTTAAACTGTGGAAGGATTTCATAGGAATTTACTCAATGCAATATAATAGCATTTCAATTAAATTACTTCTTGTGGATACAGTACACAAATTACTGTAAATTTCCCATATATATATATATATATATATATATATATATATATATATATATATATATATATATATATCAACTGATTTTCAAATTTTTGGTGCCTATTTACGTGGAAAGACATGTTCTGTAAAGCTACTATAATTTCTCCATTATATCGTTCAGTCGGATTTTGAATGTTGCCTCACGTCCTGATATGGCGAATTTGGTGGACATCTTGGAAAATGGTGGCCAGGGGTCATCTGAGGTCAGTTTCAGTGTCATATTCGGAATCCTCGAGCTCGATTTAGTGGGGTTTGACCTAATCAGAAATATGATTTTCATTCATTTGTGCGAGTTACGATGGTTCGAAAGTGTTTAGTGGCCATCTTGGAAAATGGCATTTTTTCAATTGGCTCCACTTCTCGATTTATTTATTATCATCATATCTCACCACCTGCCAAGTTTGGTGCTTATATCCAGAAGTTTCATAATATTATGTTAATAGCGATCTACCGGACCTCAGTATAATAGTTTAAAAATTGACATTACTAATTCCGTGCTTGATAATTTTTGATTTTTTATCATATAAATAAAGGCAGTGGTCATGCTGAAATCAATGGCTTGAATATGTTTTTCCATCTGAATTATTGTAATGCTTGATAAATAAAGTAAATTAATTTTAATTATGTTACTGTTACTTTGTAAATAACATAGATGATGAAATATGAAATTCCAAGAGTATTTAAAGAGAATTATAATCAGAGCAGTCTAACTTAATGTTAATCAATATTTAACCACAAACTATTTTTCTTTCTATCACTACAGATATGTGACACCTCCACGAGATCATGGATGCATTCTTTATCTTGAAGAGATCCACCCCAGTTTCCCTCAATCTGTGCATAATATGTGAAGAAGAGAGACGAGACATCCTGTACGAGGCGTCAGAAAAAGGCCTGGGAACATTATCAAAGATTACGCACGAATGACAAAAGTTACGAGATGTCAAGTACAAGGATAAGGTTCATGGACTCTTGGAGGTCCTCAATGAAGACTCCAAAAAGGAGATCCATTGGCACAAAACGTGCTATGCTACATACACAAGCAAAAAAAAGACTTCGTAGACTTAAGAATGCATCCTTGAAAGAGAGTGGTCCCTATTCTTCTTCTGACTCTCCATCAACATCAAGACCAGCAGAATCCCAGCCTTCCTGCCCAAATTGATGTAGTAGCGTGCAGCCCACCAATTGGGAATTATGCTTGATCTACCAACAGAAAAAGGCCAAGCAGAAGTTAATTTCCATAACAACCTTTAACAAGAGCCAATAAATATTGGAAGCTGCAAAGTTTGACCAAGAAATGAGTGTTCGTGTTGCAGTTGTCAGTGACCTTATTGCAGCAGAAGGAAAGTATCATCTCTCCTGCTATGTTCAGTTTATCAGGACATCCCAAACCAAAGAGAACTCTCAGCATACAGATATTGCGATGATTTGGCTATGCAATGAGCTGCAGTACTCTGCTGGCCATGGCCATATATTAGAGCTAAGGGAAGTGTGGAACCGGTATCGTACCATTGTCAAAGAATCCAATTTGGATATTCCACCCTCATTTACCAGTCGAATGGACACATTCAAGGATAAGTTGGCTCCTCAGATTTCAGGATTATACGAGGTAATTGTACTCCATGACAATGCACCGAGTGAGCGACGTTCTGTTCTGGCTCCGCTGAAGTTTGGCCACATACCCGTTTCAAAGATGACACAAACAGATGAAGAAGCAGCAGCTACACTCACCATTCCTACCTACCAACCACAAGAAGAAGATGAGTTCCTGTCCATGATCCACGTTGCCCTCAAGCTTAGAAGTGACATCCTTTCACCCCTAGCTTACGAAGGGGTTAATGTCAGTGAAGAGGAAGCTACTAAATGTGTACCAGATAGTTTGTACATGTTTCTTAACCTAATGATAGGTGGCCAGTGTCTCCTGGAACAAGATGCTGATGAGGATAGCAGTGATGGTAAAGACGATTCCGTAAGATGCTGTCGTATACTTAGACTCGCACAGGATTTGATCTATACAGTTAGTGGTGACAGTCACTTGACTCCAAAACGTATTGGATTGGGCATCACTCTGCACCAATCAACTCGTTCAAAGTCCTGCTAAGCTGCAGGTTCGTGTTCCGATTCGTATTCTCCATTGTTGAAAATATGTAATTAAAATGAAATTGAGTCGTGACTTGATTATGGAGTGACGTCTGTAGACAGACAGACAAAGCTTGAAACAAAGTGAACCAATTGCTTAACCGCCCTTTTCACTTCGCATGCACGGGTTAATCCTTGATATGTAACCTGGGGTTTTGAGGACCCCAAGCCCAACAAAATTTGACTTGCATCCATACTTCCCAGTACCCGGTGTCCATGTCATCTCCCCTACCTTCAGTGCATGTTCAGGTGTGAGAGAAGGAGGGTGTGTCACTTTTGGCTCCTGCTTTGTTTGTGTGCTATACAGGTCCAATGGGTCCAATTGGGTCCATTGAACCCCAGGTTACCTGTGATGAACTTATTTACACATGTTGGATGAAATGTTACCGGTGTTTTTCAGGCATTTCGTTGAAAATAATAGCAAAACTGTGTTTGTTGTTGGTTGTTCACAGTGAGACTACATTCTAATTATTAGTGGACCATTGAATAGTTGTGTAGTGCTAATTGTTACATTTCTTTATTTTAGAATATATGTTACGAGTAAAGGTACCTGGCGTTGCTGGGAAAAGCCGGGTCCCTCCTTCCACCGCTTAACCTCCCTCCTCCCACGCCCCCTCCCTCCAGACTCCCACCCCACCCTTTCCTTTTCCTCATCCCATCCCCATTCTCCCTCCAGACTCCCACCCCGCCCCTTCCTTTCCCTCATCCCAACCCCGTCCTCCCTTCGGACTCTCACCCCACCCCTCCCTCCAGACTCCCACCCCACCCCCTCCCTCCGGACTCCCACCCCACCCCCTCCCTCCGGACTCCCACCCCACCCCCTCCCTCCGGACTCTCACCCCACCCCTTCCCTCATCCCACCCCTCTCCTCCCTCCGGACTCCCACCCCATCCCCTTTCCTCCGGACTCCCACCCACCCCTCCCTCCACATTCCCACCCCATCCCCTTTCCTCCAGCCTCCCACCTCACACCTTCCTTTCCCTCATCCCACCCCTCTCCTCCTTCCGGACTCCCACCCACCCCTCCCTCCACATTCCCACCCACCCCTTTCCTCCGGACTCCCACCTCACACCTTCCTCCCCTCCCTCCCACATCATCCTTCTCCATCCTCCTCCAGTATTGGGAAATCTGAATGGGCATTTCAAGTCTCATCGCAACAAACAACCTTCCTTCCCACTGCCCACTTCCCACTGACTTTCAAGGCTTGTTCTGGACCTGCTCATAAGATCGAAAGGCTTTAGGCTGGCAGCCCACATAGTGTACCATGCATCCCCCCCACACAACAAATTTCCACTAAATGTTTTTTTAAGCTTTGGGGTGTACTCAACCCCATATCAAGTGGTAACAGTAAAATAATTCATTCCCACTTTGATTTTTCAGACTATTTCTCACAACACCCTATATGTCCGTATTTTTCTTTAAAATGACATCCGCGAATGACTAAAATGTTCACAGTTTCTTCAAGTCACTGTAATCATATATATGAGCCCAAATGGCCTTGTAATATCCCAAATGAAAGCCCATTATCTTAAAAAACAGGAATAACCATTTCATTGTTCTGTCACTTTTATTGTTGCACAAGTAAACTTCAATTAACGTATCTACTCTGTCGCTGCTACAAAATCCGGATGAACTCTTTAAAATTCTCAAATTGTGCTTGTTTTATTGTTAAAATGCCCAACATCCACAGGTAGATGTTTCTATCCCTCTCATATATATATATATATATTTTTTTTTTACAGCTAAGCTGTTATCACTGCAATATCCAGCACAACATCAGATGCATTAAGAACATTGTGTATCATTCATGTTATATAATATCAGATAACGACCCGTCTTGCTAATATTAACAAATAAAAATATTAATAAACAAACGAGTGCAAGTACACACACATGCCTAAGTTCGTGGGTAGATCATGAGTTCACACATCTATGCTCTCCCCTCCCACATACACACACCTACACGCAAACACCCAAACACACAAGATTGGCAAGATCATCATTCTGTGTCATCACAGCTGTCACTAGTAAGGGCCCTGTCACACCTTGACGTTTTAACCAGCAATGGCAACATATAAAAATGGATGTAAAACGTTGGCGTACGCTGAAATTTTGATGTTTTTTTTAAAGTTTTGGGCGTATTCATAACGAGTTGGTCGTATGCATAACATATTAGTAACGGGCACAGAACGTTTCGTTGTGTTATTGATAACTTTTACCAACAAATGCTTAGCCTGTTGTCGGCGTTCACAACCTATGCCCAACGATAGTTTAACTTACGCATAGCGCGCTAAACGTATCGCCGGTGAACTCGTGGCGTAGCTTGTTAAGAACCTGCCAGACGCCGATTTAAATCATAACCACCTGAGAATTTGAACTGTCAACATCGCAGTCACACCTTGACGATTTTGCCAGCGTATGCCGACCTATGAAAAATGTGTCTAAAACGCTAGGCGCATGTCAAATACGGTATAGGTAAGTTGTGTACATGTTAAGAGTAGGCTGGAAAACAATGAAGTACGCTGTCATATTACATGGTACGTGTAATACGTCGTGAAATTTCAAGCATGCTGAAAATTTTACGACGTACTCAGCGTATGGCTAACACGTTCTGCATGTGTTGTCATATGTTCCTGGCACGCTCCGCAATCGTTTACACACGATGGACACACGTTACTTGTAGGTTACTCATAAGTCGAAACACGTCAAGGTAATATTTAACATACCCGCAACCTAATTTTCAACCAATGGGTAACGTCCTTTTAACCTATGAGTAGCGTGCTATGAACCTATGTTTAATGTGCTTGAAACCTATGAGTAACGTGCATTGAACCTATTTGTAACTTGCCTTGAACCAATGACTAGCGTGCTATGAACCTATGAGTAACGTGCATTTAACCTATGTGAAGCATGCTTTGAACCTAAGTATAACGTGCTTCTAACCTTTGAGTAACATGCTATGATCCTATGTGTAACGCATCTCAAACGCACATTGTCGTATGTAGAAGAATTAGATTGACGTCTTCCGGACGACCACAGCACTTACTGAATGTGTTTCTAACTTACATCTACCGTGTAATGGCGTATTGGCAGCGTTTAGGGGAATTGGTATATACAAATGGGCTTCACAAGAGGAACCCATCATTGTTCCAGACTCCATGTTGAGTAGATGTCAATGCCAGTAGTATCAGTAGTAGTAATACTATTAGCAGTAGTTGGTGTGCGTGACAGTAGTAATAGTCGTAGTAGTTGTAATAGTAGCATTGGTAGTCGTAGTATGTCTATGTCAGTAGTAGTATGTGAGCGTGATGGGGAGGGTGTGGGTGATGATGGATCCTCTTATCGTCCACAAATAGGAGACTACTTTGCACCATTGTTCGATGTTCTTTTCGGCTAATTTTTTTTTCTCATTCCCACGATGAAATATTTCTTTGTTTTACGTTTTTAAAGTATTAAAAACGACTTTGACAAATACATAATGTACTAGTAATGAACACAGAACGCTTCGATAACTTATAGATAAGTTACACCAACGATTGTTTATCGTGTTTTAGTCTTCCACAACCTATGCCCAATGATAGTCTAGCGTATGCATAGCGTAATAATTCCCAAGCACGTTATTCATAGGTTATACATAAGTCACGGGTACCCTAAACATTACTTTGATGTGTTTCGACGTATCAGGAACTTTCAAGTAGCGTGTTGCGAAGTGTGAACAACGTTCGTGTAGCGTGCTTACAAAACGTTACTCAAAGGTTAGAAATATGTTTCGGGTATGCGAATGTTACCTCTACGTGTTTCGACTTATGAGTAACATACAATTAACGTGTGTCAACGATCGCACAACGTGCCTACAACTTATGGCCAGCATAGCGGAATGTGTGAGCCAAACGCCGAGTACGTCGTAAAATTTCAAGCATGCAAAATTTTTTGGACAAACAAAAAGTATAACGTTTTAAACCAGCGTAATATGACCTATGGTAGTGTTTTTCAGCGTGCACCCAACATACACAAAATGTACCAATAACGTATTCGACGTGTGCCAGCGTTTTAGACAAATTTTTCATAAATTGGCATATGCTGGCTAATTCGTCAAGGTGTGACAGCCCTTTAACATCCAGGTCTGACTCTTCCTCATCTGTATCCTCAGCAGATATGTCCTGGAGATTTTGCGGTTGTCATTCTCCCTCATACCAAAGTGGCTGGAGACCCTATTTCATCATCACCGATCCATGACCTTGATGAGCTGGAGAAAGCATTGGTCTTGCGACATTTGCCCGTTTCCAAATAGCTATTTGGTAATTCGCCCTCAATATGTGTTGCTTGAGGCTCCTTCGACATGGTGGCATTGTAATCATGTCGACACTGCTTGGAGTGGATCTTCCTTCCTTCGTGCACAACTTGTTCATCTTGGTCAATCTGAGATCATCAACTTTTGTAGTTCTGGTGTTGGCTCCATACATCGCACATGCGATTATCATACGATGCATACGAATCATAGTCCATGATCCCTTAACTCTAGTTGCCTTTTTTCCTTCGGATTCGCAGAATATGCAATCTGGCTTGAAAATAATATGATCTTTTTCAGTGGAAGTTCTACGTGTGGGTCTCTGTCCTGGTGTGGATTCTGTTGATGTGGACGATGATTGTCCAAGCCGATCTAGGTTTCCAATGAACCGTTTGTAGCAGCTCCAATGATACCCATGATGTGTCGCGATGTCATCTGGGATCAGATTACACTGTTCCTGCATACAATAACTGGACGTTACTGGTTCTGCTAGTCTGCGCTCCTTGATGTCACGAATTTTGATTGAGCAGTTTTGTCATCATTGAAGAACTTGAATGTGCCGTGAGAGTTGCCAACAAAATGGACTACACAACATGGCTGAGTCTTTTCACGTGCTTTCTCCTTTTTCCTCTTCGCAGGAGGCTCCGCGTTCTGTCCAGTATCATTCATGATGATGCTTTTTGTTCACCAGATCTCTGAAAATATATAAAAAATATATTACATTGAGTAAGTATTTAATATGCAATAATTATGCATAGTATAAAATGGAACAGATTACCATCAAAATTTGCTTAAATATCACTTAAATAATTACATCTGGGAAAGAAACTTAAATAAAAGTAAAATTTGAACTTATCCACTGGTCCTGCGGTCTGGACCTGGACTTCTGTATTCACTATCTGCAATACTAAATCTCCACAACAAACATTAATAACTTCATTCATCAGTGAATTATTGTAACAACGTCGAATACCATGAAAAAACTCAAACTTAATGCATTAAACAAACGAATTCCCAAATTCACACAGACTTTGCAGCAGGAAAGGGTTATTGATTACAATGACATTTGATTTGCGCAACAATAAAAGTGACACAACAATGATATGATTATTCATTTTTTTTTTAAGATAATGGGCTTTCATTTGGTATATTACAAGGCCATTTGGGCCCATATATATGATTACAGTGACTTAAGAAACTGTGAACATTTTAGTCATTCTCAGATGTCATTTTAAAGAAAAATACGGACATATTGGGTGCTGTGAGAAATAGTCTGAAAAATCATAGTGGGAATGAGTTATTTTACTGTTACCACTTGATATGGGGTTGAGTACACCCCAAGGCTTAAAAAACAGTGAAAATTTGTTGTGGGGGGGGGGATGCATGGTACACTATGGAAATTTGTTGTGGGGGGGATGCATGGTACGCTATGTGGGCTGCCGGCCGACTTGTGATCGAAAGAGCATTGTGGAGGAAGATTAGACCGTGGGCTGAACAAACAAAATGTGTCTAGCTTTTTTACTTTCGTGACCCATCTCTAATATCTAGCTGAAATTTTGCATTTATTTAGTTAAAAAATCATAACTCGTCAGTGCAAAAAGTTGCATATCAATTAGCTATACTAATTAGCAAAAACTCTAGCACCATCTTATGTCCATTATTATATAGCTGTGCATAACTGAATCTTCTTCTTCTTCTTTCGGCTGCTCCTGTTAGGGGTCGCCACAGCGGATCATCCGTGTGATCCGCATAGTGATTTGGCACAGGTTTTACGCCGGATGCCCTTCCTGACGCAACCCTGGTCGCCTCTTACGACACAGGGATATGGTACACCTATTTTAACCGGGGTATACACCGGCCCAGTATACTGGTACTCATTTCGCCGACCTCGGAAGGATGACAGGCTGAGTCAACCCCCTGGTGTATTAATTCAGTGGCCCAACGGGGCTTGAACTCAGGACCTTTTGGATCCCAAGCCGCTGCCCTAACCACTGCGCCAACACCAGGCTCTGTGCATAACTGAATGGAATTTTAACTGAATGGGAATTTTAAATTTTAAGTATGTAGTCGATGTAGAGATGGGAAAACTGTCCAGGAGTGTGGGACGTGGGTGATCGAGGTCCTACACACACACACACACACACACACACACACACACACACACACACACACACACACACACACACACACACACACACACACACACACACACACACACACACACACACACACACACACACACACACACACACACACTTATAAAGTAAGGAAACGATACAATAATAAAAAAAATTCCCAGAAGATGGCCAATCTAAGTTTAATATCCAACTGAGTGATTTAAAATTAAAAAAACAAAATGTTCGTGAACTGAAATTAATGATCAAAAGAGTTATCAAAGCTCTTATTAAAAAAATGAATTATAGAAGTTGCTATATTACATTGCGTACGTTTTGGTTCTCCTACACTTCGGCCAGTTTTATATTTCATATGAATTTATTTCACAACAAATGAAACAATCATGAAATTTTACTGCCTTGGACCTGGATCAATGTAAATCAGATCTGGAGTACGAGTACTGCACCATTTTTGCCTGTTTTAAACTTACCAGCGAGTTGAGTGTGTAACCAGAGCTGATGAGATTTGTGTTTTTGATGCCATTCTGTGTGTAATGCATAAATATAATCGTAATTATGTCCTACTTCTGAATGTGTGCAGTTGCACTGTTGCAGGCCTAGTACGGTGCAATGTTTGGGAAACGTATTGCATGGAACGTTGGAATGAGTCTTTTATCAATATGCCCGTCATGATAATGGTTTGTATTGTGTTTGGATACTTTTGAATACGTCACTCCACTGCACTGTCACGATGCTCTACTACTACTACTACTACAATCTTCTAAGGTGGCTGATAAAACGAGCACCGCGAGCCGGAGTGGTGATCTGTAATCACGCTGGTTTCTGTGTTTCTTGGTCTCGATGATGTGACAATGACCTTCGGTGGCAGAGACATAAAAAGAGAGATCGTACCCTCCATAACCTTGACCTTCACCATCAGTCATCTCAATGGCATCGGCTGCAAGTCTCATTCCCACTGTCACTGTCCCAGCCTGTAACAGGCTGTGTTGATCTAGATCTCATGCCTTGACAGCGAACTTACTTTCGGGACTTCCTCCCACTTGTATCCACTGAACAGCACAACGAGAATTTCTTTACACCCTTTTCACTGAATGGAATCACTCTGCTGTGCGTATTGATGACATGCATGAAGCAAAACACCAAAGAACTAACATCAGAATCTTCGCCTTCCAGAGCTGCGTCTGACGACATGTACATCGTCATGACAGCTGCACCAGTACTGTATATACAGTCTGAGACAAAGCGCGCAATTGGCTGATTAGTGCTCACGGCCGCTTGTGGACGATGTTACACGTGCTTTGATTGGACAATATTTATTTAAAAAACTGTCAACATTTTGGGTGGTTTTTTTTTTCCACATTTTCAAAATACGTGCAAGTTTTGTGCTTGACGAGTTCCAGATATGAATTCTGTAATATTTTTACACAACATGTTGTGGCTGGGGGTCGGGGTGAGAAGACCACGAGGGGGGGAAGCTATCTCGGGTTCCCACCAGAATCCCCGGAATCGCAGGCCATCGCACACGGATAACTCCGTGACGCGGTGGGTCGCTAGCCAACCGTGAACGCCAATAACTCAACCACGTGACCTAGGGTCCTCCGTCTACACTGGTTACATAATTAATCACGTGACCTAATTACCCGGGGACACGCCCTCGGTCGGCCTTGTCCGAACCGGGTCACCTTACCGGGTCAGATGCAGCCGAGCGACACTGCCAAGAACGTACCGGCTAGAAGAACGGATAGTTAGGAATAAAGTCCCGGTGAGGCTAGGATATGGACCATGCTGGATCAATAAAAGAAAAGACAAAAAACGAGCTGGGAACATTTCTACACAAGCATTTATTACAGGCAAGTGAGGAAAAATATGTGGCATATTTTTCCTTGCCTTGTCTCGCGATACCTTGCACGGTCGGTTGGTCACGCGACCCAGTACACTTTTGGGGACGCTCCGCTGAGCGATCCCTCCTTGAGAGTTTGCGCATTGTCTCCTGCTTGGTTATGGTGCCAGGCGCAGCACGTGCACCAGTCCAGAGACTGGGCAGGGCCGTCAGGTCGCATCGGCCCCGCATGCCCGATCGGGCACCCCCGGCGCTCTGCGGTTGGCACTGATTAATGCACTTGTTCCGTCCGTACGCCATGCGGCCCGAGCGATCCGGGCCATACAGCATGCCTCTGCTTGGTGGGGCTGCATCAAGGCGGAGGTGCGAGAAGACCTCTGCCGTCCGTGGGAGATATTGGTGCCCTCAGTGGCGAGCGAAGATCAACGGGAGGGCACCATTGTAAACCAACGCGCAGACCCGAACAAAGATGTGTGCCATGCGTGTCCTGTACAGTGTGATGGTAATTATCACGGGGCTGCGTGCAGATCTGCCATCATGGTGTTCATGCTTTTGTTGGCCTCCGCAAGACTACTCTCGCAGTGGAGGGTTTTTTTAAAAAAACTGTGGTGTTGATGCTTTTGTTGGCCTCCACGAGACAGCACTCTTGCAGTGGAGGGTTTTTCATCATGGTGTGGATGCTTTTCTTGGCCTCCGCGAGGACATTCTTACATACCGATGTGGCAGCCTCGCTGACGGCGGAAAGGAATAAAGAGATATAATCAGACCTAACGATGAGACCCACAAAACGCACCTCGTTCCGTTGACCCATTAGACATGAGGGGTAGGTCTAACTGCACGTATACTAATAATGAAATAACTGTTTGGGGATCACTGTATGTTGGGAGCCATTGCCTTTAGAGGCATGCGGTTTCCAGAACCGCAGCAACATTATAAATGCAGGTAGATATGCAACGTGGATCACAAAAGGAAATAAAACAGGGGCTCAGCCCATGGTCTAGATTAGTGAAATAAGATCGATGAGAAACGAGATGAGATTGAAAGAGGATTGAGGAGGAAGAAGAAGAAAGATAGGTACCTGGAAGTTAGGGAGATGAAGGGGTATAGGGATGTTGACAGGACTTTTCAGTAGTTTGAGCATTAATGGGTGATTGTGTGCATGTGTCCGGAGTGCTGTTGGTGGGGGTCTCATCAAGGGGTGTTATGTGGTTGATGTGTGTGTTTTTTTCCCCCCCAAAAACCATCTTCGCCCATGCCCTCTCCCCAGAGAGAGAGAAAAAACACTTAAAAAAAAAAAAACTTTGCATTTTTCTAATTTTGATCTTGTGTTGATAAATTGGTGTAGTGTTGTGGCGCAGGCATGATGGGCCTAATAACCTCGACCTGCGTCTAATTCCCTCATGTTATCCTTGTGAAGAGTGGTGAAAGGAGATTGATGCGATTGGAAGAGGATTGAGGAGCAAGAATAAGGAAGAGTGGTGAAATGAGATTGGAAGAGGATTGAGGAGCAAGAAGAAGGAAGAGTGGTGAAATGAGATCAATGAGATTGAAAGAGGATTGAGGAGCAAGAAGAAGGAAAAGTGGTGAAATGAGATTGGAAGAGGATTGAGGAGCAAGAAGAAGGAAGAGTGGTGAAATGAGATCAATGAGATTGAAAGAGGATTGAGGAGCAAGAAGAAGGAAGAGTGGTGAAATGAGGTTGAAAGAGGATTGAGGAGCAAGAAGAAGGAAGAGTGGTGAAATGAGATTGAAAGAGGATTGAGGAACAAGAAGAAGGAAGAGTGGTGAAATGAGATCAATGAGATTGAAAGAGGATTGAGGACCAAGAAGGAAGAGTGGTGAAATGAGATTGAAAGAGGATTGAGGAACAAGAAGGAAGAGTGGTGAAATGAGGTTGAAAGAGGACTGAGGAGCAAGAAGAAGGAAGAGTGGTGAAATGAGATTGAAAGAGGACTGAGGAACAAGAAGAAGGAAGAGTGGTGAAATGAGGTTAAAAGGAGATTGAGGTGAAAGAATAAAGAAGAGTGATGAAATGAGATCCTCCACGCGGCACTTTGAACGGAATACGTAACCATGGCAACGGTGTTTTCATCCATCTAAATTGATGATGACCTTTCCAACGGCAGATAATTGAGTGAAGATACAGGGCAGGGGATGAAGTTCAAAACTGTGAGCAGATCTTTTTTGGGAGTGAAATGCGTAGCCAGTGAAAGATGACGACGTAGTGTGGACTCTGGACATACATATAATTATTGGCTCAACGGAACGTAGTTCTGGGGAGCTTCTGGGACCCGTCCATCCATCCGTCCGTCCACAAATACTTGCAACTTCTTCTCTGAAACTACATCGATGATTTTTATGAAACTTTACCACAATGTTCATCACCCATTGTGTACCAAAATTTGTTCATGGCATTAAAAAAAATTCGGGCCCTAAGTGGGTTTTCAGGGGTTGCCCTCACGAAAATATGTATTTGCTTTCTTCTCCGAAACTACACACACAATCCCGATGAAATTCGAGCACAACCTTCATCACCCATGATGTACCAAAGTTCGTTCACCACTATTTTAAAAATTGGAGTCGGAGGGGATTTACTGTGGGGGGGGGGGAGGGTGGTATTGCCCCACAAAAGAGGTATTTGCTCTATCATTGATTCATTTTTCTGATTCTGTCCCATGTTGACTTCCTCCTCAGTATCATTATTTTACCAGTTGAGCACCCAAGAGTATTGCCCCTGTTGTGGAATTTTCTGATTTGTTCTATTAACCGACCTGGTGTAAATCCTGTTACTCAATTTGTAAGAAACAATTAATTCACTGTCCACAACGAAACGTACATTTGATCAGAGAACATTTATTTCGTGGAACCACGGAGTCCAAAGCACTGAGATGTAAACATCCCAATGATTTGCACTAAGCTAAGTTTACATTTTCTGACATTTATATGCTTTCGTGGGAGTGGAGAGGGCTGGGAGATTCAAAGGGAGAGAGAACATGGTGACTTTCAGCTGGCCTTGGTGAGGATTAGACAAAATACTAAAAAACAGACAACCAAAAGGAGTACAGGATAAGACCGTAGGTTATAGGTCTTTCAAAGAAATGAATATAAGGTGAGTACATGGGTCTGATCAGCATAAGGCAAAATAACTCAAACAGCAATACGTGTCCACTGGGTGAAATAGAATGAAATAATCATGGTAACAGTTGCAGTGCCATCAACCAGGCCACCCTGTCTCATAGTAAGACATTCCCCCCATCAACACCCAGACAAAAGGGAAACACAATTGACAGCCAATTGGACTATAGCATGAATATTAAATTTATAAAGCACCAGCAACAATTATAATTGAGAGTACAAGTCATTAATATAATTATTTTTTCTTCCACACCCTCTTTTTACTTCTCTGGCTTGCAGTTACCGCTTATCTGTTGGAGACGTCCTTGCACCTGTGGGACGATCCACTCTTCATCTCTCTGGGACGATGCAGGAAACAAGTTTATATATCTTCTTTTGTATCGTACTTAAATTTAAGGCAGAAAATCGTACTCATCTGCGATGAGGCTGAGTCTTTGGGCCTCTCACTGTCTCACCGCCGGCAGGTCGGTGGTCTTTCTGTCTTCTCTCCGGTCTGTTCCCCCCCCCACCCTGCTGTGTCTGCGATTTGTCCCCACCATATTTCCGCAGGGTGCTCAAGGTCCGCCAACAAGCCCCTTCTGGTGAAACTACCAAAATCACGAATCACTGCTCAGCTTCGCTCTTTCATTCCTCTGATTTCCCGCCTTTGGAATAAACTCCCTCACTCTGTTCAATCCCATTCTTCCCCCCAGGCCTTCAAAACAGCTGTTCACCACCACATCTTATCATCCCCCATCCAAATCCTCGATCTTTTCTACCCCCGTTAATCCATCCCAAACCCAATTCCTTCAAATTCCCTGCTTTCCTTCCTGAAAGTCCTTGTAATGTCCATCTTGTATTCCCCGTAGTCCTCACCCCATCTCTCTCCCTTCCACAGATCTCCTAATGTCTCTGTTTCCCACTGTTTTGTCCTTCCCTCTCCCGCCCCTCTTGTCTCATGTCCCCCTTGCTGTGCGTTGTGTGTTCGCTCTTATACGAGCCTCAACAAGGTATACAAAAAAAAATTACTTGAAAAACAGATTTTTTTCAAAGAAATAATAAAAGCAGTTAATAGTAGATTAACCTAGTTTTAGGCCTTAACATTTTACATAGGGTTTCGTTTTGATATCTACATAATGCCATTGCAATAAAATGATTAGAACATTTTTGTTCTTGAAAAAAAAAAAATCCTTCGGGGACCCGAAAGACTCCAGGTTTCCCAAATGTTACTGAGGAATGAAGGTTACCTATTCAGGGTTAAATCAGGTGAATCAAAGTATTTTCAATCCAGTATGCTGAAGGAATCTGGCCATCACTGCTTTATTGGCTTCACTCAATTCCCATCCCAAATGGCTGCCTGGTACGTGCACATCGAGTGTTGAAGACAATGCACATCGGCCCCAAATGAGAAATCGAATGGAGGAGATTGTACTTAAACCATGACGGCCATAAGCTAAATAGAACAAGGGCAGCAAGATTGGTCGTAGGGAGCGAGCAAGGAATTAAGGCCTTTTTTTTTAGCCGAGAGGAGAGTGAGAGGCTATAAATGAAGGAACTGTCATTGATAACATGATTTGCAAGGCCAGAAAGCAATAAATAATTACAGAAAGGGGAAAGTTACAAAAATTCTACACCACTGCCAAGCATTTACAGTAAATACTAAGATGGAAGAGCTTGAAGCGAAGGTAGATAGCGAGGAATACGATATAAATGCAGTAAGTGAGACCTGATTTAGGAGAGAAGTTGGAGGAGAAGAAGAAGGTACAATATGTGGTGGAGCAATCTGGGTAAATGATAATATTGTTGTGGATTTCTGAATCGGATCCGACTAATGCATACAAACGTTCAGGTCCTTAGACAGTTATTTCCATAAATACATTCCTAGGATAGACCCATCCCCATGGCTGGTGGGATTATAACTTTGATGTGTTGGAGAAGGGTATAGAATAGATTCCCTTTCTTATGGGATGGCCCTTTTCTCTTTACAACACATTCATGCATGCGAGAGATAGCTGTTAGCCCAACGGAGGCTCGTTCTCCCCCCTTTCCATCAGGACGCATTGGCTTGGAGGTGGACATTTGATGAAGCACACCGTGGGCTTTTCCTTAGCAGTTATTCTGACGGTCAAACACGGCAGTGGATCATTTACCTCACCCACATCTCTTTCATTGACGTTCGACGCCCACCTCTTTCACCGACATTGACGTCCACCTTTTTTCCATCAATGCTTGACGCCCTGCTTGGCAGCTCCATGGATGCTGGCTGGCTGTTGTTTATGTCAGGCTGAACGAGGAAGGAATGTCAGGCTGAACGAGGTTGATGGTTGGTCACGTGCAACGATGCATCAATAGGCAAGGTGGATTTGGTTGAAGTCTGCTTGAGGCTCCACCCAGACGGGTCGCCTTAAAAAGGACAGGAGGACCGCTTTCCTGACAGTTGGTGACAGCCGGGTGACGGTTATTTTCAGCTCCAATCAATTGCGACAGACAGTCGGTTGGTGTGCTGGCGGCATAGTCGGTTGGTGAGTTGGTGACAGCCTTATAGCCTTACAGCTCTGACCACTGGTGACAGCTGGTTACAGATCCTCACAGTGCCTCAGTGCTTTACAGCTCTTTACAGCTACCCGTTGGTTGCGGCTCCTGGTGGTTCCTGATGGTGGGTGACGGTTGGACCGTTCCTGCTGGTTCTGCTCGGGACCTACTCTTAGCGTACCTGATTCTTGGCGTCCCTGATTCCTGGGAGTGATGACATGACATTGATTGGTGTTTGAGCCTGTTTGCAGGTGGGTGCACGGCATGGCAGAGCGCTGGCAGCAGATCAGGGCATGCTCACACATTTTGGGACATTTTATTTGACACACGACGACTTCTACCTTGATAAGCCGAGACAGTATTTCTTGCCCCCCCCCCCCCCCTGAATGATCTACTGGGTACCCTTGCCTTGTGTTTAATCGTTAAGTCAGGCATAGTGATAAGCATCTGCTCTTTCTCTATTTTTCTATCAATGTCTGTTTAATTCTATATTTGTTTGAGATTATTTTGCTTGATTTCAATTCACCTATTTTCATCACAAATTAATAAAAAGTTAGGGAACCGAGATAGACTGGGAGGTAGTTCCCAAACTAATTAACCTGTCATAGTGGGCGTGCACCAGCGGTAAACGCTCGGCCGCCCTACTTAAGATCTAATCAAAATAAGATTGGTGCATCGCCGAGGGCATGCTCCCCATTCAGGAAGCCACATTACCTCTAGTTCAACAGCAAAATTAGACGGTGGACACTGGAACTCGTGGTTGACTGATTGGCATACATGGTTTTAAAGCAACCCACTGTACCATGAAGTTAATTGTGAGCGGTGGCTCCAGGTCCGGCTCTTCCAAGGAGAAACGAGGATTAACCCACTCATAATACACTCGATACCCGTGGCCGTAACAACATTGTATCAGAGTAAGGAATTATCTTAATGAGGAACTAATGTAGAGGATTGTGTGGCGAGAGATCAGAGATTGAAAGAATAGTAACATACTTGTAGTATGATTTTATAGGGCACAGGTGTGAGGGAATTGCAGGAAACAAGAGTGAATGAAGAATTCAGAACGTGTGTGGTCAAGGAAGAGCATTGATTTTGGGGTATCAATACCCTTCTGTTACCACACACCCTTCTGTAAGCTTGGTGTTGGCTTAGTGATTAGGGTGGCTGGCTTGGGATCTCAGGGACCTGAGTTTGGGCCCCGTTGTCTGCTGACTTAACACCAGGTGGGGTTGACAGCCTGTCATTCCTTCTGAGGTTGGCAAAATTAGTACCAGTGTACAATAAATAATGTATTTACGAAATTATAATACGATAAATGGAATAATCTTTAAATAGTAACGTGAACTTTTCGAAACTTTAAAGCAAATTTCCGAATATATTTAAAAGTTCATGATTGACGCTCTCAAAAGGCACCGTCAATGCGAGGATGTGTACATGTGCTTAGTATTTAAGGAGATCCAGATATTGTATATACAAGAGCAGAGTCCTAGAGCTGAAGGTTTTGTCTTCACAAGAAGAAGAAGAAGAAGAAGAAGAAGAAGAAGAAGAAGAAGAAGAAGAAGAAGAAGAAGAGGAAGAACAATGCCGAGCTCTCTATCAGCAGCGATCGCAACGCTGCTAAAAATTTATTGGGCCCGATATGTTCTTCTGGATCAGGCATTGCATGACGGAGGTATGCGCTCCACCAAGTGCCCCTCTAGTTACTTTTGTAATTAGAAGCGACCTTGGTAAAATACCACGATTAGTTATGTTAACACGGATATACACCTTAACACGGATTTCGACTAAGGCGGAAAACCCTCTTGAGGAGAGAGGCAAATGAAGTCGCTACAATTTCCATCATGTGACCTTTAGTCCTCCTGTCAAGTTTGGTTGAGATTTGATAAGCAACGACCAAATGTTTTGCGGTCAAACAGACAAACAGACACCAAATTGTGTATTTTAGAATAAATATGAAGTAGGTCTTCGATTATTGGTTAACACTTGTAGACAAAGTGAACCAACTACTGAATCCTTCATTGCTCTTCGTGCGCAGGGTAATAATGCTGCCATGTAACTCTCATCATCCACCAATTGTCACGTGCTATTCCTCAGTGGACCCACACTCGTCTTCACCTTTTCGTTACCCCTATATACTTGAATATTTTGATGTTATTTTTGTGAAGCCTTGCTGTTATGCTTAATATTTTGGCCTATAAACTTTTCATGTTCTGTTTTGGTTTGTCAAGTTATTTACTTAACTATGCTGTGTTTTCTCCTGAACTGGTATGACTCGGACTACTACTGTTATTTTGGACTTGACGAATGCCTTCTGCTTATCCCGAATTATACGGCTTCCCTCTCTGCTCCTCCACCTTTCCATCTTTCTACCTGCACCCTTACTCTTCAGTGAAACATACCTGCTCTGCACCCTACACCATTTCTGCAATGGAAACTGCCACCACGTTAGCTTTTCCCACTGTAAAGCATTTAACTTTCTCCTCACACCTTCAAAAGGGCTGATAGGATGGCCGAGAGGGACGCACACTTGCCTCTAGACTGTCTAGCCTGGGTTTGATTCCCGACCCAGCTGTAAACTGTCATCCTGGTGTTTTACATGCAGGGCGGTTCATCAATGTGTGGGCCATCCCTCAGATCTGTCGGCATTATTTGAAGAACGTTTATGATCACATGTTGTCTTTCATGAAGATTCGGTGAGCTATTGCTGGTGCGATGGCGAAATTCCAAATTCCTACAATAACCAGCAGAAGGGCATTGCATCAGCAAGCAGCACAGCCGTGCCATCAGGCAATGACTGTGCCATCCCTCGGATGGACATTAAATGGGTGTCCAATCTGTCGGCATTATTTGGTGGACGTTTAAGATCCCACGTTGTCTTTCGCGAAGATTAAGTGAGCTATCGCCAACACAATGCCCAAATTACAAATTCTTACCCTAACCAACAGAATGCATCACATCAGCGGCACAGCCATGCCCTCAGCCATTGATGCTACCCCACAGCGTTGTTCTGCATACAAACGAATGAACAAGCACATTCAAAATTTGCCTGCCTGAAATACAACATGTTATCTTACTATCCCAAACTCCACATCTCAACAATATAGATGCACATTATGCTATGGTCATTTGGAGCTGGCAGGATTGCCCAAAGGTACGCACACTCACCTCACAGCCGTTTAACCTGGGTTCAAATCCCAAATCAGCTATTCTACGCTTGCATTTCACGCAGTCATATTGGTTGGCGCTATAAGCAGCCATCTCTCTTCAGGACTAGTCTCTCAAATCTACTGTCCCTGATATCAACTCAGCCTGGGAATTCTTCCACAGAAATGTGGTCTCTCTGATGCACAGATTCATCCCATCTCATCTTCAGTTGTCCTACCCTTCTTCCTGCACCATGGTATACTGAATCCTGTGGTGAGGAAGTTGACCTGAAACAACTTGCTTTTTCTTTCTTGAAAGAAAATCTGACTGAAGGCAATCTCAGTTCATTCCATAAGGTCCACAATAAATGCGTGTCCACTCTCAGAAGAGCCAGAAAACAAAATCTGTCCAACCTCAAGATTGAACTTTCAAACATTTCTCCATCCTCGAACATCTGGAGGTGCCTTGTTACATCTGTCTCTGGTGTATGCTCCCATTCCGTCTTCAAATGGCACCACAGTCGACTCCACTCGTGAGAAGGCCGAAAGCCTCAATTCTGTGTTTGCTTTAAAATCTTGTGTCCCCAACTCCTTGCTCTCTGTACCCACCTTTCCCAGTCATACCTAACTGCTCCTGGACTCTGTGTCTTTTGCAACTGAGAAGGTGGATACATTTCTGTCAAACCTCGACTCTGACTCAGCAACTGCACCGAACGGCACCAGATCACGCATCCTAAAAATAGGACCACTGGACCTGCAGCTTATCTGGGCCCTGGCCTAAGGCCAAAAAAAAAAAAGTTGCATTGGCGTAACGGGTCACTGAAAAATAGGGTAGGTTGGTCGGGATCTTTTTTTTTTATTTTATTTTTTTTTCCTAATAAATCCCTCCCAAAATCTCCCCCGGCTCGAGTACCACCCTTTTTGTCGGCGGGTTCTGTCCGAAACACTTCCGGGTTTTTGCGATCGCGATCGCAATCAACAAGATACTTGAAAACGATAGCAAAACAACAAAAATAGCAATAAAATAGGGTCGGCAAAATTTTTCGATAGCAAAAAAACAAAAAAAAAACGTAGGGTCGGCGGAATTTTTAGGGTCGGGCGGGTTACGCCAATGCAACATTTTTTTTTTTTTGGCCTAATGTTTTAACCCAAATTTGGAAGAATTCTGACTGGTGAGTCTGGTGAGGAAGATTTTTGAAGGAATTTATACGATTTTCCAATTTTTTTTACTAAGTCCACCATTTTGACACACTTCCGGTCATGTGATTGGCGTGACCTCTGAAATTTAAAACCATGACTCTGTCTTGATGTTGTAAACAAAATTTGGTAGCATTCTGACGGGTGGGTCTGGAGAAGAAAGATTTTGGAAGGAATTTGTGCGACTGCCATTTTGACACACTTCCACTCAAGTGATCAACATGGCCTCCGCAATTTAACATAAGGACCACGTCCTACTGTTGTGACCCAAATTTGGTAGGATTCTGACTGGTGAGTCTGGAGAAGAAGATTTTTGAAGGAATTTACTAAGTATGCCATTTTCACCTCCTTAAAGTAATGTACCCAGAACGAGCTTTGCAATTCCTGTTAATAGTCAGGAGAGGAACGTTGCTGTAAAATTTAAGCCGGATCGGCGCAGCGATTTGGCCGGAGAAGTTGAAAAATGAGACAGACGGACGGACAGACGGACTGTGCGTGGTGACGATACGTTATCTGGAATGTAAATTCCAGATAAGCTAAAAACCTGCTCTGCTGCTTTTTCACCCTATTATTTGCCCGAGCTCATCTTCATCTACTTGGAAACAAGCCAACATCACTGTATTACATAAAAAAATGCAAAAACTGATCCCTTTCACCACAGACCTATCAGCTTATTTCCAATCATCAGCAAGGTCATGGAATCCCTTGTCGCAGTTGATATAAAATCCTTCTTTTTCTTCAACAGCCTCATCTCAGATCATCAATTTTGATTCAGACCAGGTCAGTCCACCTTTGACCTGCTGCTTCGATTCACCCAACAATTGATGTTTGCCCACAATGTCACATATAAGATCAGGGCCATCTCTCTGGACATATCTCATGCTTTCCATACAGTCTGGCAACTTGCCTTGCTCTCCAAACTCCCGACCTATGGCATCCAAGGCCAACTCTGCACATGGCTTACTGACTTACTCTACTCTAGTAGCCAACATGTGACACTCAATGGTATCCTTTCATCCCCTCTCCATGTCAAGGCTGGAGTCCCCCAGGCAGTGTTTTGGGCCCAATCCTATTCTTCATCAGTAATCCCTCTGATTCTCAGGAAAATCCTCTATATTTATTTGCTGATGACTTCTTCTGCCATGACATTTCTTTACCTTAAAATAGACAGGCAGCAGTCTCTGCCCTCTCTTCAGTCCTTGACAAAAATCACAAACTGGTCAAACACTTGGAAAATGTCTTTCATTTCTGACAAATCTCCCAATCTCCCTCCAAAAGGACCAAAGAACAAACCCTCCCATATACTTCTTTAACAATCCACTTGAACACTCTTGAGGCCACTCAAACTCCTGGGTCTCACGATCAGCCATGATGTTTCTTTGGCAAACCATGTTTCAAAGTTGTCCACCAAAGCCAGCCCCCCAATGGGCATCCTCTGTCGTATAAAGTCCTTTTTCGGCACACCTGAACTCCTATCTACCTACAAGGCATTCATCCACATCTTTAGGGAGTACTGCGCTCCCCGCTGGGCTGGCGCCCCTGCCTCACACCTTGCTCAGCCTGATGCCGTGGAAACCAAGGCCTTCAAGATTATTGGAATCTCTCATGATGAAGCTGAGTCCATGGGCCGATCACTTTCCCATCGCAAACAGGTCGGTGGTCTCTCTGTCTCCTACCACCTCCTTTTTGGACTAGCACCCTCTGCTATTTCCATCCTTTGTTCTTCCCATGTTCCTGTAGGGCTTACACAGTCCACTCAACACCCTTCTTATGAAACTCCCAAAATCCAGGATTACTGCTCACCTACAATCATTCATTCCTCTTTTTTTCCCTGCCTGTGGAACCAACTTCCACATTCTCATGAATCTCATTCTTCTCTCCAGGTCTTCATGAGAGTTGTTCACCACCATCTCAGATCATCCCCAATCCAAAACCATGATCGTTTCTCTCCTCGTTAACCTCCCCCCACCCACCCCCATCCCCTACTGTACCCTACCCCTAAGCCCTCATCCTACAAAATTTCCAGATTTTCTTTCCTGAGAATTTACTTATGCATTCATCATGTCCACCCAATGGGTCTTTTCTTGCACCCACCCCACCCCACCTCCAATTCCTCCCCACACCCATTGTTTGTTCAAGCCTCCCTCTATTTTGTCCTTCAACTCTGCTGTTGGTGTTGCTCCCTACCCCCTCTATCTACTGTTCCTTTTGTTCTGTTGCGTCCTGATCCATTCAGTGGTCTAGCTCTTCCAGGAGCCTTCACTCTGTATACAAAATAAACCACCGTCATCCTGGTGTTTCACAGGCAAGGTGATTCATCGATGTGTATGACGTCCCTCAGAAAGACATTTACCTGGAGTCCTGTCTGCCGGCATTCGTTGGTGGACAGTGAAGATCCCACGGTGTTCAATGTGAAGACAAATTTGAACAAATTACAAATTCATGCCCCAATCTTTCACGTCAGGCTTGGCCAGCCAGTTGGTGAAAGACTTGAAAAATTACCGTTGAATTAATACCAGGTAGGTTGACTCAGCCCGTCATCCTTCCGAGGTTGGAAAGATGAGCACCAACTTACTGGTAATAAGGAGGCACTGCATCCAGTGGTACAGCTGCGCTTCCAGAAAATGATGCAGCCACACGCTGCGTCCGAAACAACAACATAGTCAAACATGATATCTACATAAATACTGTGCATACAAACAATTATAACAAAAGTTACAAAAAACTAGTGCGTGCCCGTACATGCGTGGCTGTACGTGCAAAAAAAAAAAAAAAAAAAAACTTTCAAACCGCATGCCAGAAACAACAACCACACAGACCGTTCCTTCACTGTCGCGAAACAGCTGAAACGGATGAAGAAGAACGATATCAAACCTTGAAAAGGCACATACTCAGGTCCCCAGCGTCAATTGTGACGTCATATCAAACGAAGAAGAAGAATTGTCACATCAATTGTGACGTCATAGCACCGTGTCCTGTCATTGGTTTGGTAAATAAATGGCCATAACTTGGAAACCCCTTGTCCGATTAATATCAAACTTTGAAAAGGCACATACTCAGGTCCCCAGCAATATACCTGGCAAGTTTCAATTAGATCGGACCAGTGGTTGTCGAGAAACAGCGGTCACAGACAGACAGATAGACACACAGACAGACACTGCTGGAATTATTTCAAAAAAATGAACAAACAGAACAAAAAAAATCACCATAACTACGTGGTGACGTCCCTGAGCCAGTCACACGTTTCTCAACCACACTCGTCCCTCCAGCTCCCAATGAAATGACGTCATAAGATTGATGGATTTATTTAATTCGGTGTTGGTGTGGCGCAGGCACGATGGGCCGAAGGACCTCGTCGTGCGTCAAATTTCCTTGTCGTTCCTTGGAAACCATATTCCCTCAATCTATCACGCAATAATCTGTACCCTCCCTTCAAGTACGCATCAGAAATATTTATTGGAGAACGAGAGGAAAACATTTACGGTCGTGCAGTGTTGGTTTATTAGGCGGTGTATTGGTATCCCCTCGATACACTGATAGGTTGTTCTTCTTCAACAATTTTTTTTGTTTTTTTTCTCCTCCCCGCCTTGCACTATTTCTCCCTTTCTCCAAATTGGAAACATCGTGAATTTCTTTAATTTATTTCATTCTGCTGCCTACTGCGAAAGAATACTAAATGGCGCATTTAATAATAATTACGTTTCGTGCATTCGTGTCAGCTAACTCCATTTCCAATTTCATTAAGTTGATACGAAAGTAAAAATTCATGGCAATTATTTCTGGAACACAAATAAATGAGGCTTTGGTCCCTTAATTCGTGAAGTCGAGAGCGCGTAATGGATTTGGAACTAGTTGACGAAGCGGAATGTTTTCGCAGTCCTGCGGAAAGCGGCGGTGAAGTGGAGCGCCGGACAACGTCGCCTGCTCATTCCATACCAGTACGCGCGATCATGGCTACCGAAGGGCAATACCTCAGTGAGTTACGCTTGGAGCGGACTGGTCTTGCATCCAATTTCAAGCATGCTGCCAAGCTCGTGACGAAAGGTAAAGTACGACGTTAATATTGACTTTTGTAATGGAGTTTGTAAAGATGCATGCATGCATGGATGGGTGTTGGTGTGAGGAAAATTTTTTTCCCCCCTTCATGGCGCCGCAGTGATAGCAAAAGAACGTGCGCGGCCGGAAAAATGAGGCCTTGTAGGCCTCAGGCTTTTAGCGTTTTCTTTCTTTCCTTTTTTTTTTTTTTGTTTTAAACTTGGGAATGCTTAAACGCATTCGTCGTTTATGTACTTCGTGTTATCGCGTGTAAGTGTTTTTGTTTCGGTCTAACGGTTATTAAGCATCCATATGCCAGGCCGAGCTGCCGTGCCCACGTTATGCTCTTGTCGCCATTGTCTTGGTTTTTGCCTTTCTCGATCACACCCCCCCCTTCTTCCTCCATCATCCCCACATTTATTTTCTTGTCTCGCCAAATATCTTCTGATAGTTTTTTTTTTCCACGTGTGCATTAATTAACTTTTTTTTTGGTTTTATTTGAAATTTGGGCATTTTTTTTTTTGTTTTATTCACTCGTGCGTGGGTTCGGACGATTTCCCGCCAACAGTAATGGCGCTCTCGAGTCGTGTGATGGGGCTCGTGGTTCCACGGTTTAAAATCTATTGTCTGATTCGATCCGAGATTTGAACAAAACAAATAAATCTCACACACTGAAAATAATCTCGCGGTTTTGGGTGAAAACCTTTCCATGGATTTCGAAGGCTCGTATTATAACGAGTTTAACTATATATATATATATATATATATATATATATATATATATATATATATATATATATATATATATATATATATATATATTAGTACATGGGCAAGCATTGGATTGACCTTTTGACGAGACTGGACCAATACACTTTCCACTACAATGTGTAGGAGGTTAACTTGGGGATCTTGCTGGGCTCGGATGGTCGAATAGCAAGCGCCCAACAGGTCAATATCTGCTTTGTGTTCCAATTTCTTCCACTGTGTAATTAGACCTAATTACTTTACACGTTCTATCGTATCATTGGTGCGTGCTCTTTATGAGAAGCTGGTGTGTTTTTATTTTATTTTATTTTTTTTTTAATGTGCGTTTGTTTTGTGTTGCTCGGCAATTTGCCTGTGCCTGCCTCGATCGAACTGCAGTGATTTCGAGCTTTAATGTTTCGATTTCGAGCTAATGTGGAGGACCAGTGTTGTGACGGGTAGTAAAGCAAAAGCACATGGTGCTTTCGATGCTTTAAATTACAATACTTTAAATGTTCAGATTTTATTTATATATTTTATTTATTTTCAATTGTTGGCTCAGATGTTTCCAAGAGTTATGTTCAGAACTGATTTCTCAAATTTATAACAATGGACCCTCTGACGTCCAAATAACGGAAGATCCGTTATCCGAAGAAAAAAAATATAAAAAAAAGGTGGCTTTTTGTGCTCTGGGATTGTTGGGTCCATTTTTTTTGGCCCTCTGTCTCTGCCCCTCTATACTCTTACACAAAAGAGCCGAAGAAAATTGTATCAAAATTTGTTATTTCATTAATTTTTTTTGAGCAGATTGTGGAAAGTCTTTGCCGACCGTGACTGGAGAGGACGAGTCCATATGTCCAGACAATGAGGTTGAGAGTGGTTGTCGGATTGTATAATCGACGTGCACATGTTTCAGATAGATATGTGACACCTCCCTGGTGTTTTATGTAAAGTTCAGAACAATACATATCCAGAATTGATTGAACTGTTTCACGTGTGGGTCATTACACACAACTGACCAGACAAGAGTCATTTTGTTGTCCGACCCTCAGATTTTTCCATCTGTTTTTAGTCATCCTCCCCAATAAAAATTTCCACTTGAACCAGTGACCAGCTAAAGGTCAACCTAAAGCGGGGGAAAAAAGTGGTCTTCCCAGAAAAATCACCCTGGGCTCAACTTGAATGCTACGTATGTATCACCTCGTTCGACTCGTGATGAATAGCGCTTTCAAGCGAAAAAAAAAACAAAAAAAAAAAACCCCACGTGCCCCATACTCACTCTTGGAAATTTTTCCAGACAAGGAGTAAGTCACTAGTTTTATTTGACCTTAAGCCCAACCTTTTACCCTGTTGGGGATGCAGATCCTAAAATTTGGTTTTGCTGTAAGAACTGTGGGGGACATTCCAAATTTTGTGAAACACTTTTGGTTTGCAGTCCACTCCCCCTCCCCCCAAACTGGTCATTCGCCCTTTGAGGCCATTAAGCATCTTGAAAGTAATTTTAATTTCCAGGTAAAAGTCCAATTTTATGTTTGCTTTGGCTGCAATGATCATGAATATGAATTGAAATCAAGTGTACATGATGGAAAAATGAAAGTTTTTTGAATCAATAAAAAAGAAATTGTGGCAATGGCAGAAGCTCTTACCCAGTGTTAGCTCCAATATCTGCCAATGTACAAGCATAAAGTAATCTAAAATTGCAAGGAAAATATCAGAGATACTTTAAAGTTTAGGGACACTATCTCATTACCCAGAGGGTGATTGTGTCCCCCCCACACACAGTAGCGGAGCCTATGCACCTACTTTGTGAGAAGAACCTTTAACTGAAACAACAACACCTGTGGCCAATTACATTTTTGCTGTGGGTAAACTTGCACATGCAATTCTGACAACCCAACACCCCCCCTTTCTCCCCCCCAAAAAAACCTCCCAGAGCCTCAACCTCTCCCTTCTAAATCTTTCCCCCTCCTCAACATCCTGCTGCTCATAACAGCAAACAGGCATTCCCACTTTGAAACGGTGTTGTATTTAACGCTTTCCACTCCCTATCATGCGATCAACGGCTTCACAGAAACCTGTCACAGCCACCTGTCCAACTCGATTTTAAGAGAAACTAGTTGGAAATTATAGCAAGGACCTGCAATAACCTCTGCAGTAAAAACACTTCTTGAGATAATGCCACAGCTATTTGGCGAGTATATAAACAGAATGCTTCCACGATCGCCGAGGCCCATCTTCACAAGGCCCCTAACTCCTATCGGCTCAAAATCCTTTTAACTGTTGCTTTTCTTGTTTTACACTAAAGGGAAAACTTATGGAGCTGGGAGGGAACGGCAAATGTGAAAATGTATGTAAATTGTAGGTGGAGTCAGGTGAACTGTCCAACCAATAAGTGGAACCCATGTGGTGCCACTCGCACACTGCTCCTTTTATAGTATAGACTAGACGACCCGTGAACCCGTTGGGTTCCCATTGTAACAGTGGTTGATAATAAAAATCATTTCATAAAAAAAAAAGAAGCTCCAGCGAACTATACCGCTGAAGTTGTTTGCATTGATCAAATACTCCCGAAGAGAACTTCACTGAATCGGGAATTGATTTTTTTCGTTGCCCGATTTGAACGAAACTTGACATTGCACGTCAATGTGAAGAAAAAAATAAAACGGAGAAAAGAAAGTCGAATTTTTTGTGCGTAATCTTCTATACACAATTTTATTTATTAATGAACACTGAAGTATTGGATAAAAATGGTGATGTTTATTTTATGCTTAAAAATAAATCGTTCTTTATCTCTTCTAAATGTTTGAGATATTGAAATAAATCATTTCAAGAAAGAAAAAAAAGATAGCTGCAGCGAACTATACTGCTGAGGTTTGCATTGATCAAATTTTCCCGAAGAGTACTTGACTCAGGGGTGCAAATTAACATATTTGTCCACCGGCCAGCAGGGCCGGTGACTAGAAAAAGTTTGATATCAAACACTTTTAATATATTCACTTGTACTATTACAGTACTGTAGGCGGCCTTTGACACTTTTTTTGACACACACGAAAACTGACTGACTCACTGTCTTTATGAACTGGCAACGAACAAAAATCATTAATAATGGCAACAAATTCATCACTCAGTCACAATTCAATCTGATTCAGAATGGGAGAGATAGACTGACTCAGAATCACTCTCAGAGTCATCTGACAAATTCTGAGTCAGACTGTCAGGTTGACTTTGGGTGCTACGTCGAGTACTACGCGCTTGCTACAGGTGGGGGTTTTGGTGATGTACATTTTGCGCCGATTAGCGAGGCTGGTTTCCAATAAGTAAAAAACCAATGTCACCCGCAGGGTGAACAGAGCTGCGATCCACCAGGAGCGACTCCTTGAGGAATATCTGCCTACGAGAGATTCCGATGAGAATCGTTCTACAGAGTAACCATGAAAAATATGCTTTTGCCTCGTAACGTCACCAAATGACATCATAATGTCTCAAGCTTGACATATCTAGAAAGCACTCATCGAGGTGTTCAATTTGAGGTACTACATGATATGGTTCCTAAAACTTGAAAATTTGACCTTGGGGTCAAATATGTTTGACCTGAGTCGCTAACCATGAAGGTCAAGGCCAATCACCACCAAAAATTAATCAGCTGAGCGTCAGACCATGAACTATATTCCCATGAAGTTTGAAGACTATCCGATCAAAATTACTCAAAAAATAAGGGTTTCGTTGACTCCCCTGATTTGCGACAAAGTGACCTTCACCTTTGACCTTGACCTTCAAAATTTTATGCACTGAAAGGGACCTCCTATAGGCCTCTGATATGCGAAGTTACAAAAATTTCCAATGATAACTGCTCTGCAGTGATTTATACGTGATTACAGACCAAAAAAAACAAAAAACATGAAGGTCAAGGCCAATCGCCACCAAAAATTAATCGGCTGAGCGCGAGACCATGAACTATATTCCCATGAAGTTTGAAGATGATCCGATCAAAATTGCTCAAAAAAATAAGGGTTTCGTCGACTCACCTGATTTGCGCCAAAGTGACCTTGACCTTTGACCTTGACCTTCAAAATTTTGTGCACTGAAAAGGACCTCTATAGGCCTCTGATATGCGAAGTTACAAAAATTTCCGATAACTGTGCTCTGCAGAATTTTTTTATACGTGATTACAGACAAACAAACAAAAAAACATACAAGCTGACTAACATATCTTGCAAAACTTCGTTTTGGCAAGATAAAAATAAATGAAGTTTTATTTTGGATGTAGAATATAATGAAATTCGAACACAAGGACGATGACACCAAGACGTTTGTTACAGGTGGGGATACATGTTTGCGTGCTACTACGTCGAGTACTACGCGCTAAACCGTCAAATCTCGTGCAATCGCGCGTGATTTGGAACGAAATGAAAACAGACAAAATGGCTGCCGCAGAATTACCGGTGATTTCTGCGGACAAAAACAGTAGTTCCAGTTGAGAAAACTAGTAGAGAAGCTAGTACAAATTGTACAAAATAACAGGAATCACCGGTGATACGCCACCCGGGCAGGTAAGTCAGTGTTGTGTACCCGCCCAGCACAAAAGTTAGGCGCCATTGGCGACCGGGCGGCCGTTAATTTGCACCCCTGTGACTGAATCGGGAATTGATTTTCTTTTTTCGTTGCACGATTCCAACGAAACTTGATACTCCACACGCAAGCGAATGGTGAGTAAGGTCTGCCGAAAATTTTTGTGCCATCGTGTACCGTTTTGGCTGTATTTCTGGAACATGCATCTATACATGTACAGTGGGGAGAACAAGTATTTGATACACTGCCGATTTTGCAGGTTTTCCCACTTACAAAGCAAGTAGAGGTCTAATTTTTATCATAGGTACACTTCAACTGTGAAAGACGGAATCTAAAACAAAAATCCTGAAAATCGCATTGTATGATTTTTAAATAATTAATTTTCATTTTATTGCATGAAATAAGTATTTGATACATCAGAAAAACAGAACTTAATATTTGGTACAGAAACCTTTGTTTGCAATTACAGAGATCAGACGTTTCCTGTAGTTCTTAACCAGGTTTGCACAGACTGCAGCAGGGATTTTGGCCCACTCCTCCATACATATCTTCTCCAGATCCTTCAGGTTTCGGGGCTGTCGCTGGGCAACACAGACTTTCAGCTCCCTCCAAGGATTTTTTATTGGGTTCAGGTCTGGAGACGAGCTCGGCCACTCCAGGACCTTGAGATGCTTCTTACGGAGCCACTCCTTAGTTGCCCTGGCTGTGTGTTTCGGGTCGTTGTCATGCTGGAAGATCCAGCCACGCCCCATCTTCAATGCTCTTGTTGAGGGAAGGAGGTTGTTGGCCAAGATCTCGCGATACATGGCCCCATCCATCCTCCCCTCAATACGGTGCAGTCGTCCTGTCCCCTTTGCAGAAAAGCATCCCCAAAGAATGATGTTTCCACCTCCATGCTTCACGATTGAGATGGTGTTCTTGGGGTTGCACTCATCCTTCTTCCTCCAAACACGGCAAGTGGAGTTTAAACCAAAAAGCTCTATTTTGGTCTCATCAGACGACATGACCTTCTCCCATTCCTCCTCTGGATCATCCAGATGGTCATTGGCAAACTTCAGACGGGCCTGGACATGCGCTGGCTTGAGCAGAGGGACCTTGCGTGCGCTGCAGGATTTTAATCCATGACGGTGTAGTGTGTTACTTATGGTTTTCTTTGATACTGTGCTCCCAGCTCTCTTCGGGTCATTGACCAGGTCCTGCCGTGTAGTTCTGGGCTGATCCCTCACCTTTCTCATCATTGAGGCTCCACGAGGAGATCTTGCATGGAGCCCCAGACCGAGGGATATTGACTGTAATCTTGAACTTCTTCCATTTTCTAATAATTGCGCCAACAGTTGTTGCCTTCTCACCAAGCTGCTTGCCTATTGTCCTGTAGCCCATCCCAGCCTTGTGCAAGTCTACAATTTTGGCCCTGATGTCTTTAGACAGCTCTCTGGTCTTGCCCATTGTGGAGAGGTTGGAGTCTGATTGATTGAGTGTGGACAGCTGTCTTTTATGCAGATAACGAGTTCAAACAGGTGCAGTTAATACAGGTAATGAGTGGAGAATGGGAGGGCTTCTTCAAGACAAAAGTAAGAGGTCTGTGAGAGCCGGAATTCTTGCAGGTTGGTTGGTGATCAAATACTTATTTCATGCAATAAAATGAAAATTAATTATTTAAAAATCATACAATGTGATTTTTCAGGATTTTTGTTTTAGATTCCGTCTTTCACAGTTGAAGTGTACCTATGATAATTACAGACCTCGACGTGCTTTGTAAGTGGGAAAACCTGCAAAATCGGCAGTGTATTAAATACTTGTTCTCCCCACTGTACATACATACAAGGTGAGAGTTTTCTTATTGCATGGATGTCGCTTGGTCCGAAAAGGGAATTTTATGACCTGGTAAAGGTCAACCCAAAGTGAAAAACTAAAATTTCAATTTTTATCAAATTTATGGCAAAATAACGTGTTGGGGTGGGGGTCTCCAAAAAAAGACCCCAAATGTATTTTTGGATAGATTTTGATGTGTACAAGAATCGGCATACTTTAATATCCGTGGATTTTGCTTTGAAATTTTTTTTTTTTAATTGAGCAGTCTTTGTCTCGTGCATGCATTCCAGCAATGCTTATTGCCACTTGGGTGAAGTTAACGGACCACATAGTCCAAACTGAACTGTCATTTTTCTTCAATTTTGCATTGTCTGGGGTTGTAGCTATGTAATAAAAAATGTGACTGTGCTTGCAGTGGGGCTTGCTTTTATCTGATGGGCTATGAACTTGCATGTGGAACTTGGATTTCCTTGTTACGATGACGGATTTGAAACTACCAAAACTTTCTTGTTGCCCTTTGTTGCCTTTTTGAATTGCCTTTTAAAAACTGCAAAGTGATGGAAACAAAAAAGTAGATTACCATGGTACTCTTACTGGAATCAACCTTAAGATCTGTTCTTATGACCAGAATCCAGGGTGTTCCACAATGATGTGAAACTTTTAAACTATAATATTGTTGTAGAATTCCCGCCCGTCGGCGTGCGATCGACCACATCCAACCAATAGCGGTCGCTTCGCCCACCGAACGGACAATCCAGTCACGGCTTTCCGGATCAACGCCGGAAACCAGCCACGGGTGTGTTTTTAACCACACCACAACCTTGTCCGCACTCTACCCGTGCTACATGGTCCGATCGCCAAATCTTTGATTTACCGAATTATTCGCGCGGGTCGGTTACCGAGAGATTGTACCTCAACGGGACCGCTTGGAAACGAGCCACTTGAGCAGCTCGCTTCCTTTTGGGATAACCGAGCGGGGTATTATCGTGCAGTCCCGTTGGACCCGATCACTTTGCCGGCTATTTAAAAACCAACTATATTCCGAGTGCAAGATGGGGCAGTTCAACGAGGGAATGGACGCAAAGAACAGGTTTACATTCACACAAGGACATTTATTATAATAAAGCACATATGCAATTAAACAAGGCAAAACACGTATGCAATTATACAAGCAACAAAAGCACGGCGAAAGAACTATGAGTCTATATGAAATGCGATGCAAACATTTACAGCACACGAAGCACTTAACAATTTCCTACTTATTGGATGGGCACACACACACACACACACACACACACACACACACACACACACACACACACACACACACACACACACACACACACACACACACACACACACACACACACACACACACACACACACACACACACACACACACACACACACACGTGGCAGAGGCCTTTAATAACAGGCTCCAGCTCGGAGGACAGGTGAGCTGAAACCCAGAGCCTCTCCACCTCGTGTGGTCTTCAAGTTGTTCGGACCCAGGCTCCAGCGAGAGCGAGCTGGATCCAATCGCCAAGCCGCGATCCTTCCCGAGCTCCCACGAATCCTCCCGCACTTCTCAACACGTGCTGGTGAGACGAGGCGCCGATCCTTCCAGTCGATGCGTCGCTTCCCCGAGGAACCACCTCCAAGAAGAGGTCGATGAGTCGCACCAAGCCGGGAACCAAAATGGAGAACAAAGAGCTCCACGAACCAAGAAGAAAAAGCCACCACTCGCAGCTCGAGCCAAGCGACCAGCTCAACTCTCTTCCAAACAAAGCAGCTCGAAGCAAAAAGCTCTCCCAAGCTAAGCAGAAACCGAAGCTCACTGAACCACCAAAGCAAAAAGCCTCCTCCCGAGCCAGGCCGCAGCCGAAGCTCACTGAGCCAGCCGAAGCAAAAAGCTTCCGAAGGCCTCAACCCGAACGCAAGCCAATCAGGACCTGATGGTCTGCTGAACGACTCCCCTCAACTCCTTTCTCCAACTCTGCCTCTGAACAATAGAAAAGATCTCCTCTTATCCTTCTCCCAGCGTGACTCATGCCCTCGTGCTCAATCCCCCGCTCAGCCACGGGTGGGAGGGAGTTGTTGACGTCATGAGTCACGGGATGGCAGGGTGGTTCTTCCTCTTCACTGAAGAGGGGGAGGGATTTCTCCATTGTTCGTTCCCTAACTATTAAATCGTTCCACAGCGCATCTAATCAATTTCTGGACATTTAAACAATGAAAGGTGAGCTATCTTGGGAACAAGCACTTATCGACATAGCTGACTAAAGGAACCTGTATGTTGTGTGCAATTGAATTCCCAAATTCGTAACTATGTTATGGCTTTGGAAAACTTACCCCAGGGGGAGAGCATACATCATGTTACGGTTCTCGGAACCGTATCCATACAACATGCAGTTGTCCCGAGTCAGTTATTCCATTCATATACGTGTAGTTAGGTCCCTACCTTTTGTTTCGTGGGAAAGCAAGGGGGTGTGTTGCGATGGGTTATTAGTTAGGATTAATAAATCATTTTTCCCCTTTTATTTTATTTCCTCCTTTTTACAGCGCAGCGATATCGCGCTGTTTTATAATTGGCTATTCTGTCCTGTGTCTTATGGTGGCGTCCGTCCCTTTGATCTGAGGACTATAAATAGAAATTTGTCCAACATCACAACTCTTCCCATCATGCATGCTAATTCACCATGTCTACATTTAAATTTTATAACGCAAAATTGTTTCATCATCCTTAACCTTGACTTTTACTGCTCCCAGCCGCATGATATTGAAGTATTCGCTTCTTATTCTGAGGTAAATTCATCTCGCTTGCTCCCCTCGTTTCGCTGTCCACAGCGTACCACAGTCAACTCGCTGTATCCGGAGTCTCGTTTTCTGAGGCAAAATCCCGACGTTCGCTATGGAAGCCGCATCGACATCCACCTTCCCAACCCCATACATGCAGGGCTTGAGCGGGCCAAACTAGCATCTGGCCAAAACCCTGCCCAGAAAGTTGGACCACATGAAGGCCTGGTCCAGTCGGGATGCTCAGATCAGATGATGACGTCGGTTTCTCCATGGCTCCTCCCTGAGCTCCGTGATCTATAAAGTACGGAGCAATTCTCAGAGTTGGGGTGGATGGAAAGGAAGAAGTCGGTCGGAGTTGTTGGATGCGAAGGAATTTTTTTTGTATACCTTGTCGAGGCTGGTGTGAGAGCTAACAAACAATGCACAGCAAGGGGGGCATGAGACGGGTGGGAGTGGGAAGGACAAAACTGGGGAACAGACATTAGATCTGTGGAAGGGAAAGGGATGGGGAACACGGAATACAAGATAGACATTGCAGGGACTTTCAGGAAGGAAAGCAGGGAATTTGAAGGAGGTGGGCTTGGGTGGATTATCAAGGGGTAGAAAAGATTGAGGATTTGGATGGGGGATGATAGGTGGTGGTGAACAGCTGTTTTGAAGTCCTGGAGGAAAGAATGGGATTGAATAGAGTGAGAGCGTTTATTCTAAAGGTGGGGAAAAGGAGAAATGAATTGAGTTGAATGGGATGGTTGTCGTTGGATGAGAAGGTGGTTGTTGTGGGAGGCCGTTGGAAGGAGAAGTGTGAAAGAGAATTGAAGGAGTTGTTGCAAAGGTGTTCCGGCTGCTTGGCTCTGCTTACGTCTCACCTCGACGGCCAGCCTACTGGGCCCCACCGACACGACCTTGACCAAACCTCTTGTCTGGTCCTGCTAATGCTCAACTCTCACCATTTTTGGACTCCGCTCTCCTCCACTCAAGCTCCTGCTGCAGACACGATTACCACACATGCGGCTGTGGACTGAACTGCACAGCTTTTGTCGGGCGCCGCACCACAGAGCATCCCTTCCCTGAAACGCTCAGGTACCAAAAACTGTGACCTCAACTCCCTCCCTCCCTCTCTGGCTGCAAAAGTCCTTTGCCTTTCATTGGATTTATTTTGTCTGAGTGTGTTGGCACCTGTCTGTTAGATAAGCCTGTATAAGATCTTCATTGTTGTGATTGCTTTTATTAATCTCACGTTAAGTCTGCACTGACTGTCTGCTTTTGTCAGTTGCTTGTATAACTGTTGCACCCCACACCTCTCATCTTTCCCTGCATTACATCCCCAATAAATCTTTTGCTGTGCCACATACTTTTCCTGGCTTTTTGTAAATAAATAATTGTTGTAGAAATGTTCCCAGCTCGCCTTTCTTTTCCTCCATTGGTCCAGCATGGTTCGGATCCAAGTTTAGCCGGATCTTTATTCCCAACAATCCGTTTCTTCTAGCCGGTACGTCCTTGGCAGCGCCGCTCGGCTGCATCCGGTTCGGACAAGGAGTACAGAGGGCGTGGTTCCTTGGTGGTTAAACCGTGTAGTTAATTAGGTAACCTGATTCTAGACAGGCGGACCCGAGGTCATGCGGTTGAGTTATTGGCGTCCACGGTCAGTTAAGCGACCCACCGCGTCACGGAATTACCCGTGAGCGGTGGCCTACAATTCCGGAGAGTCTGGTGGGAATCGACGTAGCTTTCCCCCACCTCGTTGTCTTCTCAGCTGGCCCGCAACAATAGACACGTAGGTGACCTGAGAATCGGTCATTTCATTCGTCTCTGTAGATAGTCCTTGGTCCCTTGTCAAAGGCCTTTTTTTGGGAGGCACGCGTTGGCTCGGCTGTTTGTCTTGTGCAATGTCTCCCCCCCCCCCTTCCCATTTCATTACTTTCAATTTTTCTTCCTTCACACAATTGTTCTCTTCAATCCCTCTGTTGTTTTCTATCTTCCTTCTTTTACCTCATCGGCCAGTTTCAATGGTCCACCAATAATCTCTCCAAACATCCTTTCAACAGTCCTTCCTTTACTCCATCTGTCTTGCCTTCAATTCCGTGGTCGTGCAGGGTTCTTTTTTCATGTTCCCTCCATCTCCGCATTGCTTGGTCACCCAAGGGGGGGCTCTCGCATACATGCTCGTGTAGCGTTTCGCATGCATGTTTGCGGTGCTTGGTGCTCAGCATGGCCTACGAGGCACGGCACTTCTTGAGGTCGTGGTACAATGCAACGCAGTGTGACGTGTTTTTCGCATGGAGAGGGGGGGGGTCATTTTGGCTTTAGGGACGGGGTGGAGGCTTCGTTAAAACTTGCCTCAGAATGGTGTAGCCATTTCCACAAGTGACATCGTGCCCCCGTCCTAATCAGCTGTGGACCAATGGGAGGAGGCAGAGGAGGGCTGGTGTGAGGAAGAAAGGCGCAGAGAAGGACACGTGACAAGCTCACACGAGCAGGGGCGAAGAGCGCTCCTGAGCAGACGGATCAGAAAACAGAAGGGGAAGAAGCAAAAGGCAGAAAGCAGGGAGGGCAGAAGCAGAAGTTAGAAACAAATGGGACAAGCTCACCTGAGTAGAAGACTGACAGAATGAGAAGGCTCGTGAGGGAAGGAACACAAACATGAGGAAAATGAAAGGAAAGTTTCATGAGCAGTTGGTGTCGAGCTTCTGTGGAAAAAGAACACTCTTTCCATGAGTGTCAGCCGCAAAGGACTAGGAGGGTGAATGGTGGCACCTCATTGACGAGAGCCTCAGGAAGAATCTTTAAGTCTGTTTTATTCTTTACCTGTGAGTGAATGATGGCGAAGGCTTTCGTTTAAAATTAAGTGAGATTGAAGAAGAATATGTTCTGGGTAAATCTGCTCATATATGCCTTTTTGTTTTCCTCATAAATACTTGCTTTAAAGTTTAAATGATTGCTTGCTTGTGTGTTTGTAATAAATAATTGTTTGCTATTTCCAATCTGTCTCGGTTGTCTCTTCCTTTATTGGTCCGATGCAGTGTACAGGTAAGGTTAGATGGGACATTCTACCCCAATAATTTGCTTTGCCAGTGCACACTCACTGTAGCGCTCGGCAGTAATCTGATTGTACGTTGAGGGCACTGACTCCGATAAACCGCCCGTCCACAGGTGAGTTATCACGCGAAGTAGTTTATCCCTGCCCGGATTGGCCGTGTCAATAGGCGTTCATGGTTGCTTAGCATCCTGCCAGTGTGTGGTGTTGTGTGTCCGGTGGCCTCAGGACCTGTTGTTCAGGAGAGAACGAAGTGCTTCCCCTCGTGGCAAGCCTGAACCCCAGATCCACGACAATATATATTTTTTGTTTTTGTTGAATAAAACATTAAGTTAAATGCTTGTCCTGTAAGAAACTCATGCAATCACGGGTGTGATATGTTGATACAACTAAAGGTAAAGTGAAGTGGAAGTATTGTAACTCGGACTGCAAATTTATTATTGGAAACCCATTTTTTTTGGACATAAATTGTAGTGTCGTGGCAGAGGTGCGAACATGCAGACACGAGCCGGAGGGTAACACAACTCCGCTTTATTGCCTCGAGCGAGAGGGTAGGCGAAGGATGCCCGTAACTCCGCTTTAGTATGCGCTCGATGCACTCTACAGGCGCACGACCTACAGGACACTGCTCATGATACCACATGCCGCTACTGGTGCTACAAGTCCCGAGCGGGCGAGTCGGGACATATGAAGCCACAACCACGTGACCACCACCATCCGTGGCGAGACCGGAGGTTTGCGCTCCATGGCGCCAGACACGTCTGATCTTGGCAATATCAGGGGTGGGGGTGACGCTGAACAGCGAACCTGCCCCGGCTCCCCGCCATCAACTCGAACCAGGCAATTAGCCGGCTCCATTACCAGCTGTCCCACACCAAAACCGCGCAACATCGCCCCTGCCACCGACCCCTTAGGTCACAGCAAATCCAGCCGAGACTTCAATGCACGTCCATACAGACGATCAGCATTGACTGGATACACAGCAGTGTCATACAACAGCAAAAACATCGTCTGCGCAGATGCAAACCTCTCTTTACGTACAGCGCGTTCCCACAGTATAATTCTAACACATGAGAGTGCAGCGGACTGTCATCGAAGACCGAGATCTGGAAGACCTCTTTATTCGCAAATATTGTCCACAAGTTCTTCACATCATAGAAAGCATTGATCCCAATCAAACACATTATGCTCGCATGCGGACCGTCGGCATTTGCTTTTATAATGCCAAGCTTAATCACTCGTGCCGCGAGAATCAAACACACCACAATTAACAAATTATGAACCACGCTGCGCGCAATCCTCTTGGTTGTCACGACGTTGAGGCGACTTGCGTTGCAGGTCCTCATCTGAACGTCGAAGAGGACACCGTCGATGGCCGCGTTCCGTGAACTTCTTGAATGCGACCGGTTCGCTCCACTCCTCCGTTGAAATCGCCTGAACGACACGGGCGTGTACTATCATGAGCGCAACGCAAGCGCAAGAGCCCGTCACAGCTGGCATGCTCCCCGTTGCTCCAGAACCGTATATCGTAGTTGCAGGAAGCAATGAACGGAAACCCATGTTGTATCGCCGCGGCCCCTGCCACCGGGACCTCGCCCTCGGGTCTCGGGGGAGGTACGGGGCCCGAAAGAGACACAGGCGCACCTGGAGGTACGAACTCCGAAACGGGAACCTCCCCCCCCCCCCCCCGACACTCTCGGCTCGGCACGGGACGCCCAAGGTGAACGACTGGCGCCGTCCATTCTAGCCTGAGGCTAGCCAGCCAGTCTCGGCCCAAAAGGGCGGGCCCTCCCCTCGTACCACAAACAATGAGAGCAGGGCGCTTTGATGTTGGTAGACTACTGAGACGTCTGTCACAGCAAGCGGCGTAATCGCTTCGCCGGTGTACGTGTACAGCAAAAGGGTCGCCCTGACCAGGTGAATACCGCGGAGTTCACGAGCGGTCTGTTCGCCCATGATCGACACCGTGGCCCCGGTATCAACTTGAAACACGATCGGTGCCCTGTTCACCTCGACCTCCACTGTCAGTGGTCTTGTTACCTTCGGACCAATTGAAAACAGGCTCAACATCGGCTGCATTTCCTGCTCCGGGCCGCCGGGATCGCTATGCCCAGGCTGCAGGCCGCGCTCCAGGTCGCTGGGGTCGTCCCGCACCTCGCTATCCATGACCTTAACGGCGGCCAACGCCATTCGACAGACCCGCTTCAGATGTCCCACCTTGCGACAATGCAAACACACGGTGTTTTTATACGGGCACACCCGCCGCAGGTGCTGTCCTCCACACCCCCAGCACCCCTGTGTGTTCATCTTGCCGCCCGCGCGGCCGTGCTGCGGCGTCCGGCCCCGGCCTGCACCGAAAGGCGTGTGTGTGGCCTGGGGCACCTGGGTCATCGCGTGGACCCCCCGGGGTCACCCGACATGCTCAAGTTGGGATCACCCGTCACGCCCTGGCCGGCGATGGCTCGGACATCTCAGAGTCTGCTCGACAGCTGAAGCAGTCTCGACCGCCGAGTGGAATGTAACGTCGACGCCTCGCATCCGCAGAATCGCCGACAATTTTCGCATCTTGCAACCCAGAAATAAAGCGATCCCTGAGACGAGCTGGACGCTCCCCCGCCGTGAACTTGCAGGCCACGGACGAATGCTTCACTCGCGCCACGAAATCGGCGACGCGCTCCTCCGCACCTTTCGCAAGGTGATCGAACTGGTATCGAGCCAGCTACAATGACTTCTCCAGCGCCATGTGGGCTTTCATCTTCTCTACCACGTCCTGAAACGACAGCCCGTCATCACTGGGCTTGTCCGGCGCCACCAAATCACTCGGCAGTCGATAATGTTCCGTTGATAGTGAGGCAAGCAAGATCGATTTGCGCTTGCTCTCGTTGTCTACATCATTCGCGTGGAAATAGCACCCCGACTGTTCTGAAAACAATTCGAAGTCGTCCCCGACGAAGACGGGCACTCGTCTGTGCGCCGTGCCCCGACCTTCAACCATCTTCGAGCCTGGCCTGCCGTCCACTCGACGTGAATTCGCAGGCGACGGCGAGATGTCTCACCCGTGCGGCGAAACTCGCGATGCGCTCCCCTGGGCTCCTTGCCAGGTGATCGAACTCGTACCGCGCGAGCTGCACTGATTCTCCCGGCGCTCTGTGTGCCCGACAATCTAATTGCTCCTGCAACGACAGTCAATGCCGAGGAAAACAGGCACTCTGCGCACGTCTATCCGAAACAGCCTCGTCGCCAAACTGTAGTGTCGTGGCAGAGGTGCGAACAGGCAGACACGAGCCGGAGGGTAACAACTCCACTTTATTTCCTCGAATGAGAGGGTAGGCGTCGGATGCCCGTAACTCCGCTTTAGTATGCACTCTACAGGCGCACGACCTACAGGACACTGCGAATGATACCACATGCCGCTACTGGTGCTACAAGCCCCGAGCGGGCGAGTCGGGACATATGAAGCCACAACCACGTGACCACCACCATCCGTGACTCGGGGCTCCGCCCATACAATACATGCTCCGCCCATACACCACATAAATGACCATTCTAAGTTTTTAGGCAAGAATAACTTGCTTCTGCTTTTAGACTGTCTATGTTGGTTTCTTGCTTGTGGTGTTGAACAAAATGGATATAAAAAAAATAATAATAATAGTAATAATTGCTCCGTGATTTGAACTCTGGACCTGCATTTTCACAGACGTGCATGTTAGGTGCTGAGCCACATGGTCAAACACTGGTCATTGAGTATGAAGACGACATCCATCCGGATGCTCTGCAGAGCGTCGGTGCTGCCGGGGCAGTCTCCTGGGTTATTGGGCACAATCCTGGACAGGTCGCCACTCTAACGCAGGATACTTGAGTGGCTCATTTATCCCAGCAACCTGGAACTCATTTTGCTGACCTTGGAAGGATGACAGGTTGGGTCAACTCCACCAGGTATTAATTCAAGGGCTGAGCAGGATTTGAGCTTGGGACCCTAGGATCCCAAACCTGCTACCCTTACCATGAAGCCAACACCAGGCATGAAATCGAAGTATATACACAAAATGTACATCGTATAATCTCGTGTACAAAAACAAAAGGGGGTGAATGTTTGTTTTTGTTTTTGCGAAAAAAAAATGACCCTAAACGAACGTTTACAAAAGTCTTGATACCTACGGTGGACACGCAAGGGTAGGTTTGCAGTCAGAAATGTGTGCGTCGCAGGTAGGAAATAAAAAGTGTTGCTTCGCAAACTGCAGTTGCAGTTGCTGTTGCAAACTGCAGAGAATGCAAAATTGAATAAATATGCTAGCTCAATTAACTTTCCTTGTGAGCCAACTAGAGTGTACGAGGTGCAGTGGAACACGAAGAGCAAGCGTGCCAGCATCAACTCCGCTTTATTGCGCGACCAGAAGCACATTCCTGCCACCCCTAGCGGGCGAGGCATGATATACGAAAACCCAATCATGTGAAACAGCACACTCCGCCTCTCGTAAAATGACGAAAAGACAATCTTAACATGACCAACTTAAACCCATCAACACTTATAATCCTCCAAGTACCGCGGCCGCACCCTGACCCGCCTCGGACGGGCAGCACCGCCAGACAGTCCAGGCTCAGACGCCTCCCGCCTCGGTCAAGGTGACACCCCCCCCCTCCGCCGGACTTGCGCCATCCGCAATACCAACCGCCCCCGACCGCCCAGCCTGCCCGACGTCCCCGGGTAGGACAGCATCAGGCGAAGACCCCCTGGGCGTCGGCACATCCGGCCCTGGCGATACAACGTCAGGTGCCGGCGACATTACAGGTGGGAGTCCCACATCGTTCGGCCCGGGGAGGTGTGGGGGGGGGGGTGACGCTGAACAGCGATCGTGCATTTGGTCCACGTGCCGCTTCCACACATCCCCACCATCAGTCCGCACCATGCAATTCGCCGGCCCCAGTACCACAGAGACCACCGCCGGCACCCATTTGGAACCGTGGAAATAATCGCGCACCATTACCTGCTGTCCCACATCGAAGCCGCGTCAGAGGCGACACCGCCCCACTCCCCGACCCGCCAGGTCGCAGCAAATCCAGTCTGGACCGCAATGACCGTCCATAGAGACGAATGGCAGGCGAATCACCCATGACAGGATGAACTGCGTTCCTGTAATGGAGCAAAAAGACATCGACCACCGTCTGCACAGGTGCAACCCCCCCCCCCCTGCGCAAAGCCCGTTTCAACATCTTAACAAACGACTCAGCTTGGCCATTCGTCTCAGGATGATACGGTGCGGACCTTAGATGTCGAATACCATTTTGGCGCATAAACTCATCAAATACACCCGCGATGAACTGCGGACCATTATCAGAGACCAGGATCTCCGGTAGCCCTTTATTAGCAAAGATCGTCCGCAGTTTCTCTACTGTAATGTTTGCTGATGTATGCTGCATTACTACAACCTCCGGCCATTTCGAGAATGTATCGATCACAATCAAAAACATTTTGCCATTAACCGGCCCCGCAAAATTTACATGGACCCTCTGCCAGGCTCTGTCTGGCGCAGGCCATAGCCCTGAAGCTCGACGCGGGTTATCAGCATCTGTTTGGCACGTGGCGCAACGCTTAATCAACTGCTCAATGTCTTTGTCCAACCCCGGCCACCACAACAGGCTACGAGCAAGACTCTTGGTCTTCACGATGCCAAGGTAACTGACATGCAGTTCTTCCAAACAACGCTGCCTGAACTTCGGTGGGATAACCGTTGTCATTCCCCACATAATGCACCGTTGGGCCAACGACAGCTCTGAGGCACGAGATGCTCGATCTGGGCATATCCCCGCTCTGCTGCGGACAGGGTCCGGGATGCAAAACAAACAGGCCGCTCGGAACCATCGTCCATCCTGTGGGAGAGCACTGCTCCGATGCCATATGCAGAGCTGTCGCATGCCAATAGGAGCGGACGCGCAGGACCGTATCCTCTGTGAGCATCCGCTTGACGCGGTCGAACGACACCTGGTGTGCAGGCCCCCAGGCCCAGCGCTCGTCCTTCCTGAGCAACCGTGTTAACGGCCCAAGTTGTGAGCTGAGCCCTCGCACGAACCTCTGGTAATACTGGGCCATACCAATGAACGAGCGCAGCTGCGTCTTGTCGCGAGGCGGTGGCATGAGTTTAATCGCTTCCACCTTCGGAAAACCTTTCAACAGCCCCTCCGGCATGATGATGTGCCCAAGGTATTCCAAGCGCTGCTTGAAGAACGCGCACTTGTCCCTGTTCAAGCACAGGCCGCACGCTTCTAGCTTTGTCAGCACTTGGGCAATGTTCGCAAGATGCTCGTCCGCCGTTTTCCCCGCAATGAGCACATCGTCCAGGTAGGTCTGAGCAGGCAGGCCAACGCAAACCTGATCCATGGCTTTCTGCCACAAAGCTGGGGCTGAAGCAATCCCAAAACAGAGTCGGGTATATCTATAGAGTCCTTGACACGTGTTGATTGTCAAAAGCTCGCTACTCCCGGGATCCATTGGCAGGTGAAAATATGCATCACGCAGGTCTAGCTTCGTGAAGTATTGACTCCCCGCCAATCGTGCATATATTTCATCGATTGACGGCAGTGGATATTGCTCCACGCTGAGCCCCGGGTTAACCGTGGATTTGAAGTCCCCGCACAATCGGACGTCTCCATTCCGTTTCAGCACCATGACAACCGGGGTGGCCCAATCTGAGCACGACACCCGTTCGATCACTCCACAGGCCTCCAGCCTATCCAGTTCACCCTTGACCTTGTCCCGCACGGCATATGGCACCGCACGTGGTTTACAAAACCGAGGAACCAACCCCTCCTTCAGGAAGAGTTTTGCCTCCATGCCCTTGAGTTTCCCAAGGTCGTCGCCAAACAACCCTTGATGTCTTTGAAGAATCTTCTCCAACTGATCCTCCCATCGGCTCGGCACGGGTTGCACAAGGTGAACTGCGGCCCAGTCTAGCCTGATGCGGTCCAGCCAATCTTGGCCGAGGAGAGACGGTCCCCTCCCCCCGCACGACGTACACCCGAAGCGTGGCGACCTGGCCTTGGTACCGCACAGACACGTCTGCCATCCCGACCGGCGTTATCTTCTCGCGGGTGTACGTGAACAGTGTGAGGTTTGTTTTGTTCACTTCGACTTCCACCGTCATCGGGTGCGCCGCCGCCGGTTCCGCCCCGGGTCGCCTCTCACATCGCCGTCCATGACCTTAACGGTGGCCGGCGCCCCATGGCACACATGCGTCAGATGACCCACCTTGTGACAATTCAAACACACAGTGCCTTTATACGGGCACGCACTGCGCAGGTGTCGACCTCCGCATCCCATACACGTACGCGGGGTCACCGTGCGGCCGCGCGGCGACGTCCGACCCGCATCGAAGGTCGTGCACGCGTCCCGGGGTGCTCGCGACCCCGCGTGGCCGGTGATGGCTCAAACATCCCCGAGAGTCTGCTCGACCGTCGTAGCTGCGCTGACTGCAGAGTCTAATGTAATGGCTTCACCCTTCAGCCGTAAAACCGCTGAAACCATCTTCGCATCTTGTAAACCAGCAATAAAACGATCTCTGAGCCGAGCTGGACGCTCCCCCGCCGTGAACTTGCAGGCCACGGAAGAATGCTTAATCCGCGCCACGAAATCAGCGACGCGTTCCTCTGCCCCTTTCGAGAGGCGATCGAACTGGTATCTAGCGAGCTGTAATGACTTCTCCGGCGCCATGTGTGCTTTCATCTTCTCCACAATGTCCCGAAACGACAGCGCGTCATCCCGGGGCTTGTTCGGCGCCACCAAATCACGCATTAGTCGATAATGCTCCGCCGAAAGCGAAGCGAGCAAGATCGACTTCTGTTTGCTCTCGTCGACCACATCATTCGCGTGGAAATAGCATTCCAATTGTTCTGAAAACAATCCGAAGTCGTCTCCGACGAAAACGGGCACATGTCCGTTTTTTCAACCATCCCCGTCAGCCAACTAGAGTGTACGAGGTGCAGTGGAACACTAGGAGCAAGCGTGCCAGCATCAACTCCGCTTTATTGCGCGACCAGAAGCACATTCCTGCCACCCCTAGCGGGCGAGGCATGATATACGAAAACCCAATCACGTGACACAGCACACCAACGACCATCCATATCTAGTGCTCAACTGTCTGCGGACGTCGTCCTTCAGATACTTTTTTTTTTCAGAGGTTGGTGGCAGGATTTGCACTCCGGTCACCGTAAAACCCTTCATTCCGCAAAACGCAAAGAAATCTGAAAACGCATTCCATTGGAGTACCTCCTGTGCAGCTGCCCTCTGCAGGGCAGCTCACTGGAATACTGGATTGAGGCAAAGCCTTTGGGACCCCCACTCTCTGATAGGGGGAAAACCATGGGGTAACCTTTCCAGGTCAGATTGAGGTAGTTTTTGTCGAGGTTGTGCTGAGGTGTTGTCCACCAGATGGCGGCGGTCTCCTTGGGTTAACCTGATGCGGTCTATTTGGGTCGGTGCCTGGAATATCCTATCCCTTAGAGGGGATGATCACCCATATCTTATCTGAGCTCAAGCGTTTGAACATCGGTATTGAAACACTCTTGAGGTTTGGAGACCGGGTAGTGGCGAGATCATGTTGGTTGGCTTATACCTACTATTGGTCTGGTCACTGTGATGGTTACCATACTCAAGGAGTTGCTGTAGCTGTGTCCAATAAGCTGACTTCAATGATAATTGAGGTAACACCGCTGAACGAGCTTATTATGAGATCAAGGATTCGTCACTCCTTGGGTGTCGTCTCCCTGGTCTCTGCATATGCTCCAACTGAGGCGAGTGATCTCACCGTGAAGGACACGTTTAATGCCACGCTCGAGTCTGTGGTTGATCAGTGCCCCAGGCAAGATACTCTCTCATCTTGGGGGATTTCAATACATTGACTGGAACTGATGGGGATGGTTGAGACGTCTGTTGGTCCCCACGTGTCGAACTGTGTACCAGAATAGCACCATGTTCCTTGACTTTTCAAGAAGTCATGGACTTGGGGTGGCTGGTTCATGGTTTCAGTGGCCACAGGCTCATCGTTGGACTTGATATTCCAATGCTGGTGTTGTGGCAAAGGAGATTGACCACATGCTCATTGTTGGTTGCTGGTGGATGATCCAGAGCTGTAGGGTCGACTGGAGTGCTCAGTTCCTCAATTCCGACCACAGGCTTGTGGCAACTCTGAAGTTTCAGCTTAAATCTGGGAGAATGGTACCATCCCAGCCGTGGCTGGATGTTGGCAAGCTAAAGGATGAGAAGGTAGCTGAGGAGTTTGCAAACGGGCCGAGTGTGGATTTGGGGGGTGGGGGGTCTGGGTGCTTTGGGGAATCCTGAAGAGTTGTGGAGTGCCTTCAAGACCACAATCCTTGGTGTTGGTGGATGTTTTTGGAACTACTGGATACCAAAATATTTTGCTCGATTCTTGTGGATCTTATCAAGATTTATTCAAAACTATCTTTGGGTGATTTTTGTGGAGCCCTCCCCCCCCCTCTTCCTCAAGTTATTTTGCTTTCAACTTGTTAAAAATAGCAAAAATTCAAAATTTTAGAGGGCTAATGACCAGGGTGGACTTGAAACCAAATGTTTCACAAACTTTCGAAGACTGATACTTGAGGGTTTTCCGGCAATGCAAACATTTTCGGATATGCAGGTTAAAGGGTTGAGCTGAAGGTCAATATGAAACTTGTCATTATTTACCCCTTCTGTTAAATTTCCAAAATTTCCTCAAACTCCAATCATTTTTAGTCCAGACATGATGGTAGAATGTGATTTTTCTGGTCGAGGCCACTTTTTTCCCACATTGGGTTGACCTTTGCCTGGTCACATGTCAAAAGGGGGGAATATATACAGTGCTCAGCATATATGAATACACCCCCTTTGAAAGTAAGATTTTAATCAATATCTCAATGAACACAAGAATAATTTCCCAAATTTTGACAAAATTGAGTTTTATAGAGCATTTGTTTAACTCATTACATGAAAGTAAGGTTAATAATATAACTTAGATTACAAAATCTTCAGTTTTACTCAAATTAGTTGATGCAAAAATGAATACACCCCACAACAAAAAATACTACATCTAGTATTTTGTATGACCTCCATGATTTTGAAGGACAGCACCAAGTCTTCTAGGCATGGAATGAACAAGTTGGCAACATATTGCAACATCTATCTTTTTCCATTCTTCAAGAACGACCTGTTTTAGAGCCTGGATGCTGGATGGAGAGTGATGCTCAACTTTCCTCTTCAGAATTCCCCATCGGTGCTCGATTGGGTTCAGATCAGGAGACATACTTGGCCACTGAATCACTTTGAACTTGTTCTTCTTCAGAAATGCAACAGTGGCCTTAGATGTGTGTTTTGGATCATTGTCATGTTGGAAAAGCGCATGACGACCAAGGGCACGGAGTGATGGAAGCATCTTCTCTTTCAATATAGAGCAATGAATCTGTGAATTCATGATACCGTCAATGAAATGCAGCTCCCTGACACCAGCAGCACTCATGCAGCCCCACATAAGGACACTGCCACTACCATGTTTCACTTTAGGCACCATGCATTTTTCTTTGTACTCCTCACCTTTGCGATGCCATACAGTTTTGAAGCTATCAGTTCCAAAAACATTTATCTTGGTCTCATCACTCCAGAGTATAGAGTCCCAGTAGTCTTCATCCCAGCATGGGCCCTGGCAAATCCGAGGCGAGCTTTTTTGTGCATGGGCTTTAGGAGAGGCTTCTTTCGTGGACGACACCCATGCATGCCATTCCTCTGCAGTGTACGCCGTATTGTGTCACAGGAAAGTCACCCCAGTTTGGCTTTCTACTTCTTTAGCTAAGTGCAGAGAACTTGCATCGCGATTTTCTTCAGCCCTTCTCATTAGAAGACGCTCCTGTCGAGGTGTTAACTTCCGTGGACGGCCTGTACGTCTCTGAGATGGTTGCAGTTCCATATTTGTTAAATTTTTGTCTCACTTTTGCTACCGTATTCTGACTGAGTAAATCTTTGCTGATCTTCTTGTAGCCTTCACCTTCCTTGTGTAAAATTATTTTCTTTCTCAGGTCTTGTGACATTTCTCTTCCATGTGGTGCCATTGCTGACAGCATGAAATGGGAAGGGGTTTTCTTTAAGTAACACCCTTTTATAGTCAACTGTCTGCTGGACACCTGTTTAATGAATAATTGGACTCACCTGTGGTTGAATTATTGTTAATTCGAATTTTGTAGTCTAAAATTTAGCTTTGCTCCTAAGACTTTCATTGGGCTGTACTCATTTTTGCCACATGGTCTTTCATGAATTTGTTAGGAAAATTCATTTTTTGTGTGTGCAAATTAATAAATCTTGTTTGCAATCAATAGCCCACATTTGTGGGAGTATTTTGTCGTATAGTATCCCATAGAAAATGTGGATTCTGAAAGGAAACTAAAGGTTTTCTGACAAATCTGTCGGGGTGTACTCATTTATGCTGAGCACTGTATATTGGATTCGATATATATATATATATATATATATATATATATATATATATATATATATATATATATATATATATATATATATATATATATATATATATATATATATATATATATATATATATGCCTGTTGTTGGCGCAGTGGTTAGGGCGGCGGCTTGGGATCCAAAAGGTCCTGAGTTCAAGCCCCGTTGGGCCACTGAATTAATACACCAGGGGGTTGACTCAGCCTGTCATCCTTCCGAGGTCGGCGAAATGAGTACCAGTGTACTGGGCCGGTGTATACCCCGGTTAAAATAGGTGTACCATATCCCTGTGTCATAAGAGGCGATTTAGGGTTGCGTCGGGAAGGGCATCCGACGTAAAACATGTGCCAAATCACTATGCGGATCATACAGATGATCCGCTGTGGCGACCCCGAACGGGAGCAGCCGAAAGAAGAAGAAGAAGATATATGTATGTGTGTATATATATATATATATGTATGTGTGTATATATATATATGTATGTGTGTATATATATATATATATATATATATATATATATATATATATATATATATATATATATATATATATATATATATATATATATATATATATATATATATATATATATATATATATATATATATATATATATATATATATATATATATATATATATAGACATTGTGTACTTGATACAAGCATGCAGCTTGGGCATATCGTTTTGGGATGGGGGATGGGGCAATTATCTCTTGGGGTCATCACAGGTTTGTCCTTCATTAACTGTGGTAGCCATTTTCCAAGTTGTATGAGGAATCAATATCATAATACTGTTTGAGAGTTTGTAATCAAGGTGATGTGTGTTGCTTATCCATATATTTATTATGAGCAATACAGGAGGCAGATTTAATGTAATGTAGGAAAAGATGACGATGGATTTTTTTTTTCCGCACCCCTTCACCTCTCCCCCCTCCCCCACCATCTGGCAGAAATGGATCGAGTGCAGAGTGGAGAGCCTACAAAAGAAGAACGGAAGTACATTGATGCATTACAGGGGAAGAACATGAAACTAACAGAAAAAGTTGTCATTCCAACTCGTCAGTATCCGAAGGTGTGGCTTTTGTTCAGTTTTTTGTTTTGATAAACTGCACATTTGGCCATCAAATTGTCAAAATTATTCTGATTCTTTGATTTTGCTTCCTCTTGGATTAATTGCAGCAACTTGTGGAACTCATTTTTAGGTCATCTCTTCGAGCATGACCTAATAATATGGGTGTCGATGTCCGTCCGTTCACAATGAAGTTGAAGCGGGAGATCTGGTCATTCGTGATCCTGATAGAGGTCGATGAGTCGTACACGATGGTATGACTTTCAATGTCACCTAAGGTCAAGGTGAAGGTCGCGAGGCCTTTGAAGTTGCGAAAATGACGATTTTCAAATTGTATCTCCTCCGCCATTTCTCAAGCGATCTTGAATTTTATTGTAGCATATGAATCTATGGGACAATATCTTGATTTGGTCTGGCCGGATTTTCGATATTCGCTTTCGTTTTCGCGTCACGTGACTTCAAAGTTGGCCAAAAATCCCTCCTGACCCGAGAACACTACACCCTAGTAACAGGAACTCGTGCTTGTTTCTCGCAGAGATGACCGTCACTCCAGCACGGGTGTATTTTTATTTTTAAAATAGCAGCGAACTCTTTTGTCTTCAAATATTCTTAACCCTAAACTTTTAGGTTTGAAGTCTTAAACTTGTGATGGGTATCTCAACATGGTGGCTTTGGTAGGTATACCTTGTTGGCAAAACTCTTCCAGGAAGTGCTTGTGTGGTACATGGGTTCATGGTCACCATTCCATGAAGAGTTACTGGAGGGATATACTCCCTCTGGTGTGCCTGTTCACTTTCTGGGTGGAATTTGTTCCATCATACCAGTGGTTCCTCGACTTATTGTATGACCACACATTCTGGCCTATGAGCTGAGGTGTATGTGTTTGTCTATTTAACTATGCTTTGTCTTTGGCCATCTGGGTGGGAGTGTGACTCCTTCAGTGCAAGCAGTTCTGAAGTGCAGCCTTCTGTGCTGGACACTGCAGTTTCTCCTCAAATCAATCCCAGGCATCTGTTGTCACCCCCACTGCATGTGCCTTTATGGTCTCGGGCCACCACCTCATCCTGTGACTTAACGCTCCCCCACCCCCACCTCCTCTCACTCGTCTTTGGGTGCCGAGCGACTGTTAACTTCCTCTCACTCACCCCCAGTAACCCATTAGATATTGTCGTGTCCTGGGGGGTTGGCTCTGACCTGGACGGATAGCCAAACAGTTTTCTCCTTTGGAGGCGAATACGTGGTCCTTGGAGATTATAGCGCGTGCAGGAAGGAAGGGCGGCAGACACGTAGCTGATGGAAGCATGAGGTTTACCTGGACGGAGGACAAGGGTTTATACTCTAACCCATGGCAAATGGACAACACAATCAACTTAAATCACCCTTCTTTTGTTCTTTTCTGTTCCAGTTTAACTTCGTGGGGAAATTGCTTGGGCCACGTGGCCAGACATTGAAGCAGTTGCAGTCCACAACAGGTGCACGTATGGCCATCATGGGTCGTGGGTCGATGCGAGATCGTTCAAAGGTAAACGAGGGGCGAAAGTTGTACTTGGTGAATCGAGGAAGGCTTTTGCAGCATTGAGTCATTGTTGAATATAATTGTTTTGTAAATGTTGACTTCGTTTTTCATAGCTGTAAAAAAAAAAAAAAAAAAAAAAAAAAAAAAAAAAAAATCTGATAATTATTATCATCCACCCCAGGAGGAAGAGCTGCGTAAAAGCGGTGAGGCCAAATACGCACACTTGTCAGAAGAGTTGCATGTACTCGTGGAAGTGTTTTCTCCACCTGCGGAGGCATATACACGAATGGGTGCAGCCATTGAAGAGTTGAAGCGCTTCTTGGTCCCTGTGAGTATCCAGAAAATGAAAATTTAATCCATTTCACTGTGAAAATTGATTTTTAGTCTCGTTAAACCTGATATCGGGCTTCGAGCATATGCTGGAAAGGCACCATCCCCTCTCCGCAAAGACTTAATTTTTCATTCTTAAAAGTTATTCATGCCAAATGTGTAAACGTGCTGTGGGTTTTGTTTCATATTTTATGATTGGCAACGAGTTGTGTGTGTTTTCTTCTCATGCTTTGAAGACTGATTTGCAGAACCATACAGATTTCCACCTTGATTGAAAGCGTTTGTTTTTTGACCTCCATTACTTATCATAGGTTGTGGGTTGAGCGATGTGACAGACTGTCAATTTGGTATGCACAGTGTATATAGTCATTCCTCATATTGTGAGGGTTAGGTTCCTGGAAAATGCCACGACAGTTAAGCATGTTCACATTGAAATAAAATAAACAAAAGCACAATACTTTAAAATTTATTACAGAACAGTGAGGTGGGTGAGGGTAAACATATTGCATACTCGTTTGTAGTCCTCTGCCATAAATAGAAAACAACACTTAGCTCTGGATGATGCTCTTGGAGGGGGGAGGGTGCTGGTAAGAAAGATGTGGATGGTAGAACTTGCGATGGCTGTTCGATTATCAGGAGTATGATTACGTTGGCTGCTGTTTTGCCGCATAGAAGGGTGAAATGATCCTTAGCCACTGTGACCCAGAGCAGATCTCTGTTTGGAGAGGAAGGTATCAGATGGCATCCTCTTCAAAAATAATCTCATCTCTTCACTGTGTGCCATGGTTTAACCGGATCCTTCGGCTCCGGGTGCTTTGTGGAAATGTTGGTAAATCCGCAATGTCTCCCGTGTCACCAGTCCACTCAAATGGGTAAATGTCCATTGGGACCATACTCTGTACAGAGCGTTGGTGCTGCCGAAGCAGTCTCCTTGGCTATTGGGCACAATCCTGGACAGGTCGCCACTCTGACGCAGGATACTTGAATGACTCGGTCATCCCAGCAAGCTGGTACTCATTTTGCCGACCTCGGAAGGATGGCAGGCTGAGTCAACCCCCTGGTGAATTAATTCGGCGGGCAACGAGGCTTGAACTCAGGACCCTCGGATCCCAAGCCGCCACCCTAACCACTGAGCCAACACCAGGCAAATGGGTTAATCTACAATGGTTTCTCCCGTATTCCTGCATTTGACTCGCGTTCACCACGTTGATCCTGTAATGGTAGCCCACAGATGCTGCATTTTGACCTCTTACCAACTTATCCAACTCAAAAAAAAAATTTGTACAATGACATTGCCTTTTGGCACAATTAATTTTGTCCCTCGTTTTATGTTTGGGTGCCATTGTTAACTGTTGTTGTGTCTACTATATCTTGTAGACCCAGTGTTACAGGATGTCCGCATGTAATTTCCTGTTTGACTATTCCTTACAAGCAAATACCACCTGTCGTTTCGCTGACTAATACTAAAGGGGGAGAGGGGTGGGGGAAGGGAAGGCATATGTGCAGTGGAGCGTTGATCACGATTCAGTCTCATCAAAATTATTCTGCATACAATAACAGTGACTGGAAACAATAATATTTAAAATCCATTTTCTACCGGTCATCTTGCTATAATTCGGCCGTCCGTCTGTTCCCAGGTACCGCAAAAACGGCTCAACCGATCGCAACCATTTTTTGGGTGTGTAATCCTGGGACCCCTTGGAGTAAAATAAGCATCAAGATGACCCCCTGACTGCTCCCTTGGGAGCGGGTGCTTCTTGTACTATAAATACCGCCTGAACACATCTGGAGACTAACACTCTCCGGACATTATCACCATCCAGACATGTCGAGAGATAGACAGACCTGTGGGAGGGTGCTGCACTGTATTGGGAGGTGTGTGTGTGTGTGTGTGTGTGTGTGTGTGTGTGTAAAAGAGGGGCACACACGGACAGGTGGCGGAAGGGGAATTGGCCGAGAGAAAAATGTTATGCTTTATGAAAAACACCATGCACACACGTCGGTGTGATTACCAATGATAGCACGTACGACATGCAACCAAAAAGCCTTGAGTAGCTTTCACCCTTGTTTTGGGGGAATTTCAATAAATGATTTTAAAACACTTTGCATTATAGATGTTACAAGGAGATGTGCATAAACGTTGTTATTTATCAAGAACTGCTTGTAATGTAATGGGTTGAAAAAAAAAATTGACTTACTTAGAAAACTTGTTGACCTGGCAAACGGTTTGGAAATCGGGTGTTATCTGCTTTGAAACTCAAACTCCACAATGTTTCTTAAGCAAATCCGGTTCATATTAAGATAATCAACTGCTTTAGAAATGGCCACGAGGACAAAGGAAAACTGTGATTGCTCGTACGCTGCTGAGGTTTAAAGTTGCAACCTGCACAGTCAATCTGTGCCTCCATCTTGCCCATACCAAGGTTGTGTGTTATCTCTGAGCATCCAAAGGTAATGTTACCTGAGCGTTAACCTCCACCATCGAAGATGGACAGAGGTTACTGTTTTCACCCCTGTCTGTCTTTGTTTGTTTGTTTGTGAACAGTATTATGGAAAAACTCCTCGACGGATTTCGACGAAACTTGGTGGGGGGATTAGGTATGGTCCAAGGATCATGCCATTAGATTTTGGACTTGGTCCAAAGTCCAATATGGCCGCTATGGTGGCCATTTTGAAAAAAATATTTGAAATTTTGTTTTTTTGTATTTCTACATGTTTTAAGTAATTTCCAACCCCCCCCCAAAAAAAATTGTTAGAGAAAAAAAAAACCAAATTTTGAAACTTTTTTTTTCAACAAAATTTCGATATTTTTTTTTTTTTGTGCATTTCTACATGTTATGAGTGATTTCCAACAAAAAACATGCCAAAATTATAATTGTGGCTGATTTTGGAACTTCAGGTGGATATACCCACGTAAAATCAATTTCTGTCTCAAGGAATCTAGTTATGACGAATGAATTGAGTATGTAAAAGGGAAAGTTGCAAACTATAACTCTGTGAGCACTGTTGACGTCAAATTGAATGAAAAGGATATCAGGTTCACTTGAGTGACCGAGCAATATTGGCAGCGGAGGTTTTGCACTCTCCCGAGTGCTCTCCCTCAAGCTATTGATGTTTTATGTTCCAGGCATACCCGACTCTATTAAAGTGTCAGTTAACATTGTTTTTTCACATCACCTGAGGGACCACACGTCACCTCAGGCCCAACACTATGTTGATGTGACGTGTGTACGTTATTATTGTTGTTATTTTTAAATGTGTTTCTATGTCGGAGTGACTGGTTATATTGGGTGGTTTGCCATTGTCTTCCCGTCATGTTTGTTCATGCTCTCCTTTTAAATGCTGAGCATCAAGCAAGGAAACAGCACGTTACATTTTTCGTCTTTGGTACAAGTCTGCCGTGGTTTGAATCCCGATCTCAGACTCTTGAGCGGATGTGTGCATGCTGCGAGCGTGACTGTTTCTGATTGAAATTGGATGAAAGAAAAAGATCGACACAAACTGCAATGACATCTCTTCAATAAACTGACTTCTTCTAACGTCAACTTCGGTCCTCCTTTGTCCTCTTTTGTCATATTTGTCAGTTGTATTGTTAACTTAACATCACACAGGGCTTGTGAGAAAGTGATGGTTTAGCATTTACAATTTTTTTTTTTTTGATGAGACACTTGTATGGGTATGTAGTGTGATGGCTGAAAATTTAGTGCCATTCATCCTTGAAACCATTGTGCCTTCTTGCAGGAGTATGAAGTTGAGGGTTATCCTGCTTACGCCAATGGAGCAGAGGAGGCTGCTGCTGCTGCTGCTGCTCGTGGAACGGGGCGAGGACGGGCTGCGCCTACCCGAGGAAGGGGTCAGACTGCCCCACCACCACCTACATCCATGGTGGCCCCTCGGTAAGTCGCAAGTCGTGGAAAGCTCAAGTGTATTATAATGCGAAAATGTACACTTGTGTACCTCATCACAAACTGACAGGTTCTGAACATTTGTGCTGCCGTCAAAGCCTTTATATACCCGTTTTGATTTATTTTTGCTTCCCACTCTTGCATCTCTCAATATTCAGTGGAAGAGCAGCAGCATTGCCCCCGCCTCCACCACCTGGACGCAAGCCACCACCACCTGCAGGAAGGCTTGTGTCAGGGGCTCGTCACCCTCCCCCACCTGCTTATGGAGAATATGTAAGTGACCTGAACCCCTGGATGGAACGAGTTGAAACCTGGAAACCTTGTGGTTGTACTGGGTTGGGGGGGGGGGGTGGTGTGTCTGTCTTCTGGATTTTGGGGAATGCAATTTTCTTCATGTAGGTATTATAGCAGAGTGCTACTTCTAGTGGGAGTGGGTGTTACCAGTCCTGTTAAAACTAAAATGCAACAATCCTGGGGGGATTATCCCATTTGTCAGGATGGGTTCTTTGTTTGTCATAATTGTAAATAATTTGGAGAATTATGTATCAAATCCATTTTAAAATAAATCTTTCTTTATTTTTGTATACATTGTTGAGGCTCGTATGAAAGCTAAGATGTTGGTAATATTTGGGTTGTTATATGTTGGCAATTGTTTGTTGTTATCATCTGAGTTGTCTCTGCTGCAGGAATCCCACTATTAAATCCTACATATCTTAATTTGTCCGTTGCCCACTGTCCTTTAATCCTGTAGAAGTACATTGATGCAACTTGATGTCCTTTTAAAATTTAATCTTGCATGTTACTTGTGTGTACACTCCTCCATGATCCTTTGACAAATTGAAAGGACACGTGGTTAACACTTTACTGTTGTCCCTTGCAAGCCGCCATATGAGGATCCTTATGAAACTGGGTACGATGAACTTGGTTATTCATCTTACGATGCTGCATACTCAGCCCCTGCACCGAGGTGCGTAACATCACCATTGTTGCCATTTTCATGTGCATCCAATGAAACCATTTTATTTTGCTGTTCACTTGAATTTGTTTTCTCACTAAAGCATCTGGTATTTTAACTGAAATAATTATTCTTTTCTGTTGGAATGCCGATATATAATAATCCGTGTTGGTTTGTGTGTATGTAAGCAGTAGTGCTGAGTATTACGATTATGGACACGGCGCAAATGTGCAGGCTTATGAAAGCTATGGTGAGTAAATTCATCTCTACTACCTAAATACAGGAATTGATGCTGCAGTGTGGTCATAAATTGGAATATTAGAGCCATCAAACATTGTGTTGTTTTGTGGAATGTTAAGTGTTTGGCTGCACTTTTGTTGTTCAGGAAGGAGAGGTGTAGGGTGGGTGAAGTGGGTGGTTGCGTTTATCAACGCTCTGCATTCGTCCAGGCCTTGCAGGCACACGCTTTTCTTTGTGGATCCTTTGTCATATGCACTTCATTGGCTTGACCTATTTCCATATATGCGAGAACATCGTGTGTAGGATTAGCGGAGTCGGTGAAAATCCCAACATACTATCTGATGCCATTTCCACACGAGCAAGAAAACAAACAGAAAATGGATCCTTAATCCATTTAGCAACAAATTTCCAAAAACGGGTGCAACTTGGGGATACTACACTGGAAAACGAAACAAACTAATGCAGCCCCAATGATTGCAAAGTAAAGAAGAAGAAAAAATAATAAATATGAAAACTACAAAAAAAAACATTGGTAGATATGCTCTGATGAATGGGAGAATGACAAAAGAGCAGGAAGATTAAAAAAAAAAAAAGAGCTTGACAGGATCGGGATCAACAAGGAAGTCCCTTTGGAATGGCTAAGGGGTCAAATTAGTTGGGATAGAGAATGAGTCGTCATAAATGCTCAAGACCAAGGACACCACACTGATGTCTTTTAAGGAAATGGCAGGATTGAGCCAATCGGACAAATGCAGGTTTTGTGGGGTGGAAACAAAAAGTCCCAGTCACCTCCTTTCCGGATGTCAAAATTTTATATTTCTATATATATATATATATATATATATATATATATATATATATATATATATATATATATATATATATATATATATATATATATATATAAAAACAATACAACTCGTGTTGAACAGCTGTATACAGAAAGACCTGACAGCATCTGTACAGTAATCTACTGGCACATGTGTAAACATTACAACATTCTGGTCCCCGAACAATCAAGGAAACGCAACCCAAACTCAATTCTTAAAATGAATAAGTAATGCTCACCCATAACAAGATTGTCCTTTCATGTGGACAATGCTAACAAAGCATTGCGTCTGGACATGGTGCTCAAACACAAAAAGGAAAAGCCAACATTGTTAATCAAGGTTTTAGTTCCCATTGACTTTGGATTAAATGCCACAGAAATCAGCAAAATGACCAACTACCAGGATCTAAAAAATGAGGTAAAGAGGATTTGGAAATTGAAGAAAGCTAAATTGTACCAGTGGAGCTACAGGAATGATGAAGAAAACCCCAACTGAGTACTTAAAAATCATTCTGGAGAATATCACTTCAATCAAGCTACAAGTTGAGGCTGTAAGAGGTTCAGTGAAGATTTTGAAAAAAAAAGTCCTTGGAACAAGGCTATGAGAACGAAACTTCAGTTTGGTTCATGAATCCTTTACCAAAAATGGGAGATGGAGATTTTGAGTTCTGGGAGAACTCCCTCCTACCTCATGAAGCCTGCAAATGGAGATGACCAACAGGAAAATGACAACAGTGGCTTCCCCTCTTTCCACATTTGGTTTGTGTTGTCACGCTGGCAAGGCAGAGAGACAATTTACCCTTATTCACATGCACTTGATCCAGGGTCAAAAGAGCTATCGACCACTCGAATGCAAACTTTGCTAAGGCATTCAATTCTAATAACAACCCCTTACTCCATCAAGTTAATGCTATTTCTTTTAATGTGGAATAATATTATCAACCTACCTCCTTTGTTCGTTTAATGTTGAAACTTGAATTGAAGCAAACACATTGACTAGTTGGTCATGTCACTGTTTTTGGAGGTTGTGTACACCTCCCCCTCCCCCATTCCATCCCCCAAATCCCGATCCACATTAGCTTTTCTTTCTATCCCGTGTGTTGACGAAGACGATACTCAGTAATACAAGACTACGTAAGAAGTATTCTATTAGCGCTCCGATTAATCTGTAAATCCCATTGATTTCTTGGCTAGTCGTGGCTTATGTATATCATTGACGAATGTACTTTGTCGTCTCATCAAAAGGAGACAAATTGTATTTATTTATTACCCACTCGTAGAGCGTGAAGAGTGGGCGATGGCTGGGAACCGCCTCAAAGCACCCCAGCACCGCCCTGGCAAGCCGGCATACCGAGAACACCCGTATGGTAGATACTAACACCACAGAGCAGCCTCGGGTGGGAGAGAAGGCATGGAGAAGTGATGTAGTTTGGAGGATGTGATATTTGATAAGCAGTGTTTTCCCATCGCCTTTCTGTTCCGTGTCAAAACGTACCCCGTAAATCGTTGTCAAACCTCCATTCCCCTTATTTGTCTCCAAATGCTTCACTGCTTTCACAACAGTGTCGTGGCTCTGCGTCCCTTATTTTTTTTTTCTTTTTAAATCTTAAATTTTTTTCATCATCGTCATCCCGAGCCACACTCATCGGTGGTGTGGTGGGGGGGGGGGGGTTAGGTGGTTTATGTCTGAAATAATTGCTGCTTTTGTTTTAGTCACTTGCTAACGTAACTGGTATTTTGCTCTTGTATTACCGGGTTTGTTGATGATGCCGTTTTATTTGTTTGTTTTTTGAGCCTATAGTTTTTTTTGTTGTTTTAATCACTTTGGTGCATGTTTGTCCCAAGGTAGCTCTTGAACCCAGACTAGATAATTGTTTGCCTTTTTATTTTCTCCCTTTTAAAAATATTTTTTCCCTATTTTCTATGACAGTTAACGTGCTTTGATCCCTTGTGACCGTGTGGTTTGTTCACAGATTTCCGCTTGAAAATGATAGCCGTCCTTTAGCTGTAGAAATGTGTAAAAGCTGTAGCTTAATTTTTTTCATTTTAATCCGTAATATCATTTGCCTTTTTTCGGAAACAAAAGATGTTTTGATCAAATGTTTCACCGGCAAAAGAACCAAGTTATTATTTTATTTTTTTCCTTTCTCTCTCTCCTTTTCATTTTCCAACAAAAATGCAATTTCAATCCTTCAATAAAGCCCACTTGTATTGACACCTTGCAAAATATTGTCAACTTGTTTTTTTGCCTTTTTTAGCAAGTCGTGTTTTATTTAAAAAAAAAAAAAAAACCAAAAAAACAAACCCTGCGAGAGCTGAAAGGAAACCTTTTGCTTATAAGGGACTCGAAATTAACCACACAAATGTGCCCTCCTCAGCTCATCCATGAGTCGTGACTAAAGAGGGTTGGCGATGATCGATTTGTTATGCAAACGGTTGCCAAATGTGGAGATTTCTCCTAAAAGGAACAATTTTAATCTTTCTTTATTTCATTTATTTTTTTTCCACCCCAAAGACCTTTTGTTGGGGGGGAAAAATAAAATGTTGAAATTTCACTTTTTAAAATGCTACGTGGAACGGCGACTAAACCTTTTGGCCGGGCCACCACCGTGTTGCATCTACTTCGGCCAAACAGCTCTATGTATATATTACATATATATTATATATCGGCTGTGGAGGGATGTGAGAGGAGCTGGGGGAGGGTGAAAGAAAAGAGAACCGGACCCTGACTGCGGAGCGTGGCAAGCAGACTAACGCGTAAACTTCGTGGCAACATCCAGGTAAACTAAAATGCAAAGCACCAAACTTTGTTTGCAGCAACATGAGATTTCGTAAACACTTGTAAAAAACAAACAAAAAACAAACAAAATGCTAAAAACTAAGAGAAAAATTGATGAAGCATACAATTACTAAATGTTGTCAGATGTAATGTCAATGTTGCAACTAAATTTAAACTACTTTTTTTTCCTGTCAAATAACTCGAAATAGCGAGTTAATGATGCAACTCAGTTGTCCAGTTTCATGCTGGTTGTGTAAGCATTGAACTCTTCGTCTTACCATGCCTTTTGCTAATTTAATGTGTTTGTGTCTGCAGATGCCTCAAAGCGGTAATCCAAGTGGAATACCTTTTGGTGAGCATGGATTTTATTTTGTTCCTTCACCCCTCCCCCTTCTCCCCCCTCCCTTCCCCCTTTTCTCCTCATCCATTTTAAATTGCAAACATGTGAAGCAGGGCTCCATTACCGTAGAGTTTTAGGGTAGCGAGAGCAAATGCATGTCGTTGAGGTGCATGAAATGCACCTCCAGCGATTGCTCCACCTCTTAACAAAGAACCAGCCTTCTGGGTGCACCTACTCAAAGCGGCCTTTGCACCCTACTGGAGACTTCCCAACGTAAGAATCGAGTCTTGTGGCCTGGTGTACCTTTGCGCGTCCCACTTGGAAAAATGTATTTGGCCCTTCCACGACACAGCGCCCCACCCCACCCTCCCCACCTCGACCTCGACCTCCGCCCCACCCCACCCCACCTCGACCTCGACCTCGACCTCTGCCCCACCCCACCCTCCCCACCTCGACCTCGACCTCCGCCCCACCCCACCCTCCCCACCTCGACCTCGACCTCCGCCCCACCCCACCCTCCCCACCTCGACCTCGACCTCCGCCCCACCCCACCCTCCCCACCTCGACCTCGACCTCTGCCCCACCCCACCCTCCCCACCTCGACCTCGACCTCCGCCCCACCCCACCCTCCCCACCTCGACCTCCGCCCCACCCCACCCTCCCCACCTCGACCTCGACCTCCGCCCCACCCCACCCTCCCCACCTCGACCTCGACCTCCGCCCCACCCCACCCTCCCCACCTCGACCTCGACCTCCGCCCCACCCCACCCTCCCCACCTCGACCTCGACCTCCGCCCCACCCCACCCTCCCCACCTCGACCTCGACCTCCGCCCCACCCCACCCTCCCCACCTCGACCTCGACCTCCGCCCCACCCCACCCTCCCCACCTCGACCTCGACCTCCGCCCCACCCCACCCTCCCCACCTCGACCTCATCTTTGCTTTTCCCACCCCTTCCAAGCCCCAATTCCATTGTACAATCTTCTTCATGAGAGTGACAGTGTATTCTTAAATCATATGGAAAGGTGTAAAGGCTGACAATACAAAATTTCATTCTTCAGACATTACACAAGGGTGTTCTTGCAAACACACACATATAGGTGGACACACAATTATATTGACAGACTAACACACAGATGTATTGATGCACAGATAAATCATTAGGATTGATAGATATACTCTCACTGAGACACCCAGAAAGATAGACTTGCTCCCCACAACAAATACATGGATACAGCTTCTTAAAATGAACACATTTAATGAAAATAGACAAATATTTCCAAAGGCCAATAATAAATGTAATAATTATAAATACGTGAGGTAATTTACTCTAAGTCGAGGCACCTCTACACACGGACTTGAATCCAGACAAAGGGAAACAAAATGAAAAGAAAACCCCTCTATTTTTGCACTTAGCTTGGCCCAGAGATGGTCTTTGGAACTTGGAATTGAAGCGTTTCTATTTGCACGTGTGAATGAGCGCAAAATGGTGCCAAATTGCTATCTCGCAGTGGGAACAAGCGTACGTCAGGCAATTCGTGAGTGGTATTAAACACCAAGGCTCAGAGACCCCGTGCGTCGATCGTCCTCACTGACCCATGATTTGACTTTAACGAGGCTTGGGGTCTGTTCTCATGACACAACCAAGAGCCAAATGCCACCGTCTTGCTTCAGCACGGGAGCCAAATCTCAACACGAATACGAGAGTCGTTCCGTCGTCTTCATGCGTCGAAGGAAAGTCAGTCGTAAAACCCTGTTCTTTCAGGCCATCTCCCAGCGACGTTCTCTCTCGACCACGTGCGCCCCTCACTCCACACTCAACCACTCAACCATTTTGTAATGACCCGTACGGAGGTTTCCCTATGTTCGTCATTGGAAAAAAAACCTGCCACGATTATAAGGAATTGAGGTGCCATTCTGAGATGCTGATTTGTTTCTTAACCCATTTCATCTGGATGGGGTGCGATGCTAACACATGACCACGATTGTGAATTACTCCCACTAGAAGCACTCGCTCCCTACGGGTGCTGTCAAGGGGGTCATGTTATTATATTTATGCCTATTTTACTCCAAGGGGTCCCAGTATTACACACCCAAAAAATGGTTGCGATAGGTTCAGTCGTTTTTGCAGTACCTGAGAACAGACAGACGGGTTCAATGTTACTGTGATTAGATGTTCGCCAGGCAGGAGAAAGTCTGTCTGCGTCGGTGAATACGGAAATCGCATCCATTGTTGAATTTTTCCCATCGCCGTTGCCTCCTCGGAACCTCACAGAAAATGCCGAAGTGCCATCTTTGCATTGCACGATGTGAAGACATGATGCTGCTGCTGCACACAAATACAAAACCTGATGTCTGTTGGTCACAGACTCACTTTGAAGTTTGTGACCACATTGACGTGAGACCAATAAAAAGCTTAACAAGAAACATTACAGGTTACATAAAGGACATTTGATGCCCATCATGCTTGTGCAGCACCATCACATTCAATAAATCCAACAGGCTCTCAACACCCGGGGAGGGGGTGAGGATGAAAAAATTGTGGCAGGCACAATGACGAGTATTATAAATTCAAATAAAATCAACATTTTAAAACTCGTTTATTTGTTCTGACTTGCAACTTTCCCGTGTACCTGTCACGTGGCATGGTATATGTTCACTGGCTCCTGCTTGAGGGGGTGGTTAGAATTGTTCATGCCATTGATCTTTTTAGAGAACACTACCAATTTTATCCTCCCTGTGGATTTGCCATTGAAGCAGCACCAAAATGGTTTCTCATGTGCTAACTGCAACGTCTTTTGGAAGAAGGCACGGAATGACGAAAACAGAGAATCCCGCGACAAAAGATAGACAACCATGAAAACTAGTCGAGAAATAAAATAAAATGCACTCATGATCCGATCTGAAAACTCACTTGATACAGAAAATATAATCCAATCGAAATGGCCACGAGCACACAACAGAGGGTATCAGGCGAGGTCTTTTGGGCAGATATCATGCTGTTAACGAGTCCAGTATCCATCAAGTAAAGAAATGCGCAGAAAACGTGTTAAGTGGGTCGTGAATGCTCTGGTTTTCACTGACGCTAGGGTGATTCCGGTAAACTGCTCCATATATTGCATGACCGTGAGTTTAAAGGAGTAGTGAATGCTGTGATTTCCAGTGGAGTTCTGGAAACCCCTCCATTCCATGATGCGTGACACCCCTCCCCCCATCCTTTATAAAATACTTGTATTGAAAGTCCCACAAAGGTATATGGTATTCAGTGTTTATTTTATGAGAACAAAATGCTGTACCAACTTATGAAAAATAATCTTCCCAGCAATGAATGTTCAAGTGGAAAAAGACTGTTCTCCAAAAAAAAAGGACTCTTCCTTCATTTGCATAGTTTTTTTTGGTTACAATTTGGACAAGATCGCCCCCAAAATACATATGTTGACATAAAAATTTATGGGGGGGCAGGCCATGAGAGCCCCCGCCCCCCCCATCCCCCAGTGAGGAGTCATTTTTCTCATTTCGTCTTTTCATAAGTTCTGCAGTTTTACGTGTGCGTGCGTGTTGCCTTCAATAGAGTATTCACACCCCTTGACTTTTGTCGCGTTTTGTTGTCATGTCCTCAATTTATAATGGATCACATTTAAAACTTTTTAATGTCACTGATCGACAAAAAAATACCCCAGAATGACAAAGTGAAAACATGTTTTTAGAAGTTTTTACATTAGTATTCAACCCCTTGAGTCAATACGTTGTAGAAGCTTCGAGTCTTCTTGGGTATGTCTGCATCAGCTTTGCATATCTAGATTTAGGGATTTCCCCCCCTATTCTTCCTTGCAGATTTGCTCAAGCTCTGTCAAGTTGGATGAGGAGTGTTTTCTTTCACCCTTTCCCAACTTTCAAGTCTTTCCACAGATTCTCAATGGGGTTCAAGTCTGGGCTTTGGCTAGTCCACTCATTGTACTTTCACGTTCGTGTTCTGAAGCCATTCCGATGTTGCTTTGGCTGTATGCTTGGTCATTGTCCTGATGGAACGCCACAGTCTAAGGTCGTTTGCACTTTGAAGTGGGTTCTCCACAAGGATTTGCCTGTATTTGGCTCCATTCATTGTTCCCTCTTTCCTTGCAAGCCTCCCAGTTCCTGTCACTAGAAAGCATCCCCATGGCATGATGATGCCACAACCATGTTTCATGATGGCAATAATGTTAGGTGATTAACTGTGCTCGGTTTCCACCAGACGTAGTGCTTTGCTTTCAGGCCAAAGAGTTCATTTTTCGTCCCATCAGACCACAGAATCTTATTGTCAAGCTCTGAGTCTTTCACGTGCCTTTTTGCAAACTCCAGGCGTGCTGTCATGTGCCTTTTTCTCAGGAGCGGCTTCTGCATGGCCATTCTCCCATAAAGCCTAGATTTGTGAAGTGCTGCAGAGATTGTTGTCCTTCCTGCAGGTTCTCCTATCTCAGCCAAGGAACTCTGTAGTTGTCAGTGGTCATTTGGTTCCTGGGCATCATCCTGACCAAGGTCCTTCTTGCCCAGTTGCTTGGTTTGGTCGGACGGCCAGCTCTCGGAAGTGTCATTATGGGGTACTTTGTGTAGATCGGTGCCAAAAAAAATTAAATCCATTTTAAATTCAGGCTGAAACGCAAAAATGTGCCGAGTCAAGGGGTAATATATATATATATATATATATATATATATATATATATATATATATATATATATATATATATATGTATATGTTTTTATTTATTTTTATTTATTTATTTTTATATATGTATATACATACAATCTCCAACTCCTCTGAGTTAGAGGTGATGTTTTGATGAAGGACGATGTGCAATGGAGACCGGGGGGGGGGGGGGTGGTGTGTGTGTGTGTGTGTGTTTTTATGTATGAACAAACTTTTATGATATGTCATGGACTAATTAAGATCATTGTTTTCATCAAGTTTGGTTTGAGTATACAGCAGACAGTTTTACATAATTATTATTTTATTTTTTTCCCTTGCCCCTTTGTCGAGTGCTATAAAACCCAAGGCCAAACTTGAAATTGCAATCCAAAGGCTGAGGAAACGTGTCATTCAACAGATGCGGAATGGAGGGAGTAGAGGGGAAAATGATCATCTCCAAATGCCTTGCTTTGGGTGTACGATTAATAGATATATTGAAGCCTGGAAGTTCTGTGCACTGTTGAGATGACAAAATTATTTGTTTCTCTTGTCAGATTTTATTTTTGATGGTTACTTTTTTGTTTTGTGGCACTGTAACTTACTTGTTGGAAATAGCTGATTTTTTTTTTTTTGTTGCAGCTTGAAGTCCAAGCCAATTCGGCCATAATGTTAATAGCTATTGATGTCAGACAGCCGCTAAGCGTTTGCACATGAGTGCAGACCAACACGTTTCCCAGAATTGCCTCGCATGCAAATGGCTCATTTTTATTGCACATACTGGCACTGTAATCTCACTAGATCATTCATGTCTCAAGAGAGTCAGCAAGTTGAAGAGGGTTATTATTATTATTATTATTATTATTATTATTATTATTATTATTATTGTGTGTAAAGTGTTTTAGGTGGCAGATGGTGACACAAAAAGGTGTTGGCATTTGTTTTTATATTTAACCAAACTGACCTTCGAAGGAAAGATGAAAACTCATGTTCCCTTTCGTTGCTTTTTTACGGCCATGAAAACGTGCCAAATTGGGCGAGTGACAATAGTTGAATGCGTTGTGACTGCATTGCCTTTGGTCCCCTTATCTGAGAGGTCGACTGTGCACCCCTCTCGATGTGCTCGACATTGGGAGCTTGGAATATACAAGGAGATTGTGATCGCTGCATCCTGCAAGACATCTTTGTACTCGACTGTGTACATGGTGGCTTGAAAGTCGTTTTCCAACCTCCCTTGTAAAGCATTTTTTCTTAAACTTTTAATATACAGGTTTTATTTTGCAGTAGTTACAACAATTTAGTGATTGAATGTATAAGTACGTGCTCCATCATTCTCCTTGCACCACTGAATTTGTTGCAAATCTGTTTCAACATCTTGTGCAGCAATTGTGAGTCCCTAAAAAAAGGAATGCTTCACTGTGAAGGGGTAAAGCAACTCGGGTCACCACGTGGTATAAACGATCTTCAGCAGTGTTGATGTATTGCTCTTTGTCAAAACATCTTCTCCCCACTGCCATCCTGTTTCACCGTTTCATCCCATACCCCTCCCCATCTTTGTCATTTTTAATCCCAGCTTTCTTCTTGTGAACTTAACATGGACCTTTTGTCCTATGGTCACTAAAAGTTAATTTTTCTTTATTTTTCTTTTTTGCCCTTCCCAGGTTTTCCCATTCACACTGAAATATGTGGTTTTAAATGTGTGGAGCAAAGTGTAGTTTTTTTTTTGTTTTCCAACATAGATTGGGTGGGGGTGGGTCATAATGGGGAGGGACAATGCCAAGATGTGTGGATGAATTGGAATTCAGATGCAAAATAAATCTGTCGTTTTGTTTTGTTTTGTTTTTAGCGAAGTGTTTGTGCAAACAACCTCATGGGTGATGCCGTATTACAATGTGGGCCTCTGCTTCTGCTCAAAGCACTTTCATCAGTTTGTGCTCGTTTTCTCATGAATTTGGCTTTGTCAAATTGTCCCGAATGTTGTGGCCAAGTTAACCGGTGGCCAGTTACTGATGGTGGAAATACGTTCTGTGAATTATCTGCAGTTTGCATCATCCCATTTTGATATGCTTTAGTGCTTGTGTAAGTTTTTACATCACACTGCCACCATCGTTTCTGTGAAGCCCATCATTGTGCGTCCTGAGAAAGCCCGGGAGTTTGCCAGGAGAACGAACGAATGGTTCCTTCAGGTTACCCTGGGTGTGCAGTCACTGTCGAGACCCCTCGATTGATTGTGGAGTGAATTGTTACTCGTGGCCATATTGCTGTACATTCCATCATGGATCACTTGACTTTGGGGATCAATTTCTAATGGTTTTTGTTTTGCCCTGTGATATTTTTATCCTCGTGTTTTTGCCATTGTACTGGTGCAGTCAGATTATTATTATTATTATTATTTTTTTTTAATGGTGAACGCTTGCCATTTTTGTAATAAACTTGTTAACTCTGGTTGTGTTTGGTGTGAAAACGCACAACAACAAAACGCAACTCCATTCTTGTGGAGAATCATTTTACCAGGCAGAGTATGCCTTTTTATTTTAAAGAAAAGGTTTATTATTGAACCGGTTTGGTCCGTTTGTATTTGATTGTGCAAAGTGCATTACTGGTCTGGATGTGGCAGATTTTTTGGGAACCAATGTTGTGGTTCAAACTTGAGGTCCCATCAAATACCTTTTTATAGATTGCAAGCAGGAGTCTGGTGTTGCCCATTGCTAATGTAATCCTGTTGGCATTTTGAAAGGTAAATTTTTAATTTTTTTTGGGGGGGGGGGGCAGGGAGCTAAACCACTTCCCCACATTCACTTCGGAATGGGGTCTGGGATCATTTAATATTATGTAAATAATACAAAGGCTTAAGCACAATGGAGTGGTTTTTAAAAATTATTTAATTCTAGTTTTGTTTTTGCCTAAAATGCTGAACCTCAAAATTTGATGACAATCTGGCTTTTCTTCTCTTCCCTTTTATAAGGAGTGAGGTCCAATAGCACCAAGCTACTGCCTCAATCACAATACTCTACTTTCCAACCACCTCTACCTCACTCGTATTCCCCCCCCCTCACATCCTGCCATCTCAACTGCAGTCTACCGAGTTTCCTCCTACCTTGCTCTCTCAACCGAGCTGCTCTTTGCCATTCTCTTCTCTTCCCCCATCTGCACCAAGTGTCTAACTAATCTCCCTATAAAGCTCATCTGCACACCAATCTCCCCCCCTCAGTTCATCAATCCTCCTCCTACCCACAGTCCTCAATCCTGCAATCCACCTGCACCCTCTGTTGTCTCTCGGTGCCGGTGTTGCACACGACATCAGAACTGTCGGGTGTCGGAGCAGCGCATCGCTGCGTCCACTTTCTGCCGGTACCCCAGGGGCCTCAGTTTGGCCATCCCCCAGGCAGATGCCTGTCCCATCCCATCTTGAAATGTTGATCAACCTGCTGCAACCACAAGGCACGTGGAAGGCCCATTGGCCTCTTCCTCCTCCACGAGGCTCCCTCGCTGAGAGAATCTGGTGAGCAGGATCAGCATCAGGAAAACGAGCCATATGTCCATGCAGCCACAGCTGGCGCTCACGGACTATGCAGGTAACAAATCTCATTTGAGTCTGAGCAACCACTCATTGGACAGTCCGGCCAGCGATAGCCAAGGATTCTCCGAGACCTGGTACCAAAGGAATAAAGTCTCTGTCTCAGATCCCTGGTCCAAGTCTCACATCCATAGAGCAAGGCTCAGACTTTTGTCCTGCACAGGTACCAGCAGCGCTGCACCAGTAAATCCTTGACTCCCCAGGCCTGACCCAGACATTTATTAACCTCTGAAACAGGTACAGACAAGATGGCAGCATCGAAGAAGTCAATGAAAGCCTGGACCTTAGTTTTGACCCAGGAAACCCATAATCTCAGCGGCTCTGACTCTTCATTCAGCACCTCAAGGGCTCCCAAAAGGATATCTAGAATCACTGGAAAGATGACTGCATCTGCAAAATCGAGGTCAGAGATCTTGACATTCTTGAGTTAAAGTTCAACTCCTCGGCTGAAGAAGACTTCAAAAAACTGGATCTAGAGACGTTCTGGGTCACGTACCTTCCTGTTTACCCTTTGATCTCACATCAAGCTCTTCGGATTCTGACAATGTTTGGATCAACATATCTTTGTGAATCTGCATTTTCCCCGCTTGTTGCTGTCAAGACCAAGTTCAGAAACAAGCTGAACATTGAAGGGGACTTGCATTGTGCTCTCTCTGGCATTTGACCACGCATTCAAGATCTGGTAGCGAAGAAGCAATGTCAAGTATCTCATTAAATATGCTGTGTATATGAGTGTTGCTCACAGAATTCTTTGTTCAATAAAAAGATTAAAAACGTGCATTTTTTTTTCAGTTTTTCCTTTTAATTCAGGAGGGATTTTTTTATCATTTGGTTGAAGATGTGAGGGGGGGGGCGTGTGGAGGCAAGGAGCAACAAGAGGGGGCATGGTGGTAAAAAGGTTAAGAACCACTGGTTTAACCCATGTGTTCTGTGTCTCATAGTGGAACACACACACACACACACACACACACACACACACACACACACACACACACACACACACACACACACACACACACACACACACACACACACACACACGAATAACATTGCGAGCGACAACATTTGCGTGCCAGAGACTTCACAACAATGGTGTCGCCTGTCATTGCACGACAGCAGGGACCTCTAAATGAGGACTTCCCTCCTCCCCATTGATGCTATCCTCTGGGGATTGTCTGCTGTACTCTTTATCCTTTGAAATACTGAATGTCAAAGCAATGGAGCAGCAAAGTACAATTTTAAACTTTGGTATGACTTGGCTGGGGTTTGAATCACCATCTAGTTTCATATTTGGAGCAGAATCACCAAGATTAATGACACGCAAAGGACTGAGTCTGGTCCAAGAGTTTTGTCACTGATTGTAACCATTTTGGTCACCGAATGTAACCATTACACCACCGAGTGTAGTCAACGAGTTTGAATTAAAGTAATTAAACTTTGTCATTTTTATTTTTTACAGAGGACACGTGCCCAAAAAATCAAGCTCATCGAAGCAACCAACTCATGACAAGGGTAAACCTTTTGAGTTTTAAAGGCTTGCACGTAACCAAGGTTTATAATAATGACATTATGACGTGACACTTGACTTGAGACGACCTCAAAGATTTGAGGCTTGCCTTCAATGACTTGAGACTTGCCCTCATATCGACTTATTGAGACTTGATTTGAGAGTTGCCCGCAAAAACTTGAGACGATGTAAGGCTTGCCTTCAAAGACTTGAGACTTGCCCTCATATCAACAAATTGAGACTTCACTTGAGGCTTGCCCTCATAGACTTGAGACTTGCCCTCAAATAGACTAATTGAGGCTTGACTTGAGACTTGTCCTCGTATATACTAATTGAGTCTTGCCCTCGTATAGACTAATTGAGTCTTGCCCTCGTAATTGAGAGTTGAGACTGGCCCTTGTCAACTAATTCACATTTGACTTGAGATGAGACTTGTCCTCATCGACTTGAGACTTGCCCTCGTTTAGACTAAGGAGACTTGATGTGAGACTTGCCCTCATTGACTTGAGACTTGCCCTCATATAGACTAATTGAGACTTGCCCACATAGACTTGAGACTTGCCCAGGTAGACTAATTCAGACTTGACTTGAGACTTGCCCTCGAAGCTTGAGACTTGCCCTCAAAGACTTGAGACTTACCTTTGTATAGACAAAGGAGACTTGATGTGAGACTTGCCTTCATAGACTTGAGAGTTGACTTGAGACTTGCCCTCATCGACTTGAGACTTGCCCTCTACGTGCACGCACCTACGGGCCAGCACTAGTATAGACCAATTCTGACTTGACTTGAGACTTGCCCACATTGACTTGAGACTTGCCCTCATTGACTTGAGACTTGCCCTTGTATGGACAAATTCACACTTGACTTGAGACTTGCCCGGGTATAGACTAATTCAGACTTGACTTGAGACTTGCCCACATTGACTTAAGACTTGCCCAAGTATAGACTAATTCAGACTTGACGAGACTTACCCACATTGACTTGAGACTTGCCCTAGTATAGACTTGAGACTTGCCGTAGTATAGACTAATTCAGACTTGACTTGAGACTTGCCCTCATTGACTTGAGACTTGCCCTAGTACAGACTAATGTCAGACTTGACTTGAGACTTGCCCCAGTAGAGACTTGAGACTTGCCCTAGTATAGACTAATTCAGACATGACTTGAGACTTGCCCTAGTATAGACTAATTCAGACTTGACTTGAGACTTGCCCTAGTATAGACTAATTCAGACTTGACTTGAGACTTGCCCCAGTATAGACTTGAGACTTGCCCTAGTATAGACTAATTCAGACTTGACTTGAGACTTGCCCCAGTATAGACTTGAGACTTGCCCTAGTATAGACTAATTCAGCTTGACTTGAGACTTGCCCTCATTGACTTGAGACTTGCCCTAGTACAGACTAATTCAGACTTGACTTGAGACGTCCCTGAGATGCGTTGTTGACATCTCCGGGTTCGACAAACATTCCACCAGACGTCCACCGTCCAGACGGAGGTGGATGGAGGTGTCGTCCAATGGAGGTGTTGTCCACCAGACGGCGGTTTCCTTGGGTTAACCTGAGGCAGTCCCTTCGGGTGGGTGCCTGGAATGTCCTATCCCTAAGAGAGGATGATCACCTGTCTGTTATCTGAGCTCAAGCGTTTGGACATCGGGATTGCAGCTCTCTCTGAGGTTCGGAGACCGGATTGCGGCGAGATAATGGTGGGTGGTTACACCTACTATTGGTCTGGTCGCTCTGATGGTTACCATACCCAAGGAGTTGCTGTAGCTGTGTCCAATAAGCTGACCCCAATGATAATTGAGGTAACACCGGTCAACGAGCGTATTATGAGATTAAGGATTCGTCACTCCTTAGGTGTCATTTCCCTGGTCTCTGTTTATGCTCCGACTGAGGCGAGTGATCTCACCGTGAAGGATGCTTTCTACGCCACGCTCAAGTCTGGTTTATCAGTGCCTCAGACGAGATACACTTCTAGTCTTGGGGGATTTCAATGCATCGACTGGAACTAATAGGGACGGTTATGAGGTGTGTGTTGGTCCCCATGGGTCAGGAACTATGAACCAGAATGGCACTAAGTTTCTTGACTTTGCAAGAAGTCATGGACTTAGGGTGGCTGGTTCATGGTTTCAGCGCCCACAAGCTCATCGCTGGACTTGGTATTCCAACGCTGGCGGTGTGGCAAAGGAGATTGACCATGTCCTCATTGACAGTCGTTGGAGGATGATCCAGAACTGCAGGGTCTACCGGAGTGCTCAGTTCCTCAATACTGACCACAGGCTTGTTGTAGCAACTCTAAAGCTGCACCTTAAATCCTGGAGAATGGTACCATCCCAGCCGAGGCTGGATGTTGCCAAGCTCAGGGATGAGAGAGTAGCTGAGGAGTTTGCGAACAGGCTGAGTGGACACTTGGGGGGTCTGGGTGCTTTGGGGGGTCCTGAAGAGTTGTGGAGCGCCTTCAAGACCACCGTCCTTGATGTTGCCGGTGGATGCCTTGGAGCTCACCGCAGGGCAAAGAAGAATTTTGTCTCAAGGGACACTGGATACCATTGACCAGAGTCGCAGGGCCAGGCTGAATGGCAGAGCTGAGCTGTTCAGGGAGCTGAGGCGTAAAACTGTGCGTGCACTGAGGGTGGACAAGGAGGCCTATGTGCGAGGAATCTGTGAGGGGGTAGAGCATCACCTGTGGACAGGTGATTCTCGTCCCGCTTACAGGGGAATTCGCGCATTACGTTCATCCAAGCCCATCCCTCGGAGCACTGCAGTTCGAGCAGAGAGTGGTAGGCTCTTGACAGAGGAGTCTGAAGTGAAGGCCCGCTGGGCCGGTTACTTTGAGCGGTTGTACCAGGCTGATCCCCCAACTGTCGAGTTGGACGTCAAGGGTGTTACAATCCCTGTTGCTGTCCCTCGAATCAACTGTGGTCCACCTACGCTTGTGGAAACACGGGCTGCGGTGAACCAGTTGAAACGGGGCAAAGCTCCAGGGATCTGTGGCATCCATGCCGAACTTCTCAAGGCTGGTGGAAATGCTGCACTCGTGTCGTTGCATGCAGTTTTGTGCTCTGCCTGGGACACAGGTATCATCCCAACTGACTGGAAGAGGGGCCTTGTTGTCCCTCTCTGGAAAGGGAAGGGTGATCGCCAAGACTACAACAACTACCGAGGGGTGACGCTGCTCTCAGTGCCGGGCAAGGTCTTTGCTCGGATAATTCTCGATAGGGTTCGCCACCATCTGCTTGAGCACCAGCGTCCAGAGCAGTCAGGCTTTACACCAAAGAGGTCAACGATTGACCGTATCCTTGCACTTCTTGTCCTCACCGAACGCAGACGAGAGTTTCGGCAGGGGCTGCTTGCAGCCTATGTTGATCTCTGTAAAGCGTTCGATTCAGTGAATCGGGATGTCCTCTGGAGGATTCTTGGTCTTCGTGGGGTGCCACCAAAACTGATCGATCTGATGTCTGAACTGTACTCTGGTACTGAGAGTGCTGTGAAGTGTGGTGGTACCATCTCTGACTTATTTCCAGTTGTTACTGGAGTTCGTCAGGGATGTGTACTGGCCCCCACACTTTTCAGCACTTGTATGGACTGGATTCTAGGGAGGATGTCGGAGAGATCAAGTTGCGGTGCGTCATTTGGGAATGTCAAGATCTCGGACCTTGACTTTGCAGATGATGCAGTCATCTTTGCGTAGACTTTAGACATCCTCTTGGGGGCCCTCGAGGTGCTGAATGAGGAGTCGGAGCCGTTGGGATTACGGGTTTCTTGGGTCAAAACTAAGATCCAGGCTTTCGGTGACATCTTGAATGCTGCTGTCCTGTCTGTGTCTGTTTGTGGTGAGGATGTTGAGGTTGTGGAGTGATTCACTTACCTTGGCAGTGATATTCATGTCTCTGCTGGCTGCGAGTCAGAGGTCAATAGACGTCTGGGTCGGGCCTGGGGAGTCATGGATTCACTGGATCATGGGGTGTGGCGCTGCCGGTACCTGTGCGGGAGTATGAAAGTCCGAGTCTTCAGGTCCTTGGTACTTCCAGTCTTGCTCTATGGGTGCGAGACTTGGACTCTGACCAAGGATCTGAGACGAAGACTTAATTCCTTTGGTACCAGGTCTCTTCGGAGAATCCTTGGCTATCGCTGGTCGGATTTTGTGTCCAACGAGCGGTTGCTGAGAGAGACTCGGATGAGATTTGTTACCTGCATAGTCCGTGAGCGTCAGCTGCGGCTGTATGGACATGTGGCTCGTTTTCCTGACTCTGATCCTGCTCACCAGATTCTCTCAGCGAGGGAGTCTCATGAGTGGAGGAGGCCAGTGGGCCGACCACGTGCCTCATTGTTGCAACAGGTTGACCATCATCTCAAGGAGATGGGGATGGGCCTGGCATCTGCCTGGGGGATGGCCAGACGGAGGCCCCTGGAGTACCGGCGGAAAGTGGACGCAGCGACGCGCTGTTCTGGCACATGCTCCCATACCTGACCTGACCTGACAAACATTGGCTATCCTCCCACCAAATCTCACCGTGACTACACGGACACATGCATCAAGTAATAAGTTATGTTCACTTCAAGTCGTCGTGACATTTCACGTGACGTGGTGAAAAACTACCTCCTACTTCCGTATAAGCGGTGTATGTGTTGATTTGTATTTTTCTCCACTGGTCTCCCTTTTTATACAAATAATTTCATATTGAGCGGTGAGGTAGTTTTTGTTTTAAAACAACATACATTCCGATATATCCAACTTAAATATACCTTTCGATTGGAATTATATTCGTGTAACGAGAAAAAGGTCAAATTTGTACAACGATCGACGGTACAGGTCGTTCAGCTTCTCCGTCTGTGAAGGGATTTCCGGCTGCGCTTGAGAGTTCGCGGCAAATCGTGAGGTAAGAGGAAAGGATTTTACCTCAGGAGGGTTAAATCTGGAACGGATCTCCAGGAACAGGAAAAAGGGGCAGAGCAGATGAGGATTTCCGACATCGAGTACAGAACATCGCGTTTTAACCCAGTTTGTGGATGACGACGGCACCGACTCGGTAGAGCGCGTACCCCAGCCCGTACCTCAGCGCCTACCTCAGCGCGTACCCCAGCGCCTTCCTCGGCGCGTACCCCAGCACGTACCCCAGCGCCTACCTCAGCACGTACCTCAGCGCGTACCCCAGCGCGTACCCCAGCGCCTACCTCAGTGCGTACCCCAGCGCCTACCTCAGCACGTACCTCAGCGCGTACCCCAGCGCCTACCTCAGCACGTACCCCAGCGCCTACCTCAGTGCGTACCCCAGCGCGTACCCCAGCGCCCACCTCAGCACGTACCTCAGCGCGTACCCCAGCGCCTACCTCAGCACGTACCCCAGCACCTACCTCAGTGCGTACCCCAGCGCCTACCTCAGCACGTACCCCAGCGCGTACCCTAGCACGTACTTCAGCGCGTACCTCAGCAACAGACTGAACGGTTCACGGTTTGGATTGGTACCTGAAACAACATGGAATCGGCTTGTTCTCGTCACCGAACCGACTCGTCCACCTCGCTTTGTCATAACTCGTCCACAACTTTTTGAGATATCATTCTAAACTGGACATCGTTTTTGGCCCGATCTCTCAATATTGAAGAATCACTTTAAACAAGCTCAAATGAGCAAAGATCCTCGTCCTCTGATGACGTCATAAAATGAATATGACGTCATTGTGATGTGTATCAGGTTTGCGATAAATTATCTGTGCTATTGCCCGGTTTGATTCCCACAAACAAAATTCAAACAGCTTGCCTAGCTTCGGAGATAATGGTATAGGCGATTTCCATTAGTGGCGATATTATGTCAACTTTTTTTTCTCGGAAGAATTTCCAAAATCGGAGATGGTTACTGCCTGCGCGTGGGCCTTCTGCATATACATGGCAAGTTTCACGAAGATCCGATGAAAACTCTGGGTTGCGAAACAAAAAATGTCAAAAAATAGGAATGATGTCATAAATATTGATATGACGTCATAGTGATGTATCATATGTGCGGTAATTCACCTCTGCTAAAGCCCTGTTCGATTCCCGCAAACAGAATTCAAAAAGCTTGCCTAGTTTCAGAGATAATTTTTGAGGCGATTTCCATTAGCGGAGATATTTTGACGTCATAACTTTTTTTTCTCGGAGGAATTTTCAAAATCGGAGATGGTTACTGTCTGCGCAGCGTATTTTTTACATATTGTTACGGCTGTGGAAATTCGCAATACACCATAAAGGGTTCTTAGATCACTTATGACGCTAAGTTTATGTGCAGATAGTTCCCCACCGTTGTTTAAAGGGAATTTCTTCGTGTTCACCGGGCTGCGACTCTGAGATAGCCGTTTTTCTTTTTCTATTATTTTGAACAAACCTCCACGCAAGCAACAAGCCGCGTTGAAAACCGTCGAACGAAAAAGGGAACCAAAAGAGTTCCGATGGGCACGCGGATTTTTCCCGCCTGTTTCTCCGAGGAGTGTGACGGAGGCAGGGGGCAGCTCACCGCCGATTGGTGGATGAACAGCGTGAGGCGGTTGGGGTGAGGGAACGCCCCTTTTCGGGAACCTTCTCAAAGGGAGGTGGAGCTGAAAACTGGAAGGAGCGAAGGGCGGAGCCCCACGCTATATAAGGCGGACCGCGCGTGGGGCTCACTCTCTCTGTCAGGGTCGAGTGCTCCTCTCTCTCTCTCTCTCTCTCTCTCTCTCTCTCTCTCTCTCTCTCTCTCTCTCTCTCTCTCTCTCTCTCTCTCTCTCTCTCTCTGTCTGGGCCGTCGACGTCTCTCTCTCTCTCTCTCTCTCTCTCTCTCTCTCTCTCTCTCTCTCTCTCTCTCTCTCTCTCTCTCTCTGTCGGGGTCGAGTGCTCCTCTCTCTTGGTGGCCAGCGTCGAGCTCGCTCTCTCTTGGTGGCCAGGGTCGAGCTCGCTCTCTCTCGCTCTCTCTCTCTCTCTCTCTCTCTCTCTCTCTCTCTCTCTCTCTCTCTCTCTCTCTCTCTCTCTCTCTCTCTCTCTGTTGGGGTCGAGTCCTCCTCTCTTGGTGGCCAGGGTCGAGCTCGCTCTCTCTCTCTCTATTGGTGGCCAGGGTCGAGCTCGCTCTCTCTCTCTCTATTGGTGGCCAGGGTCGAGCTCGCTCTCTCTCTCTCTATTGGTGGCCAGGGTCGAGCTCTCTCTCTCTCTATTGGTGGCCAGGGTCGAGCTCTCTCTCTCTCTATTGGTGGCCAGGGTCGAGCTCTCTCTCTCTCTCTCTCTCTCTCTCTCTCTCTCTCTCTCTCTCTCTCTCTCTCTCTCTCTCTCTCTCTCTCTCTCTCTCTCTCTCTCTCTCTCCCCCCCCCCCTCCGTCTGGTTCGTCGACATCACTCAGTCTCTGGTCCTGGAGCCCCTTCTGCCCTTCAGTCCTTTCTTGCTCGGTCGTGGGTCGTGAAAGCACCAGCAGCAACGCCGGAGAGAGCTCGCTGGCTACGCAAGGCCGTGGGGAGTCGACGTCACGACCTGCCCACCATCGCACCACGAGGGTGCGGGTAAGACGTTTTGGTCTCACGGGACCCGTTCGGTCCTCCAGGTCCCATGCCATAAAGGTTTATGAACCCCGTCTACCTCCCTGCCTATGGGGAGGGTTTTTCTTTGCTTTTGTATGACTACTGTAGCGCCGTGTCCCTATAAGTTGACCTGCGTAAGTGACTGTACATTGCTCGTATTTGGTGGTAACGCTTTCTATTTGTTTCTTGTACATTGCATGACTGCCTTGCTTATGAATACATGTGTGTTATAATAAATATCCTTGTGTGAAATGTATCCCATTCGTCGTCTTTTTCCATTTTGAAAGTGCCATCTTAAATCGCGGAATAAATTAGTAGTGGGTTTTGAATACCCGGGTAAAGAAGAGAATCTGATCCATCGAGGTCGGCGATAACACCGCTCGGTTATCACTGTAGCACGGAACGGACCGCTTAAGCGGTTCATGTCCGAGGCCGACCTGCGGCGAGGTACGTTTGCCCGGTCGACTACTCGCGCAGGTACTGAGGTAGGTCGAATTTGGCGAGCAACCCTATCCTGCGCGGGTGGGCAATTGGCACGATCGTGGTGAGGTTAAACCTCCACCCGTGACTGGCTCCTGGCGGTAGTTCCAGGAGGGTCGTGACTGAATTGTCCGTCCGGTGGGCGACGCGGTTGCGATTGGAGTTACGCAATCGCTCGCACGCCAGGCGGGCCAGAATTCGTAACACTGGTGTCGCGAGTGGGATTCAAATCCATCCCGCCTCCAACTAAATTCGCGGGAATCGGTTCAGGGGTGAGTGGAGGGACCCTCGATTCCCACCAAATTCGAGCGAGTTAAATTAAATTCCGAGAAATAAGATGGCTTTTCAAGGCGAACGGGTGCCCGGGAAATTAGAAATGGAGTTAGAATTAATAGAATCCATGGCCCAGGATGGAATCCCCGAGCAGGAACAATTTCTCCCCCCACAAACGGACCCAGAACCCGAATGGGCGCGGCAGCGGCCGTGGTGTATGACACCTCCCCTTCCCTCCTCCACCAACCCCCCCCCAATCCCTGCCGAATCGGCTCAGCCGAGTGCACTCGACATGGCGCAGTTATTTGCAATGCTGGCGGAAATGAATAACAGACTAAACAGCAAGATGGATACGAATGCGAAAACAAATGAATGCAAATTTCCAGCAAGTGATGAACGGAATGAAAGAAGAAATGAAAGGAATGCGGGGTGAGATGCAGCAAATAGGCTGTGGCCTGCAGGCAGGCATAATGGCATTTGCGTGCAGCGAAACGCGGACCGCGGGCGAGAAAATGGCGACGCCACTTGCTGGAGCGAACGAGCTGGGAGGGAGTGCAACGGCTGTCCGGCCGACGATGGAAGCAGGGGAGGACAAACTAATTTGGGAGATGTGTAAAACGAGACTTGAGCAGGTGACAAAGGAAGTGACGGCGACACAGAGGGAAAAAGTTAATGTGGTGACTGCGACGTGTAAGAGACACGTGGAGACGACAGAGATAATAAAATAAATAACAGAGACACGGGAGGGAGAAACGGTAGAGGAGAGACTACACGATAAAGACGAGCACACACACACACACGGAGTTAGTGGAGGACGATGAGGGGAGCTCGGGGAATGTCTCGTGACCCGGTGCAAGCAGCTGGATAGCCTCCTTCAGGAACTGAGGGAGACGCTATGCTCCCTTGAAGCTGATCGCGACCAGGTAGGTCCGGTCGAGCTTTGCGGAGTTGAGGGGGCGAGTGCTGTTGACAGGTACACACGGAGCTTGGGGGGTTTGAAGGCCCCGGAACCCCTGGTGGTGGCACTAATCCCCAGTGCGATTGTCCCGGTGTGTGTGTTCAGGAGTGAGGCGAAATGCGTGCTGCGGCGCGCACATAGCGTGGGTGCAAGGGCGTGTGTGAGAGCGACCGCATGGGTGACAAAGACCCCGTGTGTGGATGAGACCCCGAGTGGGAGTGAAACCCTGTGCGTGAGTGTGTTCGCGAGTGTGCCAAAATACGTGCTTCCCAGCATGCCGTGTGAGGAAGAAGCACCGCGTGTGAAAGAGGCCGTGTGTGTGAGTGAAACGGTCTGTATGAATGAAACACCGCGTGTGCGAGTGAGAGGAACAGCGTGTGTGAGGTCGCTGTATGTAAGGGAGATGACGGTCGGCATGCGGGAGCACGCAGCCGCGTCTCACAGTGTGAATGTCATGGAGTGGTGTATGAGCATCGTGACACGCAGGAGTGCGTGGGTCGAATGGCGACGACGATGACGGTGACAGAGAGACAAAGGCCGAGTAGCGGCCGTAGATGTAATGGGGACCACGCCGGGTTTGCACGGCAGCGCGTGCGAGGTTCGTGCCGTGCAGCGCACGAGGCCGCCACGTGCGCGCTTGCGGGAGTGAAACCCGGTCCGTAAACGCCAGCGGTGGATGTTGCCGATCCCGCGGACGGACAAAAGCTAGGCTGGATAGACGGATTCGGAATGGATGGGTTCTCCACGCGAGCGTGTGTTAAGCTCCAACGGGCAGAGCACATGTGTTCGCGTGGGGAACCCCTCAAAACGTGAGGCTTGTTTTTTTGATGCGCAGGGTGACGTCATGGCTGCACGTGGGGTTGGAATCCGGCAGGAAGGATTGAATCCCTGCCGGATGGTACCGTCCAAGAGGGACGAGGTACGCGAACAGCGGCCATGACGTCACGCAAAAGGTGCGCAGGTTGCGAGTTGCGAGTTGCCGCGCTGGTGCTGCGCAATGAAAAACAATATGGGTTGAGCAATGCAAGCCTCGCTTCGGGTGAACAGGATTCCCTGGGCAGGGGTGAAAGACCCCCCTGTCTTGGGCACAGGACACACCCAGTTAGGGGGAAGGGTTACCTTAGCTCGACCGGCTTCATGGGGCAGGGGTAAGTCCTCATGGAGCCCGTGGAATGGATTAGGTAGAGGGATTCAGTTTAGACTTAGGATGGGAAATGGAAAAGGATTTGAGGACAGAGACAGACTTTGGATGTGTAGAGGGGACGTAGCTTAGCTACGTAGATTAAAAGGATGTGCTACTAATGTAAGGGATGACGTGGGAGCATGAGATAGTTTGGGGGTGTAGTGAGCAGGATGGCAGAAATCAGTGATGTGTGGGAAGGAAAGTATGAAGGAACATGATGAGTGAGTGAGGCCAGCGGGCTTGAGTGTATGGAGTGAATGTGGTATGCATGGTGCGATGAGTGATTGGGGGGAGGAGTGACTCCCGCCCAAGGGACCCCAGGGTCAGAGTAATGTGAGTTAGTGGGTTAGCGAAATTGAAAAAATGGAGGTCGTTTTGCTGTTGGTGGGAAAGTAGGCTCGAAACCCGTTTGGAGGGGTGCAGGAGCCCTGTTGGCGGGTTGGGAGCGTGGCTACGAATGGTGAGTATCGCTGAGTGGGTACCCCGGGCACCGGGCTAGTCGGCCGTGGTAGGCCAAGGGCCCATGTGGGGCTGGGATAGTGTAGTGGGCATGGGTGGCCCGCATGATGCGGGGCCCGGGGGCGCCATTGGCCACGGGGGCAGTGTACTGGGCACGGGTGACCCTCGGAAAGGGGCCCGGGGCGCCAGCCTGCCACGTGAGCGTTTCAGGGGAGTCGTCAGATAGGGCACTCCCCGGTGTTTAGGGAGCTGGTAGGCTCAGAGGCAGTGTGGTGCCCGGGGGTGCCATCGTCGGAGAATCGGCAGAGGGTAGTTCCTGCCAAGGGAGCCACGTGTCCCAGCCACGAAACCGTGTGAGGGCACGGGAGGAAAATTTGAGGGCGAGGCCCAAAATTGTGAGGACACCAACACAGGCGACGGGAATCCTGTTTGTTAGAACCGATAGTTTAAGCGAGAGGCGCTTGTTGAAAGCCCCGAGATAGTTTAAAGGTTAATGGATAGGGTAGATTAGGAAGTGTACCCCTCTGCACCATCCATCCCTTCGCTCTCGTTGTGGGCCGCTGGACCCACCTTGGGTAAAGATCGCTGAAATCTGAGGAGGCCATTCTGAGGCTTGAATTGGGCCTCGACACAGGACGCTAGCTCTCCTTTATTCCCCTCTGGGAAGGGAACGTAGGGGTTGGGAGTAGGCTCGATGACAGGATAGGTTAGCCGAGCAAAGACGATAAAGGTGGTTAGGGGACGATTTATATAAGGGAAGTGAAAATAAAAATAAAAACAAAAAAAATAAGTTGGGGCTAAATTGGGTTTTGACAGATTAAGGGGTTGGGTATGGACAGAGACAGGCAAAGGCGATAGGTTGGGAGGGAGACAGTAGGGTCTGTCCGAGCCCGCCTTCCGAGTGGCCAGCACCACCGCACTCCCTCCACGAACCTCCGTTTCAAGGCAAGAGGCTGGCCACTTCGTCTGCTGGCTGTGGGTGCTTCGAGGCCTGTGCCGGCCACTTCATCGGCTGGCTGTTTTGCTTCAAGGCCTGTGCCGGCCACTTCATCTGCTGGCTGTTGCTGCAAGGCCTGTGCTGGTCGGATCGTCTGCTGGCTGTTTGCTTCAAGGCCTGTGCCGGTCACTTCATCTGCCGGCTGTTTGCTACAGCGGCCTTGCCATGCCTTGCCTGCCTGCCTTTGCCTTGGCCCATGCCTGCTGCCCTCGTCCAGTTGCCCCGTTCTGTTTTGCATTCCCCCCCCCCGTTCATTACCATGTGCGGCAGGATCATTGCACAAGCCGCAAGGACTGCCCTGTTGGCAGCTGCAATATGGGACTGCACCGGCGGCCCGTGCACCGTTTGTTTGTTCACTGCGTTCATTTCAAAAGGGGGTGGCCTTGGACTGCGTTTAAGCAGCATGGCCCCCTGCATTGTTGCATGAGCCAGAGAGTGCGTTTAAGCAGCCTGGCCCCCTGCTTGTGACTGTTTTTTTCCCCGCAGAGTCCATTGATCCTGGGCCATGGGGTAGTGTAAAATTATAAGGTTAAGTTGTTAAGATGTAATTGTAAATGTGTTTTGCGCCCCCGGCATGTTTGTCTTAGCGCCGGCAATTTATTTAAGTCATCTGTATGAGTGGGTTTGTTTAGTTAGTTACTCAGCCCGTAGGTTATTTATTTTGGGGACACGAATACACTGAATGTCGGACTCAGAGATCCAAAGGTAAATCGTACTCGGGGTGAACTTACACATGATGGCACACAAAAATTCCACGACTCGGGACGAGTCTGTAAAAAAGGAGGGGGTCGTGTTACGGCTGTGGAAATTTGCAATACACCATAAAGGGTCCTTGGATCAGTTATGTCGCTAAGTTTATGTGCAGATAGTTCCCCACCGTTGTTTAAAGGATTTCTTCGTGTTCACCGGACTGCGACTCTTTGAGATAGCCGTTTTTCTTTTTCTATTGTTATTTTGAACAAACCTCCACGCAAGCAACAAGCCGCGTTGAAAACCGTCGAAGGAAAAAGGGAACCAAAAAGAGTTCCGATGGGCGCGCGGATTTTTCCTGCCTGTTTCTCCGAGGAGTGTGACGGAGGCAGGGGGAGGGCAGCTCGCCGCCGATTGGTGGATGAACAGCGTGAGGCGGTCGGGGTGAGGGAACGCCCCTTTTCGGGAACCTTCTCGAAGGGAGGTGGAGCCCAAAACGGGAAGGAGCGAAGGGCGGAGCCCCGCGCTATATAAGGCGGACTGTGCGCGAGGCTCACTCTCTCTCTGTCGGGGTTGAGTGCTCCTTTTTCTCTCTGTCTGGGCCGTCGACGTCTCTCCCTCTCGCTCTCTCTCTGGTCCATGAGCTCTCTGTCGGGGTCGAGTGTTCCTCTCTCTTGGTGGCCAGGGTCGAGCGCTCTCTCTCCCTCTCTCTCTCTCTCTCTCTCTCTCTCTCTCTCTCTCTCTCTCTCTCTCTCTCTCTCTCTCTTGATGGCCAGGGTCGAGCTCTCTCTCTCTCTCTCTCTCTCTCTCTCTCTCTCTCTCTCTCTCTCTCTCTCTCTCTCTCTCTCTACTCTCTCTCTCTCTCTCTACTCTCTCTCTACTCTCTCTACTCTCTCTACTCTCTCTACTCTCTCTCTCTCTCTCTCTCTCTGTCTGGGTCGTCGACGTCACTCTCTCTCTGGTCCTGAAGCCCCTTCTGCCCTTTAGTCCTTTCTTGCTCGGTCGTGGGTCGTGAAAGCACCAGCAGAAACACTGGAGAGAGCTCGCTGACCACGCCAGGGGCCCGAGGTCAGGAGCGGCTATGCAAGGCCGTGGGGAGCCGACGTCGCGACCTGCCCACCATCGCTCCACGAGTGCGCGAGTAAGACCCTTCGGTCTTACGGGACGCGTTCGGTCCTCCAGGTCCCGTGCCATAAAGGTTTACGAACCCCGTCTACCTCCCTGCCTATAGGGAGGGTTTTTCTTTGCTTTTGTATGACTGCTGTGGCGCCGTGTCCCTATAAGTAGACCTGTGTAAGTGACTGTACATTGTTCGTATTTTGTGGTAATGCTTTCTATTTGTTTCTTGTACATTGCATGACTGCCTTGCTTCTGAATACGTGTGTGTTATAATAAATGTCCTTGTGTGAAATGTATCCTGTTCGTCGTCTTTTTCCCTTTTGAAAGTGCCATCTTGAATTGCGGAATAAATTTGTAGTGGGTTTTGAATACCCAGGTAAAGAAGAGAATCTGATCCGTCGAGGTCGGCGATAACACCGGTCGGTTATCACTGTAGCACGGAACGGACCGCTTAAGCGGTTCGTGTCCTAGGCCGACCTGCGGCGAGGTACGTTCGCCCGATCGACAACTCGTGCAGGTACTAAGGTAGGTCGAATTTGGCGAGCAACCCTATCCTGCGCGGGTGGGCAATTGGCAAGATCGTGGTGAGGTTAAACCCCCACCCGTGTCTGGCTCCTGGCAGTAGTTCCAGGAGGGTCGCGACTGAATTGTCCGTCCGGTGGGCGACGCGGTTGCGATTGGAGTTACGCAATCTCTCGCACGCCAGCGGGCCAGAATTCGTAACAATATATATCCCAAGTTTTTCGGAAGTGTCGATGAAAACTGTGGGCTGTGAAACAAAAAAATCCACAAGAACAGCAACGTGAGTAAGACCGAGAGATCCTCTACGAGGATCTAAAAATTATTGGGTCTTTATCCAGATTTGGATTTTCAGCCCAAATGTTATTATTAATTATTTTTTGTCACACACCCAACCTGTCCACCAAGTTTCATCAGAATCCGTCCATAACCTTTTCTACTTTTGTGTACCCTGTGGAGGCTCGTACTCGCACGAGAGCGAACACATTGAAACACACAACAAGGGGAGAACAGAGACATGAGGAGATCTGTGGAAGGGAAAGGGATGGAGTGGGGAACACGGGGCATACAAGACGGACATTACAGGGGACTTTCAGGAAGGAAAGCGATAAATTTGAAGGACGTGGGTTTGAGGTGGATTAATGGGGGTCGAAGAGGTTGTGGTTTTGGATGGGGGAAGATAAGAAGAGATGGTAGTGAACGGCTGTTTTGAAGACCGAGAGGGAAGACAGTGGGATTGAAGAGAGTGTGGGAGTTTGTTCAAAAGGTGGGGGAAAAAAGAGGAATGGAAGAGTGAAGGTGAGCAGTGATTCTTCATTTTGGTAGTTTTACTAGAAGGGGGTTGCTGGTGGACCTTGAGCGCCCTGTGGAAATATGGGGGGGGGGGACATATGACATATCTCAGACATAGTGGGGGGGGCGAGTCCGGAGAGGAGACGGTAGAAGACAGAAAGACTTGCCTGCGGTGAGAGAGTGAGAGACCCAAAGACTCAGCCTCATTGAGGGAGATACCAATGATCCTAAATTCCTTGGTTCCCACAGCCTGAAGCCGAAAAAGGTGAGACGTGGGAGCACCAGCCCAGAGGGGAGAGCAGTACTCCATCAGGCTGTGGACGAAAGCTTTGTTTGTGGTCAGGAGCTCAGGTGTGCCAAAGAAGGACTTTGCATGACTGAGGATTCCCAGTCGGCGACTAGCTTTGGAGGCCAGCTTGGAAATGTAGCTTTCCCAGGAAAGATCATGGCAGTTCATGAGACTCAGAAGCTTGAATGAAAGTACTTCTTCAAGAGGATTGTTGAGAAAGTAGATTGGGGGCGGGAGGGGGGCCCAGAAGGTCCTTTCGGAGAGACATAGTGAGTGTGAGATTTGTTTGGATTGAAAGACATGGTCCACGTGTTGGACCAGTTTGTGATTTTACCCAGGTCTGCAGAGAGTGAAGAAGCTGCTGCTTGCCGGTCTGAGTGATGACAGATTGGATGGCAGAGGGTGAAATCATCTGCAAAGTGATAAAGATGATTTTCTGGTGTCGCAGAGATCAATGATGAAAACTAGAAAAATTGCAGGGCCCAGAACGCTCCCTTGAGGAACTCCAGCTTGGACAGGAAGAGGGGATGAGAGAACTCCATTTAGGGCCACACGTTGACTGCGACAGGAGAGGAAGTCTGTGAGTCATGAGTGCAGATGGCCTTGGATACCATAGGAAGAGAGTTTGGTGAGCAGAGCAGGGTGCCAGACCGTATCGAAAACACACGATATGTCTAGGGAGGTGGCTCTGAGTTCATGTCTGGCATTAAGGATCTCCATCCATTGTTGGGAGAGCAGACTCAGCATATCCAGGTTAGTGACCTGGTTTGAGTCTAAATTGATGATTGGAAACCTTTTGAGACATCCTGTTCACAGACAAACAAGAAAGATGTTATGTAGAGCATGATACTAGTGTTTTCCATGAAACAAATTTAACCTTAAAAATAATTTGTGGTTGAATTCAATGACCAAAAGATTGAATAGTGTACGGTAGGTGGTTCCACAGGTGAGAAAAAAAGAGGAATGAATGAATGCAGCTGAGCAGTGATTCTGGATTTAGGTAGTTTCATTAGGAGGGGGCTGCTGGTGGATCACTTAACTCCTGCAGATATCTGAGGGGGACAAAGCACGGAGAGGGCAAAGGGTGCAAGACCAGAAATGAAGCTGAAGAAGAGAGTCCACCGACTTGTCGGTAATGGCAAAGTGATAGGCCCATCGAATTGGCTTTATCGCAAGAGATTGCAATTATATTGAAGGCCTTTGTTTCCACAGGGTTGAGCTGAGCAAGATTTGAGGTAGGGGAACCAGCCCAAAGGGGAGAGCTGTACTTCATCGAGCTCTGGATGAAGGCCTTGTAGGTGGATACTTAGGTGTGTTCGGAAGACAGGACAATGTCACATTGCTATAGGTAAAGCTAACAAACACACCAAATTGCATATTTTAGTGTGATAATTTATCCCCCTTCGAATATAACCCAAAACCCTGTCTGTCTGATCACGATGTAATCGGTCGATACTTATCCAATTTCCATCAAACTTGCCAGGTAGATGAAGGGTCACATGACATAGGTTTTAGTGATTTCACTTGCCCGCCCCCCCTCCCCAAGGGGTATTTCCACCTCGGACGAACTCCGTGTTAAGGTGTATAAATAGCTCAGCATGGCGTTTCATGGGGCACACCTACTGGAAGTAAATATTATTAAAACCACAAACTATTCTGTCAATTCTTTCCAGCATATGATTACCTTTCTTAAAGTCGCTGCTGTGGTTTAACACTAAACTGAAAGAAATATGGAGCAAACCCGACGTCCTTGAGGCATTCTATGTTTGTCGCATTCCCCACATCCGAATGGATACAAGCCGTCTCAAGTTGCTCGGCCTCTAGATAAGGTGCTCAAATGAGTCTTTACGCATGAATGATGTATGTATGCCATAATACCTGTCTGATTTTTCTAGCTATGACATTTTGTGGCCTGTACGTGGATTGTTACCTCTGCCACCGAAGGTGAAGGAGGTTATGTTTTCACCCCTTTCTGTCTGTTTATTTGTTTATCTGTTTGCTTGTCTGTGTACAGGATGTCTCAAAAAGTTGTGGACGGATTCGGATAAAACTTGGACATGTGGGGTATGTGACCACGACAAATTGATTCAGTTTTGGTTAAGATCCAAATCCAGATCTGACAACTAATTTTTTTAAAAGTGATTCCTCATCATTGAGAGATGGTGCTCAAAAAAACAATATATACCATGATATTTAAACCTCCGCCGTCTTCGAAGATGGATGGAGGTTACTGTTTTTACCCCTTTCTGTTTGTTTGTGAACAATATTACGGAAAACTCCTCGACGGATTTCGACGAAACTTGGTGGGAGGGGGGGTTAGGTATGGTCCAAGGATCATGCCATTAAATTTTGGACCCCCCCCCCAAAAAAAAATGTAAGAGAAATTTTTTTTTATTTTTTGAATTTCTACATATTTTAAGTGATTTCCAACCGCCCCCCAAAATTGTTAGAGAAAATTTATTTTTTGCATTTCTACATATTTTAAGTGATTTCCAACCTCCCCCCCCCAAAAAAAATTGTTTGAGAAAATTTTTTTTTTTTGCATTTTTACATGTTTTGTGATTTCCTCTCTTCTTCCTCTTTCGGCTTGCTCCCGTTAGGGGTCGCCACAGCGGATCAACCATCTCCATTTCGCTCTATCCTCCACATCTTCCATTGACACTCCAACCACCCGCATGTCCGCCCTCACCGCATCCATGAACCTCTTCTTTGGCCTTCCTCTTCTCCTCCTGCCTGGCGGCTCCATCTTCAACATCCTTCTCCCGATATACTCCGTTTCCCTCCTGTGCACATGTCCAAACCATCTCAATCTTGCCTCTCTCACTTTGTCTCCAAACCGTCCTACCTGCGCTGTCCCTCTAATATACTCATTTCTTATCCTATCCATCCTCGTCACTCCCAATGAGAATCGCAGCATCTTTAACTCTGCCACCTCCAGCTCCACTTCCTGTCTTATTGTTAGTGCCACCGCCTCTAAACCATACAACATAGCTGGTCTCACTACCATCTTGTATACTTTCCCCTTCACTCTTGCAGCTACCCTTCTGTCACAAATCACTCCTGCAACTCTTCTCCACCCACTCCATCCTGCCTGCACTCTCTTTTTCACTTCTCTCCCACACTCTCCGTTACTTTGGACAGTTGATCCCAAGTATTTAAACCAATCCACCTTCCCCACTTCGACTCCTTGCAACCGCACCATACCACCACCCTCCCTCTCATTTACGCACATGTACTCCGTCTTACTCCAACTGACTACCATTCCCCTTCTCGCCAGTGCGTACCTCCATCTCTCAAGGCTCGCTTCAGCCTGCTCCCTACTCTCCCTACAGATCATGATGTCATCCGCGAACATCATAGTCCATGGAGACTCCAGTCTGATCTCGTCTGTCAAGCTGTCCATCACCATTGCAAACAGGAAAGGGCTCAGAGTCGATCCTTGGTGCAATCCCACTTTAACCTTAAACCGGTCCGTCATTCCGACCGCACACCTCACCGCTGTCACACTGTCCTCATACATATCCTGCACGATCCTCACATACTTCTCCACCACTCCCGACTTCCTCATACAACACCACAACTCCTCTCTTGGCACCCTATCATAAGCTTTCTCTAAATCCACAAACACACAATGTAACTCCTTCTGGCCTTCCCTATACTTCTCCATCAACATTCTCAAAGCAAACATCGCATCAGTGGTGCTCTTTCCTGGCATAAACCCATATTGCTGCTCACAGATCGTCACCTCTCCTCTCAACCGAGCTTCCACTAATCTTTCCCACAACTTCATGGTGTGGCTTAACAACTTTATCCCTCTGTAATTTCCACAGCTCTGCACATCACCCTTATTCTTGAAAATCGGAACCAGTACACTTAATCTCCACTCCTCGGGCATCCTCTCACTTTCCAAGACTTTATTAAACAATCTGGTTAACAACCCCACTCCCATCTCTCCTAAGCACTTCCATGCCTCCACTGGTATACCATCTGGGCCAACCGCCTTTCCACTTTTCATCTTCTTCATAGCAGTCCTCACTTCATCCTTACTGATCCACCCCACTTCCAGATTCACTATCTCCACCTCTTCCATCTCTCTCTCTCTCTCTCTCTCTCTCTCTCTCTCTCTCTCTCTCTCTCTCTCTCTCTCTCTCTCTCTCTCTCTCTCTCTCTCTCTCTCTCTCTCTCTCTCTCTCTCTCTCTCTCTCTCTCTCTCTCTCTCTCTCTCTCTCTCTCTCTCTCTCTTTTTCTCTCTCTCTCTCTCTCTCTCTCTCTCTCTCTCTCTCTCTCTCTCTCTCTCTCTCTCTCTCTCTCTCTCTCTCTCTCATTTTCTTCATTCATCAGCTCCTCAAAGTACTCCATCCACCTTCTCAACACACTCTCCTCGCTCGTCAGCACATTCCCATTTGCGTCCTTTATCACCCTAACCTGCAGCACATCCTTCCCAGCTCGGTCCCTCTGCCTTGCCAATCGGTATAAATCCTTTTCCCCTTCTTTTGTATCCAACTTCTCATACAGCTCGTCATATGCCTTTTCCTTGGCCTTTGCCACCTCTCTTTTTACCTTTCGACGCCACTCCTTGTACTCCTGCCTACTTTCTTCATCTCTCTGACTATCCCACTTCTTTTTCATGTTACTCTCTCTTTTTTTTTCCATGTTTTGTGATTTCCAACCCCCCCAAAAAAATTGTTACCTCCCCCCCAAAAAAAAGAAAAAAAAATTTTTTTTTTTTGCATTTCTACAAGTTTTAAGTAATTTCCAACCCCCCCCCCCAAAAAAAAATATTGGAGAAAAGAACTATAACTCTGTCAGCACTGTTGACATCATATTTAATGAATAAGATATAATGTTCACTTGAGTGACCCAGCAGTATTGGCGGCGCAGGTTTTGCACTCTCCCGAGTGCTCCCCCTCTAGTTTAAAAATGCATTGGGCCAGATAGGTTCTCGTGGATCAGGCATTACGGGGCGGAGGTATGCGCTCCACTGAGTGCCCTTCTCGTTTATAACTGGTATCTTGGGCCTCACATGTCTTTTCTCCCGGCCATTGTTTCAAGTGTGACATGCGATATTGCCCTTGACACCCTTACAGCTCAATTGCGACCTTTGACACATAACCCCATTTATAACTTGCACACACCTATAAACTGTCTTGCCCGAGTTTGAATCTCAACCCAGCTATAAACTGTCATCCTGGTGCTTCACAGGCAGGGTGATTCATCAATGCATGCCGTCCCTTGGATGGGCGTTAGATTGGGCATCCCGTCTGCCAGCATCTATATTAATATTTCGGCACGCCCCTCTTTTTGTTCCACCATCAGATTTTTGTTACTGCATGGAATGAAACAAGCTTTGACATATATAGTAATGATATTATTGTCTTCCTTAAGAGGCCCCTCAAAATTCGTTTTGATGATTATGGTAGTTAAACAGTTCATGTTCATCCGACATTTTATTATTCCTACTGCACTTCATCAGAACATAGATTGTGGATGGATGCGCAGATCCCAGGAGAACTATAGCTGTACAGAACAATTCATATTATCGATGGATAAAAATGATATTTAGTTGATATTATAATAAATTGTTTATTTAAAATATCTTCAAATTTTGTGAGTTTTTAGTTTGTTGTGAAATATTAGGTCCTCGGGTCTCCGCATTGTGGCGTACAGGCTTAAGTCGTACTTCTGTTTACTACCGTAGAAAATCACAGAACCATCCGATCGACATGCTGTTAACAGTTTCAGAATCAGCTAAATTCTACAACATATGAATATGGAGACGAAACTGATCCGGCCAGCTAAAATCTACAAGATATGAATATGTAGACGAAACTGATCCGGCCTTTTGGATCATTTTAAAGTAGGGTGCCCTGTAATTTTAATGCGCTCTATGGATCCTCCGGAACTCACGAATGGTACACGTTGTGTCGTCACTAAACTACTTGGTAATGTCATCGAAGTGGAGCTACTGCGGGACAGTCGAAGGGGAAAACCTGAATGATAATCAATGGATAAAAATGATATAATATATTGTTTAAAATACATTCATGCTATCTGTCTTTTACCATATGTTGCCAGTGACGCCCGTTGAAGACGGGCACCTTTACTAGTAAGTTGATAATGTTAAACATCTGTGTCTTTCAAGAAAATGTCGGCCAGCTATCGCCAGCACCCTGAACAAATTCCAAATTCCTTCTCTTGCCTCAGTAGAACGTGAGGCCAAGCCAGCTGGTTCATGAAAGACTTAGGCCAAGCTTCCCTCGGCCAATCTGACAACAACGTGAGAATAATTGTGGTTGCTAAATAATAATAATAATAATAATAATAATAATAATAATAAGAAGAAGAAGAAGAAAAAGAATATAACCCACCGCCATCCACATGATGATGGTGGATATGCACATACAGTGCCTATAGAAAGTCTATACCCCCTTTCAAATTTTTCACCTTTTGTTGCCTTACAGCTTCAAATTGAATTGCATTAATTCAGACTTTTTCAACCTTTATTTACTCATCGTAACTCAACTTCCAGGTGAAAAACAAATTCTACAAATTTCAGAAAGTTAATTTAATATACAAAACTAGAATATCTTGGATGGATAAGTGTCCACCACCCTGAGTTAATACTTGGTGGAAGCATCTTTGAGAGCAATTACAGCTGTGAGTCTGTTGGGATAGGTCTCTTCCAACTTTGCACTCCTTGATTGGACAATATTTGCCCATTCTTCTGCACAAAACTGTTCAAGCTCAGTCACGTTCCGTGGGGAGTGTTGATGGACAGCAATCTTCAAGTCATGCCACAGATTTTCTGATTGGATTGAGGTCCGGGCTCTAACTGAGACACTCAAAGACATTTATATTTTTGTTCCTTAGCCACTCCAGTGTCGCTTTGGCTGTGTGATTCAGGTCGTTGTCATGCTAAAAGGTTAACTTCCATCCCAATTTCAGCTTTCTTGCAGAGGGCAGCATATTTTCCTTGAGGATTTTTCTGTAATTTGCTTCATCCATTTTCCCTTCTATTCTGACAAGTGCCCCAGTCCCTACTCATGAGAAACATCCCCATCACATGATGCTGCCACCAACATGCTTCACAGTTGGGATGGTGTTCTTTGGGTGATGTGCTATGTCGGGTTTGCGCCAAATGTAACATTTTGCATTTAGGCCAAAAAGTTCCATCTTGGTTTCATCAGACCACAAAACTTTTGCCACATGGCTTCAGAATCTCTGGAGTGTTTTTTTCCATACCTCAAACGGGACTCAAGGTGGGCTTTTTTGAGTAATGGCTTCCTTCTTCCCACCCTACCGTACAGGCCAGGCTTGTGGAGTGCTTGGGATATTGTTGTCACATGCACACAGTGACCAGTCTTTTCCACAAAGGCCTGTAGCTTTTTCAAAGTTGCTACTGGCCTATTGGTGGCCTCTCTGATCAGTCTCGTCCTTGCTTGGTTGGTCATCCAGTTTGTTGGGATGGCCTGATCTAGGCAGGGTCTTGGAGGTACCATATATGCCTATCACTTCTTAATGGTTGTCTTGACTGTGCTCCAAGGGATATTCAAGGCCTTTTAAATATTTTTATACCCATCCCCTGTTCTGTGCCTTTCCACAACTTTATCCCGGAGGTCTTTTGCAAGGTCTTTGTTACTCATGGTTGAGTCTTTGCTGTGAAATACACTGCCCAGCAGAGGAAACCTACAGGAACAGCTGATTTTATTCTGAAATATTCAGAATCACGACAATTTATCCCAGGTGGAGGCCAATTAACTTGGTGTGTGATTTTGAAAGTAATTTGTTACACCTGAGCTAATTTGCAATAGCCATTAGAGGTGGGGTGGACACTCATCCAACCAAGATATTCTAGTTTTGTATTTTTTATTAATTTTATGAAATTTGTGGAATTTGTTTTTGACTTGGAAGTTGTGGGTTACCATGTGTAAATAAAGGAGGAAGAAAGGCTTATTTAATTCCAGGTTAGAAGGCAACAAAAGGTGAAAATTTTGAAAGGGGGTGTAGGGAAAGGGAAAGACTTTCTATAGGCACTGCACACATGCCCCCTGCCTTTTCTCCGTCCCCCTGACCACTCTCGTTGGCAGCGGGTGTGTCTAGTAAATCACAAGAGGTAGTTTTAACACGAGGAACTTAACGAGACCCATCGAGAATATTGTGTGCAGTTTTGGTCACCAGAGCCCAGGAATAACATAGTGGTCATATAGAGGGTTCAGTGTAGGGCTATTAGATTGATTCCAGGCTAAATTAGACTCAGCTATGAAGAGCTGAAGGAGATGGGACTTTATGCATTAGAAAGGAGGTGGTTACGAGGGGATATGATCGAGATGTTTCAGATAATGAAGGGTACAGATGAAATGGGTGGAAAAGTTCTTCCACAAAATAGACGGTGATTGAACCATGGAATCCAAAGCCAACTCCACATGTGGCTTTCTGGCTTCTTCTACGTGTGGCTCTCAATGGAATTTGTGGCTCTCAAAATGGAATCTTGTCATCTCCTATCCCTGTCAAGGCTGCAATACCCTCAAGGCAGTGTTCTGGGCCCAGTCCTATTCCTGATCTTCATGGTGACTTCATGGTGACCTGATGACTCCACACTGTGCCATGCTATCCCTCATCCTTCAGATGGGCAAGCTGTAGCCTCTTCCCTCTCTTCAGACCTTGACAAGATCACAAGCTGGACAAACACTTCGAATATGTTTTTCAATCTTGATAAATCTCACACTCACCATCATGATTGTCCATCTCTCTCTGAAAGGACCATCTGGAAAACCCTCATATCGACTTTCTTAACCATTCAATTGAGGAAGTTTATTCATTCAAACTCCTGGGTCTCACCATCAGCCATGATCTTTCTTGGGCAAAGAAAAATTTCAAAGTTGGCCTCCAAAGCCAGTTGTCGACTGGGCATCTTCCATCATACAAAGTCCTTACTAAGCACACCTGAACTCCTATCCACATACCAGCCCTTCATCAGCCGCTTTATGGAATATTCTGAACGGATCAGGATGTAACAGGACAAAATGAACAGTAGTGAGAGAGAGATGGACACCAACATCAGAGTTGAAGGCCAAGATAGAGAGAGATTTGGACAAACAGTGGGTGTGGGGAGTAATGTGAGGGCAGTAAAGGATGCATGGGGTGGATAAGATGGATACACAAGTAAACTCTCAGGAGGGAAAAATTGGAAATTTGGAAGGAAGCGGGCTTGGGGTGGAGATTGGGGGGAGGGGTGGTGGCGTTTACGAGGGTAGAAAAGATCAAGGCTTTGGATTGTTGATGATCGGGAATAGTGGTGAACAGCTGTCTTGAAGACTGGGAGGGAAGATTAAGATTGAAGAGAATGTATAAGTTGGTTCCACAGGCGGGAAAAATGGAACAAATAAGTGGAAGTAAGTATTCTTTAGTCTTGCCGAGAAATGTTCCACAGCCAACTCAGAGTGGTCTGAGGGGTTCCTTCCTTTAGAAACACTCAAATAAGGCGTTTTACTTTTGGAACACATATTTAGCTGGTATCGGCGACATAACTTCACCGATTGTGATTTGCCAGCGAACATGAGTTATTTCGCCAGAATAACGGAAACTCAAACCTTAATAAACCTGAAGTTTAATTATTACTTTTTTTTTTGGAACCAGCTATCGCATCGCTCAACCCGGTTTACCAAAAACGTCTAATGTGCACCAACTCGTGCTAGCAGGTGGGGCATCCAGTTAAACGTGCACTTGAGGGTCGGCATGCACAATGATGCCTCGCCTTGTCTGTCTGAATCACCAGGAAGGTAGTTCATAGTCCAGTCGGGATTCAAAACCAGGCTATTGTTATTAACCGTGGGATAGCCTGGAAATGTCCGACTGGCAGAACCATGGAGCTTCACGACGTGGTATCTCACCCACTCTTGTATTGTGGATTCCTCTTTTTCTTATCAGGAACATAATATGATAATTTATCTGGGTTTGTAAGAGGTATGGGGACGTCTTTCAGAATGTGGAGCTCGAATTGTCTTCCACCTTCCCATCCTTCTCTTTCCTATTGGCAGACAATGCCGTTCTTTGACCCCAAGGAACTCTTCGGCTGGAACATGGACAGACACTTGCTCCTGCAAAGTACTCCACAACCCCTGCGCTATGCATCGAAGTGCTGTGTATACGAGAGGGACTATGTTGAGTGTGCGGATGCGTTAACTTTGACTCGTGCAAAGAAAGAGTGCCTTCATGAGTGGGAAGATCTCATGGAGTGCATGCACCGGAAGAAAACTGTGAGTAAACATATGAAATGAAGGGGTTTGAATCGTTTCTGGAGGGGTGGAGATGTGTTTGAGAGTGTCTTATGTGTCTTAAAGATGGAGATGTCTTAAAGCAGGTGAAGGGAACACTCAAAAGTTCAAGCCAGGATGTAAAATTTAAAGGTCCACAGAATCAGAAATTCATGTTTGGTTGAATGATAAATATGGCTTCACTTAACACGTGATCATTGCTTTTTAGGTCAGCTCGCTGACCTAATATAACCGTTCGATGTCCTCAGATCTGTCTGTCTGTATGTGTCCGTCTGTCAACAATTTTTATTTTTCTATCTCCTTTGAGACGTCTCGGCCGATTGAGTACTAACTTGACACGATGATAATACGAGTTGCTCTATAGATCGTCTGAGCCCTTTTTCGCATTTTCGCCTCGGGGTCAAGGTTACAGGGAGATCAAGTGCAAAATGACCGATTGGTTGAATGGCCTACAAGGAAGTATTGGACGGCTTTCATAATTGGTTTCATAGGGATTATTAAGAAGATTTAATTCGACCAACTAGTTTCTTGTTACCTCTGTCATCTGACCCTGTTTATTGGGCAACACGAGGTCTGCTGACTTCAACACGGCTTTGCGTGGTTATTTTAAGTTAAATTTAAATTATGTTTTCACTTTTCATAGTTGCTAAGGTTGATTAACACTCGGTTGCATCAAGTTTTGTGAAAATTGAATTTTTATATCCTCAGTCTGTGTGGAAGGCATTGCAGTGAGGAGTACTTTCCATGGACTTCCATCCGTTTGCATGCCATAGCACGAGGATGTCTTTAGTTCTCGTTAACCTCCGCCATCGAAGATAGACGGAGGTTACTGTTTTCACCCCTGTCTGTTTGTTTGTTTGTTTGATGTGAACAGTATTACGGAAAAACTCCTCGACGGATTTCGACGAAACTTGGTGGGGGGATTAGGTATGGTCCAAGGATCATGCCATTAGATTTTGGATTTGGTCCAAAGTCCAATATGGCCGCTATGGCGGACATTTTGAAAAAATATTTGAATTTTTGTTTTTGCATTTCTACATGTTTTAAGTGATTTCCAACCCCACCCCCCCAAAAAAATTGTTAGAGCAAAAAAAACAAAATTTTGCAACTTTTTTCAAAAAAATTTCAATTTTTTTTTTCATTTCTACATGTTGAAAGTGATTTCCAACAAAAACATGCCAAAATTATAATTGCGGCTGATTTTGGAACTTCAGGTGGATATACCCACGTAAAATCAATTTCTTTGTCAAGGAATGAATTGAATTATGTATTATGTATTGTCTCAAAGAATGAATTATGACGAATGAATTGAGTATGTAAAAGGGAAAGTTGCAAACTATAACTCTGTGAACACTGTTGACGTCAAATTGAATGAATAGGATATCAGGTTTACTTGAGTGACCTAGCAGTATTGGCGGCGGAGGTTTTACACTCTACCGAGTGCTCCCCCTCCAGTTGATTTCTGTTTTCACTTTTGGGACCTTCTAGTGTAGCTACACGTGTAATGAAGATAATTTTTGTGCAAATCCGCTCAGAAACACACTTTTCATGAGGAAAATGTATTCAATTCAAATAACCATGACACTCTGGAAGGGACATCACATGCTTTCCGTTCACTGCTTCACCTCGTAACCTGTCCTCCTGAGGGACTGCTTATTCGTAGCGTCTGTGAGATTAATGTTCATATTTTAGATGGTTTGGGGATGTGCTAAACAAGTATCTGAAAGAATTCCGGTGAAAAACGGACGTTTTAACATTTTGTTAGGACATTTCATCCGACGGCGAGCTGGCTGGTCAGGTGAGGCCGCCAGACGTGCAGGCAGCGAGTGATTGAGCTTCTCGGTGGCCCGAGGGTCCTTTTTAGTTGGGGTCCAGCTCTGTCCTGGATACAGCCATTAAATGCACACACTTAGAGTATTTATTTCACGGCCATAAACGTGGGTTTGAAAATTGTATAATGATGTTGGGAATGATTCCTAGAATATGGAGATTTTTGCTCCGAGCGGCTTCACGCGTTTATTTTAAATTCAATTTGAATTGTTTTCACTTTCCGTAGTCTCTAAGGTTAATTAACACTCTGTTGCATCAAGTTGTTTGTATCCGAGCTGACCGTCAAACCCGCTCGGGTGTATATTTTTTTTTCTTGAATAAATATCTTGAAACGAATATTTAAATGTTTTTTGGTGTCCTTGTATGCTCAATTGGCCCCATCTCCAAAAAAACTGTGATGTGATTACGTCGGACATCACGTGACCCACTAGGTCATCTGCAGGACACTTTTCCTTTGGGGCTTGTGTTTACCTGCTCCCTACATACGCTCTTAAAAACTCTTAACCCTGGAAAAGTACTGAGAATGCTCACTAGATGCGTTTCTGGTTGTAGCAATACCACCAAAGATGGTGTGAGTATACATGTTTTAGAAAAAAAATCCAGCTGTAAGGGAAAACTTGGACAGTTAAAGTAAAACTGACAAGTAGGAGGACAGTGGCGTGGCCCAACTGCTTCAAAGTGTCATTTGCAGCGCCCTTTTTGAAGATAATTCGTATGGCACCGGCCTGTATTCTCAGTTTTTGGATGAGTACATCGAACCAATTTAAAGTCGACATGATCCCCAAGAAGATTTGAGATAATTCAAATTTAATGGAAAAGAAGAAGATGGACAGAAAAGCTGCTGAAAAGCGCGAGAACCTGAGGGTAAGTTGTGGGGTTTTTTAAATTATTACTTATTTATTTATTTTTAAACCACCCTCCAGAGCAAGGACACTTGTAAATAATGTTGAATACAAACATTCACAAGTTGGATGCAGGGAGTCATAAAAAGGAAAAGGAAACGGATAATTACTAAGGTGTGAATTCAGACTGGCCACTCAGAACTGGACCATCTAAAAAAGGAAAACAAGGGTCAGGTCAGGTATGGGAGCATGTGCCAGAACAGCACGTCGCTGCGTCCACTTTCCGCCGGTACTCCAGGGGCCTCCGTCTGGCCATCCCCCAGGCAGATGCCAGGCCCATCCCCATCTCCTTGAGATGATGGTCAACCTGTTGCAACCATGAGGCACGTGGTCGACCCACTGGCCTCCTCCACTCATGAGACTCCCTCGCTGAGAGAATCTGGTGAGCAGGATCAGAGTCAGGAAAACGAGCCACATGTCCATACAGCCGCAACTGACGCTCACGGACTATGCAGGTAACAAATCTCATCCGAGTCTCTCTCAGCAACCGCTCGTTGGACACAAAATCCGACCAGCGATAGCCAAGGATTCTCCGAAGAGACCTGGTACCAAAGGAATTAAGTCTCCGTCTCAGATCCTTGGTCAGAGTCCAAGTCTCGCACCCATAGAGCAAGACTGGAAGTACCAAGGACCTGAAGACTCGGACTTTCGTCCTCCCGCACAGGTACCGGCAGCGCCACACCCCATGATCCAGTGAATCCATGACTCCCCAGGCCCGACCCAGACGTCTATTGACCTCTGACTCGCAGCCAGCAGAGACATGAATATCACTGCCAAGGTAAGTGAATCTCTCCACGACCTCAACATCCTCACCACAAACAGACACAGACAGGACAGCAGCATCCAAGATGTCACCGAAAGCCTGGATCTTAGTTTTGACCCAAGAAACCCGTAATCCCAACGGCTCCGACTCCTCATTCAGCACCTCGAGGGCCCCCAAGAGGATGTCTAAAGTCTCCGCAAAGATGACTGCATCATCTGCAAAGTCAAGGTCCGAGATCTTGACATTCCCAAATGACGCACCGCAACTTGATCTCTCCGACATCCTCCCTAGAATCCAGTCCATACAAGTGCTGAAAAGTGTGGGGGCAAGTACACATCCCTGACGAACTCCAGTAACAACTGGAAATAAGTCAGAGATGGTACCACCACACTTCACAGCACTCTCAGTACCAGAGTAGAGTTCAGACATCAGATTGATCAGTTTTGGTGGCACCCCACGAAGACCAAGAATCCTCCAGAGGACGTCCCGATTCACTGAATCGAATGCTTTACAGAGATCAACATAGGCTGCAAGCAGCCCCTGCCGAAACTCTCGTCTGCGTTCGGTGAGGACACGAAGTGCAAGGATACGGTCAATCGTTGACCTCTTTGGTGTAAAGCCTGACTGCTCTGGACGCTGGTGCTCAAGCAGATGATGGCGAACCCTATCGAGAATTATCCGAGCAAAGACCTTGCCCGGCACTGAGAGCAGCGTCACCCCTCGGTAGTTGTTGCAGTCTTGGCGATCACCCTTCCCTTTCCAGAGAGGGACAACAAGGCCCCTCTTCCAGTCAGTTGGGATGATGCCTGTGTTCCAGGCAGAGCACAAAACTGCATGCAACGACACGAGTGCAGCATTTCCACCAGCCTTGAGAAGTTCGGCATGGATGCCACAGATCCCTGGAGCTTTGCCCCGTTTCAACTGGTTCACCGCAGCCCGTGTTTCCACAAGCGTAGGTGGACCACAGTTGATTCGAGGGTCAGCAACAGGGATTGTAACACCCTTGACGTCCAACTCGACAGTTGGGGGATCAGCCTGGTACAACCGCTCAAAGTAACCGGCCCAGCGGGCCTTCACTTCAGACTCCTCTGTCAAGAGCCTACCACTCTCTGCTCGAACTGTAGTGCTCCGAGGGATGGGCTTGGATGAACGTAATGCGCGAATTCCCCTGTAAGCGGGACGAGAATCACCTGTCCACAGGTGATGCTCTACCCCCTCACAGATTCCTCGCACATAGGCCTCCTTGTCCACCCTCAGTGCACGTACAGTTTTACGCCTCAGCTCCCTGAACAGCTCAGCTCTGCCATTCAGCCTGGCCCTGCGACTCTGGTCAATGGTATCCAGTGTCCCTTGAGAGACAAAATTCTTCTTTGCCCTGCGGTGAGCTCCAAGGCATCCACCGGCAACATCAAGGACGGTGGTCTTGAAGGCGCTCCACAACTCTTCAGGACCCCCCAAAGCACCCAGACCCCCCAAGTGTCCACTCAGCCTGTTTGCAAACTCCTCAGCTACTCTCTCATCCCTGAGCTTGGCAACATCCAGCCTCGGCTGGGATGGTACCATTCTCCAGGATTTAAGGTGCAGCTTTAGAGTTGCTACAACAAGCCTGTGGTCAGTATTGAGGAACTGAGCACTCCGGTAGACCCTGCAGTTCTGGATCATCCTCCAACGACCGTCAATGAGGACATGGTCAATCTCCTTTGCCACACCGCCAGCATTGGAATACCAAGTCCAGTGATGAGCTTGTGGGCGCTGAAACCATGAATCAGCCACCCTAAGTCCATGACTTCTTGCAAAGTCAAGGAACTTAGTGCTATTCTGGTTCATAGTTCCTGACCCATGGGGACCAACACACACCTCATAACCGTCCCTATCAGTTCCAGTCGATGCATTGAAATCCCCCAAGACTAGAAGTGTATCTCGTCTGGGGCACTGATCAACCACAGACTCGAGTGTGGCGTAGAAAGCATCCTTCACGGTGAGATCACTCGCCTCAGTCGGAGCATAAACAGAGACGAGGGAAATGACACCTAAGGAGTGACGAATCCTTAATCTCATAATACGCTCGTTGACCGGTGTTACCTCAATTATCATTGGGGTCAGCTTATTGGACACAGCTACAGCAACTCCTTGGGTATGGTAACCATCAGAGCGACCAGACCAATAGTAGGTGTAACCACCCACCATTATCTCGCCGCAATCCGGTCTCCGAACCTCAGAGAGAGCTGCAATCCCGATGTCCAAACGCTTGAGCTCAGATGATAACAGAGACAGGTGATCATCCTCTCTTAGGGATAGGACATTCCAGGCACCCACCCGAAGGGACCGCCTCAGGTTAACCCAAGGAGACCGCCGTCTGGTGGACGACACCTCAGCACCACTCCGACACACTCTCCCGCAATCTGACCCAGGGATGTTACCCCGTGGTTTCCCTCCTATCAACGATTGGGGGTCCCGAAGGCTTTGCCCCAATCCCGTCATCCGGTGAGCTGCCCTGCGAAGGGAAGCTGCACAGGAGGTACTCCCACGGAGTGGGTTTTCAGATTTTTTTGCGTTTTTGCGTTTTGTGGAATGAAGGGTTTTACGGTTGCCGGAGTGCAAATCCTGCCACCAACCTCCTAATAAGAAGTGACCCCAACTGCAGGAGGACGTCCGCAGACACAGTTGGGCACTAGATATGGATGGCCGTTGGCTCACAAGGAGCTCCTCCGCCCTTTGACAGGTTTTGTTTTTAATCCTGCTGGGTGTCCATATCCAAACACCCTCCTCACCAGAAAACCTGGTGGGGGAGACGGTTTAGTCGCCGACAACCCGACCATGGAACAGGTTAGTGCAGGTTTACATGGTACCTGTAGCAGGTCACAGATCGAACCTGACCTGACATGAAAACAAGGGAATGGCAATTATTTTACCACGAAATGTAGACGTGCTGCAGTTAAAGCATCTGCACCTAACCACCCTTGCAGGTACTGGATTCTGCGACCAACCCCTAAACAAAGGATCTGGATCTTCCCCCAGCCTCCCTTACTAATTTTGATATTTTCATGTTGATTGGATGTATTATCTTCAAAAAGTTTCAGAAGTTCGTTCAAATTTACATAAATGTACATCGTTTGTACTCCTATTTCTTATCAGCCACGTATATTGATGCATGTGTGTACAGTTATGTTCAATCGGTGTTTATTAACCTGTTGTACATCACTCACTCCATGTACATGTACATTGTGAGGGATAGTCTCTTCCGGTCTGGTAATGAGCATAAATTGATCTAGTATTGCACTGTACATTGGGAGAAGAGAATTTTTACGTCCGTCCATCAAAAATGAAGACTAAGAACCTATCTACCACAACGTTGTAAATCTTGAGGGAAATTCTGAAGGATAATTCTAAGGGGTACTAAAGGGTTGTTGAGAGTTCTAAAGTACTAAAGAGTTGAGAGTTGAGAGTTTCGTTAATTTCTAAGCTTTGCCTATTTAATATTAAAAATGCCAAACAACCGCTTCCTTCGGACATGAGTGCGATTCTTAGCTCGCCTGTTCGAAGAACAGAGAGCTATAGCGATACCCCCGGCGTGAGCATGAGCGTGAGCGTCAGCATCAGCGTGAGCGTGAAAATGTTAAAGTTTTTGGTGCAAGTTATTTCCTTTCTAATGTTTTTATCCACCACACTATTTTTTACTAATTACAATATACAAATACATATATTGCTTTAAAATTATTTGGATCAGACTTCACTGCAATGCTTTATAAAAAATATTATTAGACTAGTCTTTTAAAAACGATAAATGTATAAACAGGCGAGCATTGGGTGGCTTTGACACCACTCTGGTTAATGTGAAATAAGCAAAGCCGAGAAATGAACAAAACACAGTGGGTTCGAGAGTTTGTTCTTCTTCATTCTGGTTCTGGTATTGGCTCAAGCGTGCGTTAAAGCAAACGAAATTTTATCTCCGGTGTGTTATCCCAGTTACCCTCACCAGAGGAGAAGGCATTGTGTTTGGGTCCATTTGTTTGTTTGTTTGTCTGCGCATAACTTTTGTGTTTTTCTCCGCAACCGCTTGTCGAATTGACATTTTCACCATTGGTGCGACTACTCATGTAGAATGTTTTAATGATGAATATGATGTCATAGGTCATGTGGTGTGGCAGTCATGTTGGAAAACCGGACAAATATTGGACCTCTGTATCTCTGAAACCGTGCCAAGGAAAAAATTAAATTTGGCACATGGCAAGTACTCCTCATGGGGAATGAGGGTGTTTTTTATTTTAATGATTTCACAATTGCACATGTAGGACACTACATCTGATCAGTATGAAAATTTTGGAGGGTCATCTCGGGATAAAATGGTCCACAGAAAAAAAAAAATTTGATGACCTCATCGGTCACGTGATTTGGCGGCCATATTGTTTTTTTTTTTTTTAAACTTCAAAAATCTTCTTCTCTGAAGTGGCTGAACAGATTGAGGTGAAACTTTACATGTATGACTGCCTATCCATGACAAACAAAAGGTTTACACGTACGACATAGGTCACATGGTTTGGCAGCCATATTGGATTTACCCTAAAACCTATAAAAAAATAATCTTCTCCAGAACGGCTGGACAAATGGAGGGGAACCTTCACACAAGTGTTCCACAAGCCATGGGTGTACAAGTTTGTTGAGGAATAATCGATAGGTCACATGGTTTGGCAGCCATATTGGATTTACCCTAAAACCTATAAAAAATAATCTTCTCCAGAACGGCTGGACAAATGGAGGGGAACCTTCACACAAGTGTTCCACAAGCCATGGGTGTACAAGTTTGTTGAGGAATAATCGATAGGTCACATGGTTTGGCAGCCATATTTGATTAAAGAAAAATGTTAATTCATGTTTTCTGTAGAACCGCTTAATCAATCGACATGAAACTTCACATTTATGATATAGTATTGATGGGGAATATGTTTTAAATTTCAACTTGATTGGACACATGGTCTGGCAGCCAGAATTATTTAATTTTTGATATGGGTTATTTTCGTGTTTTTTGATTTTTTGTTTTAAATTACTTAACATACCAGTACACAAATGCCGCACAAAATACACCACACAAAAGACGTCCTGGTGAAGGTCTGCAATCTCTGATTGCTCTTTTTCTTGTCTTTATTGTTTTCTTGTGTACAAAGGATATTGGTAAATGAAAATTGTTTTCCGTTTTATTTTGTCGAATAGATCCAGACATGGTGGAATAGAGACTTTTAAATGCCTGGTGTGTTGGCGCAGTGGTTAGGGCAGCGGCTTGGGATCCAAAAGGTCCTGAGTTCAAACCCCGTTGGGCCACTGAATTAATACACCAGGGGGTTGACTCAGCCTGTCATCCTTCCGAGGTCGGCGAAATGAGTACCAGTGTACTGGGCCGGTGTATACCCCGGTTAAAATAGGTGTACCATATCCCTGTGTCGTAAGAGGCGACCAGGGTTGTGTCAGGAAGGGCATCCGGCGTAAAACATGTGCCAAATCACTATGCGGATCGGATGATCCGCTGTGGCGACCCCTAACGGGAGCAGCCGAAAGGAGAAGAAGAAGAAGAAGAAGATGGTGGAATAGAGACTTTGTTATTTTTATTTTGGTTCTGCATCGTTTCAAGCATGCGTTAAATGCAAACAAATTTTAATCTCCCAAACATTCAACGGGACCAGTAGGGGACCTGTATTGCAAAGCAATTCTCGCTATTTTGGTCATAATTTTCAACGATTTGGGTACTGAAGTAAAGAGTAGGTCTTCCGAATTTGTGGATGAAACAAAGCTAGGAGGTAAGGTAGATCGCAGAGGGGGTAGTGATCAGATTCAGGAAAGTATTGATACTTGCATAGATTGGGCAAAAGATTGGCAGATGCAATTTAACCTGAGCAAGTGTAAGGTGTTAGGGATGGGAAAGAACAATGAAAATAGAGATTACAGGATGCAAGGGGTAATTTTGGAGCGTGTCACACAGGAGAAGGATCGGGGGTGGTAATAGATACAGGAGGTAAACAGACAGGACAGTGCCAGGCAGCTTTTGGTAAAGCAAATAGGGTTTTCGGTTGTATTCTGAGAGGGATCATTTATATATCAAAAGAGGTGGTTTTATCACTGTATAGGAATTTAGTGAGGGCCAATCTAGAATATTGTGTGCAGTTTTGCTCACCACAACTTAGGAAGGACATAGATGCCATGGAGAGGGTTCAACACAGGTCTACCAGATTGATTCCAGGCCTAGCTAGACTCAGCTATGAGGAGCGGCTGAAGGAGGCAGGGCTTTATACATTATAAAGGAGGCGGTTACGAGGATATAATCGAAATGTTTAAGTTAATGAAGGGTACAGACAAAATAAGTGCAGAATAATTATCCAGCACAATAGACAGTGATAGGACCAGGGTCATAGCCTGAGAGTAGATTCCAGAAGAGGAGAGTTAAGATGGTAATAAGGCAGGGCTCTTTCACTCGGAGTAGTTAATGCATGGAATGGTCTCCCTGGAAAGGTAGTGGCAGCAGAAACAGTAAATAAGTTTAAATTGGAATTAGATAGGTACTTGGAAGTAATGGAGATAGAGGGGTATAGGGACGTTGGTGGGACTTTTAGGAAGCTTGAATAAGTGTGGAAGGTGAAATAACCAGAGTTGGTGTCAAAGCCACCCAATGCTCGCCTGTTTATACATTAATCGTTTTTAAAAGACTAGTCTAATAATTAATATTTTTAATAAAGCATTGCAGTGAAGTCTGATCCAAATAATTTTAAAGCAATATATAATATTGTTGTGGTTGACGAAATTCGCAAACCACCATTCAGGGCCCGTAGGTGAGATATCTCTGTAAGTATATGTGTAGTTAGGCCCAAACCCGTTGTTTCGAGGGAATAAATGTCATTCATTCGGGCTGCGACCCTTCTAGATAGCCGTTTTTCTTTTACTATCTTTATTTTGGACCAGCCGCCATTACTACCATTACTACCACCACCAACCACGTCTCAACAGCCATCACACAACAACCACCAACCGCAACGCCGCTTCACAACCACAGCCACGACCCTTGCCGTCACATCTCGCTCTCGCAACCATCGCATCACCGCCATTCCCGCGCCGCTTGTGGGCACCGATACTGGACTCGTGCAGGGCGCGCACCGAGCAGGGGTGCAAAAGCGCCGGCCTTTCCGAAGAAAACGGATCAAAAACGACTCACGCCCACTTCTGTTCCGTCCTATCAGCGAGCATGGGGCGATTTGGCCCCGCCTCCAGGTGCGTCGGAGTATAATCGCTATATGCAGATTCGCGGATCAAAAAGCATTCACGCCCACTTTTCCTCTGTCCAATGGGGAGCCAGCCAGAGGTAAAGGGTCGAAGGTGAAGGAGCGAAGCCACGGGGGCTATAAAGGGCCACGTTCGCTCGCCAAAAAGGAGAGTTGAGTTGGGAAGAGTCGGAGTAGTTGAGTCAGTCAAGGAGAGTTGAGAAGAGAAGAGTCAGAGAAAGCAGTTGGACGGAGCTGAGGAGAGTGGGAGAGTTGGAGAGGTGGCGGCGGCGAAGGCAGTCGAGAGGGCGCTCGTGTCAGAGTCAGGGAGCTGCGGAGAGGGGAGGCCGGTAACGCGACCGAGGTCGCGGTGGAGACGCTCGTCGCGGGACCCAAGCCAGCGAGATATCCTCATTCCCCCGAGCATCAACAACCCCCTCCTGTTTCCCCCCGCGCTGAGATAGTGTGAGAAGGGGGCCCCGTTCCCACCCCATTTCCAGGCAGTGCCAGCGAGGCCCGCGGAGTCGGGGCGCCACCGCCATTTTGCGGCTCATCACCAGACGGGTAGGCTCGACGCGGTCTCGGCCCCAGGCCCGTCTGCCCCCCTCATCGTTGAGGGTGGTCCCTTTTTCTTTTGCTTTGAGTATATGTGTTGTCGGTGCCGTCTGTGAAGTAAAACTGTATAAGTGTTGTCGTGTGCTCGGTAGTCGGTAGTAGATCTGCATTGTGTTTCTCTTTTACATTTGCTTTTTGTGCAGAATTGTCGTGTCACTTTTACATTTGCTTTTTGTGCAGAATTGTTGTGTTACTTTTACATTTGCTTTTGGTGTATAATTGTATATGTGTGCTTTCCGTGTGCCGCGGAATAAATGTGCTTTATGTTGAACTGTTTTTCCCGTTTCGCTTCGTCTTTTCCTTAATTGAATCTCCATCTTACTTCACGTAAAGGGTTGGTCGTGGGCTAAATACGCCCAATAATTAATCGAACCGTCGAGGTTGACGATAACACCGCTCGGTTATCCCGATAGTACGGAACGGGTCGCTTAAAGTGGCCCGTGTCCGAAGTCGACCTGCGGCGAGGTGCGATCGCCCGGTCTACCCTCCGTGTGGGTACTTAGGTAGGTCGAATTTGGCGAGCAACCCTATCCCACGCGGGGGGCCGATTGGCACGATCGTGGTGAGGCCGAAAGGCCCACCCGTGACTAGTTCCCGGCGTTAGTCCGAGAGGGTCACGACGGGATTGTCCGTCCGGTGGGCGACGTGCCGCGATTCTAGTTACGTGGCCGCTCGCACGCCGGCAGGCGCGAATCCGCAACAATATGTATTTGTATATTGTAATCAGTAACAAGAGTGCAAGTGAGCACAATATATGCCTGAACAAGAAGGTATATACAGAATTGTGCTACCACATGGAAAACAGCATCCTGGTTGCCATGCAAACCACTTTAGATGACAAACGTATGTCACGACACACCATCTCCACAGTCTGTACCTATGTACCAAATATGAAACGTGAAAGTTGAAAACTTTGGGAGTTAGAGTGCGGACAGGAACGGATGGAAAACAGCATCCTGGTTGCCATGGCAACCACTTTTGATGATGAACGTATGTCGCGACACACCGTCTCCACAGTCTGTACCTATGTACCAAATATGAAACTTGAAAGTTGAAAATTTTGGGAGTTAGAGTGCGGACAGGAATGTACGGACGGACGGAATGATATAATACGGCCCGATATATATATATATATATATATATATATATATATATATATATATATATATATATATATATATATATATATATATATATATACACATACATACAATTGTACACTTTCCGATTGAGTGATTCAGCATTTCAATTCTTCTTGCCCGAATGATGTCGGATAGTCAAGTTGATTGGGATAATTCACCAATCCAACGAGTCTCCGTATCACCAATATATTTATATATATCGGGCGTATAAAAAATAGTCTGGTAGATAAAAACATTAGAAAGGAAAAAATAACTTGCACCAAAAACTTTAACATTTTCATGCTCACGCTCACGCCGGGGCTATTGCTATAGCTCTCTGTTCTTCGAACAGGCGAGCTAAAAATGACTTGTCTTGCTTCAACAGTTTATTGAGCATTGCAGGTGGAGATTGATGAAAAGCCCATCGGTGATGACATTGTCACAACACCTACATGGGCATAGTGCGATGATTTCAATTCGCTGGACGACTCAAATCACGACAACAACAACAAAAGTCTTTATGGCTCGCATCAAAATGACGGAACCAGAGGGGATGAGGATCATGTGAAATTTATAACAAACGTTTTTTTTGTTGTTGTTATACTTGCTTTACAAGTCTTTTCCTTGATCATTCAAACACTTCCGAAAGTAATAATTGCAAAACAACTGACTAAGAATTGTTTAACCTATCAAATCCGGGCACCGAGAATTCACAGATGTCACTGAATGACACGGTAATGAACAGCTGAAGTCTGGTTACATTGATACCTACATTACACTCCCCTGCTCCGTGGTTGACCCCTGACAACTATAGGGGTTACATCTAAAGATTAACCAATCAGTTTGTTCTCGACAATCGGCATTTCAGTCTCTTAGTTGCTAAAAGTTGCGCAAGCAGCAACTGAGTTTTACTAATGTCTGCCAACACATCTGGATTGATGTATAATTTGCTTTCCTCACATAGGACCGATCTAGGCAGGGTGAAACTGGTTGCTGTGCTGTGCGGCATTCACTAGATCAGCGTTTCTCAACCTTTTCACCCTTGTGGAACCCTTGAAATAGTTTTCATGTCTCAGGGAACCCCTGCTTAAAAATTATTATTTACCATTATTAATATCTAGCTCTTTTTTATTTTTATCGTAGTTCATGTGGTAAATATAATATATTTTTTCGGATACCTGGTTTAAGGAAAAAATGACCCCCTTTTTGTCAAATTTATTGGCAATGAAAAAAAAAACATACTGCTCGTTTATGAGACCTCATGTCGAGGTTTTAATTCACACCAAAAAAAATCTTTTTTAAATTAAAAAAAAAAAACATACCTCATGTAACTTGATCAACAAAACTTCAACAAATAAAGCTGAGGCACTAAAGGTAAACAGAAAAACTAACACACACACAGAGAGAGAGAGAGAGAGAGAGAGAGAGAGAGAGAGAGAGAGAGAGAGAGAGAGAGAGAGAGAGAGAGAGAGAGAGAGAGAGAGAGAGAGAGAGAGAGAGAGAGAGAGAGAGAGAGAGAGAGAGAGAGAGATAGATATATATATATAGATATATATATATATATATATATATATATATATATATATATATATATATATATATTGACTGACTGACTGACTTCGCGCTAGGAAGCACAGAGAAGATAGATGGACACCGTGCATGCGTCCCGTCCTTGAGTCAGTCACTCAATGATACACGAATCCACTGCGTACAGGACGTCCACTAACCAGTGAGGGCGGTTTCACACTGGCGCCATATAGACATCGTTAAATACATTCCCTATGGTTGTTATAATTGTAAATAATATCAGAGGGTGAAGCCACTATTATAATAACCAAGGAGTTTCCAACAATATGCTGTACGTGTATCATAAAATTACAAATATTAAATCAAACAAAAACTACTCAAAAATACATTAGCCTATTTATTACTGTTTCTCGCGGAACCCCTAGCGACCTTTTGCGGAACCCCGGTTGAGAAACACTGCACTAGATGTTCGTCTTGAGGAAGTTGTATCGATATTCGAGGTGGCGTCACTTAGTCCCTACATTGTTGACCCAACATCGTCATTTGGAAGGACTCCTGAATTTACATCAGAAATTTGCACCGGATTATCCTCGGAATCACTGGACACATTATGCACACGATCACTAGATTCATCGTCACTGTTTCTGGCATCAGAACACAACTTATCAGTCTCCCCTGCTGCGCCCGAAGCCCTCCCGTAACTGTAAGTGACATCATCACAATAATGTGAAACAATAGATTGAGGTGGTGTGTTGGTATCGTTCACCCTACGTCTACCATCATCCCATAAATAGAAAACACAAGATTCAGGTAGTGCTTACCACTCACTCCACTGTTGTGGGAATCGATAGAGGATTCAGGCAGCGTGATGTCTTTTATAACATGATCACCACTTGCTACATGACACACACTTCCACTGCAGGCACTATCCTCACCAGTGGAATTAGGAACTGGTTCAATTTCTGCGACGAAAGCTTGATAATCCACCATTTCTCAATGGTGGACCATCCTTTCACTGTCACTGTCACCTTTCAGTGGTTTCACAACATACACATTACATTCTCTCTGTTCAGTCACTTTACATGGTTGAGATTGCCAGATGTCTTGAATATTATGTCTACCCAAGGGATGATTTATTTGAAAGACACTTGCACCTGTAGGTAAAGCTGTCTGCTGTGCCTGCATGTTCAAGGCTGTTATCCGTGACTGCTTCTTCACTTTGCTGATTTGCCTATTTGAAAGCAGTTTGCAGCCTATGATGGTGTTCAATGACCCACTCAGTTGGGTTATCATCTTCCAACCCTCCACAGAGGATCAAGTCAACTGGTAGTTTTGGGTCTCTTCCAAAGAACAGATAGAATGGCGAATATCTTCTAGTGGCATGGGGTGTACAATTGTATGCATAGATAAGTTCTGGGAGAAGATAAGGCCAATTATTTTTCTGTGTAGGTGGTAGAGGTCTTAACATATGATTGAGTGCCCAGTTAAAGCGTTCACACTGCCCGTTACCCTCAGGGTGATATGAAGTGGTTTTGCTTTTCTTCACACCGTAGATATTGCACAGTTCGTGCACGACCTAGCTTTTAAAACTTCTACCCTGGTCACTATGAAGTCTCTGGGTACTCCAAACTTGACAAACCAATCTTTCACTTAAACTTTTGCGACTATCTTAGCTGTTTGGTCACATGTTGGAAAAGCCCGAGTATACGTAGTGCACACATCATCAAGGACGAGCACATTTTCAAGACCTATCTTGCCCTTCTCAAGTAGTGTAAAGTCCATATCCGGAATCTCAAGTGGCCATTTCGCCAATATAGACCCAAACATTGTCTGGACATTGAGACCATGCTTGCCTGACATACACCGTTCACACTTAGTACAGTATTCATCTATGTCCTTGGCCTTGCCTGGCCAAAAACATCTCGTTCGTTGTATTTTGGAAGTCCTTTCAGAACGCTGGTGTCCGCTTTCGTCGTGGCCAGACTATAAAACTCTTGATAGCAGTTTCTGAGGCAACACCACTTGATTTTCAGTTTTTCCTTTCTCCCTTATTCTCCTGTAGAGTATACCATTTTCCACTGCCATATACTTCCAACTCTTATGTAACTTCTATGTTTTAGGATTTCCACATATGACAGTTCTGAGAGATGGACATTTTCTCTGGTTCCACAAATTCAATCGAGAACCTCCTAATGTCTACATCATCAGCTTGTAACTTGGCAATATCCACAGCTGTGAGTGTTGGTATCAGTGTAGATGGTAGCGGGTCTTGCCTTATTGGTATGACTGCTGCAGGTTCAAGGCGAACGGTAGCAACATCTGTCTGCACTTGGATCTTTAACTCTGCAGGCAAAAAGGTGGATTTGGCAGGAAGTTTCAGGGCTGCTGTGGTTATACTTTCCAGTCTTGACACTTCTTTCTCATGGCCAACTTTCCAATTGAGTGAGTCAGCATTTCAATTCTTCTTGCCCGAATGATGTCGGATAGTCAAGTTGATTGGGATAATTCACCAATCCAACGAGTCTCCGTATCACCAAATTTTGCCGAAGTCTGAAGGTTGCTCAGTGGGTCATTATCTGTATAAACTATACATTCAACACCAAACAAGAGGTCTCAAAACTTTTCTGTGACAGCCCACTTCAAAGCAACTAGTTCCAACTTTAAGCTGCTGTAATTTTCCATATTCCTCTCATTGGGCATCAAAGATCGGCTCGCATAGTTAAGTGCTACCTTGCCAGCTTCTTGTTCCTGCGATCATTCCGCTCCTCGACCATTGTAACTTGTGTCGACTTCAAGAATGTATGGTCTGGTAAAGTCAGGATGTCCAAGGACTGGTGCCGTGGTAAGTTTGCGCTTCAGTTCCTAAAAAGTGGCTTCACAGGAACTATCCCAAACCTTCATACCACATCCAGTCCTAGATTTATGCTTGCCTTTCTTCGCAGGTTGAATACCCTGTAACGGAGTGAAGAAGAGCAGCTATTTTCACAAAGGCAGGTGCAAAATTGCGATAATAACCGATTATACCCAGAAAACCACATAGCTCAGTCTCTGTTTTTGGTACGAGCCACTTTGTCACAGCACTTATTTTATCAGTGTTAAGGGCAATACCGTTTTCTGAAATTTGATGGCCAAGGTATCTTAACTGTTCTTCAATAGAAGACGAGGGAGGATGCTGTGGGAGGAGTGGGGAAGAAAATGGCATGACGTTTTGGGGGGAAGAAAGGGAACGGGCATATGGTCAAAGTGTCCGCAATACTTGCGTACATAAAAAAAAGAGACGGTCCAATATACCTTTGGCAATATACCTTTGCAATATACCTTTGCTTCTTATCCTTCCAACAGCATGATGAGTGTTGAGATCACTCCTCCTATCTTGGATGTTGGTGTCACATTTCCAAAACTCTATGTCGGATGTTGTCATTGCTTAGCGATTTGTCACGTAGTCTAACAAACTACTTTGTGGTACTTGCACAATAGGACACTGGAAGATCTCTTGAATTCATGCTAATTTGACTTTTATTTTATTGTCTTGAGTTGTTTTTGTTTTTTTTGCAGATTGCTCATCTTAAGGCCATAAGGACTCAGCGAAATAAATTGATCAAGGAAGGAAAGTATTCACCACCTCTGGAGGACACGAAGCCTGAGTTCTGAGCAGTCACTTGCGAAGGTGATAAGGAGCCGTCTACTTATTACATATGCAAAATGGTTTAATTTTCAATCCTTCTCCCCACCCATTTTTTTTTCCTCCATTCTCCTTGCACCTCTTCCCAAACCCCCATCCCCTTCTTCCCGTTTTTCCACAAAAGTAATATGTTGATTAACCTCAAAAATGAAGATCGGTGGTTCATTGTTATGAAAGATCTATTGTTGGTGTCTTTGAACTAGCAGTGCATTGATGCATCCATATGAACCATAAAGTACAAACAGCTGCAAAGGCATATGGCTTTGAACGTGCGCCATTTGGTCATGCAGTTGCAGCAACGACCAGGCATTCAATTGTGGATGTTAGGATGTAAAACCTGTACATTGAAAAATCACCAATAGAATGCGGGGATTCCACCGTTTCCTAACCTCCATTTTGAGTAATTGGTTTCTCTTTCCGGTTATCCATCTGCTTTGCGGTTGCAAATGTCCCCGGTGATATCTGAGTAAATCTCAAATAAATTCTCCCAGAGTTTAAAGGTTTCTGCTGGTGTGACCATGAATCTCCTGCTGGTGCTAAGGTGAATGACCCATGAGGCTATGTTGATCACTTCCCTTTTGTTCTGACTTGCATAAACTCTGAGTAAAAGGTTTGTTATGAGGACTCATTGCTTTCGAATCGATGCAAGATTATCCAATGGCAGCTGTTCTGCTGTGTGCATATCTGCAGTGGGCTACTGCACTTTGAGCAAATTCCCAACATTGTGTAAACAGTTTGCGGTGTATCTTTTGCTCAGGAAAATGTTCATATATTCACGGGGTTTGACAAAGTTCTGGGACTGATTTATTTTTTTCTCAACAGGTGGCAGCACTGGCTTGGGTTCCGTAATTGGACGTGCATCGTAATCGTCTTGTCAGTGCTGTGTTCACCGTCGTATTGATCGGTTGTGTTTTGTAGCCATGCTGGAGTTTTATTACAATTATAAGTGTTGCAGTCTTGTTCTGAAGACAAATGACAAATTTATGGAATAGAGAATCAGGTTTTTGGTAAAACCAAACAAAAAGGGCACGGACATTTTCGACAAGTTGAAGCTGATGTATGGAAACGATGCAATGTGAAGATCACGTGTGTTTGAGTGGTCCAAGAGGTTAAAGGAAGGGAGAATGGACATGAATGATGATGCATGGTCAGGACCCCCATCAATTGCCAAAACAGACGAAAATGTTGAAAGGGTGAGAATGTTGGTCCGATATCACTGACATTTGACAGTCAGATTGATAGCGTACCAGTTGAACTTGCATTGAGGTTGATTTTGGATAAAAACCTCAACACAAGAAAGGTGTGTGTTAAGATGGTCCCAAAGAACCTGAGAAATGAACAAGAGGGAGGCTCTAGGTTTGTTCTGACCGGTCAGAATGTGTTCAGTCAGAAGATCACAATCTGCTGAAAAAAAAAAATCGTCGTAGGAGATGAGGGCCAGGTCTACCAGTACGACCCAGAAACGAAACGCCGGAGTCTGCAATGAAAAACACACTCATCCCCAAGACCAAGAAAAGCTTGCATGTCAAAGTCCACAGTCAAAACAATGCTGATTTGTTTTTTTGACATCAAAGGGATTGTCCACAAGGAGTTTGTTCCTCTCGGACAAACAGTGAACAAAGCATTTTACCATGAAGTGTTGGAAAGTTTGAGAAAACGTGTTTTGTACATCAGATCAGATAATATTCCAGCACACACGGCCCTCTCTGTGAGGAAATTCTTGGCAGACAAACAAATCACTGTGCTGGAACATCCTTCCTACTCTCCCTACTTGGCTCCACACAATTTTTATGCTGCCTCAGCTGACTAAGTTGCCAGGGGCATTATGTTTTCGGATTGTCCGTCCGTCCGTGATAGGTTTACGTTACCACCATAACTTGAGAACGGCCAAAGCGATGC
>NC_140977.1:22923731-23031231 GCF_056783735.1 Eptatretus burgeri
CTGGAAGAGGGGCCTTGTTGTCCCTCTCTGGAAAGGGAAGGGTGATCGCCAAGACTGCAAAAACTACCGAGGGGTGACGCTGCTCTCAGTGCCGGGCAAGGTCTTTGCTCGGATAATTCTTGATAGGGTTTGCCACCATCTGCTTGAGCACCAGCGTCCAGAGCAGTCAGGCTTTACACCAAAGAGGTCAACGATTGACCGTATCCTTGCACTTCGTGTCCTCACCGAACACAGACGAGAGTTTCGGCAGGGGCTGCTTGCAGCCTATGTTGATCTCTGTAAAGCGTTCGATTCAGTGAATCGGGATGTCCTCTGGAGGATTCTTGGTCTTCGTGGGGTGCCACCGAAACTGATCGATCTGATGTCTGAACTCTACTCTGGTACTGAGAGTGCTGTGAAGTGTGGTGGTACCATCTCTGACTTATTTCCAGTTGTTACTGGAGTTCGTCAGGGATGTGTACTTGCCCCCACACTTTTCAGCACTTGTATGGACTGGATTCTAGGGAGGATGTCGGAGAGATCAAGTTGCGGTGCATCGTTTGGCAATGTCAAGATCTCAGACCTTGATTTTGCAGATGATGCAGTCATCTTTGCGGAGACTTTAGACATCCTCTTGGGGGCCCTCGAGGTGCTGAATGAGGAGTCGGAGCCGTTGGGATTACGGATTTCTTGGGTCAAAACTAAGATCCAGGCTTTCGGTGACATCTTGGATGCTGCTGTCCCGTCTGTGTCTGTTTGTGGTGAGGATGTTGAGGTCGTGGAGAGATTCACTTACCTTGGCAGTGATATTCATGTCTCCGCAGGTTGTGAGCCGGAGGTCAATAGACGTCTGGGTCGGGCCTGGGGAGTCATGGATTCACTGGATCATGGGGTGTGGCGCTGCCGGTACCTGTGCGGGAGGACGAAAGTCTGAGTCTTCAGGTCCTTGGTACTTCCAGTCTTGCTCTATGGGTGCGAGACTTGGACTTTGACCAAGGATCTGAGACGGAGACTTAATTCCTTTGGTACCAGGTCTCTTCGGAGAATCCTTGGCTATCGCTGGTCGGATTTTGTGTCCAACGAGCGGTTGCTGAGAGAGACTCGGATGAGATTTGTTACCTGCATAGTCCGTGAGCGTCAGCTGCGGCTGTATGGACATGTGGCTCGTTTTCCTGACGCTGATCCTGCTCACCAGATTCTCTCAGCGAGGGAGTCTCATGAGTGGGAGGCCAGTGGGCCGACCACGTGCCTCATGGTTGCAGCAGGTTGACCATCATCTCAAGGAGATGGGGATGGGCCTGGCATCTGCCTGGGGGATGGCCAGACGGAGGCCCCTGGAGTACCGGCGGAAAGTGGACGCAGCGACGCGCTGTTCTGGCACATGCTCCCATACCTGACCTGACCTCTTCTTTTCCCCTTCTGAATGGGTAGCTCACTGTGTCACATCCACACAACACATATGTGCACAGAAGTGTAGCTGCGACATCAAGAGGATTTTCTGGTACTTCTTGCTCAACACTTCTACCAGCTCATGAATAGGTAGGTATTGATTCTGCCGTTGTATCCAGAGTTCTTGCAATGTGTTCAAGCAGCAGAAGTGATATATACACAGCATAATTATGTCTGTATCTGTTGCATGCACAACAGCTCGATGGTGATCAAGATATTCCACACAATACGCAAGATGAGCAATAATCCTTGTGTCTGCCTCTTCATGTTCTTCACAAGGTAAGTCCAGAACTGAACTTGATGCTGATGTGATGGAAAGAGTGTGACCTTTGTTTTCCATCATACTACCAAGAATGATGGTCACTCCATCCGGAATAGCTTCAGAACTCTCACAAAGGGAAGTGCCAATGAAGTTCTGAAGATTTCCTTTATTTCTTGGATTCTTCATGAATAAATTCCAGTCCGGAATTTCTAGACTCTTGGATGGTGAGAATTGTCTTGCCTGGTCTGTCTGGTTTCTCCTCTGCTGCTCATCACCCTTCAAAGTATGGCTATCATCAAAATCATACTGATCACCAATGATGTTGACACAGTTGCACATTTCAGGTTTCAACTGCAGGATACACCTGCTTGCGAAGATACAGCTGGGGAAGTTCACCAAATGTTTTCGCACCCATTTTTTGGTATTTATTTACAAATGCCATTGTGTCTACCAGATAAACTGTGTATAGGTCACTCTGTGGTAATGATGGCAGCTGTAAAACAACATCCTGCTCAGCTTCAGCAATTAGCACTGCCACGAAATCAGACTCGTTGCCTTTGCGCATTACAACCCCCTGTGCTAAGCGTGGATCAACCTCAAACAGGGATGATGGATAGTCTGTCCACTCATGGGAAAATGCAATCTGTCTTGTGACTGGGTCGGCATCTCGATAGAAACACAGCACACGTGTAGTTGCAGTCTCATCTTGATAGATCCTGATTAAACTCTGTTTCCTTGATGGTTTTGATTTCTTCTGTGAGGAGAAAGTTACCAGCTTCAGTGGTTCAATCTTAATAGAGACCACCTCTTCTACTTTCATAATGGCTTCCATGCCCTTAGCTTGAGCATGGACCAAGTCTTTTGAAGCAGCCTTCTCACTAGTTGCTCTATTGAGCAGAACCACTTGGTTGTTACACTGGAATGGGTTTATCATCTGCTGGCATATCACTTTCTTGATCTCCTCAACATGCATATGTTCTTCTGTTGCCTGCTTCTGTGTTTCTCCATGATGAGTAGATTCCTGTTGGCCTAGATTAGCCATAGACTTTATGTTCTCTGATACAGCTGTGAGAAATGGTGCTGTTTTCACATATTTATCTCGAGCAGCTGGTGCCTGAGATATGCGTTTGAACAGAGATGTCTTCCCTTCATTGTTGTATGTCTGCTCCAGGGCCATGTCACTCCAAACACCATTGAATTTTCCTTTGGAAGAGTGAACTGTGAAGTACCCAACCTGGATCCAGCAAACCTTAACCGAACTGTGTTCAATAGAGTAAGAGGATTTTGGGGGTAGGGGTAACTTTGGTTGACAAAAATGTTAATTTTCTCTTTAAAAATTGATAGAACTCAATCAAATTTGCTGTTTTAATTAGCCATGGATACCATGTTCATATCACATTAAGAGAAATTAGTATTCTAATGCAGCATCTGCCTATGATAAGAAAAGTTCTAAAGGCCATCTTCCAAAAACGTTATTTTTAAGGCATTTTTCACAAAATTATGTACTTTTACGAGGTTTACTTTCACAAAGGCAATTTTTTTTTGTCATTTTACAATGCACTGATTGAATTCTTACATTTAGTTCACATTTATTTTTAATGAATGTGATTTTTTAATTTTTTTAGAAATATTATTGACAATTGCTGTTTTATCAAATTTTTCAAATCTTCCTCAAACAAAAACGGCCGCCAAAATTTTTCGCAAGAGCTTATGAATTGCCAACATTGGTTTTCATGAACTGCAAACATATATCTAAACATCCTGGGGGTGTAAAATTTTATAGCAGAGGCTGTAAGGTCCAACCCTAAAACAGCCTCGTACACAGGTTGGCTCCCGGACTAAAAGGTCGTGAAAATCATCGAAAAAAAAAACGGCTGGGCCAATGTCCAAATTTTACAAACTTTCCGGGGGTACCCAGGGTCAGGTCATGGGCACAAAAAAAAACCTCCACCTTGTCAGCTGAAAGGTGGGGGGGGCGATAGTGGGTAGACAAGGGGGAGGCTTGGAGTGGGTGGACAAAGGGGGGATGCGTAGAAGGGGCTGATTTGGAAGGATGTGGGGTGAGGGTGCTGACAAGGAGAGGTTTGACACTGTAAAAGAACGTGAAGGGGATTTGTTTGTTGTACACAGACATCCTTTTCAAACTGGACTGGAGGTCTTTTGACTCTTGTGAATGATCCAAATGATCTCAGAATTTATACTGTGTTCCTTAAATATTTTTTTGTGCAGATAGTCCAGTCTTGTGGAAGAGCTAGTACACTGAACAGATCAGGATGTAACACACAAACACAGGACGCAAAACGTGCATGTACGGAGAAGGAAACTGTAAAGAGGAAAAAGTGGAAATTTAGGAGGGGATTTGGGTAGTGTTAACAAAAGTTAAAAAAAAATCATTGTTTTGGATTGGAGGTGATGTGAGATGGTGGTGAGCAGCTATCTTGAAGACTTGGAGGGAAGAATGAGATTGAAGATGATTTGGAAGCTGATTCTACAGGTGGGAAAAAAACAAGAACGAATGAGTGGAGTTGAGCAGTGATGCTGAATTTTGGCAGTTTCACCAGAAGGGGGTTGATGGTGGACCATATATCCATATATGTCCTGCAGAAACCTTGGGGGGGGGGGGGACAAATCACAGAAAGAGAAGAGGATGCAAGACCCGAAAGGAGCACAAATGAGCAATTATTTGACCCGTGAAGCTACTGCGATTGTGTAGCCGGCCCCTTGGCTTCAGTTAGGTTTAAACATGTGCATGATATACAGGAAGTATCTTCACAGGTCAGAGAATTTGTTGGAGACAGTAAGTACAGGTGAATTTGTGTCATCAAACCATATAATTATGCCATGAACTTTGATTGTTTACCGAAACCCATGATCACCAAGACGACAAGTTGCTGCGTGACGCTTCCATCATCGAGTATGAAAATTGGGAGCCAAAATCGTCCATCAGTCTGAAAACATAATTTAAAAAAAGCAAAGAAACATTGTTTGAAAGGTGAGAATGAGACCATACCTAATGCTAATTGAGCAGCAGGCCCTACGAGTGGCTAAGTATAGCACCTGGGATGGACGAGGATTTTGCAAAGCGTGGTCCAAGCCGACCATTGTATTTATATTATCTATATGAGGACACAGGAACTTCTTTGCAGGCCTGGGCTCCCAGTCTAGTGTGCCTTTTAGTAAAACTATGTCGTCTCTGCAGGTGGGTTTCGAGTTGGTGTCAGGTTCCACCGGCAGGTACCCAATTGGCTTTCTATAGTACGTGGAGTGGATGAGAGCACTGCAAAAAGCAGTCAAAGAGAGGAACACTTGGAGAAATGAGGGGCATGGGAGGATGGATGCAGAAGCCAACTCTCAGGAAGGGAAAACAGGAAATTTAGAAAGGGGAGGGTATATAATATCATAGTTTCGGATGGGTTATGATCTGGAATGGTGGGTAACAACTGTGTTGAAGACCTGGAATGAAGAGAATGTGGAAGTTGGTTCCACTGTTGAGAAAAAAAGAAGAGAAACAAATGAGTGGATTTAGAGGTGAGCAGTGATTCTGGATTTTGGGAGTTTCACCAGAAGGGGGTTGCTGGTGGACCGTGTGAGCCCTGCAGAAACCTGGGGGGAGGGAAGGGACAGAGCACAGAAAGAACAGAGGGTGCGAGACCAGAAAGGAAGCAGTAGAAGACAGAGACCACCGACCTGTCTGCGATGTGAAAGTGATTGGCCCAACCCATGATATATTTTAAATACAAATCTTTTTGCAACATAATCGAGGGTTTGAAAATATTTTGTAAAGGTGACTGCCTGATTCTGACAGTGTTTATTCTTCAACAACACTGTAATGTAACGGCCATAGCTTTATCGCCAAAGTCAGCTTGATCGCCAATATGGTGGCGTCCCCAAAGGCCATCTGATCTCATGATGTATTTGCACAAGGTCGAGACGAAACATGTCTGACATTCTTGATGAATTGGGCTGATAGGATGGCCTAGATTAGAGGGATGCACACTCCTCTCGAAGCCATCTTCCCTGGGTTCAAAGCCCGGCCGAGCTATAAACTGTTCATCAATGTGCGTGCCGTCCTGGACATCCCATCTGTTAAACTAGGCGTCCCATCTGCCAGCATTAATTGATTAAAGATCCTACAGGGTCTTTCATGAAGAGTAGGTGAGCTATCGTCGGCACCATGAATAAATTCCAAATTCCTACCCTAACTACTGCTGGGAGAGGGATGGCTATCTACCCAGCATGACACTTGGCCAATAAACTGCTTCGGCAAAATCATAGAATACTTTTCCTTGGATTTCACGTAAACAAGGACTGTAGCTTACCACGATTTAAGCTGAGAGACAACCTGTCCAATTGTGGTGCTAAGTTATTGTTAATGGTGTCTGACTAATTGAGAGGCTATTGAGTGCAAAGACAGAGTGAGGGTTTAGCTTTTCCATCTCACAGTTTGTACATAGTCCAAATGAGAGTGCATTGGTTGAGAGTCGACAAAAGTCCATGGCCATTTGAATCCCTTGGGAGCTCAACAGCAGTCCAGTCTGACAGCCTGATGTGTGTTCCCAGGATTATTGAAGAGGAAGTTCCACTACAGGTGCACATTGGACAAGTCGCACAGCTATAGGCACCCAGGCAAACACAAGAACATCCACAATGTCCTCAAGGACAAAAGTACCAGCGAATCAAGATGGCGCAGATCCAGTGTATGACTGAACTCGATTGAAGATTTGGCTGAACGATTGCGTCGCTCTTAAACCCCTCTCGCTCCGAGCACTCTGCTATGTTGCATTTCTAAGCAAAGTGAGCCATTCAGAGAGCATGACCTTTAACTCATCAGGGGTAAATGCCAACCAGTGGCATTGTCCATGGAGTTTGGCTCGATCAGTCCAAGGACTCCATCCAGAGGTGACCTGTCGCTGTGTGTCCCGCTTCGTGCTTTCCTCTTGGCATTCCACTCTTACCTCATCTGAACTGAGCAGACGGAGGTTTTGTAATTCACCACTTCATTCATTCCTCAGATCAACCAAATGCAGGTATATCCAGTGGCCAGAAGACCCATCGCTCGAGTTTCCAATTCCGCCCTTCGATCCCCATTCCCAGACACCAAAGTCTGGACTTAGAAAATAAATAAATAAATCGGAGTTCAGCCACAAGTTTGTTCACATATTAAATCCGCAAATAATGTCGTGTTTCCACTCGAGGGATAAGACAAATGGACCTTAAAATTGTTGTCATTGGCAACCATTGATGATGACGTCACCACCACCACCTCACGCTCCTTTTTGTGGCTCTACTCTGAAGTTAAATGATTACGTGATTGTGTTGATATAAAAAATTAAAGCGGAAAGACTAAAAAAAAAATTTAAAAATAAATACAGACTGGATTACATGAGGAAACAAGAAAGAGCAATCAGAGATTGCAGACCCTCACCAGGACTTGTTTTGTGTGGCAAATAAATGGAAGGATGTACTTTATGAAAGGTTGTTGATTGCAGATGAAAGGTCGAAATGGTCCATCTACCCTGAAAAACTTATACCCCTGAAATGGTCCAAATGTGTAAGGATCAAAGGTCTGAAAAGTTGTTAAGGTCAAATGGTCTGAAGGTCTAAACTCTAAAGGTTGAAAGATCGAAATTGGTCGAAAGGGTCAAAATGGTCTGAAGGGTCTTAAGGGGTCTAAAGAGTGTAATTTAAGTTCTAAATGGTTGGAATTATCTGAAGGGGTCTAAAGGGTCTTAAAATGTCTAAAAATGGTCTAAAGGTCAAGGGGTGTCTGCAGGGTATTAAAAGGTTTGAAAGGTGTGAATGTCTAAAGGGTAGAAAGGAGTCGAAGGGTCGAAGAGGATCTAAAGAATCTTAGAGGTCTAAGGGTTTGAAAGGGTGTAATGGGATCTATATGGTCTTCAGAGTCTTTTGGGTCCTTTTTTTTTGTATACCTTGTCGAGGCTCGTATGAGAGCGAACACACAATGCACAACAAGGGCGGCATGAGACAAGAGGGGCGGGAGAGGGAAGGACAAAACAGTGGGGAACAGAGACATTAGGAGATCTGTGGAAGGGAGAGGGATGGTGCAGGGATCACGGGGTAAACAAGATGGACACTACAGGGACTTTCAGGAAGGAAAGCAAGGAATTTGAAGGAGGTGGGTTTGGGGTGGATTAACGGGGGTAGAAAAGATTGAGGATTTGGATGGGGGATGATAAGAGGTGGTGGTGAACAGCTGTTTTGAAGGCCTGGAGGGAAGAATGGGATTGAATAGAGTGTGGGAGTTTATTCCAAAGGCAGGAAAAAAGAGGAATGAAAGAGTGAAGCTGAGCAGTGATTCGTGATTTTGGTAGTTTTACCAGAAGGGGGTTGTTGGTGGACCTTGAGCGCCGTGTGGAAATACGGTGGGGACAAATCGCAGACACAGCAGGGGGGCGAGACCGGAGAGGAGACGGTAGAAGACAGAAAGACCACCGACCTGTCTGCGGGGGGGGGGGGAGAGAGAGAGAGAGAGAGAGACAGACACAGACACAGACACAGACACAGACACAGACACAGACACAGACACAGACACAGACACAGACACAGACACAGACACAGACCCAAAGACTCAGCTTCATCACGGGAGATACCAATGATCCGAAATGCCTTGGTTTCCCACAGCGTGAAGCCGAGAAAGGTGAGAGGCAGGAGCACCAGCACAGAGGGGAGAGCAGTACTCCATCAGGCTGCGGCCAAAAGCTTTGTAAGTGGTCAGGAGTTCAGGTGGGCCGAGAAGGACTTTGCATGACGGAGGATTTGCAGTTGGGGACTGGCTTTGGAGGCCAGCTTGGAAATGTGACTTTCCAAGGAAAGATCATGGCAGATAGTGAGACCCAGAAGCTTGAAAGAAGACTTCTTCCAGAGGATTGTTGAGAAAGTGGATGGTGGGGTTTCCAAACGGTCCTTTTGGAGAGACATGGTGAGAGTGTGAGATTTGTCCGGATTGAAGGACATGTTCCACGTTTTGGACCAGCTTGTGATTTTACCCAGATCTGCAGTGAGTGAAGGAGCTGCTGCTTGCCGGTCTGAGGGATAAAGGGGTTTTGCAAAGGGTTTTAGGCCTCAATGTCTTTTGGGTACTTGAGGTCACATGGATCCTCGGGATCTTTCGGGTCCTCGAGGTCTTTTGGTGTTTTTGAGTCCTCTGTGTCTTTTGGGTCTTCGTTGTCTTAATGGGTCTTGGGGTTGCAAAGTGTTTTCGTTGTCTTAAAGGGTCTTGGGGGTTCTTAAGGGTCCGATGTAATTCATACACATGCTCACGTTCTGTGCGGACAAACAAACGGATCGAAATACAATAAATACCCTCTCGTCTGTCGAGGGTAATAAATAACCGGATCCAAAGACCGCGGACAACGGACAAATCTGTTCTGAGAATGCGACAGGGTAGTGACACAGTCGTGATGGGCCCAACGTTCCCCCGTCCCCTCCTCTACCCCTCCCCCCTTTTCGTGTCGACACGTAATTGCGTCGAATGACGGAACGAGCGGAGCAAGAACGAAGGAAGTCGTGTGGGCGTGAAATTGGCCTTGAGACGAGAAAGAAAGACTGAAAGAAGAGGAAGATGGGGGAGTGTTGAGGTGAGAGATCCGAATAAGTCGAGATAAACACACAAAAAAGAAGAAGAAGAAGAGTAAAGGAAACACCAGCTGATTGAGGTAAAAATCGTTCGTCGTCGTCGTCGAGCCGGCGATTCTCTCTCCTTCAACACAAAACCAATGTGAGGGTAGTTCTCGGTGTCACTACATTTATTTATTTATTTATTTATCCTCGTAGCTGTCCTTCGTTTTTCTCTCTTCATTCTTTCCCTCAGTGCTTCGTTGACCCGGTCGTGTCGGGATCGCGGGAATATTGAGGGGAAGGAATCGGAACGAGCGCTGTGTTTTATTTCTCGTCTGGCAGTCGCCATTACGGTGAGAGAGAGGGAGAGACTACGTTATATGTACATATGTGTGTACGGCTTGACAGGCATTGTTTTGCTGTGTGTACGTGTCGGTGTGTGTGTGTGTGTCGGTGTGTGTGTGTGTGTGTGTGTGTGTGTGTGTGTGTGTGTGTGTGTGTGTGTGTGTGTGTGTGTGTGTGTGTGTGTGTGTGTGTGTGTGTGTGTGTTATTTGCTTTTCCATAACAAACCTACATTTAACACGAGCTCGTCGCAGATGGTGCGAGTGAAGGTATTTTTGTACTCTGCATGTTGTCTCTCTCTGTGTCTCCCTGTCTCTCTCTCTCCACTTGTCGTGCACTCCTTTGAAGGGGGAAAGTGCAGTATGTATGTATATGTATATATATTTATTTATTCCCAGGTCTTTCACGAACCTGGTGGCCAGTGCTGACGTTCGGCTGAAAGTGATTTCGGCAATAATAAGTCATTGAGGCTGCCGGCGATATATTGCTATTACCTGTGTCCTGGTGTACAATCGTCACGTCGGTTACAGTGGACAATACCCATTGATGGAATGGCAGCAATGTACTGTATGAGTGATCGTGCTGATCGTGTCACTAATCCTTCAAATGTAAGAAATGCTGGAGGACAGACACCTGCAATCGATCGCATGAGATTGATCTATCGTGTACTACAAGAGGTTGAAGGAACGTTTCAGAGACTTACCTTCCCACCGACGCTTGCACACAACGCTTGAGGAGTAGTTTATTAATCGATTATTATTATTTTTTTGCTTCACGATGACATGTTTCACTGTTCCGCGTGCAGGACGAAGAAGCGTCCCTCGGATGGACGTTGAACTGGCATGAGTTGCTGGATGTTAAAGATCTCGCGGTGTCCTTCGCAAAGAGTCGGGTGACTTATTGCCTGCTTTGTGAACAAATTGATTCCTGATCTAATCTACAAGGGGGCACTGCATCAGAGGTACAGCTGTGCCCCCAGCAAAATGATATTGTCCATAGCCACGTGCTGCATCCAGAAGAAGAAGAAGAGGAAGAAGAACCCTCACAAGGAACTTGATCAAAGGTGGAGGCCGTTGGGCACATCAAGCCTGTGCTATATTTACGAGCTTACGTTGTTTGTCCTTGCTATAGTCTCTTTAAATGCTGAGCGTTAAGGAAGAAAGCAGCACGTACCATTTACGAAGTCTTTAGCACGACACTGTGTCGACAGTTCATGACTGGGTCGAGATTCCCACCCAGGTTAGACAGCTCAGGGATGAGTAAGCATTTCTCTCAAACTATCCTGCAGTGCTATACCGATACACGTTGTATACCTTTTACAAACTGCTACGTAGACTTTTCATTCATTTCACTGGTTTTACTATATTACCGTTGTTCTCGCATTGTGCCATCCTCCGTGATACCTTGAAGGTATGTGCACTCAACTTTGAACCATCTAACGCAGGTTAGAGGCTATTGACTTAGCTCTAAACTACCGCCCTGGTGTTTCACACTTAGGGTCGGTCGTCCGAAGGATGACAAGCTGGAGGTGGACGTTAAAGATCCTGTGGTCTCTTTTGCAAAGCGTAGGCAGGTCATCTCGGGAACGGCGGACAAACGGCAAATTCTCGCCGCGAAGGCGATGACAAACCACCCTGCACTTGCATGGCCGAGAGACTGCTTTGGCAGCTCTGTGAAGAGTGTTGTTGATGTTTATATAAATGAAGCATTTTAAGGTAATTTGTGGATCGGATAACGTTACATGCTATTTGCTCTTATCTCCGTATTTTGCGAGCACTACGTTATGGAGTATGTCATGCAGAGGAATTCTGAAGCCAATCGTCCACTGTGTTTGCATTTTAAATTTTAAAGTAATCATGTGCAGTTGGGAAATGCTATAGTCTGAGATTGGTCTTCAAGTGTGAAGACCATTCCATGGTAAAAAAAAATTTCACCTCCTGCACTTTTTTACCTCTGCCACCGAAGGTAGACTGAGTTTGTTTTCACACCTGTTTGTTTGTCTGTCTGTCTGTCTGTGAGCAGGATATCTCAAAAAGTTGTGGATGGATTAGGATGTAACTTTGTGGACAGGTTGGGTGTGTCACAAGGACGAAATGATTCGATTTTGGTGAAGATCCGGCACTATAACTTTTTTAAAGCGATTCTTCACCATTGGGAGATGGGGCCAAAAACTATATGTAGCACGATGTCTCAAGAAGTTATGAATGGATTCAGACAAAACTTGGTGGATTCGTTTGTTTGGTGACAAGAACAAGCCAATTAGATTTTGGTTCAGGTCCGGTTCCAGATCCAGCCTATTGGTAGGATACAAGGTAAATTGTTCAGCCTGTCGGAGGTCACCATTTTAACCGTCTACCGAGTGCTATTCCAGTTCTACATGTTATTACCCTTTCTGAATTTAAGTATTCCACAGCCTATTACTTGATCAGCTTGCCTGATTCAGAATACCTTTTGGTTTTAAGTAACCTTAAGCTCTCTAGTCTGTGTCGTCGGCTCGCTTTTTGCGAGCCTGCACTGGCAAATAGATGAATATGTCTATCTTGTGTCATGCATGACCAGATAAATGGCAGCACTCATGTTGCTTATTGGGTTTTGTGTAAGCACAGTAATACGATTTTGATCGTGCAGTTCCTGTCATTCTTGCAATTCCCAACCTCCGCGGATAAGTGATGGGTGATGCTCAGAGGTGCTGTCTATGTTCTGGCTGGAACGAATTCTTCGGACCTTTTTGACAGTTCAGTTTGTAATGATTAGGGAATGCATTTGGGCCTATCTTGGTTTCCACTGTTGAAAATAGAAAGTTGGATGGCCAAATGTTTTTGTGTTATTTCATTTAAAATATATATATATATATATATATATATATATATATATATATATATATATATATATATATATATATATATATATATATATATATTCACAAACAATCAAGGTGTGTGTGCGTTATTGTTGCATCTGCTCATGTCACTATATTTTCACATTGATAACGAGACGAGGACAAACCAGTACATAATGTCATAAACTTGTGGTCACAGCATCCTGAGATAAGTGTTCAGATGGGGAAGAAGATTCGGTGGCATTAATGGTTCCAGCGTCTGTTTTGAGGTCAGCGGTTCGAATCCCGGCCGAGTCGTACCAAAGACTTTGAAATGGTACGCGCTGCTTCCTTGCTCAACGTTCCGCATTTAAGACGATAGAGCATGGACAAATAACCATAGGCTGGCAACCATTGTGCAGCCCTTGATTGGCCCAATGGCCTGAGTGGAACTACCTTCTGCTTTTGCCTCCAAATTGGTCTTTCAATTTTATGGTGGTGTATTGTGGTGTGTGTTCCAACTTGTGCCTATTGAATTATTTGATTTCCCTTTTATTATTTTATTACCTCCGCCACCGTAGGTGAAGGAGGTCGGTTATGTTTTCACCCCTTTCTGTCTGTTTGTTTACCGGATATCTCAAAAAGTTGTTGATGGATCTGGATTCAATTTTGTGGACAGGTTCGTTATATGACAAGCTTTTGGTGAAGATCCAGAACTGGATCCGACTACTCGAATTTTTAACTGATTCTTTACCATTGAGTGATGGGGCGAAAACCGATATATATATATATATATATATATATATATATATATATATATATATATATATATATATATATATATATATATATATATATATATATGTATATATTGTTGCGGTTGAGGAAATTCGCAAACCACCATTCAGGTCCCGTAGGTGAGATATCTCTGTAAGTACATGTGTAGTTAGCCCCAAACCCGTTGTTTATAGGGAATAAATGTGATTCATTCAGGCTGCGACGCTTTGAGATAGTCGTTTTTCTGTTCTATCTTTATTTTGAACCAACCACGTCTCAACCGCCATCACACAACAACCACCAACCGCAACGCCGCTTCACAAGAACAACAACGCCAACAGCCACGACCTTTACCTTCACAACTCGCTCCCGCAAACATCGCATCACCGCCATTCCAAACGTCGCCATGGCCATAAACCACCACAATAAACCCTCCACCACCTTCACCTCTCCTTCTGCGGCCATTCCCGCACCACTTGTGAACGCCGAGCGTCAGGCTGTCCTGGCCTCGTACGGGACGCACGCCGAACCGCGAGTGCAAAGTGCGGCCTTTCCGAGGAGAATTCGGATCAGGAATGATACACGCCCACTTCTGATCCGTCCAATCAGCAAGCGCGGGGCGGGTTTGGCCCTGCCTCCAGGCACGTCGGAGTAGAATCGGGATATGCAAATTCTCGGATTGGGGGAGACTCACGCCCCTTTTCCTCCGTCCAATGAGCGAGCGTGGCTCCACCCCCGAGCTCGTTCTGATCCAGAAATTTGCATATGGGTTCTCCTGCCAGCCTATAACGCGCCGAGCGCGGGGCGAATTTGGCAGTCAAGTCGGGTTTGGAGAGAAGAGTCAGTCTGGAGAGGTCGGAGAGCCGAGTGGAGCTCGCAGTCTGTCGGGGTTCGCAGTCTGTCGGGGTTCGCAGTCTGTCGGGGTTCAGAGTATGTCGGGGAGCTGCAGAGAGAGGAAGCCTGGAGCGCGGTCGAGTCTGTTTGAGCGCAGTCGGCCTTGGAGGAGCGGGGAGTGAGTCGGGAGGCGAGGGCGTACAGGTGGTTTGCTGCAGTCGGCTGAGGAGAATTGGGGAAGAGACCGAATAGCTCGGATCCGAGGCAAGGAAGTCGGCGACGAGCTCGCAGTGGAATCGCTCGTCGCGTGACCCAAGCAAGCCAGCTATCCTCTTTCCCCAGAGCATCAACAATTCCCCCCTTTCCCCCCCTTTTTTCCCCCCGTGCTGAGATAGTGCGAAAAGGGGGGCCCCGTTCCCACCCCACTCCATGCAGTGCCAACGAAACCCGCGAAGGAGCGCGGAGTCGGGGCGCCGCTGCGCCACCACATTGGCGGCTCATCACAAAGACATGGGTCAGATCCACCCGGTCTCGCGGACCTGACCCCTCTTTCAGGTCCCGCGCAAATATTGGCCCACAGGCCCCGTCTGCCCCCTTGTCTTTGAGGGTGGCCCTTTTCTTTTGCTTTTGAGTAAATGTGTTGTTGGCGCCGTCTGTAAAGTAAAACTGTGTAAGTGTTGCCGTGTGCACGCGTAGTCGGTTGTAGATCTGCATTGTTGTGTTTCTTTTGTTGCAATTGCTGTAGGTGCATTCTGTTTAATTGTATATGTGTGCTCTCTGTGTGCCGCGGAATATATGTGCATTATGTTGAACTGTTTTCCCGTTTCGCTTCGTCTTTTCTTGAATTGAATCTCCATCTTGCTTCACGTAAAGGGTTGGTAGTGGGCTTAATACGCCCGATAATTAATCGGAATCGTCGAGGCCGACGATAACACCGCTCGGTTATCCCGATAGTACGGAACGGGTCGCTTAAGTGGCCCGTGTCCGGAGTCGACCTGCGGCGAGGTGCGATCGCCCAGTTTACCCTCCGCGTGGGTACTTAGGTCGGTCGAGTTTGGCGAACAACCCTATCCCATGCGGGGGGGCCGATTGGCACGATCGTGGTGAGGCCAAAAGGCCCACCCGTGACTAGCTCCCGGCGTTAGTCCGAGAGGGTCACGACAGAATTGTCCGTCCGGTGGGCGACGTGCCGCGATTCGAGTTACGTGGCCGTTCGCACGCCGGCGGGCGCGAATTCGCAACATTGGTGTCAGGAGTGGGATACAAACCCACCCCCCCTCCTCGCGGCACTGGTGTCGGAGAGCGGGAAAACGGGCTCTCCTGTCTCCAGCTAAATTCACGGGGAATCAGTCCAGGGATGAGAGGAGCGACCCCCGATTCCCTCCAAATTACGAGCAGGCCAAATTAACCCCTTACGAGAAATAAGATGGAGTCTCAAGGCGAGCGGGAGCCGGGGGTATTAGAAATGGATTTAGAATGTGTAGAATCCATGGTCCAGGATGAAATCCCCGTGCAGGAAATGCTGGTTGTACAGGACGAACTTTCCCCCAACTGAACCCAGAGTTCGAAATGGGTGCAGTGGCTGGGGTGGAGGACGAATGGCCCCCACGTGCGAATTCGCCCACGGATCGGACGATGGAAATGTTTGAGGCATTGATGAGAAAAATGCATGCGAATACACAACAAATGGATGCGAATACGCAACAAATGGATGCGAATACGCAACAAATGAAAAACGAAATAAAAGGCATGAACGAAAAAATGGAAACAAACATGAAGGAAGTAATGAGAGAACTGCGGGGTGAGACGCAGAACATGGGCCGAAGCCTGCAGGCGGGCATGAAGGCAATAACCGGGGAGCTCAAAATGGCGACGCCACGTGTGGGAGCGAATGAGCAGGGAGGGGGTGCAACGGCTGGCAGGCCCACGGTGGAGGCGGATGAGGACAAAACAATTCGGGAGACGTGTTGGGCGAGGGTCGTGACGGTGACCGAGAGGGAAAAATTAAATGCGGAGACCAAAACGTGTGAGACGAGACACGAGGTGACGACAAAGGAAATAAAAATAGTGGAGACACGGGAGATGGGAACGATCGAGGGAAGACTACACGATGAAGACTGGGTTAGAGACGCACACACACACACACACACACGGAGGTAGTGGAGGACAATGTGGGTGAGCTGGCGGACTGGGTAGAGACCCAGTGCGAGCAGTTGGATAGCCTCCTCCAGGAACGGAGGAAGCCGCTATGCTCCCTTGAAGCGAGTCACGACCAGGTGAGTTCGGTCGTGCTTTGCGAGGTCGAGGGGAGGAGTGCTGTGGACAGGTGCACGGAAAGCTTGGGGGGTATCGAGGCTCCGGAGACCCTTGTGGGGACACGAATCCCCAGTGTGGTTGTCCCGGTGTGTGTGGTGTCGAGGTGTGTGTTCACGAGTGTGGCGAAATGCCTGCTGCAACGCACGTATAGCGTGGGTGCAAGGGCGTGTGTGAGAGCGACAAAGACCCCGTGTGTGGATGAGACCCCAGGTGTGAGTGCGAGCCCGTGTGTGGATGAGACCCGGTGAGTGCGTCCCCGTGTGTGGAAGCGACCCCGTATGTGAGTGGTGTGCCGGAGTGCGTGCTTCCCAGCACGCCGTGTGTAAAAGGGGCACCGCAAGTGGAAGAGGCCGTGTGTGTGAGTGAAACGGCCAGTATGAGTGAGGCACCGTGGGTGAGTGCCCCCGCGTGTGTGAGTGGTATGGTTTGTGTGAGGGAAATGGCACGAGTGAGTGAGCGGCCGAGTGTGAGAGAGACAGCGTGTGCAAGGTCGCTGTGTGTAAGGGAGATGTTTGTTGGCATGCGGGAGCACGCAGCCGCGTCTCCCGGTGTGAATGTAATGGAGTGGAGAGTGAGCGTCGGAACACGCAGGTGTGCGTGGTTGGAATGGAGACTACGACTGCGACAGAGGAACAAAAGCCGGGTAGCGGCTGTAGCTGTTTTGGGGACCGTGCCGGGTTCACCCAGCAGCGAGCGCGAGGTCCGTGCCGTGCAACGCACGAGGCCGCCACGTGCTCACTTGCGGGAGTGAAACCCGGTCCGGAAATGCCAGCGGTGAATGTTGCCGATCCCGCGGACGGACAAAGTTTAGGCAGTATTACGGATTTGGACCGGACGGGTTCTCCACGCGATCGTGTCTGTGAAGCTCCAACGGGCAGAGCACATGTGTTCGCGTGTGGAACCCCTCGAGACGTGAGACTTGTGTTTTTTTATATGCGCCAGGTGACGTCATGGCTGCGTGTATGGTTGGAATCCGGCAGGAGGGTGAATCCCTGCCGGATGGTACCGTCCAAGAGGGACGAGGGACGCGAACAGCTGCCATGACGTCACGCCACAGGTGCGCGGCTGTGAATTGCCGCGCTGGTGCTGCGCAATAAAAAAAAAACAAAGCAAGCCTCGCTTTCGGGTGAACAGGATTTCCTGGGCAAGGGGTGGATGATCCCCTTGGCCTGCACACAGGATGAAACTAGTTTGGGGGAAGGGTTAGCTTAGCTAGACTGGCTCCATGGGGCAGGGGTAAGTCCTCATGGGGCCCGTGAAATGGATTAGTTAGAGGGATTGTAGCCAGATTTAGGTTGGGGAATGGATTTTTTTTTGATTTAAAAGACAGTGACAGACTTTGAATGTGTAGAGGGGACGTAGTTTAGCTACGTAGTGTTAAAAGGAACGTGCTATAGTGAAAGGGACGACGTGGGAGCACGAGTTAGTTTGGGGATGTAGTTAGAAGGATGGCAGAGTTCAGCGGTGTGTGTGTGTGTGTGTGTGTGTGTGTTGAAGAATTGTGAGGTGAGTACATGATGAGTGAGTGAGGCCAGCGGGTCTGTGTGAGTGGAGCGAATGGGGAATGCATGGTGCGATGAGTGATTGGGGGGAGGAGTGACTCCCACCCAAGGGACCCCGGGGTCAGTGTATACTGAATTAGTGGGTTAGTCAAATTAGCAAAAATGGAAGTCGTTTTGCTGTTGGTGGGAATGTAGGCTCGATACCCATTTGGAGGGGTGCAGGAGCCCTGTTGACGGGCTGGGAGCGTGGCTGCGAAAGGTGAGTATCGCTGAGTGGGTACCCCGGGCACCAGGCTAGTCGGCCGTAGTAGGCCAAGGGCCCATGGGGGGCCGGGATAGCGTAATGGGCACGGGTGCGCCCGCTTGGTGCGGGGGCCCAGGGCGCCGTTAGCCGCGTAGGCAGTGTTGTGGGCACGGGTGACCCTCGGAAAGGGGCCCGGGAAGCCAGCCTGCCACGTGTGCGTTTCAGGGGAGGTGCCATGGGGGGCACTCCCCGGTGTTTAGGGAGCTGGTAGGCTCGGAGGTAGTGTAGTGCCCGGGGGTGCCATAGCTGGAGAATCGGCAGAGGGTAGTGCCTGCCAAGAGGAGCCACGCGTCCCAGCCATGAGACCGTGTGAGGGCACGGAAAGAAAATTGAGGGGCGAGGCCCGAAATTGTGAGGACACCAACGCAGGCGACGGGAATCTGGGTTTTTAAAACCAATAGCTTAAGTGAGAGGCGCTTGTTGAAAGCCCCGGGGTAGTTTAACAGTTAAATGGTTAGGGTAGATAGGAAGTGTACCCCTCCGCACCATCCATCCCTTCGCTCTCGTTGTGGGCCGCGGGACCCACTTTGGGTTAAGATCGTATAACTCTGGGGAGGCCATTCTGAGGCTTCGTTGGGCCTCGATACAGGACGCTAGCTCTCCCTTATTCCCCTCCGGGAAGGGAACGTAGGGGTTGGGAGTAGGCTAGGTGACAGGATAGGTTAGCCGAACAAGGACGATAAAGGGGGTTAGGGGACGATTTATAGTGGGGAAGTAAAAATAAAAACAACAAAAAAAAAGTTGGGGCTGAATGGGGTTTGACAAATTAAGGGAGTGGGTAGGTACAGTGACAGGCAAAGGCGATAGGTTGGGAGGGAGACCGTAGGGTAGGTCCGAGCCCGCCTTCCGAGTGGCCAGCACCACCGCACTCCTTCCACCAACCTCCACTGCAAGGCAAAGGCCGGCCAACTTCATCGGCTGGCTGTGTTTTGCTGCAAGGCCTGTGCCAGCCAGATCGTCTGCCGGCTGTGTTTGCCTGCAGCGGGCCTGGTTCTGCAGGCTGTTTGCCTGCTGCCCTTGCCATGCCATGCCCACTGCCCATGTTCACCAGCCCCGTTCAATTTTGCTTTGCCCCCCTTTGTTCATTTCCATGTGCGCCAGGATCAAGGCAACAGTTTGCAAGCTGCAAGAACTGTTCTGTTGGCAGCTACAACACTGGCCTGCAGTGGCGGCCCGTGTACCGTGTTTGCGTCCATCCATGAATCCATTCATCCATCCATCCGTTGTGCTCATTGCGTGTGCCACTTGAGCTGGCACGGAGACTGCGTTTGTGCAGCCCATGCACCGTTGTGGTTCACTGGGTTCATTTTAAAAAGGGAAGGCCTTGTACTGCGTGTGAGCAGCCGGCCACGTTCCCTGTCACCTGCATTGCTTGAGCCAAAGCCTGCATGCGAGCAGCCTGGCTCCCTGCTAACTGCTTTCTTTTTGCAGAGTCCATTGGTCCTGGGCCATGGTTTAGTGTAAAATTTGTAAGTTCAGGTTAAGATGTACTGTACATATGAGTGCGCCCCCGGCATGTCTGTCTTAGCGCCGGCAATTTTATTTAAGTCGTCTGTGTAAGTGGATTTGTTTCGTTAGTTACTCAGCCCTCAGGTTATTAATTAATTGCACTCAGGGATCCATAGGTAAAACGTACTAGGGGAGAACTACACATGATGACACATGAAAATTTGACGACTCGGGACGAGTCTGTAAAAAGGGGAGGGGGTAGAGTTGCGGTTGAGGAAATTCGCAAACCACCATTCAGGTCCCGTAGGTGAGATATCTCTGTAAGTACATGTGTACTTAGCCCCAAACCCGTTGTTTATAGGGAATAAATGTGATTCATTCAGGCTGCGACGCTTTGAGATTGTCGTTTTTCTGTTCTATCTTTATTTTGAACCAACCACGTCTCAACCGCCATCACACAACAACCACCAACCGCAACGCCGCTTCACAAGAACAACAACGCCAACAGCCACGACCTTTACCTTCACAACTCGCTCCCGCAAACATCGCATCACCGCCATTCCAAACGTCGCCATGGCCATAAACCACCACAATAAACCCTCCACCACCTTCACCACTCCTTCTGCGGCCATTCCCGCACCACTTGTGAACGCCGAGCGTCAGGCTGTCCTGGCCTCGTACGGGACACGCGCCGCACCGCGAGTGCAAAGTGCAGCCTTTCCGAGGAGAATTTGGATCAGGAATGATACACGCCCACTTCTGATCCGTCCAATCAGCAAACACGGGGCAGTTTGGCCCCGCCTCCAGGCGCGTCGGAGTAGAATCGGGATATGCAAATTCTCGGATCGGGGGAGACTCACGCCCCTTTTCCTCCATCCAATGGGCGAGCGTGGCTCCACCCCTGAGCTCGTTCTGATCCAGAAATTTGCATATGGGTTCTCCTGCCGGCCTATAAAGCGCCGAGCGCGGGGCGAATTTGGCAGTCAAGTTGGGTTTGGAGAGAAGAGTCAGTCTGGAGAGGTCGGAGAGCCGAGTGGAGCTCGCAGTCTGTCGGGGTTCGCAGTCTGTCAGGGTTCGGAGTCTGTTGTGGAACTGCAGAGAGAGGAAGCCTGGAGCGCGGTCGAGTCGGTTTGAGCGCAGAGTCGGCCTTGGAGGAGCGGGGAGTGAGTCGGGAGGCGAGGGCGTACAGGTGGTTTGCTGCAGTCGGCTGAGGAGAATTGGGGAAGACACCGAATAGCTCGGGTCCGAGGCAAGGAAGACGGCGGTCGGCAACGAGCTCGCAGTGGAATCGCTCGTCGCGGGACCCAAGCAAGCCAGCTATCCTCTTTCCCCAGAGCATCAACAATTCCCCCCTTTTTTCCCCCCACGCTGAGATAGTGTGAAAAGGGGGGCCCCGTTCCCACCCCACTCCAAGCAGTGCCAACGAAACCCGCGAAGGAGCGTGGAGTCGGGGCGCCGCCGCGCCACCACATTGGCGGCTCATCACAGACACGGGTAGGATCCACCCGGTCTCGCGGACCTGACCGCTCTTTCAGGTCCCGCGCAAATATTGGCCCACAGGCCCCGTCTGCCCCCTTGCCTTTGAGGGTGGCCCTTTTCTTTTGCTTTTGAGTAAATGTGTTGTTGGCGCCATCTGTAAAGTAAAACTGTGTTAGTGTTGCCGTGTGCACGCGTAGTCGGTTGTAGATCTGCATTGTTGTGTTTCTTTTGTTGCAATTGCTGTAGGTGCATTCTGTTTAACTGTATATGTGTGCTCTCCGTGTGCCGCGGAATAAATGTGCATTATGTTGAACTGTTTTCCCGTTTCGCTTCGTCTTTTCTTGAATTGAATCTCCATCTTGCTTCACGTAAAGGGTTGGTAGTGGGCTTAATACGCCCGATAATTAATCGGAACCGTCGAGGCCGACGATAACACCGCTCGGTTATCCCGATAGTATGGAACGGGTCGCTGAAGTGGCCCGTGTCCGGAGTCGACCTGCGGCGAGGTGCGATCGCCCGGTCTACCCTCCGCGTGGGTACTTAGGTAGGTCGAATTTGGCGAACAACCCTATCCCACGCGGGGGGCCGATTGGCACGATCGTGGTGAGGCCGAAAGGCCCACCCGTGACTAGCTCCCGGCGTTAGTCCGAGAGGGTCACGACAGAATTGTCCGTCCGGTGAGCGACGTGCCGCGATTCGAGTTACGTGGACGTTCGCACGCCGGCGGGCGCAAATTCGCAACAATATTATTTATATATATATATATATATATATATATATATATATATATATATATATATATATATATATACATACATATTTATATCATGATATATCAAAACATTTATGGATGGATTCGGCCGAAACTTGCTGGACAGGTTGGATATGTGACAAGAATGAATCGATTTGATTTTGGTGAAGATCCGCATTTGAGAAATTTTTAATTTTTTGGTTTTTGATTATTATTTTTTGAAAGTGATTCATCACCATTGATGGATCGGGCTAAAACGATATGTAGCATGATATTTCATAAATGCAATATATAGCGTGACACTACTTTCATGGCCCCAATTAATCTCACCTCCTCGGGTCTCAGGTGGTGGCTGCAGGAGGCCTGATGTTTCCAATCAGTTGATCGAGGAAGGAATTTGTAATTAGTTCAAAGTACTGGTGATAGCTGGACTGCTCTTCACAAAAGACACCGTGGGATCTTTCACATCCACGAACTAATGCCAGCAGACGAGACAGCCGGCTTAACGTCCATCCGAGAGACAGAGCACTTTGCAATGCCCTCCTTGCAATGCATTAAATCTGCAATATTTAGTCCGTTTGGGAATCAACCCCACCCGAGACAACTTGAATGTAATCGAACAGCCGGTGCACCATGCTGTCACCATATAAACTATCTGGCCAATGGTCCAAGGGCAGAGTTAATAATAACCAAAGGAGAAGTGATAAAATGGCATTAACTGGGTTGCAAGTAAAGCAATGCCGAGCTCACTCTTCATGCAAATTTGTGTTCACGGGAATACAAACTGATCACATATCGAATTTGAATGTACCATTGCCCATGTATCGTTGAATATTAAACATTCACAATTATTTTAATTGCTCGACCGAATTGCAGGTTCTCGTTGCCATGTTAACGGCATAACAATATGTGATTCTGAAGGGGTCTTAAAGTTCAAAGTCCCTGAGGCTTCAATTCGGATACCGTGCCAAAGCTTGGGTGTTCGAAGAACAAAACCTTGTATAGCGAGCAGAATGCACATTGCATTTGGCACGCAGGTTAGGTGTGCTGCACTCCATGATAACATGGCACTGAGGCTGGCAATATGATATTTTTGAGATTGTTTTGAAGGGCGATGTGGTTGTCGGGGAGGCATAAGAACTCTTTCTGTGGTGGCCTCATTTTTGAGCTGCTCTTGGGTTGCTCTAATGAACTGCTTTTATTGCTTGTTGCAAACAAACTAAAAACTGTCATTTTGGCATTGTGCCAGCTGGTATGTTGCATCATGAAGCAAGCTGTTCTTGTGAATGCCATGTGAAGCTGTCCGTTTTGTTTACAATCTGGTGGATCGAACAATATCCACTGGTACCTTTCATCACAGTGATTCTTTGGACTGTACCCATGGTTGCATCGACCCTGCCAATACATCAAATCATTATTGCAAGTTATCTGCCCCATGGTTGATCCAAATAGCTTCCTCAGTGGAGGTAGTGGAGGTAGCTTCCTCAGTGGAGGTAGCTTAGTGCATTACTTGCCATTGCCTACCCTTTTGGGTTTGGAATTTGAACCTAAAATCACAAGATAGCAGTGTGGAAGCAGCCAGTTGAGCCAAGCCCCAAAACACAAGATATTAAATGGGATGTGTATTTCGAGTTTAAAAAAAAGGGAAGATATGGGCAGCTCCTTTTTATTTTCGGAAATTTTGAAAATTTTCTGAGTTCCATAATTTGATCAATGGCTGACTGAAACCAAGCCACATTGTATGTTTGCTTCTCATTGGTCAGGATATTGCTATATATGAGCACTGTGGTAGTACGTTGTAATTGTGACACAAGGAATTTAATACTGCAATGTAGAAGTTGAGTAATTGTTTTGAGAAAGTTTCAGATTAATTCAAGTGTGTGTGTATGTTTGTATGTATATATATATATATATATATATATATATATATATATATATATATATATATATATATATATATATATATATATATATATATATATATATATATATATACATTGTTGTGGGCCGGGGGTCAGTGGCGAGAACGACCGCTAGGTGGAGGAGGTTACGCCGTCTCCCACCAGACTCCCCGGAATTGTAGGCCATCGCTCCGGATAATTCCGTGAGCCGCGGGTCGCAGAACCAACCGTGGTCGCCAATATCTCGATCGCGTGGCGTAGGGTTATTTGTCGATAGCCAAAGTACCTAAGTATCCACGCAATCTCGTCTTCCGGGGATCCACGCCCTTGGAACGCCTGGTCGAACCGGATTTACCCTACCGGCAGCAGTAAATTAACACTACCGACTACAGCTTTGCCACCTACCTTTCTGGCTCATTGCAGTCGAGCGGGGCCTGTCCAGGACGTCCTGGCTATGATAGACCGATTACTGGGGATGAAACCCCACTTATACTCAGACCCGGACCATGCTGGACCAATGTAAGAAGGGACAGAAACGGACTGGGAAATTTTCTCATAAAATTATTAACGGTAAAAAAACACATAAATCTCATAAATTTGGTCACATGGGGCCACGTGCTTTCCAAATTCACACCATTCACTTCGTCGCCATTTTAACCGTCCACGTGATGGTCTCATTCCAATCACGGGATGTTTCAGCGCCGGCTACCGAATCCGGAGTCGTGCGTGCCTAGGCCGCTCACAAAATACGAAACGGACCTCGTACACAACGTCCCACGGAGCCGACGCGGTCTCCAAAATCAACCCGTCCGTTACACGACCCACGTCTCCCGTCTGGATCGGTCTGTGTCCCAATTCCACGCATGCATCATACATGCCATGTCATTCGCAGTCTGCACACATTTTAACACACACTCTGGGACATTCACATCGGGGGCTCGTGTTAGACCAAAAGATCCCGGGGTTTCTATACCCCCCAAACTCGGCATATGCTCATTCACACCATGCACCGGCTCGACCTCGTACGGCCTTACCGGACTCACCTCGTCGGAGCATACCGTCTCCCCACGTTCCTGTGGGAGGTTAATCTGACCCTCGCATTGGGTCTCGACACATTCCCCAAGCTCAACCCAAATGTCCCCTTTCCAGCCCTACTTGTGTGTGCTCCTGTTTTACTTTGTTTAATTCGTCTTGTACTCGTTCTATCCCCCTTTGCGTCTGTTAGTCCTTCTTTTAATTCCCGCGTTTCTTTTACTACTTCTAAATCCTGTCCGAGTTTATCGTTTTCTCCTTTAATTAACGCGGCGTCACTCGTTCACTCGACATCGCCCGTTTCCACCACGGTCCGACAAACCTTCACACTCCCCCTTGACTCAGTCGTTCCTCCACGTGCAGGCACCATTTTCCAATCCATGTCCTTAAAACCCATAAAAGTCCAACATTTCTGAGTAGTACAATTTAAGGACTTAAATGTCCTTAAATTTCAGGAAAATGTTCAAAAGTCAATAAAAATCAGATTTTCCTGTTATTTGGTGAAGGGTGTTTCATTTTCCTCACACTAGTATTCTAAACAAGGACAAATGTGTCAAAGAGCCGCGTCCTAAAGGTTTTGTCTTCACCAGAAGAAGAAGAACAAGAAGAGGAAGAAGAAGAACAAAAACAACAACTTCCGATATTTCGTCACGTGCCTTGATTAAGCCAATTGCGAGACCCGTCATAGTGTATTTACGAAATAAATTGTGTATTTACGAAATTACAATACATTAAATGGAATAATCTTTAAATAATAACGTGAACTTTTCGAAACTTTAAAGCAAATGTCCGAATATATTTAAAAGTTCATGATAGACGCTCTCAAAAGGCACCCTCAATGCGAGGATGTGTACAGGTGTTTAGTATTTAAGGAGATCTGGATCCTCTATATAAAAGAGCTGAGTCCTAAAGGTTTTGTCTTCACCACCACCACCAGAAGAAGAAGAACAACAACAACAACAACAACAACGCCGAGCTCTTTTCGAGCCACGTTCGCTACGCGAGACGCGGCTAAAAATAATATTTTATTGGAATTTCTATTTACCCTTAATATACCTCTAGAATTTCTAGGATGTGGTCCTTAAAAAGGGGTTATTTTAGCGCTTAAAAGTCCTTTAAAAAGATCTCAAAATAAGTGGGAACCCTGCGGGTTCATTTCCTCTTGGCCCGCCTTCATTTGTGTTTGCAAGTGTATCCCCATACTCTGCATATCACCTCTCAGTGTTTGCATATTTCCATTCATTTCGTTTTTCATGTTTTGCAGATTCGCATTCATTCCTTGCGCATTTGCGTCCATTCGGCTTTGTAAATCCCCTTTCATTTCTGTTAACATATCCATCAAATGGCCTTGGCGGAGCCGGTCTGCCATGATGGTGTACGGAACCGGCAGGGATCGCTCGGTCCTCCGAGTGGAAAATTTGATCCGGGGGGGGGGAGGGTTCATACACCGCCGCTGCCACTCCCAATGCTACCTCTGGGTTTGATTGCAGGGGAGGGTCTTCCTGCAAGGTGTCATCCTGAGCCATGTGTTCCTCTAACGTTAATCCCGAACCCACCTGTACCAGTCTGTCTTGGTCCGCCATGGTCCGTACTGAGAATTGAATAAAATTTTGCTGCTCTTAATTTGGAGGGAAGGGGAGGTTGTCAAGCACACCCCTGATCCGAATCCCGTAAAAAAATTTTTAATTGAGGCGGAGGGGTTCGAGTCCCGCTCCTGAACACCAATTTTTTGTGGGCCGGGGGTCCGTGGCGAGAACGACCGCGAGGTGGGGGTGGTTACGCCGTCTCCCACAAGACTCCCCGGAATTGTAGGCCGTCGCTCCGGATAATTCCGTGAGCTGGCGGGTCGCTGTACCGACCGTGGACGCCATATCTCAACCGCATAGCGTAGGGTCTGTTTGTCTAAAACCAATTTACCTAATTAACTACGTGATTTCGACTACTGGGGAAACCATGCCCTTGGCACGTCTTGCTCGAACCAGGTCACTCTACCGACTGCGGTAGAGTTCCGACTACCAACTCCGGTTCGGGTGCAGCCGAGCGGAAACTGCCAAAGCCGTGCCAGCTATGATAGACCGATTACCCGGGATGAAACCCCGCGTATACTCGGAACCGGACCATGCTGGACCAATGTAAGAAGGGACAGAAACGGACTGGGAACATTTCAAATAAATTTATTAACAGTAAAATAAAGACAAAGGCAAGACTTGACGCGAATATGCAAGCAGGGAAATATTTACAATAAGCAAAAAATACTTACTTTTACTCGGTTCTACTTAAAGACGGACACACACACACACACACACACACACACACACACACACACACACACACACACACACACACACACAAAGAAAAGAAACCCCAGAGTCTTTATTTGACCCTCGCAGCCGTGAAGAGAGACAAGCTGGGGGTCAGAGTTCGGTGGGTACCTGGTCGTTGAAGGGAAAGCGTGCTCTGTTGTGCGGCACCTGCCAAAGGTCGTCGGTTTGGTTCCAGTCGGACGTGTGGGACTCGTAGCTCGCGGCAGAGCTCGCGTGGCGAATGGAACTCCTCTCCCCAAAACAGCCACCGTGAAGAACGAACCAGACTGCTCACAGCCACCGGGAAAACTCCTGACCCACCCACCGTGAAAACTCCTCACGACCGGACCCCCCCCAGAGCTCACGACCGGACCCCCCACAGAGCTCACGACCGGACCCCCCCCAGAGCTCACGACCGGACCCCCCCAGAGCTCACGACCGGACCCCCCAGAGCTCACGACCGGACCCCCCAGAGCTCACGACCGGACCCCCCCCAGAGCTCACGACCGGACCCCCCAGAGCTCACGACCGGACCCCCCAGAGCTCACGACCGGACCCCCACAGAGCTCACGACCGGACCCCCCCCAGAGCTCACGACCGGACCCCCAGAGCTCACGACCGGACCCCCCAGAGCTCACGACCGGACCCCCCAGAGCTCACGACCGGACCCCCCAGAGCTCACGACCGGACCCCCCCAGAGCTCACGACCGGACCCCCCCAGAGCTCACGACCGGACCCCCCCAGAGCTCACGACCGGACCCCCCAGAGCTCACGACCGGACCCCCAGAGCTCACGACCGGACCCCCCAGAGCTCACGACCGGACCCCCCAGAGCTCACGACCGGACCCCCAGAGCTCACGACCGGACCCCCCAGAACTCACGACCGGACCCCCAGAACTCACGACCGGACCCCCCCCAGAACTCACGACCGGACCCCCCCCCAGAACTCACGACCGGACCCCCCAGAACTCACGACCGGACCCCCCCCCAGAACTCACGACCGGACCCCCCCCCCCAGAACTCACGACCGGACCCCCCCCCCAGAACTCACGACCGGACCCCCCAGAACTCACGACCGGACCCCCCCCAGAACTCACGACCGGACCCCCAAGAACTCACGACCGAACCCCCCAGAACTCACGACCGAACCCCCTCCCCCCAGAACTCACGACCGGACCCCCTCCCCCCAGAACTCACGACCGGACCCCCCTCCCCCCAGAACTCACGACCGGACCCCCTCCCCCAGAACTCAAGACCGGACCCCCCTCCCCCCAGAACTCACGACCGGACTCCCCCAGAACTCACGACCGGACCCCCCCAGAACTCACGAGACTCCTCTCTGCAAAACTCTCCGCTGAGGATCGCGTCGTAACTTTTATGGACCTCCCTCAGTGGGGCGGGGCCTTGGTGAAACTGACGTCACTGTTCGCCCCGATTGGACGGGGCTTCCATGGGTCCGCCCTTTTTGGGCGGGATTTCGGCCATAACGGGAAGCCCGCCCACTCCACACATGTGGACTCGCCCAAAAAGGTACTTCACCAAGATTTTGCCTCGAAACAGCGAGTGGCCGGTTGGGCGGGTGAAGCGCTTGTTCAGTGGTGACGGTTTGTTTGTTGGAGGGTTACATGCATACATGTAATATATATATATATATATATATATATATATATATATATATATATATATATATATATATATATATATATATATATATATATATATATATATATATATATATATATATATATATATATATATATATATATATATACAGTGGGGAGAACAAGTATTTGATACACTGCCGATTTTGCAGGTCTTCCCACTTACAAAGCACGTTGAGGTCTGTAATTTTTATCATCGGTACACTTCAACTGTGAAAGATGGAATCTAAAACAAAAATCCTGAAAATCACATTTTGTGATTTTTAAATAATTAATTTGCATTTTATTGTATGAAATAAGTATTTGATCCCCTACCAACCTGTAAGAATTCCGGCTCTTAGACCTGTAAGTTTTGTCTTTAAGAAGCCCTCCCATTCTCCACTCATTACCTGTATTAACTGCACCTGTTTGAACTCGTTATCTGCATAAAAGACAGCTGTCCACACTCGATCAATCAGACTCCAACCTCTCCACAATGGGCAAGACCAGAGAGCTGTCTAAGGACATCAGGGACAAAATTGTAGACTTGCACAAGGCTGTGATGGGATACAGGACAATAGGCAAGCAGCTTGGTGAGAAGGCAACAACTGTTGGCGCAATTATAAGAAAATGGAAGAAGTTCAAGATAACAGTCAATCTCCCTCGGTCTGGGGCTCCATGCAAGATCTCACCTCGTGGAGCCTCAATCATCATGAGAAAGGTGAGGGATCAGCCCAGAACTACACGGCAGGACCTGGTCAATGACCTGAAGAGAGCTGGGACCACAGTATCAAAGAAAACCATAAGTAACACACTACGCTGTCATGGATTAAAATCCTGCAGCACACGCAAGGTCCCTCTGCTCAAGCCAGCGCATGTCCAGGCCCGTCTGAAGTTTGCCAATGACCATCTGGATGATCCAGAGGAGGAATGGGAGAAGGTCATGTGGTCTGATGAGACCAAAATAGAGCTTTTTGGTTTAAACTCCACTCGCGGTGTTTGGAGGAAGAAGAAGGATGAGTACAACCCCAAGAACACCATCCCAACCGTGAAGCATGGAGGTGGAAACATCATTCTTTGGGGATGCTTTTCTGCAAAGGGGACAGGACGACTGCACCGTATTGAGGGGAGGATGGATGGGGCCATGTATCGCGAGATCTTGGCCAACAACCTCCTTCCCTCAACAAGAGCATTGAAGATGGGGCGTGGCTGGGTCTTCCAGCATGACAACGATCCGAAACACACAGCCAGGGCAACTAAGGAGTGGCTCCGTAAGAAGCATCTCAAGGTCCTGGAGTGGCCTAGCCAGTCTCCAGACCTGAACCCAATAGAAAATCTTTGTAGGGAGCTGAAAGTCTGTGTTGCCCAGCGACAGCCCTGAAACCTGAAGGATCTGGAGAAGATCTGTATGGAGGAGTGGGCCAAAATCCCTGCTGCAGTCTGTGCAAACCTGGTTAAGAACTATAGGAAACGTCTGATCTCTGTAATTGCATTTTATTGCATGAAATAAGTATTTGATACATCAGAAAAACAGAACTTGATATTTGGTGCAGAAACCTTTGTTTGCAAAGTAATTATTTTAAAATCATACAATGTGATTTTCGGATTTTTGTTTTAGATTACGTCTTTCACAGTTGAAGTGTACCGATGATAAAAATTGCAGACCTCTACGTGCTTTGTAAGTGGGAAAACCTGCAAAATCGGCAGTGTATTAAATACTTGTTCTCCCCAGTGTGTGTGTGTGTGTGTGTGTGTGTGTGTGTGTGTGTGTGTGTGTGTGTGTGTGTGTGTGTGTGTGTGTGTGTGTGTATGTATATGTGTATATATATATACACACACAGTAGACTCGGCGTAAGTCATCACCATCGGGACCGAGAAAAAAGTGACGACTTAGACATGTGACGACTTGCGCGTATGCGAACATTCATGATGACTGTGGGGGGAAGGATGAAGTTGCGCGTGGCCTGGACACGTACGTGTCAGAGGGCGCAACAATCTCTAAGCCGGCTATTGTACCAAAAGGGAAACATAATCCTCGGGGCATCGGTAGGAATTCATTGGTTAGTTGGAAAGTGATCAAGCAAAGATGGAATTCATGAATCACTTTATCAAAAGTAAAGATAATGAACAACTGTAAGACAACTTTTTATATCATCGGTGATGGTATATGACCATCGACAAATGTGGAATGAATGGCTGTTAGAATTCATTCATTGGAATGAATGTAGAATGAGTTTTCATATGGAATGAAAACTCGTACACTATCAACAAATTAAATGATACACAGTCATCGTGATGACTACCACTCAATACCTATGTGAAAGTGAGTGTGGTGATGTACAAAACAAGCCAATATAAAACCATGAGAGGACTTCAACACTAAGCTCGATTGATCCTTTACTCCTTCGCCAGAGACTGCATTGCGCAGCCTGTCTACCTCTTCAGATGCATGTGGGACGGTGCGCTGACTGAGCTGAACGCAGCGCAGTTATAAATAGCTCGCGCATCATGATTCCATGAAATCGGGCTTCTCACGATGCAGCAGTTCCGTGTGACGAGTTTGGCATGGTAATTTACTTGAGCTTGCATTACGCGGGAACAGACAACATCTGACGACTTAGAGATGACGACTTACAGACTTTATTCAAAGTCTGTAAGTCGATTTAACATTAGATAAATTCGGGACTTTTTGACGCTGCCGACTTAGGCGAAGTGACGAGTTACACGCAGCCGACTTGCGCCTCGTCTACTATATATATATATATATATATATATATATATATATATATATATATATATATATATATATATATATATATATATATATATATATATATATATATACACACACACACACACACATACACACATATATTGTTATAGATTTCGGCGTGTGGACAACCGCCTTAGCCCAATTGCGGCCGCGCACGCCCACTGAATGCGCAATCTAGTCGCCACTTCCGGATCAACGCCGAAACCCAGCTGCGGTTGTTTTTAGCACACCATAAACCAGCCAATCCCTCTGTCCATGCGCTGCAGGGTCGATCGCCGAATTGTCGATGTACCTCATTATTTACGCAGACAGAGATACCGGGAGTTTATACCTCGACGGGGCCTGCACGAAAACTAGCCGCTTTAGCAGCTCGTTCCGTATGCGATTGCCGAGCGGTTTTATATCACCAAGTCCCGTCGGACCAGATGTACGTTTTATCGGCTTGATAATAATCAGCCAGCAAATATTCTGAACGCATCATGGCAGTCAATGGCAGAAAGTGACACGACGAGCAGGTTAACATTCAAACAATAGGGGTATTTATTTTAAATGCACATATGCAATGAATGGGGGGATGGGGACAAGACACGAGAAAAAACCTACAGCCGATGTCTATTTTCATGTACACAATCATGTACTTAATCAGTTTTAATTGGGTCGACAAGGCGCCACAGACTTTCATCCAAAACCCCAGAAAGAAATAACTAGGCTCGTGAGCTTTTATAATTACTCGGAGCCGAGATGACCGAAGGGGCTCCGAGAGACCAGGCGGGCTACCTGGCCACCCTCGTGGTGACTCGATGGGTCCTCGTTCGGTGACCCCCGGTGTCTTTGCCTGGACCCCCGAGCTCTGACTGGCTCCTTTGGTCGTGCGGCCTGGCCTAACCGACAACGCGCTGGAGGAGTGAATGGGTCTCGACTCAGTCCTCCTGGTTGCGCCGGCGAACCCCCAGCGAACCAACTGCCCAAACTCCGAACTCTCCACTCCCACTGCCAATCGCAAGCCACGAACTCCAGCGCAGCACGAACTCGAAGCAACCAGCTCTCCACTGCTCTCAACTGCCTCCGAGCTCCCCACACCAACTCAACTGCCCTGTCGGTGAGCGAACGCGGCTTTTTATAGCCCCAAAGGGAGGGGTCGCTCTGGGCTTCACCACCCGAAATCAGCGCCCTCCCCCTTTTCACCTTTGAACCTTCACCCAGGCTGGATCTGCCCCTTTCACTTCCGATTGGCCAGCTCTTTCAGAGGGTAACGCCATTTTGATCCGATCTTTCAGAGGGTAACGCCGTCAAACGCGGCCGTGTTGGAGATCGCCGTCAAACGCGGCCATGTTGGAGATCACCGTCAAACGCGGCCGTGTTGGAGATCACCGTCAAACGTGGCCGTGGGTTGTCGTTGTTGTGACGATGTGTTTGTTTTAAAATAAAGATAGAAAAGAATAACACTACCTCAAAGATGCACAGCCCGGTACACGAACAAATCCCGTTATACATTGGTGGGGAAATCTAACCTGGAACACACACTTACCGAAATAACTGATCTTCGGGGAACCTGAATGGTGTTCTGTGAATTTCCACAACCGTAACAATATATATATATATATATATATATATATATATATATATATATATATATATATATATATATATATATATATATATATATATATATATATATATGTGTATGTACAGTCAGTCGTCGACTTATGACCACGATCAGTACCGACCAGTCGTAAGTCGACCAACCTTTATTTTTAGCTTTATTTATAGTGTATAGGCCTATGCAAAGATTACCGTATGTATATTATACTGTATAATGATATAATAATCATCTGTAAGTCATATTTTATTTACATTTTCTTTGTTCATTGTTGTTATAACCATGGTTATAAAAACCATTTTTATTGTTGCTGTATAATGTTTTTTACGTCCGTCAGGTTTATGTCAAACACTGCATACTGCAGTACAATTGGTTTAGTATTTGCAAAAACATATAAAAATTAAAACTGGTAAACCAGTAATCCCGGGCTTCAACCCGTGCATCCGACGTCAAAGGACTTTAATTTGCACTGAGTCTGCAATGGGGTCTCGCTACGGTGTCCCTCATGTTATATCAATGAAGGATTGTAAAGCCGATAGCAATACATGATAAAGAAAGAAACTTCACATTGGACAAATCGAGGCTGGACAAAGTTTCAAGTCCCAAAAAAGTCCAATAACTACACATTTGCATATTAATGTAAATGGCGAACTTGTAGGACGTTAAACGATCTTCCAGAATGTGCAGTCACCATAGCTCTATCTTCTTTCGGTTTCATTTTACATGTCGAAAATGAGTGATTTTAAACTTTGGGGGGGCTCTTGGGCCTCACTGGGGTAAAATACAGACATAGTATACACATATTTGGAGTCCCCTGTTTATGAACTATCTAAATCTGTCATTAAAATTTTTCAACTCTCATTTGCATATTTGGCATATTTAATGAGGCGAATCGGCATCATTTTAATCATGTAAATTATGTAACGAGTTTGACCAAATTAACAACTTAACATTCCCATGGAACGTCGGAAATGTGTGCAAAAGATTGAGGCTGTCGGGTTATCCTTTCTGGAGAAGATGTTTTTAGGTTTTGGAGAAAATCCAATATGGCCGCCATACCACGTGAACTACGTCATCAAAATTTTCAACGTATAAACTTCAGGTGGAGAGTTATTAAATGGATAAGTTTCATTGAATTTCATCCAACCATTGTTTTCATTTAACGACATTTCAAAAATGGGTGATTTTAAACTTTGGGGGGCTCTGGGGCCTCATTGGGGTAAAATACAGACATAATGTAAACATATTTGGAGTCCCCTCTTGAAGGCCTATCAAAATCCGTCATTCGTTTTTTTTTTTCTCAACTCTCATTTGCTTATTTTGCATATTTAATGAGGCGAATCGGCATAATTTTAATCATATAAATTTAGTGACGATTTTGACCAAATTAACAACTTAATATTCACATGGAACATCGCAAATGTGTGCAAAAGCTTGAGGCTGTTGGGTTATGCGTTCTGGAGAAGAAGATTTTTTTTAGGTTTTAGAGAAAATCCAATATGGCCACCATACCACGTGACCTACGTCATCAACATTTTCAAAGTATAAACTTCAGGTGGAGAGTTATTACGTGTTTAATTTTCATTTAATTTCCTTCCATATGTTTGACCTTAGGCGTTAACCATGAAGGTCAAGGCCAATCGCCACCAAAAAATTAATCGGCTGAGCGCCAGACCATGAACTATATTCCCATGAAGTTTGAAGACGATCCAATCAAAATTACTCAAAAAATAAGGGTTTCGTTGACTCCCCTGATTTGCGACAGTGACCTTGACCTTTGACCTTGACCTTCAAAATTTATGTGCTGAAAGGGACCTCTATAGGCCTCTGATATGCGAAGTTACAAAAATTTCCAATGATAACTGTTATGTGCTCTGCAGAATTTTTTATACGTGATGACAGACAAAAAAAAAAAAACATACAAGCTGACTAACATATCTTGCAAAAACGTCGTTTTGGCAAGATAAAAATAGAAAACATTTTACAGTCGTTACAAAACGTACTGAATTAAAAAATACAAAACAAAAAAATACCGGATCGTTTCAACGCCGCCTTCCCATCATGCAATCGTCTGCGCTTGGGCGGTTTGCAAAACACGGAACGGATTTCGCATGCAGCGTCCCACGGAGCTGCCGCGGTTCCCAAAATAATTCTGTCGGTCTCATTTAGCTCATTAATGAAATAGACTTCTAGCCTTCGTCTGCACAGTAAAAAGGCTTAAAGGTGTCCGTTTTTGGATCTGATCTTCCATCCAAACATGCAACAATTTCTCCATTTCGTGGATGGCCTGTCCATTGCCGTTCTTTATCTTTCAAAATCGTCGACACAGTAGAGTTAGATAACTTAAGATCATGTGCGATCACATTCACTTTCTTTCCTCCTTCGTACTGTTTGATCACCTGCATTTTTGTGGCGAGATCAACGGCCTTTCTTTCCTTCTTGGCAGGTTGAGGAGTAGACAAAAATAAATTCCTCTTGGTAGACATCTTGGGGGTTTGAAGTAAAAATTTTAAGACAAACGGATACGGATAAACTGCGCTATACCGAGACCACGCTAACACGCTAGCACTGCCGGGCGCTCGGGCAGAAGCTGAGTGGGCGGAGACGCGGAGCAGTCTAGTCGTAAAGTGGTCGTAAAGTCGATCAGTCGTAATTCGCATAGCTCGTAAGTTGACGACATACTGTATATGTATGTTCCCGAAATAGTCAAAATGGATATGATAGCGCAAACATTTTAGGGCCATCTTACGCACCATTCTCCTGCGGTGTGCAGTATCAAGTTTCGTTCAAACCGGGCAACGAAAATATTATTAAAAAATGAATTCTAGATACAGTCAAGTACTCTTCGAGAGTATTTGATCAATGCAAACAACCTCAGCGGTATAGTTCGCTGGAGCTGTCTCTCTCTTTTTTTTTTTTTTCTTCTTGAAATGATTTATTTTTGAAATCTCAACCATTTCGTATGGACAAAGAACAATTTATTTTTAAGCATTTAATAAACATTGGCATTTTGATCTCATACTTCTGTGTTCATTAAAAAATAAAATTGTGTTTAGAAGATTATGCACAATAATTTCTTCTACTTTCTCTCTCCTTTTTCACATTGACGCGCAATATCAAGTTTCATTCAAATCGGGCAAAGAAAAAAAAATTCTTAAAAAAATCAATTCCCGATTCAGTGAAGTACTCTTCGGGATTATTTGATCAATGCAAACGACCTCAGCGGTATTGTTTGCTGGAGCTATCTTTTTGTCTTTTTCTTTTTTGGTTCTTTTTTTTTAATGATTTTTTTCTCAACCGCTGTCACAACGGCATCCCAACGGCTTCAGGGGTTATCTCGTAACACACACACACACACACACACACACACACACACACACACACACACACACACACACACACACACACACACACACACACACACACACACACACACACACACACACACACACACACACACACACACACACACACACACTGCTTATAGAGTCAACACACCCTTTCAAATTTTTCACCTTTTGCTGCCTAAAAGTGTGGAATTAAATTGCATTAATGCAGACTTCTTTTTTTTTCTACCTTTACACATCGTAACCCACAAAATCTACAAATTTCAGAAAATTATTAAGAAATACAAAACTAGAATATGAGGGACGGCCTGATCTTGGTAGGGTCTTTGTGGTACCATATGCCTTCCATGGCTTTATGATTGTCTTGACTGTGTTCCAAGGGATAGTCAAGGCATTTGCAATATTTTTATACCCATCTCCTGATCAGTGTCTTTCCATAACTTTATCCTGGAGGTCTTTTGCAAACTCCTTATTCTCATGGTTGAGTCAGGTAGGTCAGGTATGAGAGCATGAGCCAGAGCAGCGCGTCGCTGTGTCCACTTTCCACTGGTACTCCAGGGGCCTCCGTCTGGCCACCCCCCAGGCAGATGCCTGACCCATCGCAATCTCCTTGAGATGCTGATCAACCTGCTGCAACCACGAGACACGTGGTCGGCCCATTGGCCTCCTCCACTCACGAGACTCCCTCGCTGAGAGAATCTGGTTAGCAGGATCAGCGTCAGGAAATCAAGCCACATGTTCATACTACCGCAGCTGACGCTCACGGACTATGCAGATAACAAATCTCATTTGAGTCTCTCTCAGCCTGGTGTTGGCTTAGTGGTTAGGGTGGCGGCTTGGGATCCCAGTGTCCTGAGTTCAAGCCCCGTTGGCTGCTGAATTAACACCAGGGGGTTGACTCAGCCTGTCATCCTTCCGAGGTCGGCGAAATGAGTGCCAGTGTACTGGTCCCGGTGTATGCCCCGGTTAGAATAGGTGTACCATATCCCTGTGTGTCGTAAGAGGCGACCAGGGTTGGCGTCAGGAAGGGCATCCGGCCATAAAACATTGCCTCAAGAAAAAGCCAAACCCCTGCACAGCAGGGAAAAATGGCTGTAAAAACGGTCATTTTATTATATTATTCAGCAACTGCTCGTTGGACACAAAGTCCGACCAGCGATAGCCAAGGATTCTCCGAAGAGACCTGGTACCAAAGGAATTAAGTCTCTGTCTCAAATCCTTGGTCAGAGTCCAAGTCTCACATCCATAGAGCAGGACTGGAAGCACCAAGGACCACCTGAAGACTCGGACTTTCATCCTTCCGCACAGGTACCGGCAGCACCACACCCCATTATCCAGTGAATCCATGACTCCCCAGGCCCGATCCAGACGTCTATTGACCTCTGACTCGCAGCCAGCAGAGACATGAATATCACTGCCGAGGTAAGCAAATCTCTCCACGACCTCAACATCCTCACCACAAACAGGCACAGACAGGACAGCAGCATCCAAGATGTCATTGAAAGCCTGCATCTTAGTTTTGACCCAGGAAACCCAAAATCTCAGTGGCTCTGACTCCTCATTGAGCACCTCGAGGGCCCCCAAAAGGATATCCAAAGTCTCCGCAAAGATGATTGCATCATCTGCGAAATCAAGGTCAGAGATCTTGACATTCCCAAACGATGCACCGCAGCTTGATCTCTCCGACATCCTCCTGAGAATCCAGTCCATAAAAGTGTGGGGGCCAGTACACACCCCTGACGAACTCCAATAACAACTGGAAATAAGTCAGAGATGGTACCACCACATCTCACAGCACTTTCAGTATCAGAGTAGAGTTCAGACATCATTTCGATCCGTTTTGGTGACACCCCACGAAGGCCAAGAATCCTCCAGAGGGCATCCCGATTCACTGAATCGGTTGAGTCTTTGCTGTGAAATGCACTACCCAGCAGAGGAAACTTACAGGAACAGCTGATTTTATTCTGAAATAATCAGAATCGTGACAATTTAACATGGGTGGAGGCCATTTAACTTGGTGTGTGATTTTGAAGGCAATTGGTTACACCTGAGCTAATTTACAATTGCTTTTCGAGGCGGGGTGGACACTTTTCCAACCAAGATAGTCTGGTTTTGTATTTTTATAATGAAATTTCTGAAATTTGTAGAATTTGCTTTTCATTTGGAAGTTGTGGGTTACGATGTGTAAATAAAGGTGGGAAAAAAAGGCTGCTTTAATAGCTCTCTTCTGGCTCTCCCCCCCCTCCCCCCGGCCCCTCCCATCACCTCCTGGCTTTTCTCCTGCCCCTCTCCCCATGGCTCTTTCATCTACCTTCTCATTTCACCTTTAAAACTGCACTTGCTTGTGTGTTGCTCTTCTCTTCTGCTTGTAATGACTAATGGCCAAATGAAATTTGTTTGTGTGATTGCACATGTGTAAGTTTCCAATTGAAGAGTAACACACATTGTGCTTTTTCATATCTGGGGAACACCTCTCTTTATGATACATTTGTTTTGGTTGTTGATTTCCTTTCATAAAAGCATTGATTAAAATACAAAATTGCTTCTGTTGACATTTTAAGTTTTCTCATTTGGTATTGCCATCTGAGCAGATAGTTTCTGATGTTCAGCTCCCAGGTTGAAAATCCCATTTGTCCAAGGTGAACATACTAATGTTCTTGTTCACCATGCCCATGCGTTGTACGTACAAGGCCCTGCATGAACCTTGGATACTTAAAAATAGCACTGCAAGAATGAGGCCCTTTTATGTTTTTGGAATTTTAACCCTCTAACCCTTAATGACGTCTCTTCATCTTCTTTCCTGTTACCCTGGATACCAACTACTATGCACCTTCTCCCTCTGATAAGTTGTGTTTCGAACCAAGATCTGTGATATTGCTTCGAGTTCAGAAAGTAGCAATCTGCATGTGTGAAGTAATTATAATTTTTCATCCCTTTCTGCACTGCTGAGTGTCGACTGTATAAATTGTACTTTGATTTGAATGCTACCTGACGGTAGAAATTGGTGTCAGCGTGTCCCAAAGTGAATCGTAAGTGGAGAGAAATGGTAATTCGACTGAGCTGGTATTAGAGTTGATGGGAAAACTTTCTGATGGGTTACGGAGAAAAGGCTGAGCAACTGTAATGATTGAAGTCCTCGGTTTAAGTTCTTGAAAGCTTTTTTTTTTTTTTTACACTTAAAAATACTTTTCATGTCCTGTTCTGTATATTACAAAATATCTATATTTTGTAGATTTTATTACTTTTGCCACCGAAGGTCAAGGAGGTTATGTTTTCACCCGTTTGTCTTTGTTTGTTTGTTTGTCTGTGTGCAGGATATCTCAAAAAGTTGTGGATGGATCCAGATGAAATTTTGTGGGCAGGTTGGGTGTGTGATACGGATGAACTGATAAGATTTTGGTGAAGATCCGGATCCGGCATCTGGAATTTCAGAAGTGATTCTTCACCATTAAGAGATGGGGCCAAAGTCGATACATAGCATGATGTCTCAAAAAGTTGTGGACAGATTCGGACGAAACTTGGTGGACACATTGGCTGTGTGATAAGGAAGAATTGATTCGTTTTTGGTGAAGATCCGATACTGGATCTGGATATGAGTTATTTAATTTTAAAGCGATTCTTCACCATTGAGTGATTGGGTTAAAAAAAAATACATAGCATCATATCTCAAAAATGTTTTGGTCCTGATATGTTCTCGTGGATCAGGCATTGTGGGGCGGAGGTATGTGCTCTACCGAGTGCCCTTCTCGTTCTAAAATTGTTTTGATCAGTTCCCCCCCCCCCTTCTTGTCAGAAACACATCCACATCCATCTTAACAAGATGTTATTTAACAATTTGGAGCTTAAGTGGCATACTGTACATAGATTAAAGTAGATCGAAGAATTTATTTTGTAGATACTCTGCGCCTTATTTAATATGGCGGGTGGCTCCTCGCCTCTGTAGGCTGTGCCGTCATTTCGGGTGGCGAAGCTTGTGGCAGTGGGGGAGCTGTCCGTCGGTGCCTTTGCTGATGTGGGCCATGTTGTTGGGTGCTGCAGATGAGGTTATGGTTTGGTGTTGGCCTCTGCTCACTAAAAAAGGGGAGTGGTCTGCATTCACACTCTTGGCAGCACAGAGTGTCCGGGCTGCATCGTTCTGTGGGGCATCATTCATGGTACAGCCCACGATGCCCCTCTGGCCCACATTGTTTTCCGAGACCTCTGGTTGGGTGGGGGGGGGGATGGAGGGCTTTGCATCACGTGCGCATTGAGGGGAAGGGGTCAGACACTGAGTTGCCAATGCTTCAGGAGGCTGTCCTTTCAGCCAGCTGAGCTGTCATTAGTGTAGTCGTGGTCACACCGATGGGCTCCTGCTCAATAACAGACGAGTGTGCCAGAGCTCCTGGACTGGGCATGGCTGCTGGCCCTGCGTCTGTGGTGTGTCATGGGCTCTGTGGAGTGCCCCTTCGGTGGTGCTGGCCACTGGTGCTTTTTGGAAGCAGTACGTGATTCGCTGCAATGCTCCTTTGGGGTTTGGTGTTGGCCTGCTCACTGCTCTCAGGATCGGATCTTCTCTGCAGAAACAGAATCGTCAGTGATTTTTTTTTAGGAGGCTCAGCAAGGAGCAAGATTGGTCCATGGGTAGTCTTACTGCTCTCTTCATGTCTGTCCTTTATTTTTATTTGTTTACATTCGTTTTTGTTTCTGCTTTGTTGTTTTGTAATTTTGTAATTCCATGCAATTTTGCCTCATGGCTTTGAAGTGTAATTTCAAATATATCATTCAAACCATGAATGATATATATTGAACTATATCTGGATACCACTGATGCACTCACTCACTGAAACATTGGTGCGATAACCTTGAGGTTTCTGAGCTGTTTATCCTGGGTTTAAATCTCGACCCAGATATAAACTGTCACCCTGATGTTTCACATGCAGGGTGAAGCATCAACGCATTGCCTTGCAGGGTATTGCATCATAGAGTATGCATACTGCCTCCCTCAGATAGGCACTAAGCTGGGTGTTCCATCTGCTCGCATTCGATGATGGACGTTGTCTTTCCTGAAGGCATGTTTCAAGTTTGTTCAACACCTTAAACAAATTCCAAAATTCCTGCCTTGCTTTGGCAGCTGGGCTTCACTGATGGTACAACCAACGGGCTGAATTTGGAATTGATCCAAGTCCAATACGTATGCACTCGCTAAGATCAACCCGTTACAACAGCTTCTCCCGTCCCTTCATGAAGAGACTGAGCTAGTTAGAGCACCTATTTTAAGGTGTAACATGATTCACCTTGTTCAAACCACTGATCTGAAGTTTGGTAGTCTTTTGAAACACCTGGTCCCAAGAGATACGGGTTCACGAGGTTCTTTATGTAACGGACTTTGGAGGCATTGTATTTTTCCCAATATATTCTGTTGAAGGGCAAAAATTTCAACTTTGGGATCTTTTATTACAGAAGATGATTTTTTTTTTTCATTTGATTTCCAAAAGAGTTCCTGGAGTGACATTCGCTTTCACACTTCATTGACTGCCACACACGTTATGGGCGAGTTTGAAGAGTTATGCTGTCTTATGGCAACATTGATGAAAGGTTCAATGATTAGTTGGTCAGACAAGTTTGACTTTGCTCACCATCCTGGAAGTCTGGTTTTGCATCTGCCCTTCACTCTCCTGGGTTTGGGGGTTTTCCATGGCATTCTTCGATGATGCCTTTCCATCATTCCGGCAGTATTCGGAATCAACCCCCATTTGGTTTGTAAGACTATGTCATCTTTTTCTTCCAACACCAGAAAGTAGAATGTAGAAAATGAACAACGAACCGAAATGATTGATATGCTAAATGTTCGTACAAACCACAGGAGACATGACTTTTTTAATGACATTTGCAACTCAGGAAGGAAAATCCGATTAGGACTGATAGATGGGCATCGTACGAATCTATGGCTGCAGTAATCTATCCATCCATTGGGACCATACTCTGTGCAGAGCATTGGTGCTGCCTAAGCAGTCTCCTTGGCTATTGGACACAATCCTGGATGGGTCACCACTCCGACGCAGGATACCAGCAAGCAGGGAATAATTTTGCCGACCTCGGAAGGATGATGGGCAGAGTCAACCCCACCTGGTATTAATTCAGCAGCTGAATGGGATTTAAACTCAGGATCCTGGGATCCCAGGCCCACCACCCTAAGCATTAAGCCAACACCAAGCATCGACAGTAATGTACATACTGCATATCTAGCTCTGATGGAAGTTGGATAATATAAACTCTGGTTTTATTAAAGTACACTCTGATCGATAGATTATGTGGGGAGAAATGGTTGTCAAAATTAGGAGAGATTAAAAATATCCCCTTCTCTCCTTTTATCGTTCGAGCATTCACTGTGACGTTTGTGAGGAAGTTGAATGCAGGTCACTTGGCCCATTATGCCTGTGCTATATGGACACCTCATCAATCTGACCATATCAGCATCAATCTGACCGTCAGCGGGTAGATTTGATTTCACTTGGGAAAGATGAGCGGGGAATTACCAGTGTGTTTGTTTAGCTTATTGATTTTTACAAGCAAGATACCCGTGCCTGCACGGGATTATAAAAGGGGTATGGATGGAGGATGTAAAAATACAATTGGTGTCTTCCGTCATCGAGCCGGCAAGCTGGGAACAACAATTCACATTTATTGCCACCTCTGATGCAATTTAAATGCTCTAATGGTGGTGAGGTGCTCCATTTGAAACTATTTGTTCGATTATGCGTGACTTTTTGATGCCTGGATCCATAATAAAAACATATACCCATCTAGCTCCAATGCTTCTATATATTTATATACAAGTCAAGGCTCGTGGAAGGGCCGGAACACACAACGGATCAGGATGCAACAGAACAAAAGGAACCTCAGAAAGAGAAGGGGGGAATGCCAATAGCAGGGCCTAGGGAGAAAATGAACTGAGATGGCCAACAATGGATGCGTGGTTGAGGGGTGGGCAGAATGCAGGGATAAATTTGGCACAGGGTGGGGTGAAGGGGGGAATAAGATGGATACAGAAGCAAACTTTGGTTGAGGGCGAGGGGGTTGTGGCTCAGTTTAAACCTCTCTACTGTTCCTGCTGCCACTACCTTTCCAGCTTGACCATTCCACACATTTATTACTCTTTCAGTGAAAGATGAAAAAGACAATTTATGATATGAAACCTGGCCATTATATCAACATCATTTTGATGTAAATAAATAAAAATAAAAACGGTTGTTTGAACAACTACGGTAATAGTTTGTGTAGCCTTTTGCAACCCCATCTGACCATTGCACACAGTTCCCTTTCTTCATACCTTTTGATCTCGTCTCTCCATCTTGTATATTATTTCCGAGTTTGTGGTTTAGTGTCGCGCTATCTTCGACTTTGTTCTGCGCTCGAGTAACGTGATATTCGGCTTACATTATCTCAAAGACCATATGAGGTGCATGGTACAAAAAAAGTAAATAAAATGGTTCTGAAACAGTGAAATCGTATTCCACTTACTGCATTAAAGTAAAATTACTACTGATACTCTGCATCAGTTCCTTTCTAAAACGCACCAACCCCAACATGTTGCGCAAAGCGCGGGTTATGCTAGTCTCCATTATTATACATTTTCATTTTTATTTTTAAACAGAAGCATTTTCATTTTCCCTACAAAATGGTCATGTTGCAGTCCCCCACAGCTTTAAAAGTTGTTTGTATTTGTCATGTCAACTGTCTGATATTGCCAATGAGGAGAAAAGACCAACAGCTCACTTCCACTCCCTGTCATTCATTCATACTAATTACCTCTGCCATCGAAGGTGGACTAAGATTATGTTTTCACCTCTGTCTGTCTGTCCGTCTTTGAAAATATTATCTCAAAAAGTTATAGATTGATTCGGACAAAATTTGGTGGGCAAGTTGGGTGTGTGACCAGGACGAATCGGGGTCTATTTCGGTAAAAATTCAGATCCGGATACGAGATTTATAATTTTTTTTTTCAACTTTTAAGTTATTCTTCACCATTGAGATTTGGGCCAAAAATGATGTATCACATGATATTTCAAAAAGATGTTGATGAGTTACTTCGGTGACAATAACAACCAGATTTTGGTTCAAGTGCAGATCCAGATCCGGCCTATCAGTAGGATACAAAACGTCAGTTGTTCACTAATCAGCCTGGTGGAGGTATGCCCTCGACAAAGTAGCATTCTCATTTTGTTCTTGTTCTCATGGTTTGGTTCGTTATGTTCTGCCAAAAGAACATTACGTTGGGAATTTCTGCTTGTGGCTTAATACCAGGTGTGTAAGGCTTTTTTTTGTAAATGGCTTAAGTGCCATATCTTTGAAACATGATAGCTTCACAATGGATTCCAGGCATTTATGGCAGTATTACAGTAAGATCTCTGTGAGATACAATGTATTCTCTCCACTCTCTTTTGGAAAATGGTTCATAAGTCCAATCGGAACAGTCGTGATGCCAGCTCTCACAAACGTGTGATCTTCGTGTATTGCCCTTTTGCCCTTTTGGATGGAGATTTAGGGTACTGTCCTTTGAGTAGCTCTTGGATACTCAGGAGGTGCAAATTTAGCTTTCTGAAAGATCTGGCATAAAAACGAAGGGGTAGAGAGAGACACACAGACACAGCAAACATTAAGTTGTTGGCAAGATAGCTTCGAGGTATGCTTCCTCGCCTTTGAGCTGTCTATCCAAGGTTCGAATCTTGACCTTGCTATAGACTGTCGTGTGTGTGTGTGTGTGTGTGTGTGTGTGTGTGTGTGTGTGTGTGTGTGTGTGTGTGTGTGTGTGTGTGTGTGTGTGTGTGTGTGTGTGTGTGTGTGTGTGTGTTCAACAACAGCAACTTTCATGCTGACACACATGTAAAAATCTCGTTGAGAAAGACCGAAAAGAAAGGCCTCTTTGGCTGAAAGCTTGTCCAAATAAAGATCGTTCTGAAGCTACGTCCGTAACTCATTTTGCTTCTTCCGCTAATAATATTTTATGCAAATGAGGAACCCTACCCGTAGTGTAGAGTTTCTGCTCTATCTCAGTTATATGTATATATGTGTATGTTCAGGGTGGTCATAAAGTCTGGAAACATAGATCATATTTTGTTATTCTGTTTATTATTAATATTATGTCATTCTGTTTATTATTATTATTATTATATATATGCGTACTTTGAAGAAAAATAATATGCCTCCCTTATTATTATTTTATTTTTTTATCCTAGATTGATATTTTGTAATGGCAACAGATGGCTCTCTTCACCAGGAGCAATCCTCAAGTGTTCCCCGCCTCGAAGCTCAGGTGAGCTACGTACTACCATCCATATTCCTTAAGGCTCATGGATGAGCTTCTATATCACTTGCTGCTGTCAAGGCAGCCTCAATTTAGGATTGTTAAGTTAAAATTCACATGTTGAGATGCAGTTGCGTGAGGTTTTAATAGTGACTATTGATTTGAGTAGGAGCATGATCGTCAAGTATGGCATGAAGAGAGAGGTTGCTTAGCAGGATGACTTGTGCCTGATGATGTGCAGGGAAGTGAGACCGATGATGTGGTTTCTGACAAGACTGGGCCTTTGTTGAGCTCACCGACAAAGATTGGAAAAAAAGGTCGGACCACAGCCTCTCACATTCTGCTCCTCGATGGGTCTGCTTATGACTGCGAAGTAGAGGTAAGGGAGAAATAAAAAAAATGTTGCCAATGAAAATGTCGGTACATTTTGTGCCAATTTGTGATCCTTCAAAGTACTGTACAGTGCTTTCTCGATTTTGTTTGTATGCAGCTGAGAAAATTGTGCTCTCATGACTCAATTCATATTTTTGCAATTATTGGTTTTGCACTTTTACAGACCATTTTTCCAAGTCTGACATCATATCCAGATCATTACAGTGCTTTTGATGAGCCTTGACATTAAAATAAATAGAATGTGTTTGGTGGAGTTAAAGATATTCTTGGAATTTTTGCTTGAGCTGTCAATTTATCAAATGTGTGGTTTGGTTAGTGGAAGATTTTTCACTCGTTTGGAGTATGATTTGATTTCTGGACATTACCTATTGTGTTATGAATTTTTTACTGAATAAAGTACGTGCATGTGCTGCAAGATGTCCACAAAAAAGCTATACTTGTGTATAGTGTGCTTGTCAGATCTGAAGATGTGCTTTGCATCGAGATATCAATTACTAGATAAAGCAGGGAAAGGTTCAGTTATGTAATCACGTCAACTGATGTATAAACCTCCTAACTTGGCAAGAGGAAACTGCTTATGTGGGAGGGTGTGAGGGTTCCAGTAGGTTGAAGGTGGAGGGTGAGAGTAGTCCAGCTGGATTAATCGATTGAGGGTGGGAGGGGTCTGGCGGGATGGGTCTGGCAGGATGGGTGGGAGGGGTCTGGCAGGATGGATGGATGGAGGGTGGGAGGGGTCTGGCAGGATGGATGGATGGAGGGTGGGAGGGGTCTGGCAGGATGGATGGATGGAGGGTGGGAGGGGTCCAGCAGGATGGATGGATGGAGGGTGGGAGGGGACAGGCAGGATGGATGGATGGAGGGTGGGAGGGGTCCGGCAGGAAGAATGGATGGAAGGATGGATGGAGGGTTGGAAGGGTCTGGTAGGATGAATGGATGGAGCATTGGAGGGGTCTGGTAGGATGAATGGATGGAGGGTGGGAGGGGTCCGGCAGGAAGGGTGGATGGAAGGATGGATAGATGGAGGGTTGGAGGGGTCTGGTAGGATGAATGGATGGAGCATTGGAGGGGTCTGGTAGGATGAATGGATGGACGGTGGGAGGAATACGGCAGGATGGATGGATGGAGGGTGGGAGGGGTCTGGCAGGAAGGATGGAAGGATGAATGGATGGAGCATTGGAAGGGTCTGGTAGGATGAATGGATGGAGGGTGGGAGGGTTTCGGCAGGATGGATGGAGGGATGGTGGGAGGGGTTCGGCAGGATGGATGGAAGGTGGGAGTGGTCCGGCAGGATGGATGGATGGTGGGAGGGGTCCGTCAGGATGGATGGAGGGCGGGATGGGTCCGTCAGGATGGATGGAGGGTGGGATGGGTCTGGCAGGATGGATGGATGGAGGGATGGGTCCGGCAGGATGGATGGAGGGCGGGATGGGTCCGGCAGGATGGATGGAGGGCGGGATGGGTCCGGCAGGATGGATGGAGGTCGGGATGCATCTGGCAGAATGGATGGATGGATGGAGGGTGGGAGGGGTCCAGCGGGATGGATGGAGGGTGGGAGGGGTCCGGCAGGATGGATGGCGGGAGGGGTCCGGCGGGATGGGTCCGGCAGGATGGATGGAGGTCGGGATGGGTCCGGCAGGATGGAGGGAGGGCGGGATGGGTCCGGCAGGATGGAGGGAGGGCGGGATGGGTCCGGCAGGATGGAGGGAGGGTGGGATGGGTCCGGCAGGATGGGTCCGGCAGGATGGAGGGAGGGCGGGATGGGTCCGGCATGATGGATGGAGGGCGGGATGGGTCCGGCAGGATGGAGGGAGGGCGGGATGGGTCCGGCAGGATGGAGGGAGGTCGGGATGGGTCCGGCAAGATGGAGGGAGGGCGGGATGGGTCCGGCAGGATGGATGGAGGGCGGGATGGGTCCGGCAAGATGGAGGGAGGGCGGGATGGGTCCGGCAGGATGGATGGAGGGCGGGATGGGTCCGGCAGGATGGATGGAGGGCGGGATGGGTCCGGCAGGATGGATGGAGGTCGGGATGGGTCCGGCAGGATGGAGGGAGGGCGGGATGGGTCCGGCAGGATGGAGGGAGGGCGGGATGGGTCCGGCAGGATGGGTCCGGCAGGATGGAGGGAGGGTGGGATGGGTCCGGCAGGATGGGTCCGGCAGGATGGAGGGAGGGCGGGATGGGTCCGGCAGGATGGATGGAGGGCGGGATGGGTCCGGCAGGATGGAGGGAGGGCGGGATGGGTCTGGCAGGATGGAGGGAGGTCGGGATGGGTCCGGCAAGATGGAGGGAGGGCGGGATGGGTCCGGCAGGATGGATGGAGGGCGGGATGGGTCCGGCAAGATGGAGGGAGGGCGGGATGGGTCCGGCAAGATGGAGGGAGGGCGGGATGGGTCCGGCAGGATGGATGGAGGGCGGGATGGGTCCGGCAGGATGGATGGAGGGCGGGATGGGTCCGGCAGGATGGATGGAGGGCGGGATGGGTCCGGCAGGATGGATGGAGGGCGGGATGGGTCCGGCAGGATGGATGGATGGAGGGCGGGATGGGTCCAGCAGGATGGATGGAGAGGGGGATGGTCCAGGATGGATGGATGGATGGAGGGTGAGATGGGTCCAGCAGGATGGAAGGATGGAGGGTGGGAGGGCCTGGCAGGATGGATGGATGGTTGAAGTTAACTGCCTTGTGATTTTTAGCTCACCTGGAGTAGTTTTGGGGAAATTATGAGATGGCACATCGTCAGTCCGTCCATCTATCCGTCCACAAATACTTTCAACTTCTTCTCTGAAGCTACACATACGACTACGATTTCGATGAAACTTTACCACAACATTCATCACTGTGTCTGTAATAAAGTTTGTTCACTGCAATAAAAAAAATCGTGCCCTAAGGGGTTTAGGAGGATTTCCCCCCAAGATAGGTACTTGATTTCTTCTCAGAAGCGACACATGAAATTCTGATGAAACTTGATGACAACCTTCATCACCTGTGACGTACCAAAGTTTGTTCATGGCATTAAAACAAAATCTGGTTTGAGGAGGTCTACGGAGGGAGTTTCTGTGGGTGGGGGTTTCCCCTCAAAGAGATATTTGCTTTCTTCTCAGAAACGACACACACAATTCTGATGAAACTTGACTACAACCTTCAGCACTTATGGTATACCAAAATTTGGTCATGACATAAAAAATTGGGGTCTAAGGGATTTTTTTTTTCTTGGGAGTTGCCCCCCAAAATATGCATTTGCTTTCTTCTCTGAAACGGCACACACAATTTCGATAAAACTGGACCACAACCTTTATCACCCGTGATGTATGAAAGTTTGTTCATGGCATAAAAAAAAATCCATGCATATTTACTTTCTTCTCCATTACATAGTTTGTGTGTCATCCATGCTGACCAGTGGTTCCCTGGTTATGTTATCCAGCTGCTACCCAGTGAGCACCCAGGTGTATTGCCCTCATGTTTTACCTCGTGAACGTGAAGCAAAAAGCTGGGTTAAGCAATTGGTTCACTTCTGTCTTTATAGCCTCCTGTCAGTTTCTCATCCAGGAACAGCTTTATTTCAATTGAATGTTATATTTTGAACATGAATTGAAAACAAAGCTGCTGTTTTGCAGTACTTTGGCTCTAAATTTGTGCCGATCATACAATGCCACAGAGGAGTCCGAGAATTTTTTTTACTGTCTGCCTGTCTGTCCTCTTGAAAATCCACCAAATTGAAAATCATTCCAAACAGGAAACGTTTTTAACGGTGTCATAAAGGGCACAACAAACAGGCACGAGTAACTAATGTGTAATGTGTTTGATAAGGTGATGTAAAAGACTGCATCAATGGCGGTAAACTTCCAGAATTAATTTTTTGTCTATAGTCTTTAAAATCATTATTTTATTTCAACTGAATTATATGCTTGGATACGAGAACACAAATCAACCTATTGGCACTTTCAAAAATCATCATTTAGCAGTATTTGGACAAAATATTACAGCATTTTACATCATCATTACCATTCAAATTTGCCGCTCATCGACCCCGCCCATGTCCTTGTTTCTCAAGATAGCGTGGCATAATGTATTAAATTAATGCTGTAGTTTCAATGATACTTTGGGGATTTTTAAAACATAAAATATGGACTGCGCTATAATGCAATGCACCTTCAGAGTTTTTGTATTTATGTGTATGCAGAAGCGAGCAAGAGGGCAGGTGCTCTTTGACAGTGTGTGCACACACCTGAACATAATGGAGAAAGATTATTTCAGTTTGTCCTACCAGGACATTCGTGAACAGAAGGTATGATGCAAATTGCTTATTTCATGGTGGAGTTGAGCATGTTCATCTCAAATGGAGAACATTTGCAGTGCACTTTCCATTTTACTCTTTCGGTGTGTGGTGCGTGCATCCGTACGGTGTCTGTACAGCCACAACTTGTGCTTTTTTGTTGTTGCTGTTTGTTTTCTTTTTCAGATATTAAAGTTTTTGTTGTAATGTTTGGATACAGTATCTGGAGAAACAAGAGGAAAAATGATGTTGAGTTTCTTGATTTGTACAGTGAAATTTGTTCTTTATTCATCCAGAATTGGCTGGATTTGACGAAAGAAATAAAGAAACAAGTAAGAAGTAAGTATTCATTCGTCTTTAAAAAAATTGCCTCCTTTTGTGGTTTTGAAAGCTTAAATAACCAACTGCAGCAAAAGGTATCTTGGGGATTATTCCTTGTCTGCGCTCCAAAGTATCATGCCATGCCTGATCGTTAAAATATTGACAGTGGTTGGTAAAGCCTGGAACTACTGTATTTTAAGTATGAAACACCTTTTCCTTTTTAGTACCTTATTTATTTATTGATCGTAAATTTATTATTATTATTGTTGTTTTTTTTTAATTAATTCGCTTTATTTATCTATAAGCAAAGGTACCTGGCGTTGCCGGGCAATGCCGGATCCCTTCTCCCACACAACTTCTCCACCCTTTCCCTCTCTTTTCTGACCCCCCCTAACTTCTTCCTCTCACCTGCACCCTTTTCCTTCCTCCTACCACCTACACCCTTTCCCTTCGTCCTCCTCCCACAAAAATGCATGCATTTCTTGGATTAATTAAGTTAAGCACATATTTGCAGACAAACATTTTATTTATCAATCTACAAAATATTGAACAGGAATATCAACAAAAGTTAACATATTGTTGTAATACATTTGGGTAGACAACACTGTGTTGAATGTTTTTCCATCAAGGGCCAGAACATGAAAATTGTTTGGTGTTCCATCTCTAGAGCAGCCCACATATAGAAGACGATGTGAAAAAGATATTCAAAATCTGTTTTGTTGTCAGACAATTGGAACACACTCTCTAAACAACGATATACGTATACGGATCAAAATTGCTGGTTTTAAATTTTTTGCAATTGAGTGGCAATTTATAACAGCCGTCAAATTAAAATAATATTGCAATGAAATATGATACATCAGGGTCTGGTGACTCAGGTTGTCTTCTTTTTTTCCCGTGCAGCATGAGGTTGCAGGTAGCCTCAGTCAATGATGCTATGGTGGGAAGCCAAATATATATTTGTGGCGATCATATTTACAATCTCCATTCCCTCTCTATAAGTTTTCCTTCCAGTGTAAAATGACCAAAGCGACTGTTAAACGGATCGTCAACTATCGAAAGGTTGGAGCTGTTAGGCGACACGGGCCATGTGAAGATCAGTGTGTATAGGCCTCAGCGATTGAGGCAGTGGTTTGTCGTCTATACACCATACAAATAACTATGTGACATTCTCTTGAGCAAGGCTTTTACTGTGGAGGTTACGTGGGGTCCTCGCTATTATTTCTGACTATTTTTCTTAAACTCGACCAGGACCATAATACCCATGTCATTATATCGGTCGCAACATTGTGAAAAAACATCAGTCATTATTTACTTATGCATCAGGAAGAAGATAAAAAGTGACTTTCAAAATAATGTATGAATGCTAAATGAGGCCTTTTGCACATCACTGTGTGTGTGTTTTGAGTGTTTCGGTTCGGCTCAATGGGCCCTTTTAACTTGCCATTGCAAGTGCAAAATCTGTGATTCAAATAGTTTTTAAACATAATCCTTACTATGGATATTTATGGGGGGGGGGATTCATGGAAATGTAGGAGAACATTCGAGAAATGTCCTTGATTGAGAATTGACAGATTTGTTCCATTTACTGTTAGGACATTCGAGCATCAGCAGTGAATTATAACACACACACACACACACACACACACACACACACACACACACACACACACACACACACACACACACACACACACACACACACACACACACACACACACACACACACACACACACACACACACACACACACACGGTTCAACTTTTACCAATAGATGCAAAAAAAATCAAGAATAATTTCTCTCATGGCACCGGAATCATAGAAACAATATATTAATAACAACCATCAAAGCTCCAGCCCCACCCCCCCCCTCTCAACATGAGTAAGAATAAATAAACCTACCCTGTGCATGCACAAGTTCCAGATATGTCCTTCCCATCGCTGTTTGGGAGAATCTAATCCAGATACACAGTCCATTCGCTAGTGATCTGTCGTGGCGGGTGGGTGTAATGGCGGGGGCGGGGGGGGTGCATAACACGTGCCTTTCCAATCCACTTACACCGACCCACTTGGTCGGGAATTTGTACTATGAGCTTGTGCCCGATCGGTGAGCTGAGAAAGTTATCCAGGTCTTTCATTGCGCAGAGGCACAGCCCTTTCTCTCAGGTACTTTTACAAGTATCTTGCAGAAGCCTGGTGAGCCATAACAATCTTTATCCTGGATACATAATACATTTAATTTCTCCTTGATCTCTTCAGCTTCCTGGGGTTTCTGTGCATGTGCACCGACCATTTTGTGACAGATTATGTAATTTTGAAAGTGCCATATTGGTTTTGAGTTATTTATTGGCACAATTAGACTGCTCATGGTCAATTTTGAGAGTTGCAATTCTACGGGGGTTTCTGCATATATCACAGGATTGTGAGTTGGACAGATGACCTGTAGGAGCTGTTTCAATCAAGTTTTTTTCTGTGAAGTCGAGATGATGGGGAAGGGGAAAGCGTTAAATATTCCACTGTTTCAGTGAGGTAATGAAGAACTATGTAATGATCGATGTGGGAATACCCATTTGCTTTTATGAGGAGGAGGAGGAGGAGGAGGAGGGGAGGGGAGGACAGAGTTGGAATTCGGAGGGGTGGGGTGGAGCAAAGCTGGGACAGAGATGGGAAGGGGAGGTTGAGGCTTTGAGGAGGAGTGTTGAAGAATTAGTAGGGTGGAGGGGGAGATTGAGTAGTTGTGGCAGGGTGGGGAGTTGTGGAGGGGCTTTGAAGGCTTGAAGTGGGGAATAATTGATGCCTTTGGGTTGGGAGAGAATGGGTGAGGAATTGGGGTTGGTAGGTTGAGGACTTCGGGTTTGTGTGGGGTTGATGACGACGTTTGTGAAGGGAGGGGGGGGCGTTGAGGACTTGTCACATTTTACATTGCGCAGATGTTTTGTGAGTCCTTACTAGTTTATTTATATCGTTCTTTTTATTCATTTATAACCCTGTTTGCGTGAAGCCAAAAGCGGGGTGAAGCAATTGGTCCACTTTGTTTGTCTGTCTGTCTGTTAAAGGAAGTCATTTTATGATCGAGGAACTACTGAATTTCAATTTAATTTTACATTTTGAATACTGGAGAAGTACTTTGGCTCTGAAATTGGCAAATTGTACACATTCTCGTCAGGAGTGCCCATGTGCAGAGCAGATCGAGCGAAATTTTTAAGTGGTGAAGCCGCTTCAATAATTGGGTATGTCCTTCCTTCCATCTATCGGTTAATAATGAAGAGGAAGAACCTTTCTAACCCACCGTGTTGAATTATAATGGGTTCTAAAGCATTCTAATGGTTTATAAAGGGTTCTGAAAGGTAATTCTCATTGGTTTTGTTCATTTCTAGGCTTTACCTATTTCATATTAATAATGCCAACTGAACGCTTCCTTTGGACACGGGTGTGAATTTAAGCGGTGAAGCCGCTTCATTATTTGGTGATGTCCTTCCTTCCTTCCATCTGTCAAAAATGAAGAAGAACTTTTATAACCCACAGTGTTTAATTATAAAGGGTTCTAAAGGGTAATTCTAATGGGTGTCGTTAGTTTGTAAGGCGGTGCCGAGCACTGTTTGTTTAGTGCAAAGCAAGACTTTAAAAGACCCTTCTTACCTTGTCCTTTTTCTCAGGATTGCATGGGGTAAAGTGTTCTATGAACTCTCCAGTTTTCTTCATTTATTTTATTTATTACTTGCAAAATCGAAGAATTTTCAAGTGTATTGGTCAGTCAGTTTTGTCTGTTTTTCCGTCTGTCTCTGTTTTTCCGTCAGTCTTTGTCTGTCTATTGCATGCAGGTCACAATTTTAAACTGATCTTCACGAAACTTCACCACATGGTAGAGTTTGTCATAAGGAAGAAGCCTGTTGTTTTTGAGGTCAACAAAGGCCAAATGTCAACAGTTTGGGTGAGATTTCTAAAATCATCAATTTTCATCCAATTGACTTGAAAGTCGAAGAGGATTTATATTTCAGGTCACTAAATTCATCCAGCAAATTATTTCTGAGGTAAACATAGAGAAAAAGGTCAACATAGGCCCAAGGTCAACAACTAAGGTGGTATTACTAAAATCCTCAATTTCCATCCCATTGACTTGAAATTTGAAGAGCATTTGCATATCAGGGCATTGAATTTGACGATCAGTTATTTTTGAGGTCAAATTTGTTTTATGGATCTTGGAAGTCTCTCTCGTGCACTGTACACGTCGTCGTCTTATTATTCTGTCTGTCTATCTGTTGGATTCGCTATATATGCTAGATATCCCTTATTGTCACGTTTTCTGTGTGTGTGTGTGTGTGTGTGTGTGTGTGTGTGTGTGTGTGTGTGTGTGTGTGTGTGTGTGTGTGTGTGTGTGTGTGTGTGTGTGTGTGTGTGTGTGTGTCTGCAACGCGAGGCTTCACAGCACGAACCAGCGAACCGATTTTGATGAAACTTTGCCAACATTTGCAATATGGGGTGGGAATGTGCGCGTTTGAATTTCGTTGCCTCGCAACCACCCGTTGCTGTGCAGCAGCCGAAAAACCGCGTACAGTATTTTCAATACTTGTCCTTCAGTTTTGAATGTAGAGAAATGAGACTTCGGAATTAAACACTTCGAGATATTTAGAAAATTTTACTCAAACCGATTTTTGATTGAGGTTTTCTTTTTCAAATGGTAGTCCTTCAAAAATCGGGGGTCTATTTACTGTCATTTTTTATGAGGGGCTTAGGAAAGTGGGTGGAGCTTGGGGAAAGTGGACGTGGTTGAAGAAAAGTGGGCGTAGCTTATGAAAAATATTGTGTGGCTCAGGAGGTCTGGTCAAACGAGCATTGAGAAGTTTATCGGGTTGTGTGTGTGTGTGTGTGTGTGTGTGTGTGTGTGTGTGTGTGTGTGTGTGTGTGTGTGTGTGTGTGTGTGTGTGTGTGTGTGTGTGTGTGTGTGTGTGTGTGTGTGTCTGCAACGCGAGGCTCCACAGCACAAACCAGCAAACCGATTATTTTTCAAATGGTAGTCCTTCAAAAATAGGGTGTCTATTTACCGTCATTTTTTTATGAGGAGTGCCAGTTGGCAAAATACGCAATAGGAAAAATCTTGCCAGGCAGAGGAACAATTGTATGTGAACCAATACGTCTTGGCAATGAATCTTCGTCGATTGATCGGTCAGAATGAAAAGCATTGCATCCAGCGCTTCGATCCAAGCGAATCCCTCGTCGCCTACCGGCTTGTCTGTTTGTTTGTTTGTCTGTTTATCGCCTACAGGTCACAATTCTAAATTGATCATCATGAAACTTTACCAAGTCGTAGAGGTAGTCTCAAATAAGAAGCCTTTTGATTTTGAGGTCAAAGATCATCTTGAGGTCATATTTCTAAAATCCTTTTTCAACTGAGAAAGTCAATTTACATCCTATTAACTTGGAAGTTGAACAGGATTTGCATAGTCCATCACTGAATTGGGAAAGCAACTATTTTTGAGGTCAAAAGGTCAAAGGTCAACTCGAGGTCAAACTTCTAAAATCATCAATTTCAGTCTGAAAAATAATCAATTATCATCCAATTGACCTGAGCTTTGATTAAGATTGTGAATTTTAATCTTAATGAAATGGACAATTTGATATATCCATGGCAACCTTTAGGGGGTGGGGGGTGGATTTTGCAAGTATCGTGCTCTGCACGACGTCTTTTTCTTGTCTGTTTATTTCTCTGTTTCTCTACTTATTTTGTTTATTTCATGTATTTGTTTATTTCATGTATTTGTTTAATAGATGCTGCTTGGGTCTTTTCATTCCACGTCAAGTTCTACCCACCAGATCCCTCACAACTGATGGAGGATATAACACGGTAACTCGGTTTGAATACAAACCCTATCAGCATCTGTATCATTTCCATAACAGCTACTAACACACTTTAACATTGTTAACCCACCACATTCTTTTGCTACACTATCATTCATCCAGCCTCATACCATCACAAAAATTCCTCCCTTGCATGCCACTCTGATGATTTTAATATCCAGTATACACGTTATTTGTCTGTTTGTAATGTTTCTATCAAGTAAAGACTTCAATCACTTTGAATTCGTACACTTACGTCCAGAGCTGTTTGTGAAATTGAATCCTGCCACCTTTTGCCAATAATCTTATAACTGCCATTCCCATCTTCATGGAATCTTTACAGATTTATTTATATTCACCAAATTTCTTGCATATATTAATTACATCATCATAGCATGCATGCATGTGCGTATGTGTATGCATATGCGCATATATACATTAGATTAGGGTGTTACCAAAAGTTTTTATCAACAATTGTTCAAATACAAACTACAGCATGGATGCAACTTATGCCTGATGTTGGCTTAATGGTTAGGATGGTGGCCTTGGGATCAAAGGGTCCTGAATTCAAATCCTGCTTGGCTGTTGAATTAATACCAGGTGTGGTTTACTCAGCCTGCCATCCTTCTGAGGTCAGCAAAATGAGTACCAGCTTGCTGGTGTACTGTGTCGGAGTGGCGACCCGTCCAGGATTGTGCCCAATAGCTAAGGAGACTGCTTAGGCAGCACCAACGCTCTGCACAGAGAATGGTCCCAATGGAATGGATGGACGGATGCAACTTGCACATACATGTGTGTATTGTTACGAATCTTGAAGCTTACTACACTCAACATTCAGGTCCCGATAGAACAGTTATATCGGTAAGTGTGTGTTTATAGATAGAACCCTTCCCAAGTCTAATCGGAATGAAATGTTCGTGCGCTGCAGAGTTATTTTAATAGTCAGGGTTTTCTTTTACATTTTTACTCCACCAACAACCACTACAACAATGCCGCCATTACACACGTGTTTTTGGCTGAGGACGTGGGTGGAGCCTCCGTCGCTTCGGCTCGAAGCTCCAGCCAATGAGCGGAGGGAGAGCACTACACGTGCGCCCCAGCCAATCAGGAGGCTGCCACGAGTCGTGTGAGAACACCTCGGCCAATCAGGAGGCGAGCGGTGAGTAGAAGAAGCCCCTCCCTCCTGAAGAGGAAGGTGTGGTTGTCTGGACCAGTGCTGAGAGAGACGGTGTGCTTGTGGTCGGAGCGTTAGGCAGTTCACGAGATTGTGGCGTTTTGCCAAGCGACGAGAATCGTGTGTGAGACGTTCCTGGTGGGAGAGGACATTCTCAGTCCAGGCATTTTCCAACCTGGCATCCAAAGCCAGTGAGTGGTTTTCGACGAGGGCCCTGCAGACGGTCATGGTCGTGAACTTCGGGTCGTGGGCTCGAGTCCCACCGTGGTGATTCGAGTCGGTGTGACCGCATGATGCGGGTCAGGTACCCCGGGCCGGCTCTACCGACTGAAGACCATCGGGTCCATTTTCTTTTGGGTGTGCGTCTGTGTGTGGGCGCATCTATAAGTAGGAATTGTTAAGTGCTTTTTGCTGTACATGATTGCATTGCTTAGTCGGTTTAACTCTGCTCTTCTGTGTTCCCCTCCCACACTATTGTAAATAAATATTCCTATTGTTGAATGTTTCAGCTCGTTTTTGTCCTTTCCTTCATTGGTTTAGCGTGGTGCGTGTTGGGAGATTAAAAAGGCCGTTGCTGCCATAGTCGTGCATTTGGACCGACGTGACCTTGGTAACCATCCGCTCGGGTTACGCACGGGTCGAGCACGGTTACGGCTCGTCCTGTTCGAGCTCCGTCGAGGGTGTGAATTCCTCGGTAGCTCGCCACGTGGGCCTCAAGGTATTTTGAAGTATGGAAAATAACCCTGTACCACGCGGTTGACTTATTGACGATTCACGGTCCTGTAAGGGACCCGTACCTTCGGAGTTATAGGAAAGGTACGATCTAGATTCCAGGTGTTCGGTGGAGCCGACTCTACTGCTCCATGTAGCGGTCGTGCTCGTCGCCGATACCCGGTCCACAACAGTATGACGTGGATAACATTGATGCGTACAATTACACTATTGTCGCTTCTCAACGTAATCACCATCGCGATTCACCCACTTCTACGACCTTGAAAGTTCAAAAGGTACAGTTGTTGAAAAGATACAGCTTGAGTGTTGCATTTTATCAACAATATTGCTTTCACAAGCAATGGCCCATTGGGCACTTGTTTGCAAGTACTTTCCCTCATGTTTGGTTTGTTTTTCTTTGCAATCTTTTTCTTTTTCTTGATTCATACTTTTACCATTCCCTTATTTTTATATATTTATTTATTATCTTGTTTATTTATTTTTGCTCCCTCTTCACCTATTTCCACATCCACTGTTATTCCTTCCAGTTACCACCTTTGTCTCCAGCTCCGCTCTGATGTGACATCTGGACGGTTGCCCTGCTCATTTGTGACACTGGCACTCCTTGCCTCATGTGCTGCTCAAGCAGAGCTTGGTGATTATGATGCAGTGGAACACTTGCCAGGTTATCTGGCCCCACTACATCTTATACCTAACTCTGCTACGACACCTGAGCTGGAGCGCAAGGTCGAGGAACTCCATCGTAGTCATCGGTGGGTAGGTCTTAGCCACACAGCACAGAATGTGGCAGCAGAAAACATTCTGCTGAATTCACTCATTTGATTTGCTTTTGAGTGCAATCGTTTGGTTAAATGGTTCATGTTTCACTAATTAATAGCATTTCCACTTTTTCTTCTCATAGTTGTTTGATGTGTTGAATCGTTTATTTTCCTCTTGTTCCTTTTTCTCTTCCTCTTGTTCCTTTTTCTCTTCCTCTTGTTCCTTTTTCTCTTCCTCTTGTTCCTTTTTCTCTTCCTCTTGTTCCTTTTTCTCTTCCTCTTGTTCCTTTTTCTCTTCCTCTTGTTCCTTTTTCTCTTCCTCTTGTTCCTTTTTCTCTTCCTCTTGTTCCTTTTTCTCTTCCTCTTGTTCCTTTTTCTCTTCCTCTTGTTCCTTTTTCTCTTCCTCTTCTTCCATTTTCTCCTCCTCTTCTTCCATTTTCTCTTCCTCTTTCTCGCTCTCATCTTCTCTTCCTCTTGATGTTGCTGTGCCAGCAACCACACCGGTTTGGTACATTACAAAATAATTGAACCTCCACAGCTGAAAGCTGGAGACATTATGTTTTTGGGTTGTTTGTCTGTGCCTTCATCCGTTAGTGTTTTTTTTTTTTATTTTAATGTACCACATTAACTTGAGAAACATTGAAGGGATTTCAACCAAACTTGGCAAAAGTATGGAGTGTAATGCAATGATGAACTGAATCGATTTTGGGTTCAAAAGGGGAAAGGCAGCAATGCCAACCCTCCCGATTTCATCGGGAGGCTTCCGAAAATTCACCCAAACTCCCGCCCTTACGATCACTATCCTTATCCTCCCGAAATTTTGATATTTTTGCACTGTTCACTCATCAGAATGTACTAGTATGAGAATTGAATGAAAAGCATCGTCTGCTACGTATAGCATGTGGTAACTCCATAACGTTCGCTGCTACCAAATTGTACGTAAAAAATTGCAAATTCAAATGAGGAGCAGCGAAACATTGGGTCTGGATCTCGCTTATGCGATCATGCACTGAGATTTAGTGCATGCGGTATGTGTGCAATACAGTGCATGCGGTATGTGTGCAATACAGTGCATGCGGTATGTGTGCAATACAGTGCATGCGGTATGTATGCACAGTGTATATGCATGCGATACGCTCACTGCATGCAGCTGGGCCCGTACCAGCCCGGCGGTCGCGACCACCGTGCGGTGTTTAATTTAACAGCCGCTAGAGTTCTACGAGTCGCGCTGCAGCTGTGGAACATCGACTTCGAAGTTACCGATGCTTCAAACCCTCGATGTTGTTGATTATGGAATGGCAGAAAAAGAAACATGAAGACCAAGAAATGGTCTCAGAAGTACAAGACCGAATACAGTCTCCAATACCCGTGTATTCGAAAGTCTGAAAGAGAATTCATCATGCGTATTGTACAGTATGCAGCGTTGATATTTCAGTTGAGCACGGAGGTCGCGATGATATTCGGAAGCACGTTGAAGCAAACGGCACACAGACATTGCAAAGGAGAGATCTTCGAGCACGAGTACCGGTACACTTCTGAATTATTTCACCAAACAAGGGACAAGCGAGGAAGAGGATGTTACAAAGCGGAACTTCTCTTTAGTGGATTTATTGTGGAACATAACTTGCCCATATCAGTCTCAGATCATGCTGGACCTCTATTTCAAAGATGTTTCCAGATTCAAAGTTTCTTCAAAGTATGGATGTGCAAGAACAAAAACTTGCAAGATGTGCAAGATGTGCAAGAACAAAAAAAAAAAAAAAAAAAAAACAAGAACAAAAAGCAAGAAAAAAAAGAAAAAAAAAAAAAAACAAGAACAAAGAAGAAAAAAGAACACTGGTCAACAATTTTTACTTTCTGAATGTTGTCTAGATTTCTACAAGTGAATTAGGGTATTCTGGCACTGCTGAATCAGGAAATGGCATCCGTTTCTCTCCATCAGGTCAGGTTTTTGTGCTAAGTTTATTTGAAAAAATCAGATCTTGTGACAAAATCAATTACATTTTTGTGGCATTATCAGCTGATTTTTGTCAACACATATCATCCTAAACATGTTTTTAAGAAAAAAAAATGTTTTGCCAACAACATTTATTGATTACATGATAGAAACATCGATTACTGTCATCTGAATGGTGGGCATTGATAAAGGTAAGTACAAGTAAATTGCATGTTGCGTCACCACTGTTCAAACTTCAGGGCTTGAACTTCCGTTTCTTGAACTCCTGGAATGTTCAGCGGCAGGGAGGTCTCTCTTCAGATTCCAACAGTAGTCAGCCATCATGACTGCGTCCCAGCTTGACCCCATGATGCCTGGTCTCCATCTCCTTCATGTCCTGATGGAATCTCTCCCCCTGCTTTCGTCACTCATTGAACCCAGGATCTCAGGAAACCGGTTCATATGTGAAAATAGGTAGTGCATCTTGATGCTCATGTTGCAACCCAGGTTTCTGAAAGCAGTCAGCATGTTGTTGACAAGTTCTGCGTAGTTTCTGGCCTTATTGTTGCCAAGAAAGTTCTTCACTACCAAAACAAATGTCTTCCACGCTTCCAGTTCCACTTCGTTCATTGAGTTTTTGAACTCTGGATCTCTGATGAGCTGACGGATCTGAGAACCATCAAAGATGCCAGCTTTCAACTTCTCCATGGTCAATCCTGGAAAAGCCTGGCACAAGTAAGTGAAGCAGTCACCATCTTTGTCCAGAGCCTTGGTGAACTGCTTGATTAAGCCGAGCTTGATGTGCAGCGGTGGGAAGAGTATTCTGTCTCTGTCCACCAGAGGGTCGTTGATGACGTTCCTTTCTTTGCATGGCACCAATTCCTCCCACACAGGCCAGTCCTTCTTCGTGTAATGCTGAGCACGGTCCCTACTATCCCACATGCACAGAAAACATGGGTACTTGGTGAAGCCAGACTGTTGTCCCAACAAAAGTTCACCATCTTCAGGTCAACACAAATAAACCACTTAAGCTGATCATAACCAATTTTCTCCAGCACGTACTTCACCGCTTCATACTTCTCCTTCAGTGTAGTCGAGTGAGCGATGGGTACAGAGGCAAAATGGTTGCCGTTGTGTAGCAGAACACATTTCAGTGATCGCTTGCTGCTGTCAATGAACAGTCTCCAATCTTTGGGTTCGTACTGTGGCACTCCAAGCTTGAGCAGAAGCGCATGCCATAAATTAGGCGCATGTAGGTATTGTACATTCTTCAGAGTTCGTTATTTCCAAGAAATACAACTTTTTTGTATCACATTATTACAAAATCTGCCCCATTAACTTTAGTTTTGATCCACGAACTTTATGCTTTGCCTCACCAATTTTTGGAAGATTTTGAGGTTTTATGACTTCAAACTGATCCTTTTCGACATAATCACCCAGAACTATCGTACCTGAATACTTCTTGTCATATTATTTCCAATTAAAACAATTATTTGACATGATATTTTACCCCCACCAACTTCTTCTAAAATGCTCCACACATGCGTACATGTGAACAAAAATGTAAAAAACGACATGTGGCCATATCTCAAAAACTTGACCTGATTGAACAAAACTAATGTGAGTTTTGGATTCAGCGCATCAGATTCGTCCTAAATCAGCTTAAAAAATGCAGACAACAAATTTGTTGTTGACCAGTGTAATTGGTGAGTTGTCAAATGTTACTGCTTCATCTATTGCCGATATTGCTAGACTCGCTCCATTTAGCCTAGCTCCAGACGGTAGCAATGACAGTGGTGAGGCCCAGCTATATCCTGTCTGATTTCGTACCATGACAACAGTGCTGGGATTGTGAAGCAAGGTTTGCTAAGTTTGCCTGCGTGCAAACAAGATTCCACTGGAGAAAACATTTTCAAACTGCTTGATCATGAGTTCAGTGACAGGAAAATTCCGTGGGAAATTGTGTTTCCTTTTGTGCTGATAATGCCTCTGTCATGGTGGGCAAGCACAAAGGAGTCGCTGCTTATATCCACAAACAAAATCCAGAGTGCTACATCATGGGATGCCCTTGCCATATGATGCACTGTCTGACCAAACGCGGCTCAGGCCTTACCCATTGAATTAGATGACTTTCTCATCGATATTTACTACTACTTGTACAAAGGTAGTAAACGCGTCAAAGGAGTGAAAGCACTGCAAGGACTCTGTGATGCCCCGACACACAAGATTCTGAAGTATGTCTCAACAAGGTGGCTGTCCCTTGGTCAGTGCCTAGACAGGCTGATTGAACAGTGGGAGCCACTTCGCCTCTTCTTCAAAGAGAAGAAGTACGAAGAAAAATGCAACCAACTGTAGCCAAGACTCTAACAACGAGCAAGAAGGACGGCACTGTATCTACTGCCAGTACTGGCACTGCAGGATCAAGCACTAGTGGAGCAGCATTCACCACTACCACTGCAGTATCTGCTGCGAAAGAAGACAGCAGGGACAGCACCAAAACCAATGCTGAGAGCAGGTAGCATCACCGGCCCTTCATCACGTTCATCTACAAAGCAGATCCCTTCAGAGTCGAGAAAGACTGTGATAGTCCCATCTACAGGCAAAGAAGGACCCAAATTAAGTTCTGCTTTTGCCAAATCACTTGATAGAAGCTCAGCAAAACCTTCGAATCAGAGGTCTTCTTCCTTGGCTGCACCTACCTCCAAGCTCTCTCCTCAAACGTAAAATTGGATCTGGTACTACGAGTCTGACCTCTTCTGCTGGCAGTAAACGCAAGTGTGATCGCCCTGCGGCTAAGTGTACTACGAGTTCTACAACTAAGCGCATCTTCCTCAAACACTGTGCAGGAATCTAGAGAAAAACGTGTCAACAGGATGTTCTTGTCTCCACAAACAAAACTCTATTGTTTCTTCCTTCGATATGCTAACAAGCTTTTTGAGAAGGGGAATCTTCTGCTCCAAGAGACGAACCCTGTATTCATCTCCTGCACGGAGAATTGAATGATCTTCTGAAAGATATCTTCATACGGTTTTTGAAACCATCGGTGTCATCGGTTGCTCTGGTAAATGTACCCTTCTCTGACAGAAATCATCAGAAGAATGATGAGGACCTCATGATTGGGAACGATGCCAAACTGTATATAAAGGGAACAAAGGAGTCTCAAGAAATCCACCTTCACTCTGAGTGAGTCAGACATCCAAGGTTTCTTCAGTGCAGTTCGCTCATATTATGTGAAAGCCTGCAATTATATCTTCAAAACCTGGCCGCTAGATGATGAATTAGCCAAGCATGCTCAGGTGCTGGATGTTAAGCTACACCAAGAAGTGGGGTTTGACTGTGTGGAGTTTTCATCAAGAAATTCCCCTGTCTGTTTAGTGGCGGTGATAGTGACATCGACAGTCTTGAGAGTGAATTCGCTCACTACCAGGCAGACGCCTCCATAGCTACAATTGCTACTGAGACAGTGAGAGTGGATGAGCAGTGGCATCAGTTTCACAGCTCACAGATCCCTGCACTGGTGCCAAGAAGTATCCTAATTTGAGCAAAGTGATGAAGGGAATCTTGGTCATTGCTCATTCGAACGCATCATGTGAGCGGGCACTCAGTCTTGTACGGAAGAATCATACTGAATTTCGTCCCAATTTGAGTGTCAAAACCCTGGAAGCTCTCTTAATTGAAAAACTAGCTCATAGCACCCCTTGCTACCAGAGAGAATACAGCAAAGACATAATCAGAAGGGCTAAAAGAGCCACACAGCTGTCACTCAGCAAAGCTGCCATGGAAAAAGCAAGCAGCAGTAGTACCAGCCAGTAAGGTAAGAAAAATATTGCTTCTTTTGTGCTTTTTGTTAATCTTTGATTGTCCCCTAACTTACTAATATTAACATACATGTAACATTAAAAAGTGCACAATTTTTCCCCTTTTTTTGTTCAAAAAGTGGGAATTCTTAACATGTTAAATGCTCCAAAATAGGGCTCAGAGGGCACGAGAGAGCGTCTAGAACCCCAGAGCTTCCAGGGCCCTAAGGCGGGCCCTGGACCCCGCCGCAAGGGTCGAGCACTCCGCGCTCGAGATGTGCGCTTTGCGCACATTATTTGGTGTCGGTTGAAAATCCTCCCTAATTCTGATTTCCAAAAGTTGGCATCTCTGGAAAGGTTATGTGGCTTTTAATTGGAAACATTATGCAGCCCATAACTTGAGTTTAGAAGTGTTTTGTGTTTTCTTTCTCTTTCTCCTTCTCCTCCTTCTCTCTCTTTCTCTTTCTCTCTCTCTCTTTTTCTCTCTCTTTCTCTTTCTCGAAGTAAAAATAAAAATTCCTGTTTTCAATGCTCACAAATCGTATTCTCTATTTGAGTTTGTCATAATCACTTGTGTTTATTTTCACAACTTGTGTGTAATTTGCTTGCCACAAAACTGCATCATTGATCTGTTTGTGCTATTTTAGACATTGTTTTTAGTGATCATCCAGATTTTAAACTAACTTCCAAAGAACAGCAGAGTGGCCAAAACAAGTATCCTTATGAACACTGTCTCTGTTCTTAATTTTATTGGTCTTGCATAACTTTTGCATGGAGCAACTAATCGTTTGTCCCCATCACAGAGGGCAAAGTCCAGCTGAGGCTGACCTCAGCTTTCTTGAAAATGCCAAGAAACTCGCTATGTATGGGGTGGATGTGCACCCTGCGAAGGTGAGACATGACACTATCCTATCTTCACCCCCGCCCCGGCTGCCCCTCACCTTCACCTTCCCCATAACGTGTCAATTTGACTCATTTCAAGCTTCACCAACCACCAGATTCTTCCATTTCATTTGACTTTTGTTTGCCATTTGCAGGATTCTGAAGGAGTAGACATTGGACTTGGAATTTGTGCAAGCGGCTTGCTGGTTTACAAGGACCATTTACGGATCAACCGCTTCCCCTGGGCAAAGATCCTTAAAATATCGTACAAGAGAAACAGTTTCTACATCAAGATTCGTCCCGGAGATGTATACATATAGGAAACTAGCTGTGGGACAGAATTATGGAATAATTATTTGAGGATAAGCAGGATTTTAATGAAGTTGATGAGCTCACTGAAGAAAGGAATAAGCAGTTGAGTGGGAATTATTATTATTAGGGCTTCAAGCATGGCTGAAGCCCTCTTGAATTCGTTAGTATTATTATTTTTATTATTAAGGCGTTTTATGTTCTACTGACCGATTTTGTGGCGGATCTGGAGGGAAAACTGTTGGATGAAATTCAACGAAACTTAACAACGTAATAACTCTCCACCTGAAGTTTATACTATGAAACATTTGATGACGTAGGTCACGTGGTATGGCAGCCATATTGGATTTTCTCCTAAACCTAAAAACATCTTGTTCTCCAGAATAGTTAACCCAACAGCCTCAAGCTTTTGCACACATGTCCGATGTTCCATGGGAATGTTAAGTTGTTAATTTGTTCAAAATCGTTATTTAATTTATATGATTTAAAATGATGCCGATTCGCCTCATTAAATATGCAAATGAGAGTTGAAAAAAATTTAATGACAGATTTAGATAGGCCATAAACAGGGGACTCCCAACATGTTTATACCATGTCTGTATTTGACCCCATTGAGGCCCCAGAGCCCCCCAAAGTTTAAAATCACCCATTTTTGAAATGTCGTAAAATGAAAACGTTTAGATGAAATTCAATGAAACTTAACATCATAATAACTCTCCACCTGTAGTTTATACTTTGAAAATTTTGATGACGTTGGTCACGTGATATGGCGGCCATATTGGATTTTATCCAAAACCTAAAAACATCTTCTCCAGAAGGGTTAACCCGACAGCCTCAATCTTTTGGAGACATTTGCGATATTCCACGGGAATGTTAAGTTGTTAATTTGGTCGAAATCGCTGTATAATTTATATGATTAAAATGATGCCGATTCGCCTCATTAAATATGCCAAATATGCAAATGAGAGTTGAAAAAATTTAATGACAGATTTAGATAGGTCATTAAGAGGGGACTCCAAATATGCTTATACTACGTTTGTATTTGATCCCAGTGAGGCCCCAGAGCACCCCAAAGTTTAAAATCACCCATTTTTGACATGTCGTAAAATGAAATCTAAAGAAGATAGAGCTATAGTGACTGCATATTCTGGAAGATCGTTTAACGTCCTACAAGTTCGCCATTTACATTAATAAGCAAATGTGTAGTTATTGAACTTTTTTGGGGACTTGAAAATTTGATCAGCCTCGATTTGTCCAATTTGAAATTTCTTTCTTTATCATGTATTGCTATCGGCTTTACAATCCTTCATTGATATAACATTAGGGACACCGTAGCGTGACCCCATTGTGGAGCCGGTGCAAACTGAAGTCATATGATCGGATGCACGGCATTTGCACGCCTTGAAGTCTGGGATTACTGGTTTTTTACCAGTTTTAATTATTTTATTTTATTTTGTAATGATCTAAAAATTGAATTTTATGTGAAAGAACTACTGAATCAAGTGGAAAGAAACTGCAGTACTTAATTTCAATTGAATTTTAAATTTTGTATTTCCACCTGCAAGTTATGCTGAGAGCTCTTTGGTTGATTCAGATTGTGAACTTTGCCACCATGTGCTCCATTTTGTTTGTGTGGAGGGGTTGGGGAAGGACAGAAAGTGAGGAACGTAAGATTATTACATATATATATATATATATATATATATATATATATATATATATATATATATATATATGTATATATATATATATATATATATATATATATATATATATATATATATATATGTATATATATATATATATATATATGTATATATATATATATTTATATATATATATATATATATATATATGTATATTACTCGCATGGTATGCTTATACATTGTAATCAATAACAAACCATGCTTTCCCATTGGTCTCCGGTCGCTCACCTGAATTTCTTTTTTTGAATTGATGAATATTTTCGTTGACTGACGCTTTCCGACTTTTTTTTTTTGTATACCTTGTCTAGGCTCGTGTGAGAGCTATTACACAACACACAGCAAGGCGGGCATGAGACAAGAATGGCGGGAGTGGAAAGGACAAAACAGTGGGGAACAGAGACAGGAGATCTGTGGAAGGGAGGGATGGGGCGGGGAACATGGGGAATACAAGATGGATTTTACATGGACTTTCAGGAAGGAAAGCAGGGAATTTGAAGGAGGTGGGCTTGGGTGGATTATCGGGTGCAGAAAAGATCGAGGATTTGGATGGTGGATGATAAGAGGTGGTGGTGAGCAGCTGTTTTGAAGGCCTGGAGAGAAGAATGGGATTGAATAGAGTGTTGGAGTTTATTCCAAAGGTGGGAAAAAAGGAGGAATGAAAGAGTGAAGGTGAACAGTGATTTTGGTAGTTTTACCAGAAGGGGGTTGTTGGCGGACCTTGAGCACCCTGCGGAAATGTGGTGGGGACAAATCGCAAAGAGAGCAGGGGGGGGGCGAGGCTGGAGAGGAGACGGTAGAAGGCAGAAAGACCACCGACCAGCCTGCGGTGAGAGAGTGAGAGGCCCAAAGACTCAGCCTCATTGCGGGAGATGCCAATGATCCGAAATGCCTTGGTTTCCACAGCGTGAAGCTGAGAAAGGTGGGAGGCAGGAGCACCAGCCCAGAGGGGAGAGCAGTACTCCATCAGGCTGCGGACGAAAGCTTTGTAAGTGGTCAGGAACCCAGGTGGGCCGAGGAAGGACTTTGCACGACGGAGGATTCCCAGTTGGCGACTGGCTTTGGAGGCGAGGTTTGAAATGTGGCTTTCCCAGGAAAGGTCATGGCAGATAGTGAGACCCAAAAGCTTGAAAGAAAGGACTTCTTCCAGAGGATTGTTGAGAAAGTGGATGGGGGCGGGGGGTTCTAAACGGTCCTTTCGGAGAGACATAGTGAGAGTGTGAGATTTGTCTGGATTGAAGGACATGTTACACGTGTTGGACCAGTTTGTGATTTTACCCAGATCTGCAGTGAGCGAAGAAGCTGCTGCTTGCCAGTCTGAGGGATGACCGATGGTATGGCAGAGGGTGGAGTCATCAGCAAAGAGATATGGAGGATTTTCCAGAGAGTCAGAGAGATCGTTGATGAAAACCAGAAAAAGAACAGGGCCCAGAACGCTACCTTGAGGAACTCCAGCCTGGACAGGAAGAGGGGATGAAAGAACTCCATTTAGGGCCAGACGTTGTCTGCGACAGGAGAGGAAGTCTGCAAGCCATGAGTGGAGATGGCCTTGGATACCATAGGAAGAGAGTTTGGTGAGCAGGGCAGGGTGCCAGACCATGTCAAAAGCACGAGATATGTCCAGGGATACGGCTCGGATTTCATGTCTGGCATTGAAGACCTCCATCCATTGTTGGGAGAGCAGAATCAGCATATCCAGGGTCGAGTGACCTCGTCTGAAACCAATTTGATGATCGGAAATCAAGCCATTGGAGAAGAGGAAGGGTTTCATGTCTGAAGCGATGATGGATTCCATAACCTTGCTGATGATTGGGAGAAGGCTGATTGGTCTGTAGTTGCAGGGATCTGTTTTTGCACCTTTTTTATGCAGGGCAGTAATGTTTGCTGATTTCCAAGCAGATGGCAGATGACCTTGAGCAAATGAAAGGGTGAATAGAACAGAGAGAGGGCGAGCAAGAGCAGAAGAGCAGGTTTTTAGGACACGTGGGCTGATGCCGTCTGGACCGGTTGCAGAATCTGAGTCGAGGTTTGACAGCAAGCTCTCCACCTTGTCAGGAGAAAAGGACACAGAGTCCAGGGACAGTTGAGTGCGACTGGGTAAGGTGGCTAGAGAAAGCCATGGGTTTTGGACACAAGATTTAGCTGCAAACACCGAGTTTAGGCATTCAGCCTCTTCACGTGCGGTATCAGCAGTGCGGCCATTTGAGGTAAGGGAGGGATGTAGGGGAAACATACACCAGAAACAGATTTGATTAGATGCCACCAGCATTTTGAGGAGGGAGAGAGAGGTTTGAAACGTCAGACTTGAGCTTAGAAAGATGTTGTTTTCTGGCTCTCCTGAGGGTAGATACACACTTCTTCCGAGCTTTATGGAAGGAACTGAGATTACCCTTAGTTGGGTTTGCTTTCCATGAGGCAAAGGCAAGTTGTTTCAGGACAACTGCCTCGCCACAAGCTTCAGTGAACCAAGGGTAGGACAGCTGAAGACGAGAGGGGATAAATCTGTGCATTAGGGAGAGCAAGTTTCTTCGAAAGAATTCCCAGGTTGAGTTGATGTTGGAGAAAGTAGCGATAGGAGACTAGTCCATAAGTTTGATGGCTGCTTGGAGACCCTGCCAGTCGGCTTGACTGAAATGCCAGACTCGACGGCGGTGAGGTGGTTCTCTGATAATAGCCAGAGAGATGTTCACTTTGATAAGGACGTGGTCCGAAGAACCGATTGGAGCTGAGGAAGAGCAGTAGATATTGTCAGTGAAATTTATCAAAATCGGATCCAGAAGAGATGGAGTACAATTGGTTGAGATCCGGGTTGGGAAGCTGACCGATTGAGTCAGTCCCAATGAGTCGCAGAAAGCTGTTGCTGAAGTGCCATGACAGGTGAGAGAGGTACCCACACCTAGCCAACTGGCATGATGACAATTGAAGTCGCCACATATGAGGAAGAGAGAGTTTGGATGAGAAGATAGAAGTTGGTCCATGTTTTCGGATAGTGAGGTGAAGATGGAGTCATCATTGTTCGGTGGACGGTACAGTACACATATAAACATGAGGTGGGAGTGGAGGGGAAGCCATAGCCAGAGGTATTCCTGGGGGTGTGGGGGAGTGAGGTCAGTGCATGGAGAGTGAGGAATAGAGTCTTTGATGAAGAGAGCAACTCCACCAGGACGAGGCTCAGGTCTGTCATACCGGAGGAGGGAGTAACCAGGGAGAGATACTTGGGAGTTAGATACGTCTTGGGGGCGGAAAGTTTCTGTTCGGCAGATTATGTCTGGTTTGTCAGTGGAAACCTGTATGGAAAGATCTGAAAGTATTGAGCGAAGGCCCTGGATATTTGAGGTCCACACTGTTGATGAAGAGTGAGGGGAGGAGGCTTTGGGTGCAGGTGGTGGGAGGGGAGTGGGGAGTAGGACAAGGGATGGGGGGGGGGTAAGGAGGATTGTTGAAAGAGTGTGGGGGATTGCAGAATAGCTAGGGGAGGGCCGGATGAGGAGAAGAAAAGGCTCTGTGGTGCGGGGGGAGAGGGGGGACAAGAGTGGGGGAAGAAGGCAGTTGAGGAGGTGGAGTGAAGAGATGGAGGTGAGAGGGCAGTGGAAGTAGGCAGCTTTGTGGATGAGAGGGGAGGCAACTTTGAGAAGGATGAGTGAGGGAGGTGAATGGTGGGAGAAAGTTGAGGGGGAGTTTTTGAGGGAGATGAGAGGGAGGCTTGGAGGGAGAAGAGTGTGATGGTTGCTTTGAGAGTGAGGGGTGAGTTGTCACTGAAATTGGAAAAGAAGAATGGTTGATGGAAAGCAAACATTCATAGCAAACTGGGTTTTTTTTTCAGTTTTAGGCCAGAGATGCGATAAAACACGTTTCTTGATGGATGCAATAAAGGCGAATTCAGAGAATGGAGAAGAAACGCTGTAATAGTTGGATTTTTAAGGCAAGGTATGAAGGAGAGGTCAAATTCAGAGCAGTCTTTAAATAGTAGAAGAGTAGTGCATTATGAGACAGTAAAGAGTACCACATGTGTGAAAGAGGAAGATGAAGCATTATACGAGATCTTTTTTTTATTTTAATTACTATTATTGTTTGAGAGAGTTTTCATCAGATTAGGTCATGGAAGTTTTTTACAGCCATTTTTCCCTGCTGTGTAGGGGTTGGCTTTTTCTTGAGGCAATGTTTTATGGCCGGATGCCCTTCCTGACGCCAACCCTGGTCGCCTCTTACGACACACAGGGATATGCTACACCTATTCTTACCGGGGCATACACTGGGACCAGTACACTGGTACTCATTTCGCCGACCTCGGAAGGATGACAGGCTGAATCAACCCCCTTATGTTGATTCAGCAGCCAACGGGGCTTGAACTCAGGACCCTTGGATGCCAAACCACCACCCTAACCACTAAGCCAACACCAGGCTATAAAGATTAGGTCATGGAAGTGTTGTCGAAAAAAATCGTGAGGTGAATGGTGAAATTGGATCGGTAAACGCAGGGGGTGTAAACAGATCACATGGTTATGGGAGAAGCACTTGGCTCTGGAAGGTGTATCGTCAAAAGTGAAATTATTTATTTTAAATAAGGATTGCGTAACATTTGCAAAAGGGAAGGTTGAAGTAAAATCGTGGAAGTGTGTGGTGAATTTGGACGGTAAACGCAGTGTGAAGCTGCTGGGTCGATGAAAAGTACCAGGAAGAGTAGAGAGAGACATGTTGAGATCGAAAGGATACAAGGAATATTATTATTTTTTGATGTATTTTTGCAGAACAGGTAAGATTCGGGAATGGAATGTCGATCGGAAGAAATCGTGAAGGTCATGGCGAGAGAGGGTCAGGTCAGTAGAATAAAGATGGTGTGCTGGCAGGGGGAAGAAGAAGAGGAGGATGAAGAAGAAAAAGAATTGAGACTTGTGAGTGTGCAAGGAGAAAGGTAGGTTTTTTTTTTTTTGTTTTATTTAAGACGAGGAATAGAGTTTTGTTGGGAGGGATGGGGGACGTTGGGAAAGTGGGGAAGATATAAATTGAAGGTAATGGGGAGAAAATACAAATAAACACGATCGTACACCGAAGGGAACGATGGGTAGGCCTCAAGCACTTGGTAAGACAAGGTCGACGAAAACTCACAAAATAGCACAATGTTTGAAACAAAACCGAACTAGGAACACACAGTAACATGCAGGTGAGAAAATAAACAGTTAAAACGGGACAGATAACGACCGGAAACGTAACTTTGAGATAGTCAGCAGAGAGCCCTGAAGGAGACCTGCCGACGCTCCAAACCCAGAACCGGAAGTTCTGTGATTTTTCTTGGTATATCAGCTTCGATGTCCATCGGCACATGAAATTTCAGCTTCCTGAGTCACCCAGAAGATACCGAACATTAATGTGAATGATTGAGTAGTTTGAATGAGATGTATGTATGTATGTATGTATGTATATATATATATATATATATATATATATATATATATATATATATATATATATATATATATATATATATATATATATATATATATATATATATATATATATATATATATAGTATATACATACACACATACATACATACATATTAAAGGGGCAAGGCGGTGGGAAGTATGTGAGAACTTGCATTTATTTCTAATACTTTCAAACGTGTTTGTTTTACCATAGTTGGAGCAGTTTGAGAGTACCATTGGTTTCAAGCTTCCCAGTCATCGTGCCTCCAAGCGCCTCTGGAAAGTCTGTGTAGAACATCACACTTTCTTCAGGTGTGTTGTGTTGTGTTGTGTTATTACCCCACACATGCGAAGCAAGAAGCGGGGTTAAGCAATATGTTCATGTCTGTGTCTGTCTGTCTGTCTGTCTGTCCATCCGTCTGTGTCTCTGTCTTTTCAATTTATGATCGAGGAACAGCTTATTTAAATAGAATGTTATATTTTTTAACACACATTGGAACATGAACGGAAAGACAAGTCTGCCGTTTTACCGTATATTGGCTCTAATTTGTGCCGATCGCATATGCACAAAGAGGAGTGAGATAATATTTTTACTCCGCTTGTCTGGCAGGCAAAATCGAAAATCATTCCAAAGAGGAAACTTGCTCTTTTTAAGGCGTCATAATGGCCACATACAACATGCACGAAGAACTAACGCAACGTGTTCGATAAGGTGGTGTAATAGCTGCTGGAGAAAACTGTGGTAAAACCCGGAATTCATTTATTTCTATGCCTTTCAGCCTCTTTAAATCTCTGTTTCAATTGAATTATGTATTTGAACACAGTATAACACAAATCGCCTTCATAATACTTCCAAGAACCATGATGTATATCTTGATTATATAGCATGAGAGGGCATGGCATGTGAGAGGGACAGTATCTGGGTGAAGAAGACTCAGCCATACATATGGCTATGTAAGTATGACGACAATTGACACTGCCTTCTATGGTGATCAATAAATCCTCCATCTTCTAAACTCTGACTCATTGTCTCATTACATTGTGTAAGGCCATAAGGGTGATGAATGAGACTGCTTCATTGGCACTAAACTTCTGGATTTTTTTTTCTTCAAACTATCTTAATCAAATTAATTTAATTATTTTATTTGAATTGACGTTTATACTTGAACACTTGGTGAATCTCCTTCTAGAATATTTTGTGCAGTTTTTGTCACCACACGTCAAGGACAGCTGCTATAGAGAGGGTTCATCACAGGGCTATTACATTGATTCTGGACCAAGCAAGACTCGGCTATAAGGAGCGCCTGAAGGAGACGTGGTTTTATACATTAGAAAGGAGGCGGGTATGAGGGGATATCAGAGATGTTTGAGATAATGAAGGGTATCGACAAAATAAGTGCAGAAAAATTATTCAGTACAATAGACAGTGATAGGACCAGGGGTCATCGTCTGAGAGTAAAAAAGGGAGGAGTTGAGACAGCAGTGCGGCAGGGGTCTTTTACTCGGAGAGTCGTTAATGTATGGAATTGTCTCCCTGGAATGGTAGTGGCAACAAATGGAAGATAAGTTGAAAGTGGAACCCAAACACTAAGACCACCTCAACGCTTCACTTTTTACTTTGTTACCCTCCAAAATAGATATGTGTCTTTTTCCAACTTTCAAATGATAAGAGGTACATTTGTGATTAAAAGTCAAACCTCGACTCAGATTCTGCATGTGGTCCAGACGGCATCAGCCCACGTGTCCTAAAAATCTGCTCTGCTGCTCTTGCTCACCCTCTTTATGTTCTATTCACCCTCTCATTTGCTCAAGGTCATCTGCCATCTGCTTGGAAATTGGCAAAGATTACCACTCTGCTTAAAAAGGTGAAAAAACAGATCCCTGAAACCACAGACCAATCAGCCTTCTCCCAATCATCAGCAAGGTTATGGAATTCATCATCGCTTTAGACATTAAATCCTTCCTCTTCTCCAATGGCTTGATTTCCGATGATCAATTTGGATTCAGACTAGGTCACTCTACCCTGGATATGCTGCGTCTGGTCTCCCAACAATGGATGGAGATCCTCAATGCCAAACATGAAATCAGAACCATATCCCGAGATACATTGCGTGCTTTCGATACGGTCTGGCACCTTGCCATGCTCACCAAACTCTAATCGTATGGTATCCAAGGCCATCTCCACTCATAGCTCTCAGACTTCCTCTCCTGCTGCAGTCAACGTGTGGCCCTTCATGGAGTTCTCTCATCCCCTCTTCCTGTCCAGGCTGGAGTTCCTCAAGGCAGTTTTCTGGACCCTGTTCTTTTTCTGGTTTTCATCAATGATCTCTCTGACTCTGGAAAATCCTCTTTATCTCTTTGCTGATGACTGCACCCTCTGCCGTAACACCTGTCATCCCTCGGATCAGTAAGCAGCAGCTTCTTCCCTCTCTGCAGATCTGGATAAAATCACAAGCTGGTACAACATGTGGAACATGTCTTTCAATCCTGACAAATCTCACACTCACTATGTCTCTCTGAAAGGACCGTCTGGAACTCCCCCCCCCCCCACCCTATCTACTTTCTCAACAATTGTCTTGAAGAAGTCCCTTCATTCAAGCTTCTGGTCTTGCTATCTGTCATGATCTTTCCTGGGAAAGCCACATTTCCAACCTGGCCTCCAAAGCCAGCCGCTGACTGGGCATCCTCTGTCGTGCAAAGTCCTTCCTTGGCACATCTGAGCTCCTGACCACATACAAAGTTTCTATCCGCAGCCTGAAGGAGTACTGCTCTCCCCTCTGGGCTGGTGCTCCTGCCTCTCACCTTTCTCGGCTACACGCCGTGGAAACCAAGGCATTGAGAATCATTGGCATCTCCTGCGATCAGGCTGTCTTTTCGGTCTCTCACTCTCTCACTGCAGGCAGGTCGGTGGTCTTTCTGTCTTCTTCAGTCTGTCTATGCCTGGTGTTTGCTTAATGGTTAGGGTGGTGGTCTTTGGATCCTAGGGTCCTGAGTTCAAATCCCACTTCGCTGTTGAATTAATACCAGGTGGGGTTAACTCGGCCTGCCATTCTTCCGAGGTCGGCAAAATGAGTGCCCAATCGCCAAGGAGACTGCTGAGGCAGCACCAACGCTCTGCACAGAGTTTCGTCCCAATCTTCTCCTCCTCCGTCTGTCTGAGATACGTCCCCCCCATATTTCCGCAGGGTGCTCAAGGTTGGAGTACTCTGGGCAGTTTCCTACCAATGTGTTTTGAATGATTGTGTGACTGTATCGGTCCTGAGCGGGAGCCATTCTCCTGGGACATGTACTTCTTGGCATCTCTTGTTGATGACAATGTCTTCTAAGGTCATTAACAGTTCCTCTCCTCGCATTGAAGAGTGTTGCAAAATGGTGAATGGAAGACCCTGCTTGAAGTTGTCCATCGATTTATTTCCCCTCATTTTCTGAAAGATGTCATTGTAGTCGATTGTTAAAGGATGTAATCAGTATGTTTTTTTTTTTTTGTTGTTTTTTTTTTTTTGATGATACACACGCTGGTGTCTTGGTGAAAACTTTTCAAACTTGTTCAAAATGCCCGTATCACCACTTAAAAACCTAAGGGTGCATGAATTGCACATGCTGAATGATATTTTTTTTTTTTGGACAAAGCAATTGTATTACGTGGAAACTTGCAATCAGCTGTTCTGCACATCCCTTGTGCCAAAATGCTCTTTGACTGAATGCTGGAATAGTCCTTCAACAATTACATTATTAATTATACATGTTTAGTTTGTTTAATGGTGGAGATTGTAAGGCATTTGTTGTTGATGTGTTTGCAGCTACCAATATATTTATTTTATTTCCTCCCTTTTCTCAACCTCATTCAGGCTTGTAACACCTGAAGCTCCTCCACGTGGGCGGTTTCTTACTTTGGGCTCACGGTTTCGTTATTCGGGGCGCACTCAGGCCCAAACACGACAGGCCAGTGCTCAGATTCACCGTCCTGCTCCACTCTTCAACCGCACAGCCAGCAAGCGTCACACACTGCCTCGACTTACAAATGCAGGTGTGAATCCCCTACCTTGTCACCTGATCATTTTGTTTTTACATCACCCGTACCTTTTCCCACCATCTTCCTTATTAAATTATTTTTTTCCTCCTCATCATCACAAGGATCCAATCAGCCTCTTCCCTCTTTTTCTCATTAACTTTACCTTTCACCCCACTTTTCTTCCATTATTTCATGCACTCTGTTTGTAACATTCCCCATAATTTGCTTGCACAGCTCTTTCTGCAGCCCACTCGTCATCCGCTCTTTCAGAGGGCCAAAGACCAAGGTCATTTGGACCTACCATGAATGTACATACAGATGGCCCACTCCCTGCCATTACTGGAACCACGTGTCCTCCACCTACCAGCTTTACACCGATTGTCACGGTGACGCCTGTTGCGGCAGAGGCGGAAGTGGAGACCGAGGTGGAAGAGGTGGTGGAAAGCAAGGAAGATGCATCTGCAGAAACATTCTCAGGAAATGAGATTGTGCAGGTAACAAACTAAAGACCAAAGATGTTTTTATTTTATTTTTTTAAGTCCTCTGTTTATATACTCCTCTGTTTATAAGTATTTATCATGGTCCATATTTACTGTAAAGGGAAACCTTTGTTTTGTGTTTTGCAACAATGAAGCCATCTTTTCAGGATATGACTGGCAACAGAAAACACTTTTTGGCCCATCTGTACATTATGTACCAGAGCAATGGAAATGAAATAAAGTTGACAGTCAGAAGTGAATGGGAAAAAAGGGCAGGAAAGGGAGTTTCAGAGAGTTAAATAAATAATTACAAGTTTCTCCAATGCAGGATTAGACCATTAAAGCCTGCACTGGAATTGCCAACCTATGGTTTTGTTGTCTGTGCTCTACTTTTATGCTCGGCATCAAGCAAGGCAGCAGCACGTACAGTCTTTGGTCTTATTTTTTGGTCTTTGGTTTTTTTTAAAAGTATTTGGTCATATAATTCAGCAAGGACTCAAACCGCCGACCTCCCATACTTGGAGCGGATGCTCTTAACCATTATGTCACGGAGTCTGGTTTGGGAGGAATGGTGGCAAATTCCAACCCTCCCCCCCCCCATTCCACTGTCAACCCCCTACCCTGTTCTCCATAGAGTTCCCTCAAATTTTATGTTTAGTGGAAATAGCATGCCCATACAAATGGATTCGATGCTCGGTCGTTTCTGGCTGCAGGTTTTGTCAATGGCTTTGGGGTGAAGGATTTATTTATTTTTTCTTGGCATAAGAGAAGTTTTAGGAAAATCAAATGATTCACTCAACTCTAGGTAGGCTTGCAATAACTTTGAGCATTCTTGCATACATATGTGCGAGAGGTGACCAGTATCATCACGGCTTAATATAAAGTTTGAGTCCTTATGCCCAAGACAGAGTCCGAGTCCGAGTTCTTCTAAATTGAATGAAAAGAAATACTCCGTTACAAGTCGAGTGGGACTCCGAGACTTGAGTCGGTACATCATGAGAAGTTGTACAACAGTAAAAATGACCGTTTTTACAGCCATTTTTCCCTGCTGTGCAGGGGTTTTGGCTTTTTCTTGATGCAATGTTTTATGGCCAGATGCCCTTCCTGACGCCAACCCTGGTCACCTCTTATGACACACAGGGATATGGTACACCTATTCTAACCAGGGCATACACCGGGACCAGTACACTGGCACTCATTTCGCCGACCTCGGAAGGATGACAGGCTGAGTCAACCCCCTGGTGTTAATTCAGCAGCCAACGGGGCTTGAACTCAGGACCCTGGGACCCCAAGCCACCATCCTAACCACTAAGCCAACACCAGGCTTAAGTCGTACAACAGTAAAGATTCTTTTTTACAGCAGTGAGTGTATTTCATTTCCCTTACACAAAACATTAACGAAAAAGGCAATTGTTTTACTACTGTCCCATTAATTTTGCCCTTGTTTTCCTGTCTCCTGCATTTCGTTACCTTGCACATCAATTGCCTTTCTTTACAGTGACTCTCTCTCCCATCACATTCCTCTGTTGAGTCAGAAATTCAAAATGATATCCCACTCCCATTTGCAAATCTGCAAGGCTGGTTTCAAAAACAATATCTTCATAGAAGCAAGTCTCATGGTAGAGCATGGTAGAACTGACAGTGGGATAAATATCAAGTGAAGAAACTAACAGGAAAAGGGAAGAGGGGAGGAAATACTGAAACAAGCAAGTAAAATGGTTGGGCTCGGAAAGGTTCATGGGAGTAAAAATATGGGTCAGAATTGGGGATTGACATGAGATGATGGTGAACTTCTGAGTTGTAGCTGGAGTGAAGTGCGAGACAGAACAGCCTCTGGAAGGTGGTTCCATTAATGAGAGGAGCAAGGAATGAAAGAGTTCAGGTGTGCACTCAGCCTGAATTTTGGAAGTTTAACCATGAGGGGGTTACTGGAAGAACATGAGCATCCTAGAGTTGCTGTGGAGTGTTAGTAGAGGATGGAGAGCAGAGGGAGCAATGTTGGATAATAGACAGTCAAAAACGGAGACCACCGACTTGCCTCTGATGTGAGGGCAACAGACCCAGTGCTTCGGCCTCATCATGGGAGATTCCATCAATTTCACCCAAATATTTTAAAATAAAATTTATAGTAATGCATGTAGATTACTATTTGAGGAGATGCAAGCTAACATTTACAGTGTTGGTAAGGCCTAAGTCACATTTGCTCTACGGCGAGGATACGGCGGTCGTACGCCCTCTGAATTGACAGAAACGTGCGGTGGCCTCGGTGGCCCTACGCCGTTTGGCTATATTTTACAGGCCGTAGGGGTTGCCGTGGAATTGTAGTGCGGAGTTTTACTTTTTTCATTTCTACGTTTGCCGTAGCAATTCGACAAGCCGAAACAAAAGCACTGGTAAAAAAAAAAAAGAACCCACTCGTTACCGTCCGTCTGGCCGCACGTTCGCCTTTGGGCTCCCCTGTGGTCGCCTTGCGGGCAACTTGCGTCTGCCTTGAAAATTCTATGGCCGCCGCAGGAACGCCCTAAGGTCACCATGCGACATCAAATCAAAGACCGTACGGCACCCCCACGTTTTCGGTCTCCACAATTTATAAATACGCCGTTCGGCTACCCGAAAAATAAAAACATATGTGACTGCTACATTGTGTGACCGTGGAAATACTGCGGCCGCCCTATAATTGCTAGTGGCCGTAGATTTTGTAGACCCCACGGCCGCCGTGGCAAATGTGACTTAGGCCTAACCAATACCCATAGTCTCCTCCTTCCTGCTTTAATACACGTGCTAAAAATCAAGGTGGCAGAGAGTTGGTTAACAAGGAGGTTGGAACGATGAATAATTGTGAAATTTCCGCTCAATGAAAACATCAAACCTGTTGAAATATGCACACCGCACAGTGCTGATTTTAATTACTTGTCATTGTTTTAATTCAACTTTAGTCCAAGTCAAATCTGAACTATCTTTATTATTATTATCTCTCGGACTCTCTGGAAAATCTTCTATTTCTCTTTGCCGACGACTCCACCCTCTGCCGTACCATCTGTCATCCCTCAGACCGGCAAGCAGCAGCTTCTTCGCTCACTGCAGATCTGGATAAAATCACAAACTGGTCCAACACGTGGAACATGTCTTTCAATCCAGACAAATCTCACACTCTCACTATGTCTCTTCGAAAGGACCGTTTACAAAACCCCCCATCCACTTTCTCAACAATCCTCTGGAAGAAGTCTTTTCTTTCAAGCTTCTAGGTCTCACTATCTGCCATGACCTTTCCTGGGAAAGTCACATTTCCAACCTCGCCTCAAAAGCCAGTCGCCGACTGGGAATCCTCCGTCGTGCTCAGTCCTTCCTCGGCCCTCTTGAGCTCCTGACCACTTACAAAGCTTTTGTCCATAGCCTGAAGGAGTACTGCTCTCCCCTCTGGGCTGGTGCTCCTGCCTCCCACCTTTCTCGGCTTCACGCTGTCGAAACCAGGACATTTAAGATCATCGGCATCTCCCGCAATGAAGCTGAGTCTTTGGGCCTCTCACTCAATCACCGCAGGTTGGTCGGTGGTCTTTCTGTCTTCTACCGACTCCTCTCCAGCCTTGCCCCGCCTGCTCTCTCTGCGATTTGTCCCCACCACATTTCCACAGGGCGCTCAAGGTCCGCCAACAACCCCCTTCTGGTAAAACTACCAAAATCACGAATCACTGCTCATCTTCACTCTTTCATTCCTCTTTTTTTCCCGCCTTTGGAATAAACTTCCTCTCTATTCTTTTCCATTCTTCCCTCCAGGCTTTCAAAACAGCTGTTCACCACCACCTCTTATCTTCCCCCATCCAAATCCTCGATCTTTTCTACCCCCGATAATCCACCCAAGCCCACTTCCTTCAATTCTCCTGCTTTCCTTCCTGAAAGTCCCTGTAATGTCCATCTTCTCTTCGCCATGTTCCCCGTCCCATCCCCATCCCTCTCCCTTCCACAGTTCACCTAATGTGTCTGTTCCCCACTGTTTTGTCCCTTCCACTCCCGCCCCTCTTGTCTCATGCCTCCTTGCTGTGAGTTGTGTGTTAGCTCTCATACGAGCCTCGACCAAGGTATAAAAAAAAAATTACACTTTTCTCACGTTGGTTGCCATCTCCATTTGTGGGTTTTAGAAGGTCCAAAGAAGTTCTGCCAGATTTTCAAATCTCCCCCTCATTTCTCGGTAAAGGGTCATTATTCATCAACCAAATTGTCAACTGGTTCATGATCTTAATCTTTCACCGTTAGTCCCCCATGCTTTATGCAGAGAATACGCTTTGCAGTGGAGGATGATTTCCTTCTCCTCTAAGCTCCAGCTCTGTTCATTTAATCTTCGCTGATTCGTCTGAAACCTCGTAGTTGTTGGTTGTGGAACAGGTGACATCTTTTTAGCTTTTAGCTTTGGTGTAGAATTCTGTCTTATCGTGAAGCAGGGATCCCCTTCCATCCCATGAGGCAGGGGAGAAAGTGTAGTCATTTTCCCTTTCAGCACATCCTGGGTGCTCGGTGTGGCCACATCGACTTCGGTCTCAGCCAGCAAGGGGTCTGTGTCCCTTTAGTCATTTTCTGTGCCTGTCATTGGTTGGCATATTTTTGTTACAGCCAGCCAGGCGTTTTGCTTCCCGCCCCCTACTATCCCCCCCCCCCACGTGTGTGTGTGCGTGCGTGCGTACGCGCGCTGCCAACAATGGTCATCTCCACTCGAGAGTCACTGAGACTGAATGTACCCTTCCCTGGTACTGAAGCATTAATCCTCCCCCAGAACAACCACGATTCAGGGACCAAGCTGTCTCCTTATCCGTGCTGCACCCAAAGGAGCCTTTCCTGGTACTAAAGCATTGATCTTCCCCACAGCATCGATCTGAAGCATCGACCTTTAAGCCCTCAACCAGGTGTCAGCTTTTCTCCATTGTAATGTCTACTGTGTTAGACAAATATACAAAAGCAGTGAGACGAGTTGCTTCTCTTGTGAGAACGAATTTCTCTGTCTGTCCCTCTGCCTGTCATGCTCTTTTCGCTGGACGGCATTGCAGCATTACGTCTCATGGCTAGGCCTCTACGGACATGTATGTCATTGCAATGTCCAGCATTGAACCCGTCCCGTGCTTATCTATTTCTTTAAAGTTATTTTTTAAAATTATTATTATTATTGTCGCATGAAGGGTGGGAAGGGAGATGAAATGTGCATCGACCGTGATGGTGGTAGTGGGGGTAGGGGATGAGTTGTGTTTGACTCTGGTGTTTGTCACTTTGAATGTTTGTGAGCTGCCCTTGGGGTCGTGCTTTATGTTTGCCCGTTTTGTCATCTTGATAGAACATCAAAACGTCTCCTGCATGGGGTCTGAATTGAGTTCAGATGTTGTTAGTGTATTGTTGCAAATAGTCCCCCTCCTCCTCGGGCATAGGCTCAGGATCCTCAACTGAAGACCCTGATGATGAGGCAGGAGAACTGGCAACTGAGATGGGATGATGTTTTCTGATCATTTACTGGGACTAATGTGTTATGATGAAATTAGTCATTCATGTCGAGTATTCTTACTAAATCAATGAAAATGCATCTCAAAATCTTCAGTTTACGATACCACACACCACCTTTCTTCATTATCGAATGTGCCGATGTATCGACAGTTTTAACAAGCTCGAATGAGCTAAGATCCTCGTCCTCTTAATTATGACGTCATAAAAACGAATATGACGTCATTATGATGTATCATGTTTGCGATAAATTATCTGTGCTAATGCCCGGCTTTATTCCCGCAAACAAAATTCAAACAGCTTGCCTAGTTTCGGAGATAATGGTATAGACAATTTCCATTAGCGGCGATATTATCATGTCACCTTTTTTCTCAGAATAATTTCCAAAATCGGAGATGGTTACTGCCTGCGCGTGGGCTTTCTGCATATACCGTACATGGCAAGTTTCACGAAGATCCGATGAAAACTCTGGGTTGTGAAACAAAAAATAGGAATGAGGTCATAAAAATTGATATGACGTCATAGTGATGTATCATATGTGCGGTAATTCATCTCTTAATGCCCTGTTCGATTCCCACAAACAGAATTCAAAAAGCTTGCTGAGTTTTGGAGATAATTTTTAGGCGATTTCCATTAGCAGAGATATTTTGACGTCATAACTTTTTTTCTAGGAGGAATTTTCAAAATTGGAGATGGTTACTGTCTGCGCAGGGTATTTTTTACATATATGCCAACTTTCAGGAAATTTCGATGAAAACTGTAGGCTGTGAAACAAGCTAGTTTGAGATAATGGTCTAGGCGATTTCCATTAACAGCGATATTATGACGTTAACTTTTTTTTCTAGGAAGAAGTTCCAAAATCGGAGATGGTTACTGCCTGCGCGTGGGCTTTCTGCATATATACATGGCAAGTTTCATGAAGATCCGATGAAAACTCTGGGTTGTGAAACAAAAAGTCAAAAAATAGGAATGACATAATAAAAATTGATATGATGTCATAGTGATGTATCATACTGTATGTGCGGTAATTCATCTCTGCTAATGCCCTGTTCGATGCCCGCAAACAGAATTCAAAAAGCTTGCCTAGTTTGAGATAATTTTTTCAGCGATTTCCATTCGCGGAGATATTTTGACCTCAACCTTTTTTTTCTTGGAGGAATTTTCAAAATCCGAGATGGTTACTGTCTGCGCAGGGGATTTTTACATTTATATGCCAAGTTTCAGGAAGTTTTGATGAAAACTGTAGGCTGTGAAACAAAAAAGTCCACAAGAACAACAACGTGAGTAAGACTTAGAGATCCTCCACGAGGATCTAAAAAGTCCACAAGAACAACAACATGAGTAAGACTTAGAGATCCTCCACGAGGATCTAAAAATGTAGGATCACTTGACGATATTTTTTTCAATGTTATTGAGCAGGTAATATCGAGATATTTCCCAGCTCTGGCCTGAGCTCACGTGTAAGTAAATCTTCATCCATTTTATGCCTCCACTGCTGAAGGTGCTGGAGGCATTATGTTTTCCGGTTGTCCGTCCATCCTTCTGTCCATCCTTGAATGATAATTTTGTTACTGTGATAACTTGTGAACCACTGAAGGGATATTTACCAAATAAATTTAGTGTAAAGTTGTATTATGATACACAGATTAATTGATTAGATTTTGGGGAAAAGGTCAAAGGTCATCTCACCTTTGAAAGTCGCATATTTTCGTCACCATGATAACTTGTGCATCACAAATGGGATTTTCACTAAACTTGGTGCAAGGATTTACGATGACGCAAAGGTGAACCGATAAGATTGTGGGCTCAAAGGTCTTGTGACCTTTACCTGAATGTAACACTTATTGACGTTGCCACGATAATTTGTGAACCACTGAAGGGATTTTTACCAAACTTTGCTTAACTGGACTGCAAAAGGAAGATCAACTGATTAAATTTTACGTTGGCTTGGGAAAAGGTTAAAGGTCATGTGCCCTCTGAAAATAATTTTGCAGATCATAACTCGAGTTGGAAGCATTTGCTGTTCTCTCTTCTTCTGATGTGTCTCTGTCCCTCTGTCTTTAAAAAAAAATTTTGTCAAATGATTCTTCACCATTGAGAGGTGGGTGCAAAAACAATATATAGCATATTTCAAAAAGTTGTGGACGGATTATGACAAAACTTGGAGGATGAGTTTGATAGTTGACAAGAACAAGTCGATTAGATTTTGGTTCAGGTCCGGATCCGGCCTATCAATGGGATAGAAAATGTAAAATGTTCAGCCTGGCGGAGGTATGCACTCTACAGAGTGTCATTGTAGTTTTTCATGTGACCTTTAATTGAAATCAAACGTAACAGTGGGTTGACATCTGACATGGGTGAAGGCATATCCATTGACACATTCACGTCAAATTTTACTTTCTTGTTTTTTCTTTTCTTCTATATCTCCACTGGTATGCCTTGGGGAAAAAAACAAACTTTTTTGTTTGTTTTGGCTGGAGGGGGGAGGAGGGAGATGGTGGATTAGGGGATGTATATACGAGGGTGAGTCGAAATGTATCCACAATAATTTATTAAATACTGTTTTGTTGACTGCATTGTACTTGCAGGTACAAGCCCAAACTGTCTGCGCCATTGTGAAGCAGTTTCAACCTTGAGCAGTCAGTTGTTGTGTCGTCAGGGAGCTAACATGACCACTCCGATGTTCATTTGCAACAACGAAGAGCAGCGTGCAGTGATATGATTTTTTGGGGGGCTGAAGGTGTACCAGGGGCAGAAATCCATTGCAGACTTTCAGCACAATGTGGGAACAGTTCTTTACCACAGCAAAGTGTGTATGATGGGATTACCATGTTCAAAAATGGTCGCACAAATGTCACTGATGATGAACGATCTGGATGCCCATCCACGTCCACAACAGCAGAAAACATTGAACGAGTCCGCACCATGATTCTGGATAACAGACAGTCGACTATTGACGAAGTGGCACAACATCTGTACATCAGTCATGGTTCTGCACATAAAATTATCAACAACCAACTTGGCTTTCATAAAGTTTCTGCAAGATGGGTTCTAAAACAACTCACAGAAGAGCACAAGTGTAATTGTGTGACAATCTGCCAAAGCCTTTTGAACCGCTTTCATCATGAAGGGAATGCTATTTTAAGACGTATTGTCACTGGAGACGAGAAGTGGATCCACCATTATGAGGATCCACCGAGAGCAAACACCAGAGTAAGGAGTGGAAACATCCAACATTACCAATCAAAAAGAAGTTCAAAAGTCAACCATCGGCTGGAAAAGTTATGTTCACACTTTTCTGGGACTCACAAGACCCAGTTTTGGAACATTATCAAGAGGGGAGCACAACAGTAAACAGTCTACATTATTGTGAAATGCTCCAGGACCAGTTAAAACCAGTTATTCGATGGAAACACTGAGGGCGACTGTCAAACAGTGTTGCATTGTTGCATGACAATGCTTGTCCACACACTGCCGCCATAACATGGAAACCCCCCGGCAATTGAACTTCGAGGTGCTGGAGCATTCTCCGTACAGTCCTGACCTGGCTCCTTTGGACTTTCACCTGTTTGGTCCACTCAAAGATGCTTTAAGAGGCCGCCACTTTGCCAGTGACCAACAAGTGAAAGAAGCGGTGCATGTGTGGCTCGTAACTCAGCCAAAAACTTTTTTTTCCTGAGGGCATGCAGAAGCTTGTGAACCGATGGACGAAGTGTGTTGAAAAGGAGGGTGATGACGTGGAAAAATGATGCTCTTGTACATGCTCAATTGTAGTTACATTATTTAAATAAAAATATATTGCAGATACTTTTTGACTCACTCTCGTAGATATGGTTGGTAAGCAGGCAGCCACAAGTGAAGCAAATAGGGATTTAGGTTTTATCCGGAGGGGGATCAATTATAAATCAAAGGAGGTGGTTTTAACATTGTACAGGAATTTCGTGATGCCACATCAAGAATATTGTGTGTGGTTTTGGTCAACTCAACTTAGGAAGGTCAAAGCTGCCACAGAGAAGGTTCAGCACAGGGATACTAGATTGATTCCGGGCCTAGCTAGACACAGCTACGAGGAGCGTCTGTGGCTAAAGGAGACGGGGGGGGGGGGGGGCTTTATGCACTAGAAAGGAGGCGGTTACGAGGAGATATGATATAAATGTTTAAGATAATGAAGGATATAGACAAAATAAGTGCAGAATAATTATTCAGCAGAGCAGACAGTGATCGGACAAGGGGCCATACCCTGATAGTGAAGAAAATGAGAATTAAGATGGAAGTAAGGTAGCAGTCTTTTACTCAGAGTAATTAATGCATAGAATGGTTTCCCGGGAAAGGTAGTGGCAGCAGAAACAGTAGATAAGTTCAAATTGGAATTAGATAGATACGTGAAAGTATTGGAGATGGAGGGGTATAGGGACGTTGGCATGACTTTCAGATAGCTTGAGCATTGATGGGTGATTGTGTGCATGTGTATGGAGTGTTGTTGGTGGGGGTCTCGTCAAGTGGTGTTATGTGGTTGATGTGTTTTTGTTGTTGTTTCCCAAGACTGTCGACACCAATACCCCCTCCCCTGAAAAGAAAAGAAAAAAAAATGCAAAAACTCCAAAAAAAACGCCATAAAAAACTTGAATTTTTCTTATATTGATCTGGTGTTGATAAATTGGTTTGGTGTTGATGTGGCGCAGGCATGATGGGCTGAATGGCCTCCACCTGCGTCTAATTTCCTTGTGTGTATCCATTACCCCACCGAGTCGTAAAATCATTGCGCCACCAGTTCTACAAACTTGATATGATGAGTATCAACTTATTAGAACTCTTTGAATGCCCCCCTCCTAACTCACTGCTGTGACAGCCACCTGAAATTCAGTTTTGATTATGGGTGGGTCACCTATTATGCCACAGAGAAATTATGATTGGCCTCCTCGTGTGTTTAAAGGAGGGTCATTTATTATATTCCTCAACATTCTGACTAAGTACTTGCTGGAACTGGTTCAGTTATTTTGTGACTCCCATTATACAAGCAGCAAAATTGAAAATGAGGGTCGTACAAACTTGACCGTGACTCTATTTTCTGAAGACTTTCAGATGCACAGTATGGTGGGGGAGTGACTGTCAAGGAGGTCTTTGTTAAAGAGCAGCTTGAGGGGGCAGGATTTTTTTAAACAAATGGGGCTTTTATGAAAGCTCTCTACTGACTCTGTACATGTCCTAAATAATTCCAACTGAAGGTGTGCAAAAGCTTCCACTCCAATTGGAGAAGTGCAAGTCCAAAGCAGGAGGCTACCTTGACAGACAGTGTCTCGGGTTTGTCACATGCCTGCGAGCTGTATAGTGAAGAGGAAGAGAATAATCCAAGATCCAGGTCATATTTGAAGCACCTTCATTATTTGGTGTTATTTGTGCTTTGTTCTGGGGTCATTGTAAGAATGCTGCCAACGATTTTGCAAGTCAATTGTTTTTGTTTAACTTTTTGGCCTTTCATTTCATTTTTTACATTTTTTTTAATCAATATCATGCACCTTTCCATTTGAATCATTTTTTTTTTTTCATTCCCTGACATTGCTTCTCCCATTTCCCTCTTGCAGAGGAGGCCAAAGAAAATTGAAGGCGAAAATATATACATGAGGCATAGCAGGCTAATGTTAGAGGTTTGTATAATTTCTCTTGTTTGTAAACAGCAGACACTGGACGTCCTGGGTTGTTGAATATTTGGTTCGTTCAGGTTAGATCAAGCATCATGAGGGTTGCCCACATCATTTGCATCCATTGTCATATCCATCAGCATCATGTCCTACCCCCTACCCCCACCCATCACAAGCTGCCTATATACTTTGTTTTATAATCGCATTATTTGCCGTTCATGTGGTTTCTGTTGCACACAGCTGGGAAATGATTGGAAATCATTTAAACATTTTGACTGCACGTATGTGCTTGGATATTTGATTGTTGTTGCGGAACATCGGATGTTTGCAGAACCAGCCAGGTCACCGCCAAGACACTGATGGCCTCATTGCTTTGAATGCCTCTGTGAGGTTCTTTTGCCTTGCGCCAAGGTGTTGTTATTTTTTTTTTCTTGGTGCCCTGCAGAATGTGGACAAACCCCAGGATGATCTGTTGAAGCGTCAGGCAAATATGAACGAGATGAAACGCTCCTTCATGGAAGCAGGAACAGGGCCTGGAACCACCGAGTGGGAACGTCGCATCTCTACGCATTCTCCCAGCCGACAACTAGTGCACTACACTGAGGTGTTCATGAATCCATAATCGTTGTCGGCTTGAGAGGCAGTGGGTTAACCTCCATCTTGCATGTCTGATTTTTGGTTACTGTCCTCTCCCATGATCACCTTTTTCTGCCTTTTCTTTGGTTTCATTGTGATAGTGTTACTTTGTAATTTGTTCAGATTCCCTGTCACTAATTTTGCTGCTCAACACTTCACAACATGCCTTTTTTGACGTCTCTCTCTTCCATATTGGTTCCCATCCACAAATTACCTTTTCTCTTTTCATGCATTCCATTTAATAATTGAAACGATCTCGTTGTTGTTGTTTGCCGAGCTGGTTCCCAAAGGAATGGGAGAGGATATTATTGTGATCTGACTGTCTATGTCTGTGAGCCCACATGCACATCAACTTTAATATAGCTCGCTGGTGTGTGAAATGGGTCTCAAAGAAAAATACCTCGGCAAGACTGCATTGTTAAATGCTGTCTTGTGCTTGTTCTTCTTTTACTTGTTCTTTCCACTCTCAACACCCTCCAATCTGTCATCGCTTCCACATGCCCTCTGCACTTCCTTTGGGCTCCCAGGATGAGGAGTGGATGGGGATTGATGTGGCAACATCTCCTCTTCCTCTCTGCCTCACCCCTCTTGCTGTGGCTGCACAAAGACCACCTGATTTCTCATCTTTCTTCAGCCCTTCTCAGGTTTTCCTCTTTATATTATTCTTCATTACTTCCACCATCGAAGGTGAAGGAGGTTGTGTTTTCACCCCTTTCTGTCTGTCTGTCAGTGTGCAGGATATCTCAAAAAGTTGTGGACGGATCTGGATGAAATTTGGACAGGTTGGGTGTTAGACAAGGACAAACTGATTCGATTTTGGTGAAGATCCGGATACTAGAATTTTTAAAGCGATTCTTCACCATCGAGAGATCGGACCAAAAACGATATATAGTATGTTATCTCAGAGTTGGGGACAGATTCGGACGAAACTTGGAGGACATGTTGGGTGTTTAACTAGGAAGAATTGGTTCAATTTTGGTGAATATCCAGATCTGGATACGAGAATCCTTTAATTTTTAGTGATTCTTCACCATTGAGAGATAGGGCCAAAAACGATATAGAGCATGATATTTCAAAAATGTATTGGGCCCAATATGTTCTCGTGAATTGGGCATTGCGTGGTGTAGGTATGCGCTCGACCGAGTGCCCTTCTCGTTTCAATCTATCACTATATGTGCCATCTTTTCATCACTTTTCTTATCTTTCCACCCCCCTCTGCCCTGAAATGTCTAATATTTTCCTGTTTTTGTTTTCAACCAACTGTTTTGGCTTTTAAGGTGTGTTGTGGATCTGCCAGTCTCCCTTGTCATTACATTATAGTGAAGATTAATGCATTGTACTGTCAATATGATAAGTAACTGCTCTGATTATATAACAGCTTTCAAAAGCCCATCATGAAGTGACTGCCTCTTTAGCTTTGGCTGTCTTTATTTCCTTCACCCAACAAAATTTGGCCAAATTTTTATGATTCTGCTTTCAGATTAATGCTGAGTTTTTTTTCCACAACCTGGAAGTATTTTTGGCTTGAAACACTCAACCTACACTGGTGTATGAAGGAGGACTAAATGTGAAAACTTCAGGTAGTGGACAAAAAAAAAGGAAACGCCAATAAAATAGTCACTTAATAGGGCGTTGGGCCACCTTGTGTGGCCATTATGGCCTGTATTCACCATGGCATAGAGTCCACCAGCATCTGGAATTCTGCAGGAGGGATGCGACACCATTCTTCCGCAAGAAAGTCAATCAACTCACCTGTTTGATCAAGGTGGAAAATGCTGTTTCAGGAGTCATTCCAGAATATCACATAAATGCTCGATTGGGTTCAGATCAGGTGACTGAGAAGGCCATGACATATGGATAAACATCAGTGTCATGCTCATCAAACCATTAGGTGACCATACATGCTCTATGGATGGGGGTATTGCCATCCTGGAAGAAACCCCTCCTGGCAGTAAAGAAATGCTACAAAATGCGGTGAAGATGATCACTCAGTACCATTAAGTAGAGATTGCTATTGACCTTGCATTCTAAGGGAATGACTGCACCCAAAGCATGCCAGGAAAATGTGCCCCACAACATTACAGAACTACCAGAACCCTTCATTGTTGGAACCAAGCACTCAGGTTTGAAGAATTATTTAGGTTGGCACCACCGTACACTCATCCGTTGGTCGAGAACATGGTGAAGGATGATTAATCTGATCATATCACATTTCTCCACTGCTCGGTAGTCCATTGCCTGTGCTCTTTTCAATACTGGACTCGCTAACATTCATTGTCAGGTGTGATGAGCGGTTTGTGCACTGCAACCCCTTTATGGTATCCTGCTCTGTCGAGTTCTTGGCAGATTGTTTTTGATGAAACTGGCTACTCACCTGTTTTGCCTTTCATTTCAAATTAATGCATGGATACCACAATCCTCGAGTATGCACTTCCCCCCACTGTTGTCCTTTGCTGATGATGTTTTTCCCCTCAGAGTTCCACGCGGACATCACCTAAACACCTTTGCTCGTGACACATCAGCAAGTTGAGCTGTCTGTCACTGAAGCTCCTGCCAAATGTGCTCCAACATTCATCCCTCTTTCGCAGTCACTGTGGTCTCCCCTTGCAACCATGCTGGCTATAATTATCGGCAACCAGCCTGTGCAGCATTTTTATATATGACCCTCGGCATGCTGGGATGTTATTTGCTTAATTAACACGTGGGCCACACCTGTGTGGAAGCCGTTGCTTTAAATATACTTGGTGTCCCTCATTTACCCAGGTGTTTTTATTGCTTGTCCACTACCTGTATGTCTTCATATTAATAAATAATTTTCAACAATGATGCATGTTTCTAGTTCCCAGCTGACCCAAATGATCGTTTAGCCTCTTTCTTAAAGGGCTTATTTGTAACAAACAAACAAACAAACAAAAAAGGCAAACAAAGTTTTTGTCCCGATTTTTTTTTTTTTTTTTTTTTTTTTGGGGGGGGGGTCACAAAACCCAAATCATTTTGCAACCTGTTTAACTGCCATCCCCCGCCCCCCTCCCCCACTACTGCCTCCTCACAGCATAACATAAACCATGAAGTGTGGATTAGTACAACACGTAGACAGGCTAGACCAGTCTGGGTCAGCAGATTACCGGGTACCTCTTCCCTGAACTTCATTAGTGAGCTTTGCCTTTCCAACAATCAACAGTATACATTAGTTTTTAGATTAACTCATTTTCTACAAGCTGAGACTCTAAATCCTTGAGACTGTTGCCTTTAGCTGGATTTGAAAACCATCACCACCTCTGGATATCATTCTACAGGGTGGCCTGAAAGTCACTTTACCCCTCCCCAGTAAAGCATTCGTTCTTAAAGTTTTAATACTCAGGTTTTATTGTGCATTACCTTACTTAAAGTCATTAATCAGTCATTGCATCTGTGTGTACTGAATAATTCTCCTTGCACTACTGAATTCAACGCCAAGTTCTCTTGGACATCTTGGGAGGGGAGGGAGGTGTGAGAAACTTATCATGGGTAAAGCGACTTTCAGCCCATGCTGTAGTATCCGCACCACTTATCGGCTCAACTGTCTGCCATTGTAATGCAGTTACCTTTTTGGATATACAGTATTCCAAATATGACCGTTGATGCTGAGGCCATTTTTGTTTTTTGCCAATTGGTCACTCTTTGTATCCCTCACAATGACGTTCAGAAGCTGAATATTGTTTCGATGCAAGACAATTTTATGGCCACAATATAGTTTGAAATGCTTTGGAAGCACATGTACTATTTTCCATTGCTTCAACTCATTACCTCTTATAACTTGAATAATATATTTTTATTGGATGTATTGCTTTCCTTTTATTCCGAATTGTTAATGCCTTGATCTATTCATTTTAGGTTCAATCAGAACAATCACCCGAGAAGTGTGTGGGTCAAGCGCAAGAGAAGCCTGTAGCGATTGTTGTCGAGCAGGCAGAGCAGGAAAGTCAGAAAGCTGGGGAGGAAAATGAACAAGTATCATGCTCTCCTTCTCACTCATTGCTGCCCTCACCTTCACTTTCCCCTTCATACTTGAAAAGTGGAGTGGATGATGCCTGGGGCGAACAAGGTGCGGAGACTGAGTCGTTTGCAACCGCTGTCGCCAATTCCGAGGTGCAGGTCTTTGTTGAAAAGCCTAAGGAGGAATTAGACACTTGGAGCTCTGAAACAGCACAGGAATTTGAAGAGAAAATAGAGAAGCTGAAGGAACCAAAACCAATAGTTGTCGTTCCAGTTGTATTAGTGGCTCCACCTAGTGAAGAGGGGAGAGAGTTTGATGAACTAGAAGACGACGTATCGGGCATGTTGGGTGAACAGAGAGATGCTGAGGGAAGAGGGTGGGAAGAGGGTCAGGGACCTTGTGAAGAAGGGGACCAACCCAAAACCAATGGAGACATTTCGGAGTCGGAAAACAGCGAGTCAGAAGATGAGTGTGGCTTTGAGGTAAAATTACTTTTTTCCATCTTTTTTTTCTTTTTTGTATTGTTTTAACAAACTTTACTCACAATCTATTGTAGAATCTACCTCCATCTATTGTATAATCAAACTAATCATTCTTCTACACACCATTTCTCTTCCACCTACCTCCCTTGACTAGCCCCCGCTCATCCCGACGGAAAGTGTGAGCTTCAGCGAACTTTCGCAACGTGAAAAGTTTGGGATTCCAACGACGGATGTTCCCATCGTGCAAACTCAAACAAAGACCCTTTCCTTTGAGGTGTCATCATTACACGAGTTTTTGTAGTTTGGAATGTGAAATGCTGATTAACTTCGTGGCCTGCTATTTCTATGCATGTAATTGTCTGTTCGGACTTCTTGGCGATAACCATGTTATTGTGTTTGGAATGTAGGGCATGAGAGGGGAAACGTGGATGAGAAATCGAGTTACTGCTGCTTCAGATGTTGGTCCGACTAGCACAACCAGCACGACCCATGTCACACGGGTATGTGAGCCAATGTCATGTACTTGCTGTCGTAACGGTGCACGATCTCTCTCAACTATGTATGTAGCTCAGCTTTGAGTGATTGGTCTTGTTTATTTTGACTTGATGCTTATCAATGTTTTGCTCCTTTTTTTTTCTTCTTCTTTTTAAAAAAAATATGAAGTCAATGTTTTTGGAAGAGCTCAAATACAGAACAACAGAATTAGAGCGGCACTTGATAGAGTGCATACCTCTGCCAAGCTGAACAGTTTACAATTTGCATCTTCCTGACAGGCCGGATCTGCATCCGGACCTCGACCAAAATCTAATTGGCTTCTTCTTGTCACCCACCCAACGAATCCGCCAAGTTTTTATTTTTATAAACTCAAATACGCGAGACACTCGAATGCTATAATATTATTGTTTTTGCCCTTTCTCGCAATGGTGAAGAATCGCTTTAAAAATTCTTATGTCTGGATCGGGATCTTCACCAAAATGGAATTGAATCGTCCTTGTCACACACCCAACCTGTCCACCAAGTTTTGTCTGAATCCGTCCATATTGTTTTGAGATATCCTGCTCACAGACAGACAAACAAACAGGGGTGAATAGATAACCTCTGTCACCTTCGGTGGTGAAGATAACAACGATAATTTAGTGGAAAGTGGCAAATACACCAAAAATAGGGTGGATGGACCTTGGAGGAAGAATGGGTATGGGGTGGATGAGGTCAAGGGGAGAAGGAAGAGGACACTTTGGATGAACAAGCTGGACATAAGCTCAAACACGGCAAGAGGAGAAATGGAAAATCAGGAATGAAAAAGAAATAATAAAAATGAAAGATGGTTAGGGAGAGGGGAGAGAAAAAAAAATTGTATCCTTGAGAGTAGGGGTATGCTTGGGAAATGTTAATATCAATAGAAAATATCAAGGGGGGGGGGTGAGCTGAGGTGGTGGTGATCAGCCATCTTGAAGCCCTGGGCAAAATAATTAGATTGACAGACTGAGGAAGTTGGTTGCACAGGTGAGAATAATAATATAAAACTAGAACTGCCACTTTATAACTGCTGGCAGTGATGACCGGGTACCCAGTCCGTCCGCCTTTGATACAATATGGGACTTAAATCATAGTCGCAATTTTCGCATTGAAAGGATAAGCGGTGCCAGAGAAAACATTATTTAATGGTGATACAAACACAGGCATGCTTCGAGAGGGCGCGGAACATGCGAGTTACGAACCGGGCAGCACAAAGCGTTCAATTTCGTTATTACTGGCTTCCAGATTCAAATAATTAAATAATTCTGGCTGCCAAACCGTGTGACCGATCAGGTTGAAATTTTAAACTTCTTTCACATGTCGGCTAAATTACAAATGTGAAGTTTCGTATATATAGAAACAGCGGTTCCAGAGTAAACATTAATTAATATTTATCTTTCAATCCAAGATGGTGGCCAAACCATGTGACATGTGATGTCATAATTTTCACCACGTGTGGAAACACGATGGGAGATGATAACTGCAAATTTTTACTTCGCTATATTAAGCAGTTCCAGAGAAAACATTATTTAATATTTTTCTTAAAACCAACATGGCTGCCAAACCCTGGGCCCGATCCCGTTGAAATTTCAAACCCTCATTCCGCATGAGTGGTGCACCATAAAGTTGATGTTTCACATTTATTGATGTAGTAGTTCCAGAGTAAACATTAATTAATATTTTTCCTTCAATCCACTATGGCTGCCAAACGTTGCATCGTACCTCAAAAAGGGGTGAGAACTTTTTATTCACCTTGGAGAGGCGGTCATAGTGGTGGAGTTTCGCCTGGATCTGTTCAGTCGTTTCAGAGAAAAAGACGTTTAAAGATATTGTTTTTCAATCCAAGATGGCTGACGAACCATGTGACTTATGACATCACAAATTTAGATTCTGCTTCCAACTGGGTAGTGGAACATGCTTGTGAAGTTTCGTGTTAATCGGTAAAGGTGCGTTTTTCTATCCAAGATGGCCGCCAAACCATGTGATGTCTGATGTCATAATTTTTACCACGCGTGCACACACGATGGTAGATGATAATTGCAAATTTTCGATTCGTTAGGTTAAGCGGTTCCAGAGAAAACATTATTTAATATTTTTCTTAAATCCAACATGGCGGCCAAACCGTGTGACTTATCAATTCGAAATTAACAAACTTATATCGCCTTCCTGTCCCGAAAATATTTCTGAAATCTCCCCTTCATCAGACCAGCGCTTCTGGAGAAGAAGATGTTTGAAGGTTTTATGGTTTTTTTCAAGATGGCCGCCAAACCATGTGACCGATCAAGAAGAAATTAACAAACTTGAGAAAGGACGTCGTGGGGAATATATGTGTGAAGTTTCGTCTTAATCTGTCTTGCCCTTCTGGAGAAGAAGATTTTTAAAATTTATTCATTTTCAATCCAAGATGGCTGCCGAACCTTGTGACCTATGATATCATAAATTTAAATTCTGCTTTCCATCGTCGACCCAAACAAGTCTGTGAAGTTTCGTGTAAATCGGATAAGGTCTATTTTTCGATCCAATATGGCCGCCAAACCATGTGACTTCTGAGGTAAAAATTTTTTTACCGTGTATGCAGACTTGAGGGAGGAAGGCACTTGCAAATTTTCGCTTCGATGGCTTATGAAATTCCAGAGAAAACATTATTTAATATTTTTCTTACATCCAACATGGCGGCCAAACCATGTGACCTATCACTTCGAAATTAACAAACTTGCATCGCATACATGTCACGAATATAGTTCTGAAATCTCGCCTTCATTGGACCTGCGGTTCTGGAGAAGAAGATGTTTGAAGGTTTGAAGGTTTTTTCAAGATGGCCGCCAAAGCATGTGACCTATCAACAAGAAATTAACAAACTTGAAAGAGGACCTAAAGGGGAATATATCTGTAAAGTTTCGCCTCAATCTGTCTGGCCCTTCTGGAGAAGAAGATTTTTTAAAGAAAAACACTAAAAAACAAGATGGCGGCCGAATTACGTCATCGATGACGTCAAGAAAAACATTTTCGTCGGTGACTTGAGGAGTAGATGACGCTCAAAATTTTTCAGATTTTTCCCATACGGCGTTCTACTTGACGAATTTTCACCGGTATATCACTTCACCTCTGACGTCACGAAAAATCACTTGTGTTCCCCATAGGAAGCTTAGTAAAATGTATCAAACGAAAAAATTTTCTATTGCACGGTTTCCGAGATACAGATGTCCAAAGTTTATCGTTTTTTTCAAGATGGCGCCCGCACCACGTGACCAATGACGTCATAATTATAACTTCATTGTGCTATCAAAAAAGATACATCCTGTGGTGAAAATTTCGTGTCGATCGGACTTAGTGTTCCAGAGAAAATGATTTTTAAAGCGAAAAAGGGTGCAAAATGCCGGCAGAAAAAGAAAAAGAATAAATAATAAATAAACATAAGAAAAACAATAGGGTACCCTGTACTCACAGGGTACCCTAACAAGAAAATGAATAGTTTAGGTTTCGTTTCCCACTGATGGGCTGGATCTGGATCCGGACCAGAAGAAAAATCGAATCGGCTTGTTCTTGTCACCTCACTAATTAATCCACCTAGTTTTGTCATAACTCGTCCACAAGTTTTTGAGGTATCATGCCTTGCAGTACTGTCGGAACCCACTATTTGTGGGGGATATGTCCCTGAAAAATGCCACGAATGTTAGGGTCCGTGAATGGTGGAGCAATGTTTAAAAATAATTTTATTGCTTTTGTTTATTTTTAAGATGTGATTTGTTCAGTCATCACTCTTCCATGAGCCAAGACTGACACAGCAGGAGAAAGGGAAAACACCAACAGCAGGTTGGTGTTTCCCTGTTCATGCACAGACAGACAGACACGTGAAAACAATCCTGGACGGGTCACCACGCCAAGGCAGGATACTCAAATGACTCGCTTCCCAGAGCTGCTACTCATTTTTCCGACCTCGGAAGGATGACGTGTTCTCTTAACTGCGTGATGGGGCTTGAAATCAGGGCCTTAAAATCCGAACCGTAACCATGAAGTCAACACCAGGCTTCCAGGTGAGTAAAAGAGGAACAAATGAGTAGAGGTGACCAGCGAGCCTGGATTTTGATAGTTTCACCGAAAGTGGGTTACTAGCAGACTGTGTGTGCCCTACAGAAACATTGAGTGGGGGGACACAGGGGAGGGAGGGGGGTGGTGACAGCAAGGAAAGGGCATAGGATGCAAGACCAAAAAGTAGGAGGATACAAAGCTCCAGAAGACAGAGAGGCTACCAACCTATCTGCGATGCGAGAGTAGCAGGCCCATAGACTCTGTTTCATCATGGGAGAATCCCTTTTGAGGGCCTTGTTTTTCACAGCTTAAGGCCCGGTCACACCTTGACGTTTTAGCCAGCGATGGCAACGTATTAAAATGTATGTAAAACGCTGGCTTACGTTGAACTTTTGATGTTTTTTTTTTAAAGATTCGGACGTATTCATAGCGACTTGGTCTTATGTATAACTCATTGGTAACGGACACAGAACGTTTCGTTGTGTTATAGATAACTTGTACCAACGAATGCTGAACCTGTTGTCGGCCTACACAACCGATGCCCAACGATAGTCTAACTTAGGCATAGCGCGTTGCACGCATCGCCGACGATGTCGTGACGTAGCCTATTAAAAGGCTGACGCACAACGATTCGAATCATAACTGCCGTAGAAATGGAAGGGTCAAAATCGCGGTCACACCTTGGCGATCTTGCCAGCGTATGCCGACCTAAGAAAAATGTGTCTAAAACGTTGGGGCACGTCAAATACGGTATGAGTAAGTTTGGTATACGTGAGAAGAACGCTAAAGTACGCTATCATACGTCGTAGTAAGTAGAGTACGTCAAGAAATTTTAAACATGTTCAAAATTTTACGACGTACTTGGCGTATGACACACTTTCTGCATGCGATGGGGATAAGTTTTACACACGATATGTGGACGCTTACACACGTCCACAAAGGCTACTTATAAGCTACTCATAAGTCGAAACACGTCGCGGTAATGTCTTTTTTACGCGAAACTTATTTCTAACTTGTGTTTGACGTGCTTTGAACCAATTCTGTACGTAGTCCCAACACACATCGACGTATGTAGACGTATTCCAATGACGTCTTCCGGTTGACAAAAAAAAAAATGAACGTGTTTCTAGCTTACAACTGCCATATAAAGACGTGTTCCCAGCGGTTTTGGGAATTGGTATATAAAAATGCTGCTCATAAAAGGGGAACCCAACAGTGTTTTTGAGTCCTTTTTGAGTCGATGTCCATGTCAGCAGTAACAGTATCAGTATTAGTAGTAGTTTGTTCATGTTGGCAGTAGTAGGTGAGTGTGAGGGGGGGGGGGGTGTGGGTTATAATGGATCGTCCTTGCGTCCGTGTGTCCACGGGTAGGAGACATCTTTTCACCATTGTTCGAAGTTCTTCGCGGCTAATTTTTTATGGGGCTTTTTCAACAATGAGCAATAGCTTGTTTTTACGATTTAGGTCTATTCATAACGGGTTGGACAAATGCACAATGAACTAATAATGTGCATAGAGCGCTTTGATTACTTATAGATACGATATACCAACGAATAATTATCGTGAAGCCGGCGTTCACAAACTATGCCCAACGATAGCCTAACTTATCCATATCGTGCGGCAGTTTATCTTTGCCGGTGACGTAGGGTTTGCTATTCATAGGCTGCCACTCAACGATTTAAATGGCTGCATCTCCACTATTGAAAGTAGACACTTGCGCTCAACAATTGGATTTTTTTACACTCAACGACTTTTAAACGGTACCACTCAACTATTTTCATTGTTTACAATGAACGATTTAAATTGCTGTCACTCGCCTTTGTTTTTTGACGCTGGCGCTCGGAAATTTTAATCGTTTCTATTGAACGTGCTAAATCGCTCAAACTCCACTATTGAAAGTAGACGCTTGTGCTCAACAATTGGATTTTTTTTACACTCAACGACTTTTAAACGGTACCACTCAACTAGTTTCATTGTTTACAATGAACGATTTAAATTGCTGTCACTTGCCTTTGTTTTTTGACGCTGGGGTTTGGGAATTTGAAGCGTTTCTTCTGAACGTGTTAAAACGCTCAAACTCGACTATTTTAAATAGACGCTGCCGATGGACAATTGGAATCATAGCCAAGCTAGACATCGAAGTGTGAACATCCTCGTCATGCCGAAGAAAAGTTTGAAGAATGCTGCAAATAAGTGTCCTGGCCGTGGCCGTGGACGCTGACGCAAGGACGTGGACGCTGACGCTGACTGAGTAACTTAAAAGTAACGTCTGTCGATGTGTGGCAACGATCGCGTAACGTGCCAACAACACGTTAATCATAGGTTAGAAATAAGTTTCGGGTACGCTAAACATTACCTCGGCGTGTCTCAACTTATGATTAACTTACAAGTAGCATGTGTTGACGTCTGTCAACGATCGCAGACCGTGCATACAACTTGTGGCCAGCGTAGCGGAACGTGTGAGTCATACGCCGGCATACGTCGTGAAATTTCAAGCATGAAAAAATTTGAGGACAACCAAAAAGTACAACGTTTAAAGCCAGCGTACAACGACGTATGGCAGTGTTTTTCAGCGTGCTCTCAATGTTATCAAAGCTTACCCATAACGTATTCAACGTGTGCCAGCGTTTTAGAAAAAAAATTAAAAAATCGGCATTCGTTGGCTAAAACGTCAAGGTGTGACCGGGCCTTTAGGGCCCTGTCACACCTTGACGTTTTAGCCAGCGTATGGCAAGGTCTCAAAATGCATGTAAAACGCTGGCGTATGCTGAACTATCGATGTTTTTAAAAGTTTTTTTGGGCGTATAATAATGTGTTGGACGTATGCATAACGTATTGGGAACATACACAGAACGTTTCAATCACATATGGATAACTTATACCAACGAATGTTGAGCATGTTGTCGGCGTTCACAACCTATGCCCAACGATAGTCTAACTTATGCATAGCACGCGGCAGCGTATTGCCGAAGATCACGTGGCGTAGGCTATTAATAGGCTGCAGCTCGACGATTCAAATCATAACCACACTAGACATCGAAGTGTGAAGCAGCTGTAACACCTTGACGTTTTAGCCAGCGTATGCTGACGTATGAAAAATTTGCCAAACCAAGCTGGCACACGTCGAATACATTATGGGTAAGTTTTGTATACGTTAATAGCACGCTGGCATACGTCGTAGTACGCTGGCATACGTCGAGAAATTTTCAGCATGTTGAAAATTGATGTACTCGGCGTATGACACACGTTCAGCATATGCTGGCCATAAGTTGTAGGCACGCTACGCGATCGTTGACACACGTCGACACACGTTACTCACAAGTCGAAACACGTCAAGGTAATGGTTAGCGTCAGTGTTCCAGACTCCCTGGTTTTTATATTTTTTCTTTTTCTTTGGTATGACGGTGATGTTGACACTTCGATTTCTGGTGCGGTTATGATTTAAATCGTTGAGCGGCAGCCTATTAATTATATTATATTATAACCGCACTAGAAATCGAAGTGTTAACATCACCGTCATACCGAAGAAAAAAAAAACAAAAAAAAAACAAGGAGTCTGGAACACTGACGCTAACCATTACATTGACGTGTTTCGACTTATAAGTAACTTACAAGTAACGTGTGTCAACGATCGCGTAACGTGCCTACAACTTATGGCCAGCATTATGCGGAACGTGTGAGTCGTACGCTGGCATACGTCGAAAAATTTCAAGCATGGAAAATTTGTTTAACGCCTCGGCGTACTACGACGTATGCCAGCATACTATTAAAAAAGCCAGCGTACTACGGCGTATGCCAGCGTGCTCTTAACGTATACAAACTTACCCATAACGTATTCGACGTGTGCCAGCGTTTTAGCCAAATTTTGCATACGTCAGGCATACGCTGGCTAAATCGTCAAGGTGTGACAGGGCCTTTAAGAAGTGCATCCTCTAGGGGAGAGCAGTACTCCATTGGACTGCTGTTTAAGTCGACCAGTGCTTTGTTATGTTTGATTAATTATGTTTTGTTTGTTTTTATGCTTATGATGGGTAAACCAGTGGGAATAAAATAATTGAGGTATGTGCCATGTTATTTGCCATGACAGACTGTGAAAGGTTCCATGTCCGAGACTCGCATTGAGAAGCGAATCGTCATCACCGCAGATTCAGATATGGATCATGAAGAGGTGGGTGGAAAAGGAAATCCAAATTTTTCTTCCTTTACTTTACCCCAAACATAACCTCCTTCACCTTCAGTGGTAGAAGTAACAACAAACTTTCACTTTTAATTACCCCACCCTCTGCATCCTAAGAGTAACTTATTCAAAGTGATTGGAAATGTGCAAAACATGTAGAGTGTGTTTTGTTGGTGGGGATGGAGGCCCACACACTTGATAGAGCATTGGGGCATTCACGACAAGTCGAAAACATTTCCGTGGCTAAGAATCTATGCTGGGCAGGTCGCCACTCCTGTCGTCTAATGGGAAAGTTCCACTGAGCATGCATTGGGAATTAAACTCACACCGGTAATGTCGATGCAATAAGCGAATGCAATTGTCCACTCCACCGCCAAGACACTCGCATGTAGCTGGTTACAAAAATATGATGTTGACGGAATAGAAAATTGACCACCACAATTTTATGACGTCAGTCGTGCGTGTCTGTGTGTCAGTGTCAGTCACACTACTCCTTTAACAGTTCTGGGCTGATTACATCCAGACTTGCTACATCAGATCAGCATGACCCCAATTAGTGATTAGGGGTGTTTTTTATCTCTGCCGGTGGTCTTAGAGAATTTGCATCCCCTCCCCTCCACAACTTCCCCATGTCAATGTGTATTGTGTGGTGACATTCCAGGTGGGAGAGGATATTACAAGTCCCCACCCTTTACAATACAGTATTTCTATCCCCACATTTCCAGTGCTGTGAGGTGTTTTGAATTGCGCAGTGAGAGGCATTTTGGACAGGTATTTTGAATAAGGATAACAACCCATTTGGCCGCTTCCATCGGGAGCGAGTGCTTCCAGTGCTAGGAAAGTAAGAACTTATTCAACTGGCACAGCCGAGTTTATGGATGCAGGAATTTTTTGCTTTCAATAATCGACCAACATTTACTCAATACACGTCCCCTCTCAATCAGTGTACATCTGTTCGATGCAGATGCATAAAGATTTTGGTTGCATTCTGTCCCCACTAAGGCCTAAGTCACATTTGCCACGGCGGCCGTGGGGTCTCCAAAATCTATGGCCATTAGCAATTATATGGCGGCCGCAGTATTTCCATGGTCACACAATGTAGCAGTCACATATGTTTTTATTTTTCGGGGAGCCGCACGGCGTATTTAGAAATTGTGGAGACCGAAAACGTGGGGTTGCCGTACGGTTTTTGATTTTGCATGGTGACCTTAAGGGGGCCCTGTGGCGGCCATAGAATTTTCAAGGCAGACGCAAGGTAGCCTCAAGGTGCCTGCAAGGCGACCGCAGGGGGGCCCCAAGGCGAACGTGCGGCCAGACGGACGGTAACGAATGGGTTAATTTTTTTATTTGTTTGTTTTTTTTAACCAGTTTTTTTTTTTTCGGCTTGTCGAATTGCTACGGCGAACGTAGAAATGAAAAAAGTTATAACTCCGCGTTATAATTCCACGGTGACCCCTACGGCCTGTAAAAGATAGCCAAACGGCGTAGGGCCACCCTGGGGCCACCGCAGAAACTCTGCGGCCGCCGCACGTTTGTCAATTCAGAGGGCGTATGGCCGCCGTATCCTCGCCATAGAGCAAATGTGACTTAGGCCTTAAGCAACCTATGTCCCTGATGAAATGGACATCCAATGTGTTGCACTGGGCGAAATGATGCATTTTGACGTTTAGTGACGTGATTTTATGTCCGTGTAGTTATGTATATGTGGAAGTTGATTTTCAATTCGTTTATAAATGCTCTCCAAGTTCTGACTTTTTGTTGTCATTATCTAATCGTCCTTTCCCTGTCATGAAAGGACACCTGCTTTGTGGGGACAGTTTTGCTTGGGCAAACTGGTGTCATTAAAAGACGGACTACTTTAAAGGGAAGAAAGGAAAGCCGCATGTGCGGGTAGTGGAGTTTGTGTGGGATGGGGGGGGGGGAGTGGCTGGAAGTGGTCACAATTCCACCAATTTAGTAAACAGTACTGTGCTTCATCAACTGGAAATCCCCATTCCCTATGGGAGCAGCCAGGGGATGGTGGTCATTAGTATTATTATTATTATTATTATTATTATTATTATTATTATTTCCCTTGCCGAAAGATTTAGAGAGGGTATTGCATTTGAGTCTTTGTTTGTTTGTCTGTCTGTTTGTCCACACAGAACTTTCATGTCTTTCTTCACAACCACTTGTTAGATTGAGACAATTTTCACCATAGGTGTGATTACTCATGTAGAATGATTCAGTCATAAATATGACGTCATAGGTCACGTGGTGTGGCAGCCATGTTGGAAAAACGGAAAAACTTTGGACCTCTGTATCTCTGAAACCGTACCAAGGAAAAAATTGAAACTTGGCACATAGCAAGTACTTCTCATTGGGAATGAGTGTAATTTTTTTTTACGACATCATAGGTGCCTTCGTTGTGACGTCATAACTGCAGATGTAGAACGCTATATCTGATGAGCATGAAAATTTTTGAGGGTCATCGGGATAAAATGGTGTACAGAAAATATTTTGATGACGTCATTGGTCACATGATTCGGCAGCCATATTGTTTTTAAAATCCACATTCAAAAATCTTCTCTGAAGTGGCTGATCAGATCAAGGTGAAACTTTGCAGGTATTACCACCTATCCATGAGGAACAAAAGGTTCACACACCTGACAACATAGGTCACATGGTTTGGCAGCCATATTGGATTAAAGAAAATATTAAATAATGTTTTCTCTGTAACCGCTTAATCAATCAACATGAAACTTCACAATTATTATCTAGTAGTGATGGGGAATACATGTTTTAAATTTTAACTTGATCGGACACATGGCCAGAATTCTTTGATTTTTTTTTTTTGATGTGGGTTCTTTTTTTATTTTAAAAATGTTTTTTTGAATAAGGCTCATTTGGCTGTGCCTCGATGGGCTTGAGAGTGGAGGAGCAGCAACTGAAATGTGAATCCTATCCAGGTTCCTCCTGATGACTGCATCTTTGCTTTTTGCTTATTCGGGTTCCTTTTGATTTCTCCAATGCAGGACTGTACCTATTTGGTCTTCCATTTGATTTGAATTGAATTTATTTTAATCCCAATCTAAATTCAATTAAATAATAATGAAAACCGTCATGGGTCAGGGTCAGGGTCAGGTGTCCGATCAAAGCGGGGTTGCATCAAAGCAGGACGTCTTGGTACCATCACTGCCAGCAGTTATAAAGTGGCAGTTCTCGTTATGTGTCTTATTAATTATGTAACACACCAGTACACAAACGCCACACAACTACACACAAAACAAGTCCTGACAAGGGTCTGCAATCTCTGTTTTACTTGGTACTTTTGTTATTGGAAGCGGCCTGGGAAAAATACCATGAACGTCGCTCAAGCTGCTATTTATACAATTTAACATGGTGTTTTCCAAGGTGGAAAAAGGCACGAAAACATGGAAATTTCTCCGGAGTTTTTGCAATCGAGCCTAAAGCAACATGGGCTTAGCAAGTGCAAAAATAAGACGAAGGTCTCTTACAAGTGGTCCAATGAAGGCCTCTGAAGCACCAGTCGCAATACCCTTTCCCACTACCACCGGGATTGCTGTGAGATGGGACACATTTATGTTGAGATTTTATGTTGACCCCACCTTTGTAACCCCTGGGGACTGGGACAAACTAAGTAACTTACAACTTTATTTTATGACTCTTCTTCTCCCTGAAATGTTTGTTTGAGATAGGATAAGTAAGGACTGAATGCATCAGCCACAGATGTGCAGACAGCCGGATACAGAATTGCATATTTTAGTATGATAGTAACAAAGGCTTTTGAATAACATTGTTCTTTCTATACTATACTTTTTAATGTCACCACATTTTCATTGTGATCGTTTTGCATCTTCTTTTGTTGTGTTGCAGGTTTTGGCAAGAGCTATTTGGGAGGCAAAGGAACAACATCCAGATATGTCTCTTGCCAGAGTGGTGGTCCACAAAGAAGAAGAAGATGAAGATTAATGTTATTCTTCATCCTGTCTTTTCTCGCACTTGCTATATTTCCCCTTAATTCCCCGTTATTCTCTTTGCTTGCCTTCAGGCCTCAGCTCTCCATTTTTCCCATAACCTTTTCTTTCACCCCTCACGTCATTCCTTGCAAAGTGACATAATATTTAGAATTTCATTAATGGACTGAAAATGTAAATGTGAACTGAACAAGGGAACAATATCGGCCGAGCTCGGGCAGGCTTACTTGGTCCAAAACCACTTTGCCAAAATGGCCAAAACCACTTTCTCGCCAAGGCTTGTTGTCCAAATCTCCTAAGTTTGAACAAGCATTGCAATGTTATGGATAATGGAAACACAAATGAGTTTGCACTTTTTAAATTTGATTATTTTCTTCAAGGTGAGGGGAGAAGTGTGGTTAATGGTGCACGTACAGTTTTTGGCCTAAAAACAAAACCACCTGAATTTCTTGCACAAGTTCACTTTGGGTCTCCATTCCGGTTCAAAGTTAAAATTCCTGATTAGGAAGGTCCTCTGACTTTGCACAATGAGACTGGTTGACCATGTAACCACATGCACCTCCCCAGCCTATGTTGCTGTTGTTGTTGTTTGCAAACCTCGGAACCGATGCTTTGGTTTCTCTTTCGGCCAGCCGTCCGCACGTCGGCCGTTTGTATCGTGTGGGTCAGTAATATAGCTAAACGCGTGCAGAACACTTGGAATACGACACGAGAACCGCGTTGTCATGCCAATGCACTCCTGTGGTCTTCTTGGCTGTGTGGGTTTTTTATGTGGTATTTTTCTATAATCTCTATTGCAATCACCCATACCATCATCTCACCCCTATATTGCTGTTATCGCCGTG